>NC_141695.1:838798053-839475553 GCF_964263255.1 Lissotriton vulgaris
TAATGTCTAGTACCATTACTACAACCTCTGCCTCCAGCTGCGCCCCCCCGGAAGCCCGATCAGTCCAGCAAACATCTAACATTCAGTCTGTACAGAACAGTAAGGGCACCCAGCCCTCTCAGTACTCTCAGTCCACCTCAGCTATCTCAGAGATAAACCCAGAGATAAACTCCTTAAAGGGCCCGATACAGGGAGGTATCAATGGGAACAGCATTGATAACTGTTCTGCCCCAGTAGACGTAGAGGTAATAGTACATGCGGACATCGGTTTAAACAATCGATATTCGGCTCTAGAGGAGGAAGGCCCAAAGGACACGCTGTGCGCCATAATATCGGCCAGAAGGACAGATATGTCGAATATAGCACAAGATGTTTCTGAAAATCGGTTTGACCCTTCTGATAGTTCAGGTACGGGTGTTGTGTACCATACAGATAAACTAGATGCAAATGCAGGTTCGCTGGCCAATATCCTATTGGCCATGAAGGAAGAAATCACTAGTAGGTTTAAAGTATCTGAAACCAATCAAGCCGAGATGGCCAACAGATTTACAGTCTCTGAGGCCAACCAAGCAGCAATAAAGGCTTTGTGTGAAGAACTGACCAAGAGTGTAGATGAAGTTACTCTCAGGACTGAGGTAATGGAGTTGGAGCTTCCTAAGATTAAGGAGTCGATGAGGACTACCGAGGCAGAGGTCACTAAGCTGTCTGCACAGAACAAAGAGCTTAAGGAAGACATTGAACGCTTGGAAAATTATTCGCGTCGGAACAATTTGAGAATCCTGAATGTGCCAGAGTCTTTGGAGGGGGGATATCAAGGGGTTTGTCATAGCTCTATTGAATGGGACAGTTTTAAAAGATATGCCAGAGGTGGACCTGTTGCATGACATACAGAGAGTGCATCGTGACCCTTTCAAGAGAAATCTTACAAAGCAGAAACCCAGAAAAAGTCTGGTTAATTTTTTGACATACTCCATAAAAGAACAGATTCTCTCTAATGCATTAAAAGTAGGCTCCATACACTTCAACAGTTCCAACCCCTTTACTTTTCATATAAGATCTGACATTTCACATATCACTGCAGCAGGGCAGTGGGAGTTGGGGAAAAGACTAGAGGAGTTAAATAGCTTAGGAGCTCAGGCACAGTTGAAGTTTCCGGCACAGTTGAGAGTAATGTGGAACAACCACATGCACCAGATCAGGTCAGGGGAGGAAGCTGACGCTCTTATAGCCAAGATTAGAGACAGAAAAGAGGGACAGGGAGCGAAATAGACTAAGATAGATTAAGCGGGTCTTTAACTAAAATGATGTGCAACTAGCAGGAATTTTTATAAATAATAACTGTGATTATACAGTTGCTCCATGGAGGGGATCGATGGCTAAATAGGCTTTCGCCTATTAGTAGGGAGGGTTCCTCATGGGCAGAGGGGGCACGGGGTTAGGGGGGGGCTGGGTAGGAGGGGGGGGCACGTGGTGGGGGAGCAGTGGGAAAAAAGGAAAACAAATTCAACCTCATCTAAACCATTTGTATAACTGTGTTAAGTCTTGCCTCAAAAAGGGTCGATGCTCACGGGTAGGAAAAGAGGACAATGGCAGCTGTGACTTCAAGGAATAGTGGGGCAATATTTATCTCGTGGAACGTCAATGGCTTAAGATGCCCTCGGAGGCAGAGGCTTATTCTTAAACATTTAGAATTGTCAACTGCACAAATATGTCTGTTACAGGAGACACATCTGAGCTATGAAGAAAGCATCGCAATCTTCTCAAAGGTTACTTGGGTAAAGAGCTTTGGTGCTTCAAAACAAACAGCCCAAAATAGAGGGGTCACCATATTAATTAGAAAAGGGACGCCCTATGATATAAAAAAAGCACAGTCAGACTCCTCTGGTAGATGGTTGATCGTTACACTAGCATTTGAAAATCGTGATATGGTCCAAATTCGGACGATCCAGATTATATCCATAAATTACAATCGGTATTGATGCTGGAGCCGCCACCATACGTGATAGGGGGAGATTTTAATGTCCTGAGCGGCCCCCTTAAGGATAGGTCTAATTTAAGTCATTATAAAGGAGCAGTGAAGGTACGTCGGGCATGAGTTAACATGATCCACGATATGGACCTAGTTGATCTATGGAGGGAAATAAAAGGAAACGAGAAGGGTTTTACCTTTTATAGCAAAAAGTACTGTCATTCCTCCAGGATTGACTATATTCTTTTAGATAGAGGTTCATTAGCTAACATAGGGGAGATTTCAGTGCTCCCGAGTCATTTGTCTGACCATGCACCTTTACATATTGTATATCAGATCAAGGAGGTGCAGCGGCGGTCGCTAAGGTGGACCCTTAACAGGACCAAGCTGCAGGACCCCAATGTGATTGCCGCGGTACAAGCCTCGACCTTGGAGTTCTTCATGTTGAACTCCGACTCAACAACACCCGATGTAGTCTGGGACGCCTATAAAGCCTGGCTCAGGGGGAAACTCCACGGAGTCATCTGTTATAAGAACAAGATTGAAGCGGGGGTACTAAAGGGTATCGAAGAGAGGATTAATGGCTTGGAGAGAGAAAGAGACGGAGCTAGCAAATGGGGACCGGGAGCAACTCACTCAAATCTTGGGGAAGTCAGAATATAGAGGGAGACTAGAAGCCAAATGCAGGGCACAGTGGGATACTAGTAAGATGCAGAATTATGAATTTGGAGAAAAGGCTGGTGCTTTATTAGCATGGAAAGCCAGAACATACCGAGCTAGGAATGACATAAAAGAACTTAAAATAAACGCCAGCGGGGAAATTTCAAATAAGACCGAAGATATACAGACCTGTCTTCTCTCTATGTTCTCAGAACTGTACAGGGAAGACTTGGCTCCCCCTCCAAGTTTGATTCAGTCATTTCTTAGCAATAAACAACTCCCAGTACTCTCGGAAGAAAGCAAAAACAACTTAGATGCCCCCATTACGTCAGAGGAGATCGTAGCTCAGATAAATAAATCCAAGAACAAAAAAGCTGCAGGATCAGATGCACTCCCGAGTGAAATATACAAACTTCTTAAAGAGGAGCTCCTATAACCAATGGAAGATACCTTTAATTCAATCTATGGTTTGGCTGGAAAGGTCCCTAACACTTGGAAAGAGGCAACAATAGTTCTGATACTGAAACCAGGCAAGGATCCAAAAAAGGCAGACTCTTACCGCCCAATCTCCCTGCTGAATGCCGACTTTAAGATCTTTATGGGCATTTTAGCAGGGAGATTGGCCAAGCTGATACCTAAGTTAATACATCCAGATCAGAAAGGGTTTGTCGCAGGTAGACATATCCAGGAACAAATACAGCTTCTTATAGGTAACATTGACCTGGCTATCCAGAGGACAGAACCCTTGGCCGTTGTCGCTGTGGACGCGGCTAAGGCGTTTGACAGAGTTTGCTGGGTATATCTATGGGAGGTCCTGAAGGTTATGGGTTTGGTCCTATTTTTATACAGACCTTGCAGAATTGTTATCAGGGTGCCTCTGCCCGAATATTTTTGAATGGGTCCCTCACTGCGAGTTTTAATATTCATAGAGGAACGAGGCAGGGGTGTCCGATTTCACCTCTTTTGTTCAATTTATATGTGGAACCGTTGGCCCAGATGCTTAGATTGGATGAGCCAATTTAACCATTTAGATCAGAACAATACGGCTCAAAAATAGCTCTGTATGCTGACGACTTGATACTGTATACAAGCGACCCAGATACAGCTATCACAAGGGTGGAAGAGCGTATGTGCGAGTTTGGATTGCTTTCTGGGTTTCTTGTTAATAGAAGCAAGACGGAGGTGATGTGTTGGAATTTGGAGTGGTCAGGGACAGAAAGCGAAGAGATGAGATACCTGGGGATCTATGTAGTGAAGGAAATTGAAAAGATTCCCGAGTTAAATCTAAAGAGGGTGGTGAAGGAAATCGACAGCCTATTCAGTAGATGGAGGTTTAGGGTGGGTGTTGGTATTTGGGTGGAAATTGATTTTTTTAGTATTTAGGGTGGGCCTATAATTACAAACTATGTATGTACAGGTTTGAAGATGCCTATAATCCCAGTTTGAATGTGAACATCCTTACCATCACACACTATCTGTGTAGGGACATGAAGATTATATTTAAACACTATCACTGTAAGGCAGAGGTGTTCAATCTGTGGGGCGCGACCCCCAGGAGGGTCGTGGAGTCCTGGGAAGGGGGTCGCAGATTCTGTCAGAGTGCAGTTCCTGTGCCTTAGTGGTGTCGGGCTGATTGAGGGTGCTCAGGGCGGAGGCCTAATTCACTCTGAGGGGTGAAAAACATCAAAGCCTCATTAACAAGTAAAAGGTCTTTTAAGGGGAGGGGAGGGGGGCTGGGGGAGGAGGCTGTACCACTTTGAGTTCAATGGCATGCCTGGAGCTGTTGGTCCCGCCAGTTTTTTATTTATGCATTTTTATATAGCGCAGACTTTACCCAAAGGTGTCAGAGCGCTTCACAATAGGAACAGAACTGATCCATGAGAACATTACCAGTGAACAAATTACAAAAGCAAACATTACATTACATGAGGCAAAAGTGACAATCGTGAGCAAACAAAATACAAGCATACAACGCATTACAGGAGGAAAAAGTGACAAGTGTGCAGGTTACAAAAAGCGTACCAAGTACAAGTAGAGGTATAATACTGCAATAAATAGGGGACACTCAAACACAAGAACAAACGTTACATAGGCAATGGTGGCACTTGTTAAGTAAAGTACAGTAAAGCACATTAAAGGTCCTCTTCCCACCCCCCTCTGACACGCCCCATAAATCATTGGTTGAAGTCCCAGGAGCCCTCATATCTGTTCTTCGCTGTGAGATGTTGTTACAGCACAGAGATGCCCTCCCATGAGAGAGGAAGAAGACGCAGAGAGATACTGATGAATGCTGGTTGGATGGATGGATGAAAAGGTGGATGGATGATGGATGAAAGGGTGGATGGATGTATGGATGGAAGGATGAAAGGGTGGACGGATGAAGGATGGATGGATAGATGGAAGGATGAAAGGGTGGATGGATGAAGGATGGATGGATGGATGGTTGTGTGAAACGGTGGGTGGATGAATGATGAGTGGATAGATGGATGGATGGATGGATGGGTGAAAGGGTGGATGGATAGATGAAAGGGAGGATGTATGGATGGATGGAAGGATGAAAGGGTAGATGGATGAAGGATGGATGTATGGATGGATAAAAGGTTGCATGGATGAATGATGGATGGATAGATGTGTGAAAAGGTGGGTGGATGAATGATGGGTGAATGGATGGATGAAAGGGTGGATGGATGAAGAATGGATGTATGGATGGAAGGATGAAAGGGTGGATGGATGAAGGATGGATGTATGGATGGATAAAAGGTGCATGGATGAATGATGCATGGATGGATGTGTGAAAAGGTGGGCGGATGAATGATGGGTGGATGGATGTAAGGGTGGGTGGATGAAGGATGGATGTATGGATGAAAGGGTGGATGGATGTATGGATGGAAGGAATGATGAAACGGTGGATGGATGAAGGATGGATGTATGGATGGATAAAAGGTTGCATGGATGAATGATGGATGGATGTGTGAAATGGTGGGTGGGTGAATGATGGGTGGATGGATGAAAGGGTGGATGGATGAAGGATGGATGTATGGATGAAAGGATGAAAGGTTGGATGGATGAAAGATGGATGTATGGATGGAAGGCTGAAAGGGTGGATGGATGAAGGATGGATGGATAGATAAAAGGCTACATGGATGAATGATGCATGGATGGATGTGTGAAAAGGGGGACGGATGAAGGATGGTTGATGGAAGGATGAAAAGGTGGATGGATGAAGGATGGATGTATGGATGGATAAAAGGTGCATGGATGAATGATGCATGGATGGATGTGTGAAAAGGTGGGCGGATGAATGATGGGTGGATGGATGTAAGGGTGGGTGGATGAAGGATGGATGTATGGATGAAAGGGTGGATGGATGTATGGATGGAAGGAATGATGAAAGGGTGGATGGATGTATGGATGGATAAAAGGTTGCATGGATGAATGATGGATGGATGTGTGAAATGGTGGGTGGGTGAATGGATGAAAGGGTGGATGGATGAAGGATGGATGTATGGATGAAAGGATGAAAGGTTGGATGGATGAAAGATGGATGTATGGATGGAAGGCTGAAAGGGTGGATGGATGAAGGATGGATGGATAGATAAAAGGCTACATGGATGAATGATGCATGGATGGATGTGTGAAAAGGTGGGGGGATGAATGATGGATGGATTGATGGATGAAAGGGTGTATGGATGAAGGATGGATGTATGGATGAAAGGATGGATGGATGAAGGAAGGATGGATGGATAAAAGGTTGCATGGATGAATGATGGATGGAAGTGTGAAAAGGTGGGTGGATGAATGATGGGTGGATGGATGGATGGAAGGAAGGGAGGATGGGTAAAGGATGGATGTATGGATGGAAGGATGCAAGGTTGGATGGGTAAAGGATGGATGTATGGATGGAAGGATGAAAGGGTGGATGGATGAAGGATGGATGTATGGATGGAAGGATGAAAGGTTGGAATGATGAAGGATGGATGGATGTGTGAAAGTGTGGGTGGATGAATGATGGATGGATGGATGTGATGAAGTCTAACAGGCGCATTTATGGTTGTCAAAAGTTGATGATAAGGAGTACCAGTTTCTAGAAACGTTTGTCGGAAGGGGGACCTTACGCCTAAAAAGGTTTTACAAGGGGGTCTCGCAGCAAAAAGTTTGAAGACCTCTGCTGTAGGGACTTGAACTCTACTAACCTTGCATGCTATCTCTATGGAGACTTGAACATCATAATAAACACACAATATCTTTGTGGCATTTTGAACATCCCAATAATCACACATTATCTCTGTGGTGACTTAAACAGTCATGTAACCACACAGTATCTTTGTGGGGACTTGAAAATAACAGTCACTTCCTTATTTCATGTACTTGAAAAATGAAGAAAACTGTTTACAATTGTTGTCTGATATGGTCGAAAGGGTGACTTCATAGTGATATTCACAGATATGCACCTAACGAAGAAGCAGACAAAGAGCAGAAGAAAGCACATGAAAATCCTGATACAGAGGGACAATATTTTGTTTTATGCGTCCTTGAAAGTACCCGAGGGCTCCTTTCTCAGTGCCACACTGTTCAACCTCTGCATGTCGCCATTAGCACCCATCATTCGCAACCTCGATCTCAACATTATCTCATACACCGACACCCAACCCATACTCTCCAGCGCCAGTGACACAGACACCACTAGAGCGAGCTTCCAGAATACCATGACTGACGCTGTCGAATAGATGAGAACCAACTGCCTCAAACTCAACACTGAAAAGACCAAAGATCTCTTTGGAGGACCCCCTCACCATCGGATGACATCTGGTGGCCCTCCACCCTTGGACTAGCAACACCCCTAACCTTGGCATCACTCCTCGACAATGGGCTCTCCTTGAGACGGTTGCTGCCACATGCTATAACACCCTCAGAGTGCTCCGTAAAATCTGCAGCTGGATTATAACAGACACCAGTAGAATCGTCACACAATCCCTCATCACTACTCGACTTAACTATGGGAACACCCTCTATGCCAGAACCACCACCCTCCTCAAGCACCCCAAACTATCCAGAATGCAAAAATCATCCTCAAAGTGCCAAGGTGAGTCCACTACACCTCCCACATCTGCAACCTGCACTGACTCTCCTCTTCAAACTGCTCATGCATGTCTGCAAAGCCCTCCACAACATGGGACCCGAATATTTGAACAGCCGCCTGACCTTTCACCACCCTACCAGCCACCTGTGGTCTGCCTCCCTGGCCCTCGCTTAAGTCCCCCGAATCCATTGTACTCGAACCGAAAGACCTGCCTTTTCCCACCTCTGTGCCAAGGCCTGAACTTTCTTTATTTACAAATATTATGCTATAAAGCATAACAGAAACTGGGAACCTAATTTTATAATAACGTTAATCATAGGATGCAGCATGGCTGAAACTCATTCTCCAAGTCAATATGTCTAATAAGCGAGACATATTGGCTTTGTCAATGCTTGTTTTTTTATTTGCAGCCAATTATCATCTGCTTCCAATGAAATAGGAAGTAACACGCTCAAACAGGTTTTGACATTCACTTTGCATATAATATTATTGCTTACTCCCTCCTAAATAGAATAAACAGACAACTCAGTAAAACCTGGGGGTACTTTCCAGTGCTAATGGAGGAGCGATCTAAATTTGAACTAATCAGTGGTATTGCTTAAACGGCACAATTTGTATTTGCGGTCATTTTTGCAGTAGTGCATAGGTCAAAATATCCCAGGAGGGTGTTTTGTCATCCCGCTCACGTTTGAAGAAATCTGTTAAATTATATTCTTTAATCATGATTAGATGTTTAACTGTGTTAAAAACGTGCAAGGACAGGGACAATGCACTAACATGTAAAACTGTTTCTTTGTCTGTTACGTACTTCAGACTTCTTGGTACTTATGGGATATATTCTGAAAGCAATATTTGGTTTCTAAACTATAATTACAAAAAGAAATGGTTTAATAAAAAATGAAAAGGTGAACAAGGACCGCCAGATGACTTAGCTGCATTGGACCTCATAAACCATTTTATGCATTGCCTTATAGGTTAGAATTTAATGAACACCTAACACAATTAAATAACAGGCCTTATCTATTTCGTGGATTCTCACAGGTGCATGAGTCAAAAGTAAGTAACTTAACTAGTTCGTTTGCAATGTCCCTGCTTGCATTACACTGATGCTCGCTTTCAGCTCTTTGGCTGTCTAAATGTTGAAACTGCAGCCCATAGCGTGTTTCTGAGGGCTGGGGGAAGGGAGAGGTGTTCTTTTAGTGCAGGGCTCAACCTTTGACTTTGACCTGCGTTTCCAGCCTCAGAAAGGCCAAACAAAAGCCGTGATTTGCATTCGTTAACACCTCTTCAGGTAGGAGCCCTGGAAAACATTGTGTTGTTAATCCAGTGCTGTCTGCGCTGCTGTTCAGGGAAGGGTGGAGGTCTTCGTTCTTACATTGTGAGAAGAACTGCTTTGCAGGGTCTCGTCCTAACTCTGCGTGAAAATGCAAAGTCTGGTTTCCCCTCCTTGTTTTAATGGTGATGAGGGGGAAACTAAGAAACTGAATGCATTTTCTTTTATTTTCGGTTCGTTACTTGAAAGAGAAGGTGGAAACGCCTTTCTTTCTCTTATTTCCAAAGGGAAATCGATAAAATACCAGTTATCTCTTAAATTGTGTAGTAAGACCTAACAGCAAACAATCACTCTCTGACCAATATATTTTGTTTAGTACACAGACAGGGGCATGATAGACTGGGCCCTTTTTATGGACTCAGCTTTGTCAAATTTTAAGTACTTCAAAAAGACCACTATTCACTGCTGCAATAGTGGAACATGTTTTAATGTGCTATTGAAATGATTTGTGAAGAATGTGATTGTCACATTCATGAAACACTGGTTAACCTTTTAAGTAAGAGATTCATTTTAAAAGATCTACAAAAAATTGTAGATATTTGGTGATAAGACTTTAAATGGAACAGCAGCACTTCAATGCCTCAAAAAGCACATATTGGTAACTAAGGAAGATGAAATATAGGTATTTTTTTAACTTTATAGCACACATGAATACTAAAGGCTAATTTGCAATTAAAGGATTTCATGCTAAACGAAGGTTGCATTTCCCTGCACGGCAGGCAGAGTGGCACAATAGGTAAATGCGCTTCCCTGAGACCTGCTGTGACTGTCCGGGCTTTTCATCTTTCTGAGATCAATGGTGGATAGTGTAATGATTGCACCTATCACAACTCTTGAATGATTTATTATGTGCAGTATATACTTATATTAAATATTATAATTAAAACTCCCCTTCGCTCCTGGAGCATAGTGGATATTCCATTTTCTGAAAGGCAAGTTGCCATAAAGGTGCATTTATACCTCACACATGTGCTTTGTGACAATACACACAAGGCACCGTCTTACAGTGTCAACTTTTCTTTCTTACAGCTTATATAGTACAATTATGAACCAACCAAATGGCCTTGAAGTTTATATAATGAAACCGTTTTCCCTAACTTCTACAACACACATCGAACAGGTACACCATTGCAGCAGTAGTGGAAGAGTCACTCGGATATGCAACAGGTACAATACAGACAATAATAGTACCAACTTCCTTTCACACATAGGCCATGTATAGCATGGCCATACATAGTGAAACCTTGAATGTACACAATATAGACACAAGAACTAGGACATTTTTCCTCAAGCGCAAGGAGTACACACTTCCCTAATACACGCAGATCAGGCACGGAGCATGCAGCAGCTCTTTAAGCATCTCACACCCACACACAGAATTTACAGTGTGGTAAGTAGAAATGCAAGCTTTCCTAACCCACATTCAGATTAAGAACAAACAGCAGAAAAACATGTTTTCCTCAGACAAAAACATGTGCAGCTCATGTTGCAGCAGTTCAAGCTGATTACCTACTCAACAGAAGCACATTGGAGGAGTAAGACGGTACAGCCCAAACATTTCAGAACCACAGCCCAATTTTCAGAATGACACACTTTTGAGACTGTCCTAACTTCAGCAGCGAAGTTTCCATCACATTAACCCTTTCGATGCTGATGACGAGCTCAGCTCGTCATCACCCACGGGTGTCGTGTGCTGATGACAAGCTGAGCTCGTCATGACAGCAGCAAAATGGCAATTTGCAGCACAGCGCAAAAATCCCCGCAGCAGCCATGTGGTTAAACAAGTGACTGACAATAGATGCACACTATAGCCAACTATTGTGGCAGCATCTCTTATACCTAGTTCTGTAGTGGCATACATAGAAAGACTCATTGTGATAGGCTCACAGGGAAGCAACCATACCCTGTAGTTACCCGTGGAGGAAAGCAGTGGTGGTACTTTTAAGGTACAAGGTGGGCTTTGGCTATTGAGTGGTGCTACATTTTTTAGGGTTCCGGGTAAATGTAGATTTTTGGGTGGTAAGGGATTTTTTAGGGTTTAAGGAGGGTATGTGTGTTTGGTTGGCAAGGGAATTTTTAGAATTTAGGATGAGTATGGTTTTTTGGGTGATTGGGGATTGTTTAGGTTTTATGGTGTATGGGTTTTGAGTTGCAAGGGAACCTAGTGTTTAGGGTGTGTATGGGTTTTAGGGTGGTAAGAGATTTTTTTAAGGTTTAGGGAGGGTATGGGTTTTTGGGTGGTAAGGGAATTCTTGGGGTTTTGGGTGGTGTGGGTTTTAGGTTGGAAGGGGATTTTTAAGGCTTAGGGTTGGTATAGGGTTTTGGGTGGTAAGGTATTTTTTAGGGCTTAGGGTGTGCATGAGTATTTCCATGGTAAGGTTTTTTTTAAAGGTTTAGGGTGGACATGGGTTTTGTGTGGGCATGGGTTTTTGGATGGTGATTAATCTTTTAGGGTTTAGGGTTTGTATGGGATTTTGGGTGGCAAGGGATTTTCTAGGGTGGGTGTGGATTTTTGGGTGGGAAGGGAATTTTTAGGGTGTGGAGTGGGTATGCGTTTTTGGTTGGCAAGTGAATTTTTGGACTTTAAGATGGGTGTAGATTTTTAAGTGGTACAGAATTGTTTAGGTTGGGTGTGGGGTTTTGGGTGTTAATGAATTACTTAGGGTTTATTGTTTGTATTGTTTTTTTGGGTGGCGAGGGATTTTTTAGGGTGGGTATGGTTTTTTAGGTGGCAAGGGATTATTTAGGGTTTAGGGTGGGTATAGGTTTTTGGTTGGTAAGGGATTTATTTAGGGTTTACGGTGGGTATGGATTTTTGGTTGGCAATGGAATTTTCAGCATTTAGGATGAGTGTGGGCTTTTGGGTGGCAAGGGCGTTTTTAAGGTTTAATGTGGGCTTGAGTTTTTGGGTGATAAGGAATTTTTAGGGTTTAGGGTGATGATGGGTTTTTTGGTTGTAAGGTTTGCCTTAGTGTGTGGGGTAGATATAGTTTTTTGGGTGACAAGGGAATTTTTAGGGTTTAGGGTAGGTATGGATTTTTGGCTGGTAAGGTATTTTTTAGGTTTTAGCGTGAGTATAGCTTTTTAGGCAAAAAGTGTTTTTTTAAGGCTTACTGTGGGTATGGATTTTTGGGGGCAAGGGAAATGTTATCGTTTCAGGTAGGTATGGGTGTTCGGGGAATTTTTAGCATTTAGGGTGGGGATCGATTTTTAGGTGGGAAGGGATGTTTTCGGGTTTAGGCTGGGTATGGGTTTTTGGGTGGCAAGGGAATTTTTTATTGTTTAGGGTGGGTGTAAGATTTTTGGTGCAAAGGATTTTGTAGATTTTACTGGGTGTATGGGTTTTTGGGTCGCAAGGGAATTTTTAAGGTTTAGGTCTGGTGTCAGTTTTTGGGTGCAAAGGGATTTTTTAGGGTTTAGGGTGGGCATGGGTTTTGGGTGGCAAGGGAACATATAGAGTTTAGGGCTGATATGGGTTTTTTGGGTGGTAAAAAATTATTTAGGGTTTAGTGTTTGCATGGGTTTTGGGGGCAAGGGATTTTTGATGGTGGGTATGGGGTTTTGGGTGGCAAGTTACATTTTTGGGTTTAAGGTAGGGGTAGGTTTTTGAGAGGAAAGGGATTTTTAGAGTTTCGGGTAGGTATGGGTTTTATGGGTTTGAAGGGAATTTTTAAGGTTTAGGGTGGCTGTGGGTTTATGAGGGCAAGGGAAATGTTATGGTTTAGGATGGGTATGGTTTTTGGGTGATAATTAATCTTTAGGGTTTAGGGTGGGTATGAGTTTTTGGGCGATAATTAATCTTTAGGGTTGAGGTGGTTATGGGTTTTTGGGTGCCAAGAGAATATTGAGGGTTTAGGGTGGGCGTGGGATTTTGGTTGGCAAGGTATTTTTTTATGGTTCATGGTGAGTATATGTTTTTAGGAGGTAAGGGCTTTTTTTAGTGTTTAGGGTGGGTATGGGTTTTTGGGCTGCAAGGGAATTTTTAGGGTTTAGGATGGGTATGGGCTTTTGGGTTGTAAGGGATTTCTTAGGGTTTAGGGTGGGAATGGGTTTTTTGGGTGGCAAGGGCATTTTTAGGGTTTTGGGCAGGAAATGGTTTTTAGGTGGCAAGGGAATTTTGCAGAGTTAAGGGTGGGTATAGATTTTTGGGTGGCAAATTCATTTTTGGGGTTTTGGATGGGTATGGATTTTTGGGTGGTAGGGGATTTTTTAAGGTTTAGAGTGGGTATGGGTTTTTGGTAGGTAATGAATCATCTAGGGTTTAGTGTTTGTATGGGTTTTGCTAGCGTTTAGGGTGGGTGTGGGATTTTTGGTGGCAAGGGATTTTTTAGGGCTCAGGGTGGGTGTGTCCTTGTGGGTTTTTGGTTGGTAGGGGATTGTTTAGTTTTTAGGGTGGGTAGGGGTTTTGGGTGGCAAGGGAACCTTTAGGCTTTAGTGTGTGTTTTTTTTTGGGTTGTAATGATTTTTTTTAGGGTTTATAGTTTGTATGAGTTTTTTGGTGGGTATGAGTTTTTGGGTGGCAAGCGCATTTTAAGGGTTTAGGGTGGGTGTGGGTATATTTGTGTGGTAAGGTTCTTTTTAGGGTAGTTATGGGTTTTTAGGTGGCAAGGGAACATTTTGTGTTTAGGGTGAGTATGGGGTTGTTGGGTGGCAAGGGAATTTTTGGGGATTACAGTCAGTGTAGGTTTTCGGTTGGGAAGGGATTTATTTAGGGTTTAAGGTGGGTATGGGTTTTTGGGTGGCAATGGAATTTTTAGCATTTAGGATGGGTGTGGGTTTTTGGGTGGCACGGGCATTTTTAAGGTTAGGGTGGGCATGAGTTTTTGAGTGATAAGCAATTTTTAGGGCGATTCTGGGTTTTTTGGTTGTAAGGTTTGCCTTAGGGTAGATATGGGTTTTGGGGTGATAAGAGCTGTTTTAAGGTTTAGGGTGGTCTGGATTTTTGGGGGGCAAGGGAAATGTTATGGTTTCTGGTGGGTATGGGTGTTTGGGTGATAGGGGAATTTTTAGCGTTTAGGGTGGGTATGGATTTTTGAGTGGTAAGGCTTTTTTAGGGTTTACGCTGGGCTTGGGTTTTGGGTGGCAAGGGAACATCTAGGGGTAAGGGCTAAAATGGGTTTTTTGGGTGGTAATGAATAATTTAGGTTTTAGTGTTTGGATGGGTTTTTGGGACTCAAGGGATTTTTTATGGTGGGAATGGGTATTTGGGTGGCAAGTGAATTATTGGTGGTTAGGGTGGGTGTCGTTTTTGAGTGGTAAGGGATTGTTAGCGTTATGGGTGGGTATGGGTTTTGTGGGTTTGATGGGGATTTGTAGCGTTTAGGACAGGTTTAAGATTTTGGTGGCAAGGGATTTTGTAGGGTTTAAGTTAAGTATGGGTTTTTGTGTCACAAGGGAATTTTTAAGGTTTTTAAGGTTTATTGTGGGTGTGGGATTTTGGGGGCAAGGGAAATGTTATGGTTTAGGGTGGGTATGAGTTTTTGGGTGATAATGGATTTTTTGGGTTTAGGGCGGTTATGGGTTTTTGGATTCTAAGCTGTGCCTTAGGGTTGATGATGGGTTTTGGGTTTTTTGGGCCAAGGGAATTTTGGTGGTTTAGGATGGGTATGGGATTTTAGGTGGCAAGGTATTTTTTTATGGTTTAGGGCGAGTATAGGTTTTTGGGTAGCAAGGTATATTTTATGGTTTATAGTGAATATAGGTTTTTGCGTGACAAGGGATTTTTCAGGGTTAGGGTGGGTATGAGTTTTTGGATCGTAAGGGATTTCTTAGGGCTTAGGGTGGGTATGGGTTTTTTGCGTGGCAAGGGAATATTAAGGGGCTCATTATGATAATGGGTGGATCGCCACTGCCCATATGGCGGTGGCGATCCACCCGCAAAAAACCACCGCCCGCCTCTAACTTCCCCCGCCACATTACCATGGCGGGGGGGACCCCAGCGAACGGGAATACTGTACGCCGGTTTTCCACAGGTAGGTAATCCACCCGATTGCCTACAGGGTGGAAAAGCAGTTTATATGGTGGCGGTGTCTGGTAGACACCGTCATCCATATTTGTATGCAGGCTGGGATGTGCCTTTCCGTGGCGGCAACGCCACCACGGAAAGGCAGGCAGTTTTTAACATTGGGGGCCCATAGCGGGCAGGCATGCTAGTGATACATCCTGCTTATTGGTGAAAACAGAGTTAGAAAAACCACTTTTAGAAGTGGGTATTTCTGTGTGCTTATGAGGTTTTGCGCCTGCCTGATGTGTATTGACCGTTTGGTTTTGACTGACAGAGAAGGGATGTGCATTCACTCTAGTCCCTGGGGTAGTTGAGGTGTGTCCTGCCTTGCGTGGGTGACTCATTGCTAGGCTGGATAGACCTTTCCTGAATTTAGAGTGGCAGGGGGAGTTTTCCTTGCACCTGAATAGGCCTGGTCTTCATTTGGTGTGGTGGGAGGAGTTGCACATGCACCTGAATAGGTCTGTGCCTACCTTCCAAAATAATGGCTCCACCCCCTGTGGTGTGTCTGGTGCCAAGGCTTTCAATATGAACAGCAGTGTTGTGCACTTCTAATATGTGGTTGAAGTTCCCTCAGAACAAAGACTTTGGCACTATAAATACAGGGGCTATGACCCCATGAAAATAAAAAGACACTATGTGGGGCACGTACCCAATGACTGCTGTGTGCCAGGAGGAACCGCCGTTTGTGTATACCTTCACGTGAAATTAACCTGCTGCCTGCTTGGTGGCTGAAGTGACTGCCTTTCTGCTAAGGGACCTTCCGTGCTAGCCAGCCTGTGCCCTGTTCTCTGCCCCAGTGTCTCCAGGGACGAGGTAGTGCTTGCCTCCCTGTTTGCTAATAGCGCGTGGTAAGCGTTTTCAATTCTGTTGCCAAAGGAGTTGGCTCAATTTGTGCTAACCCCTTACAGGAGCGCTTTTACCCTGCAGCATGGGCAGCAGAGCTCCCTCATCTAGGGGCTGAACATTGAGAAGGAGGAGGTGAACGGAACAAAACGCTCTCCCTCTCGTATTGCTTGCCTTTGTTTATATGAGCCAACAGCCGGGGCTCTGCTACATGGCTGCGAGGCCATGCCCAAGCAGCAAGGAATATCGGCCTGGGAGTTCCCTTGGCTGTCAGAAGATGTGGCCCAGCCGCACCCGGAAGTGACCAAAGCCTCACGTGTCCATTCAGATGCTTCCACACGGAGCCGTGTTAGACCCTAGGTGGCCGACGTGAGCCCCTGGGTGCGGGCATTGCTAAGGAAGGCAAGGGCCTCCCAGCTGCACCAGGCCGCTTGCAGCGAAACATGAAGAGATTCATACCCATGCCACACTACGGAGCTGTACCGGAGGCATTTGGCTCCCCTTGGCTTCTGGCCCCGTTGTTGTGAATAGTGGGGGCAGGTGGACCCATCACGCTAGATAGTGCAAGCACCCAGGGATAGTGTGCTCGCACCAACAAACAGACCTCCCACTGGGCTGATCTCCAGGAGTAAGATCCTTTGGTGTTTCCTTAACCCGCAGATCACCCCGGTACTTCCGTCATTCCCCTGCTTCCATGGAAACCGGTAGTGTTTCCTTGCAGAGAGTGCAGGCCAGTGGCCCTATCACGCTGGTGAGCACAATCACCCTTAGACTGTGTTCTCTCCCCGTTGTGCAGGCAGGAGATCTTTTGGCGTTTTCTTGCCCCGTAGGCCGTCTCTGTAATTCCTGGCATTTTCCCTGTTTCTACGGGAACCAGTGGAGCATTTTCATGTAGAAGGAGGCAGGGGATGTAGAGGGGATGTAGTTGGGTGTTAACAAAGCTAGAAGCAACTATCTTAAAAGATTACCCTGTCAGACTGGTGACACCGGCTCAAGCGGAAACATGTTCAACTAATCGTTATTGTCTTTATTGCACTAACTGTAATGTTAGGCCTTATGTTTTCAGTGTGGTGTTCACTTATAAGTATTTACTAAAGTTCACTAACATTGTTAATTATGACAATTATCCAATTGGCAAAAGTGGTGTATGACTTAATGTGATGTCATGACAAAGTGCCTAGTGGCACAGTGATTTATGTGATTGTGGTCTAACTTTTAAAAAATAAATAATACAAAAGATATTTTTATGTAACCTTGTGTGGAGTCGCTTTTTATGGTGTGCCTAAAGTGTCAATGTTGTGTGAGTGCGTTGTGCAAACGCTTTAGACATTGCCTCTGGGATAAGCCTGACTGCTCTGCCAGGGGTTGTCTTTGATGTGTTACTATCTTACCCTTACTAGACTGATGGGTTCTGCCCTACCATACCTGCATACCCTAGCCAACCAGAAACACCATGTCAACTGTAATACTAAAAATAAAATGATAATACGGTCCATTATTATCATTTCCTTTTTTCCATTGCCCTGCTTTAAAGCAGTGGGGCGACGCTCTTTTACCTTAGTGGAGCAGCTGCCACTGTTGAAGTGGCTACATTAGTTTGCTAAACCACTAGATTATGACTATCTGTTTAAGTCTTCATAAAACCTATAATCACAGACATCACTGTGGAGACATACTATCTCTGTGGAGACTTGAACAAGTCTATAATCACACACTATCTCAGTGGGGTCATGGATATCGATATAATCAATCAAACACTACCTTTGTGGGGAATTGACCAAGACTGTCATCACACACTATTTCTGCGGGGACTGTGGTAACGCTATAATCACACAGCAACTCTGTGAGGACCTGGATATTTCTATAATTACACACTATCACTGTGGGGAGCTTGACATCTCTATAATTATAGACTATCTCTGTGGGGACCTAGCACCCCTATAATCACACACTATCTCTGTGGGGACCTGCCATCCCCATAAACACACACTATCTCTCTGGGGACCTGGGCATCAATATAACCAATCAAACGCTATCTTTGAGTAATTGAACATAACTATCATCACACATATCTTTATGGGGATCTGCCATCCCTATTAACACACAGTATTTCTATGGGGACCTGCCATCCCCATAAACAGACACTATCTCTGTGGGGACCTGCCATCCATATAAACACACACTATCTCTGTGGGGACCCAGTTTCCCTGTAGTCACACACTATCTCTGTGAGGACCTTGGCATCCCTATAATCACACACAATCTCTGTGGGGACCTGGGCATCCTTATAATCACACACTATCTCTGTGGGGACCTGGACATCACTATAATCACACACTATATCTGTGGGGACCTGGGCATCAATATAATCAATCAAGCGCTATCTTGTAGTAATTGACCATGAATTTCATCACACATATCTCTATGGGGACCTGGCATGTCTATAATTACTCTCTATCTCTGTGGGGACGTGGGTTCAATATACTTTAACTTTGTGGGACTTGAATATGACTGTTATCACATACCAACTCTTCAGGGACATCAACATGTATATCATAACAGACTGTCTTTAGAGGGACTGGAACTTTACATGTATCACACACTTTCTCTATAGGTCAAAAATCACCATCTTAGTGGGCCTCCCTAATCATGCACTATCGCTTTGGGGACCTAAGCTTCAGTATAATCACAACATATCTCAACATCACTTGAACATGACTGTAACTACACACTACCTGAGCAGGCACCTAGGCATTATTATAATCACATACTACCTCTGCAGGAGCCTCGGCATGACTGTTATAACAGCAAGCACCTCAGCATCATTGTTATAACACTCTCTATGTGGGGCCCTGAACATGACTGTAATCACATACTATCTCTGCGGAGATGTAACATAACAATAATCACACACTATCTCTGAGGGGACTTGAACTTGAATATAATCACACATTTTGTCAACGGGGTCTTGAGAGTGACTATAATTAAGCGCTATACAAATTCTGAATGAATGTCAGAATGACTCATCGTACACTTTCTCTACAACACTTGAACAACACTATCATAATACTCTCTATGTGGGACTTTAATATGGTTATAATCACACACTATCTCTGTGGGGGTCCGGGCATTCCTATAGTAACACACTATCTCAGTGGGGACTGGAACATGACTATTATCACACACTATCTCTGTGGGGACTTGAACATTACTATGACCACACACTATCTCTGTGGGGACTTGAACATTACTATGATCACACACTATCTCTGTGGGGACTTGAACATTACTATGATCACACACTATCTCTGTGGGGACTTGAACATTACTATGATCACACACTATATCTGCGGGGACTTGAACATTACTATGATCACACACTATCTCTGTGGGGACTTGAACGTGAATATGATCACACTATCTCTGTGGGGACTTGAACATTACTATGATCACACACTATCTCTGTGGGGACTTGAACGTGAATATGATCACACACTATCTCTGTGGGGACTTGAACATGGCTATAATACCACACTATCTCTGTGGAGACCTGGGCATTCCTATAATCACAAACTATCTCTGTGGTACCCGTGCATTACTGTAATAGTGTTATTTCTGCATGAACTGCAGCATGACTATCATCGTACACCAAAACCACAATATCTGTAGGGACTTGGGCATCAATCTAATCATGCAATATCTCTGTGGGGGCTTGAAAATTATCATCATCATACACTTACTCTGACAGCTCTAGAATATTATTATAATATCATGCCATCTCTTTGGGGACTATTAATGCACAGCCATTCGTAGATGGTGCCAATTGGTGAGGTTGATGAAAAACAACTAGGTGGTCAGATGGCAACTTGGTTTTGCCATCTGACCCCATTGCAGGATCTTAAGCCTCTAAATTAATTTAACTATGTGTTGTTTTCATATTCCTTAATGTTTGTGTGCACTCAGTAATAGGCTAAACATCCGTGAATCCCTGTCAATGCACTTTATATATATATATATAGCATCATTTTCTACTGTAAAATGCATTATTAGACAAATCTCTGTTCTAGGTGCACCTAGGACATAGTGACCTATTCAAATTTGACTAAAGTATCATGTTATGTATGTATGGCACTGAAAAATAGCATTTATCTATTAGATAATGAGTGTATTCAATCAGAAATGAGAATTATTGAGTAGGTCCCCACAAGGATGGTAACACATGTCCAAGTCCCCACAATGATGGTTCTGTGCGCGTGACTAAATAACAACATATATGAAAAATTGAAGCAGGATCCTGTATTATGAATTTTTTCTTAACATTTTTCTGTTATTGGTATATTTTTAAAACATTGGGAAGGGTTAGTCCCCACAAGGCTGGTGAAAACACATAGTCCCCACAAGGATGGTAACACGTGTATGGGTGTATGGGTGTATGGGTGTATGGGTGTATGGGTGTATGGGTGTATGGGTGTATGGGTGTATGTGTGTGTGTGTGTGTGTGTGTGTGTGTGTGTGTGTGTGTGTGTGTGTGTGTGTGTGTGTGTGTGTGTGTGTGTGTGTGTGTGTGTGTGTGTGTGTGTGTGTGTGTGTGTGTGTGTGTGTGTGTGTGTGTGTGTGTGTGTGTGTGTGTGTGTGTGTGTGTGTGTGTGTGTGTGTGTGTGTGTGTGTGTGTGTGTGTGTGTGTGTGTGTGTGTGGGTTTGTGTTACTATCCTTGTGGGGACTTGGGTGTGATAACACACTCACGCTGTGGGGACTTGATTGCACTGTGGGGACCTGAACCCAGGTCCCCACAAGGTAATGTCCTTTAAATGATAAAAAATGGCTTCAGGAACATCTGTGTCAATTTTTACAACTTTTAAAAAAATTGTCTTGTGGGGACCTGTGTTTCAGAAAGTGTGTTTATATTTTTGCTCCCTCTGCCCCCATAGACAGGAGGCGGTACTGCAGTCTTAAACACACTTTGCATTTAAACACACTTTGTTCACCAGGAACACAAGTTAGCAGCAGAAAGCACAGATATTTCAAAGGAAAAGCTGCAAAACCCGGGGTTAAAACATTTTTTTCATGCAAAGTAACATTTTCCCCATTTAATAAAGTAAAACTTTATTTACATGAAAGTTTTGCATTCAGACTATTTGAGTTTAAAAATATTGTTACAAGCAATTTGGATACGATTTGAATCCCAGATTACATCACTATTGTGGTATGATCCTCAGCTGCAATTAAAGAATGATGGTACATTAAAACATGATACAATATAAACTGATCTGATCGTTTATTACAAATTTGATTACATATTAATATGCACTTTGGAATACGTTCTTAAGATGATGGCTAGATGAGTGAGTGCCTAGAGTTGCATTGTGCTAACAGCTATGCTCTCTCAGATGCCGAACTGCAGTAATGTCATGCCCACAGCAATGGGAAGTTGAATTTTAACCGAAAAAGCATGTTCTTAGAACATTAGTGACATTCCTAAAAAATATATTCAAATATTGCCATAAGTTGAAATTACATTTAATTGAATTGCTTAATATTCAAACTGTTCCTATTGCTTTACAAATTAAATCAGCTTCATTCCCATAGAGGGGTGAAGAACAGTCATATAACAAGCATTGGCAAAGCCAACAGGTATCACCTACGAGACAGCTACTGGCTTTGACAGGGTTTTTTTGCCCTGCTGTACAGCAGCATGCCTGCTCTGCCTCATGGATGAAATGTAAATAAAAACATTTTTTAAAGCAATGTGATGCAACCAAAACAGACCACATAATGACATTTATTTTTATTGCTGGCAGTAGGGTGGGGGCGTGTGAGGGGTCAACACTATCAACGGAGGGGGGGGGAAGAAAAATCATATACGCTGCCACTAGTGACCACAGTATATTAAGAAGTTTTCAGAGCCTCCTTGGCCTTATTCAATTATAAAATGCAGACTCTTATATATATTAACCATAGTGAAGTAGGTGCAGAGGCACAGAGTCCTAGTTCACCCTAATTAGTGGGTATGTTTTAAAAGCCAAAAAAGGGGAGGTGTATAGGAGACCAAATCCCTAGCTTGCGTTTGGGCTCACTGTGCCCTTTCTACTGCATTGGCACCCACACGTATTACTGTTGGACATAGTGCTTCAGCTAAGGTGCAAAGTTCTGCTGTAAAATGGGCACCCTCATGTTGATGTCCACTTCAATTTGCCCTTCCTGTGCATTTAAATATAGTTTACCTTCCAAGATGATACTAGTATAACTACAACATACTGCTGTAGCATAGGCTGTGCTCAACCACCTGCCTTATGAGTGAGAAGGTCTTCAAGTCGGAAGGGTGGAGAGGATGTGGCGTTATGCTAGAGCTGCAAACTTCAAACTCATTTCTTGACGTTAGCTTGACATCCTGTGATTCTAGTCAAATCACTTAATTTCCCTGTGCCTAAAGAAATAGTACATGACTTAACTGGTGCTCATGTAAAGTGCTTCAAAGTGGAGTGACACAAGCACAGCACTAGTGATGAATGAGGCATTAGCAGAAGTATGTGAGAAGTGGCATCTGTTGCTTCACCATTTATTTATAAAGTTGTATATTTATTTATTTAAGCAATGTGTAGAGCGCGCAAATACCCGTGGGTGTCTTGGCGCTGTAGACGGGAGAGGCAGTAGTGAAGTGGTGTGCTGCTCATTGCTATTTATTAGCTTCCTGAAAGCTGGCAGCGATGGACAGGATTTAATTTGCTGAGGGAGGGTGTTCCACAGTCTGGCCGTGGCAACAGTCAATCGTTTTGTCTCCCCAGGAGACCTTGTTTGTGCGTGGGATCATGATGAGATGGCGGTTGAGGATGGTAGGTTTCTGCTAGGTAAGTGAGCGCAAAAGGCTTTCTTTAGAAAGTCCGGACCTGTGTTAAGAATGGCCTTGAAGACCATGCATAGGGCCTTGAATTTTATGCGACTTGTGATTGGAAGCCAGTGCAAGTTTTGCACCACCAAGGAGATGGATTTGTACTTGGGGCACCTGTAATTAACCTCGCAGCGGCATTCTGTACCATCTGTAGTTAGTTAGTTAGTGATCTTTTTCTGGACATTCAGGAGCAGGCCATTGCAATAATCAATTTTGGACATAACAAGGGTGCTAATCAGGGTTTTTCCTGAGCTTGGTGGAAGGAAGGGTAGCAGTTTCTCGATCATTCTAAGAGTGTAGAAGGAGGACGAGACAATTGCATTGGCATGAGCTGAGAAAGTTAGTTTATCATCAAACATGACGCCCAAGTTTCTTACTTTCGGTACAGGAGAGGGGGAGGGGTGGAGGGCCCAGGGCAGAAGGCCACCAAGTGGGGGACCATGTTGGCTGTAGATTGCCAAAGATCATAATCTACGTTTTTTCTGAGTTTACCTTTAGGCAGTTTTTGGCCATCCAGGAACTGATGACGAGGATACCAAATTGAAAACTGGCCGCCATTGCTCCTCCATCGTTAATTCCGAGCACCAGCTGTTTGTCATCAGCGTAAGATGGCAACCCCATCCCATGGGATTTGAAGACCTTGGCCAGGTCCGACACATAGATATTAAACAGTGGCGAACTCAAGGATGAACCTTGTGGCACACCACATGGGAGCGTAAAAGATGGAAAGTTATATTCGCCGAGACTCACTAGCTGAGTGCATTTGGCCAAGAACGACTCCAGTAAATCTTTGGCTTTGAGTTTAATGCCCATATTTGAGACACAGTCATTCAGGGTGACGTGATCAACCGTGTCGAGAGCTGCTGACAAATTCAGCAATTTCAGAACCTTGGTCTCGGGTGGCTCTAATCTCGTCTGCAGCTTTGATAAGGGCGGTTTCTGTGCCGTGGCCTTTCCTGAAGCCAAACTGTGTTTCATCCAGGAGATTGTTTATTATTTTTTCAAAAGTTTTTGCTTGAAAGGGGAGGCTTGTGATGGGTCTGTAATTTTTTGTGTCTGGTGGGTCGAGATGCTGTTTCTTCAGCAGAGGTTTGATGGTTGCCTTTTTCCAGGTAGCTGGGTAGATACCAGTGTTGAACATGGCATTACAGATGTCTGTGAGTTTAGGGGATAGTTAGTCGGGAAAAAAGTTTTGATACCGAGGCTGGGCAAGGATCTGTAGGGGAACCTGATTTGATGGTGAGAATGAAGTCTTAGATTTCTGTGGATGAAACTTGTTTGAATTGCGAAAGGTATGGAGACTTGCTGCAGTTGTCAGTTGGGGTTGGCAAATCATTTTTTGGTTGTGAAACCTGCAGTCCAACAGTGCCTGAACAGCCATGTAGGTATCCTGGAGAGCCTTGGGCCATTGAAAAGAAGCAGAAGAGGCAGTGCTTTTGGAAGGCATAGCTTGAGCAGCCTTCAGCCCTAGAAAGCAAAGTATGAAAGAAAAGCAAGTTGGGTCTAATTGGCCCATTAAAAATACATACCAAGACTGCCAATTAACTGCAAGGGCTGGGATCAGCAGTCTCTAAGCAGACTGATGGAAAGAGCAAATCCTAGCTGGTCACATGACTACCTTCTCCTGCCACTAAATGTTTTTGCCTAGAAAGGTCTGCAACCAGCACCCTTCTCCAGTGCCATAGACATATAGAGTCCATTGATCACCTATATGTACAACTACCATATCTGAATACTATATCTTTGATTATGAAATACTCGCCAGAACAGCTGCACCATTTTATTATTACAGCTTCACCAGCCCTGAAATCATTATAATCTCCCTAAAAAAAAATCAAGGGATTCCTAACTCTCACCATTTCTCTACTAAATGTGCGCGAAACTTATAGAATGTACAGTATTGCCCTATTAATGCTAGAAATATCACCAGACATTCCTAGAACTTCACCAACTCAACTTGATTATCAGCCTGGCTTTAGACTATCCCATTGCCACTCAAACCTGAGTCACTACCTTCTCCCTTCCAACATTTTACCACATTAGCCCACAGAATTACTCCCTCAAACTCACCAACAGAACTAAAGGTAGAGTGCATGTCTCACTCGCTATCCATAAGAGTAATATTCAAATTCTCAAGCTTACTATCTGTGACAAACTCTTTTGAACCCTTGGAAAGACCTTCCCAACCTTTCCATCAAAATACGAACTTGCTCTTACCCACCTAGTCCTGCACAATACTTATTTGAAGACTTCTCTCTTAATCAACTTATTCCTCACTTCCAGTCACCTGCTATCCATAGAGGATTCAACTTCAGGCCACAGACCAAATGATCCCATCCTTCAAAGAGTTATTTGGCAAATGCCATCTCAATAGCCTAGAAATAGCAATCACTGCATTGCTTTAAACCAAAGGCCATTGTTTGACATCATAGTTCACCATGTACATAATATCACCCCTGCCATTTGGTATGACCATCGCACTATCTTTGACAACTATTTTCTTCAATATAGTCCTCCATGTACCAGCACAATCACTAATAAACAACCCACCTCCTATTTCTGCTCCAAGAAAGAAATCAAGTCAGATTGATTCAAATACATTCTGGAGAAAAGTTTCTCGCCAGTCATCGCCACTAATTCCCTTCAATTCATCAAGAACCCCATAGACTACACAATTTCCCTTACTGCTGATTCATGTTCCGCCGCCTAAAGGAATCTAAAAGTAATATACACAATATGTGGTACTCAAAAGTGCTGGAACTGCTAAAAAAGAAAATCCATTAACGGGAATCCGTCTGTTTTCCTGCACTTCCCTCAAACATGCCAGAACCACTTATATAACCAGCTTCAAAACCAAACATGAATTTTATTTGGGCAAATCTAAAATGCATCGACCTGTCCCTGAGAGATGTCGTTAAAATGTTTAAGGAAGTGTCCTTACCTTCAAATGTAAAAATGGTTTGGCTGCCTTTCATCAGCAGCTCATAATGCAAAAGTATGCCCCAGCCAGGCCCTTGCATTTCATCAACTTCAACCTCCTCCATACTCCCAAATCCAATTGCAGTTTACAGGAGACAGTTGCTTCTCAGTTGTAATGCCCCTCCTGTGGAATAGCCTTCTCAATTATGGATGGCAATCAGGCAATGCCGCCCTATGGACTTGCCTGACAATTTGGTATATGAGCCTGTTTTATGGCAAGCTGGGCTCGTTTTTACTGTTGATTTCCCTGATATCACAGCAAGCATTGGCTGCAGCAAACACAAATGCATGCAGTCTCCCATATTTCGCCAAATACCCAAACAGCATGTCTTTGCAAGTTCAGACTGGCCTGATTTGCAAGTGTGGGGGTTATCTGGTTCACTGATAGGGGACACTTGTATTTTTGTACCCAGACCAATTTTTCGTTCCGGTCCAACCCTGGCTCAAGACCACAAAGTCTACAAACCCTGCATTATTTAAATTGTTTCCCACCAATCAGACTCTGCAAAAGTCTGCTAACAAAGCCATAGCTCTCCATTAGGCTTAGAGCCACATTCCTAGCAAACAGCATCTTTTGACCTGGTTCCAGTAAATTGGACAGAGCAAGGCATTGCTTTAAAGTGCTCCCTGGTTTGTTCTCTACCGGGGATCATGGTAGGCCCTAGGTCCAAATCCTCTTCTTCTACCTGAACAGCAGCAAGCACCTGCAGGGTAATGGTGCCTCTTGTCAAGCTACAGTTTGAACATATCTCTTGGGCCATTAAAACCTAAGCCCTCAGTTTACCACATTAAGACCCTTCTTGAAGACTTCACTACAAAACTATGCAGACATCCATGGACGAATGAATGCACATACGTATGTAACCAAATCATAAACACCCTGGTACTCCATGTAGATCGACATCAATCAGCATTTATTAACAAGAAAAATTGGTTGAAAATCTGGCCTTTCAATTAACTCACTCTGCTAAAATCCACACATTCGCATCAATAGTAATAAATATGCAGCAAACAAAAGTAGAATGCTCTTCAAGGCAATTAACCATTTCACCAAACCCCGACCAGGCAGATAAATACCACATTCAATAGACAAGTGCAATGCTATCATCCTCTTTTTCACTGAGAAATGTGTAAATATTTGACAGCACGTGGATTATACTTCAACAAAATGCTTTTGGAAAGTCCCTTTGCCTCCCTATGCAAAGCAGCCCGCCCTAAAATCATACTAACATTTCGGCCCTTACTGTGTCTGTGACCTTTCATATTTGACCCTGTTCCCTCTGGCACGATTTGTGCTACATATATACAAACATACAGACATACATACATACAAGTATACATACATGGATACATGCATACCAACAAATGCATACATACATACATCCATATAAACAAACATACGTGCATATAGTTATCAAGTAATTCTACATTCAGCTCTCATCTCATCTGCTTTTGTCACTGTGATGTCATAATACTATATCTGTCAGGGTAAAAATAAAACTACAAGTTTCAGAATGTGAAAAATAAAACAATACAATGCTGAGAAACGATGCCAGCACCACATAAACAATATTCACAAACTTCTAGCTATAAAATTTTAAATGGGGGTAAAAGCTCACACATATACAGACTAGTTCAAGTTTCAAAAATTCTTTCTCACTAATCGGATAGACAAAATATTATTCTAAATGCGATTCGAAATTACACTTATTGCATTTACTAGGAATGTGAATATAATTTAGCGATTTGATTTTTAATTTTATTCTTAAATGTACCTTAGATTAACAAATGGATTTTCACAATAGATTCCAAAGTAAAAATATCAAGGCTCAAATGCACGCTTTCAAGAACCGGGAAATGAAAGTTCCTGTGCCCCTGTCCCGGTCATTTCTGCCAACTAGAGAACATGCAGAGAATGTGTGAATCATTCATGACTGAGGACGAGAGGCGCGTCCTTCTTCTGAAGGGCCCCATCCTTCGTGGTAGCCCTCCCCCACAGGCAGGTTGATATAGAGGCCAGAGCCTCCTCTTCCTCTGCCTTTGTCCTGACTACGGCCGTGGATCAGGTGTGAATGGGCGCGCTCCCAGGTTCAGCATAACAAAGGGCTGAGAGCTGGAGGCTCTCAGCTGCATTCCGACCTGGCCAGTTCACACCCTGAGCCAGGGCGTGCACAGCAGCCGCAAGACATCCCGGGGCAACCCTGCATCCCAGACTGTAGTCTGGAGGAGTGGATTCAATGGGCAAACCATAAAAGCTGACGCTGAAAAACGAACATTTGAAACGCATCACTTTAACTTCCCAATTTTGCATTATGTGAAAGTATACTTCGGAGATCAACACAAGGATATCAAGTGCATCTTTTTATAAGACTATGGCAAGACTGTCTCATGACAAGAAATATCTTTCTCAGGTTAGGACCTTTTTGGCTTCTTGTAAAATGCTGCTAGCATCATTTTTATTTTACACTAGCTAATTTAAAATTGAAAAATAATTGGGGACCCTAATAAATTGTGACAGGAAAGTTTAGATTGCTAACACTTTTGCTCCTGAAAACATGGGTTCTATTCGTGCATTCAGCACAAGACAACAATATTTTGCGCAGTCTCTTTATCTCCCTTCCTGACTGTTCTACTCTCCAAGTCCCTATCACATAAAATCATTCTTTAAACACCTTAACACTATTTCTGGAATTATATGTCCGAGCTTCAGCAAATGCAAAATAATTATGTGGCAACATGATAAGGGGAGAGGAAAGTATAAGGAGATTGGCGGTGGTGTTATTATTAGCAAATCTACTGACTTTGGAGCTGGGAAACCATGTTAGAGGTCTCTTGGTATCGGCTCAGCTTCTTATGATTCTGGGCAAATAACCTAACCTCCCTGTGCGAACGTGACTTTGTGTAATAGAATTGGTGCTCAAACAAAGCATTTAAATGCTTTTGGGTAGAGTTTGCGCTATATGCAACTACAAATTTAAAAAAAGCAACAGAACTTTTTTCTGATTAGTTGCATTCAAACCCTGGAAAAAACATGAGGAGTCCCGAGAAGGAGATAAGGGAAGGTTGACATGGAAAGACATATGTGGGAAAAGTAAGACAGCACAAACCAAGCATTAGCAAAGCCAATAGGAATTACCTATGCAAGAGTGATTGGATTTGCCTATGTATTTTAACCATGTTGTACACAAGCGTGGCTGCTGTTTATCATGGCTAAAAGTTAGTGATATAGAAAGAGTGGACTGAAGGGTCGTAGAGTGGAATGGTTAACATTGGAGTAGAGGGTTGTGGCATAGTGTCATGAATTGGAGCAGCAGAGTGGAGTCACAGAGTGGTGTACACTAGAGGCGTAGCGTAGAGTGAGGTGGTCTGGAATGCATAGGTATAGAATGTTGCAGGGTATATTGGCATAGAGTGCAGAGGCATGGTTTTCAGTAGAGTGTTGAACAGTAGAATGCAGTGGTGCATGGTGGAGTGGTGCAGGGTGGAGTGTTGCAGAGTACAATATAGGGCTGTAGAGTGCAGTGGCATAGAGTGCAGTAGCGTAGAGTCGAGTGTTGCAGAGTGCAGTGGCATAGAGTGGAGTAAAATGGAGTGACCGTGTCTGACTGATGCGTCTACTGTAGGGGCTTGTGTTTGACCACATGGTCACAGGTTCAAATCCTTGCAGGTCTATTCAGACTTTCATCCTTAGGTCGATAAAATGAGTACCATTGAGTTGGGTAACAATAAACATCTGTTATTCAGCACCAAGAGGCCCTTCTGGGTGAATGGGCGCTTTACAAATATACATTACGTTATGTTAGAATTGAGTGGTGTATAGTGCATTGGCCTAAAATGCAGTAGTGTAGAATAGAGGCATAGAGTTCAGTGGAGTAGAGTGCGGTGGTGTAGAATGGTGGAGAATGCAGTGGCAAAGAATGTTGAGTAGAGTGGTGAATAGTGCAGTGGCATTGAGCACAGTGGCGCATAGCCGAGTGGTGCAGAGGAGTGTGGAGGGGCCTCGAATGCAGTGACATATAGTGCAGTGGTGTAGACTTCACCAGTTTATAATTTAGTGGCATACAATGTAGTGTCATGCAATGCAGTGGCATAGATTAGACTGATGCATAGAAGCATCTATTGGTGCATGGAGGAGTGGACCAATGTGGCATGGAGTGCAATGGCATAGAGTGCAGTGGTGTAGATTAGAGTGACATAGATTAGAGTGGCAGAAAGTGCTGTGCAGTGTAGTGATGCAGAGTTCAGTGGTGCAGAATTCAGGGATGCAGAGAAGAGAAATGTAGAGTGCATTGGCAGTTGTGCAGTAGTGCAGAGTAGATTGTAGTTGAGTTTAGTGGCAGAGAGTGCAGTGTTGCAGAGTAGACTGCCGTAGAGTGCAATGGTGTAGAGTGTCTCAGAGTGCATTTGCATAGAGTGCAGTGACATAGAGTAGAGTGGCATAGAGTACAGTGGGGCAGAGTAGAGTGCAGTGGTTTAGTCTACAGTGATGTAGAGTTCATTGGCATAGAATATAGTAGCATAGAGTTCAATGGTTTAGAGTAGAATGGCATAATGTGCAGTGGCAGAGTGGCAATGAGTGGAGTAAAGTGGCATAGCTTGCAGTGGTATAGAGTTCAGTGGCATAGAGTAGTTTTTTTGAGTAAAGTGAAGTGGCATAGAGTATAGTGGTGCAGAGTGGAGTAAAGTGGCATAGATTGCAGTGGCATATAGTCCAGTGGCGTAGAGTAGTCTGTTTCAGAATAGAGTGAAGTGACATTGAGTGAAGTGGTGCAGTGGCAGAGTGGCACTGAGTGGAGTAAAGAGGCATAGATTGCAGTGGTATAGAGTTCAGTGGCATAGAGTAGATTTATTTAGTAAAGTGAAGTGGCATAGAGTATAGTGGTGCAGAGTGGAGTTAAGTGGCATAGATTGCAGTGGCATAGAGTAGATTGTTTCAGAATAGAGTGAAGTGACATTGAGTGGAGTGGTGCAGGGTAGAAAGTCGTAGAGTGCAGTGGTGTAGAGTGGCATATAGTGCAGTGGCATAGAGTAGAATGGCATAGAGTACAATGGGGTAGAATATAGTGCAGTGGTTTAGACTGCAGTGACATAGAGTGCATTGGCATAGAGTGCAGTGGGAAAGAGTGGAGTAGGGTGATGTAAAGTGCAGTGGCATAGAGTAAAGTGATGTCGACTAGATTGTTTCAGAGTAAAGTGAAGTGCCATAGAGTGTAGAGGCACAGAGTGAAGTTGAGTGGCGTATAGTGCAGTGGCATATCGGGCAGCGGGGTAGAGCAGATTGAAGATATATAGAGTGGAGTTGTGTAGGGTACGGTGCAGTGGCATAGAGTGCAGCAGCATAGAATTTACTGGAGTGCAATGCAACATCATACAATGCAGTAGCGTACATTAGAGTGGTGCATAGTAGAGTGCAGTGGTGCAGAGCAGAGTGTAATGTAGTGGTGAAGAGTAGAGTAGAGTGGCAGAGAGTGCAGTTGCATAGAGTGGTGCAAAGTGCAGTGGCGTAGAGTGCAGTGGCATAAATTCCTGACATGCAAAGTAAAGTGCCATAGAGTTCATTGGCATAGAGTGCCGTAGTGCAGAGTAGTGTCATAGAGTGCAGTGGTGTAGAGTGGCGTACAGTGCATTGGCATAGAGTACAGTGGTGCAGCATGGAGTACATTGGCAAAGAGTGCAGTGGTGTAGAGTGCAATGGCTTTGAGTAGAGTGGCATAGTGTAGTGGCCTGGAGTAGAGTACTAGAGTGCAGTGGCATAGAATAGATTATTTCAGAGTAAAGTTGCGTAGAGTGAAGTGGTGCAGGGTAAAGTGCAGCAGCGTAAAGTGTAGTGGACTGGTGTAGAGTGCATAGAGCGTTGAGTTGAGTGTTACAGAGTAAAGTGCATTGGCATGAATTATATTAGCATTATGTGCAGTGGCACAGTGCATTATAGCAGAGTGGTGTGGAGTGGAGTGGCATAGAGTGGAGCTGTGAAGAGTAGATTGGAGTGAGCTAGACTGGAGTGGTGTAGAGGGCAGTGGTGAAGACTGCAGTGGTGTTGAGCAGAGTGGCGTTGAGTGCATCTGTATAGAGAACAGTTATGCATAATAGTGTAGAGAGGCGTAGAGTGAAGTGGCATTGAGTGCAGTGGCATAAAGTGAAGGGGTGCAAAGTGGAGTAGAGTGCAGTGGCACAGAGTGCAGAGGCATGGAGTTGTGTAAAGTGGAGTGGTGCACAGTAAAGTGCATTGACATGGAGTGGTAAAGAACAGAATGGCGACTGCATGGTATGGTAGCGCCCTGTCATTACAGACAACAAAATTTCTATTGAAATGTCCATTACATTTTCACAGACATTTTACAAATAGAGCTAGGCAGTGCACAAACAATGTTGTTTGGAAATGCCATCACCTAGTGCATGGGTACTCACAAACTTTCTCTCAGGGGCTAATTCGCAGTGTGGTTTGTGGCTGAGGGCTGCACCGGTGGGGGCGGGGTCAGTGAGAGAGGGGGCAGGGCTAGAGCCCAAAAAAAACCTGTTACCATGAGGTTGAACAAAGGCCCCTGCAGCGGACGTCTTTGTCCACTGACCCACCAGATCCAGCATACACACATATCTCTCTCTCCCTCTCCCTCTCTCTCTCTCTCTCTCTCTCTCTCTCTCTTCCTCTCTCTTCCTCTCCCTCCCTCCCTATCTTTCCCTCCCTCCCCCTCTCTCCCTCTCTCTGTCTCCCTCCCTCTGTCTCCCTCCCTCTCTCTGTCTTCCTCCCTCTGTCTGTCTCCCTCCCTCTCTCTGTCTTCCTCCCTCTGTCTGTCTCCCTCCCTCTCTCTGTCTCCCTCCCTCTCTCTGTCTCCCCCCACTCTCTGTCTCCCCCCACTCTCTGTCTCCCCCCACTCTCTGTCTCCCTCTCTCTGTCTCCCTCTCTGTCTCTCTCCCTCCCTCTCTCTCTCTGTCTCCCTCCCTCTCTCTGTCTGTCTCCCTCCCTCTCTGTCTCCCTCCCTCCCTTACTCTGTGTCTCCCTCCCTCTCTCTGTCTCCCTCCCTCTCTGCCTTCCCCCTCTCTGTCTCCCTCCCTCTGTCTCCCTCCCTCTCTCTGTCTCCCTCCCTCTCTCTGTCTCCCTCCCTCTCTCTGTCTCCCTCCCTCTGTCTCACTCCCTCCCTCCCTCTGTCTCCCTCCCTCTCTCTGTCTCCCTCCCTCTCTCTGTCTCCCTCTCTCTGTCTCCCTCCCCCTCTCCCTCCCCCCTCTCCCTCCCTCCCTCTCCCTCCCTCTGTCTCCCTCCCTCTCTCTGTCTCCCTCCCTCTCTCTGTTTCCCTCCCTCTCTCTGTCTCCCTCCCTCCCTCTCTGTCTCCCTCCCTCCCCGTCTCCCTCCCTCTCTGTCTCCCTCCCTGTCTCCCTCCCCGTCTCCCTCCCTCCATACCTCCCTCCCTCCATACCTCCCTCCATACCTCCCTCCCTGTCTCCCTCCCTCTGTTTCCCTCCCTCCCTGTTTCCCTCCCTCCCTGTTTCCCTCCCTCTCTGTTTCCCTCCCTCTCTGTTTCCCTCCCTCCCTCTCTGATTCCCTCCCTCTCTGATTCCCTCCCTCTCCGATTCCCTCCCTCTCCGTCTCCCTCCCTCTCTGTTTCCCTCCCTCTCTGTTTCCCTCCCTCTCTGTCTCCCTCCCTCTCTGTCTCCCTCCCTCTCTCTGTCTCCCTCCCTCTCTCTGTCTCCCTCCCTCTCTCTGTCTCCCTCCCTCTCTCTCTTTCTCTTCCTCCCTCCCTAGGGCACCCTCCCGCCCTCTGTTGCCCTCCCTCCCTCTGTCGCCCTTCCTCTCCCTCTGTCTCCCTCCCATGACACTCCCTCTCTCTCCCTCCCCTGACTCTCCCTCTCTCTCCCTCCATCACCTTCCCCTGACACTCCCTCTCTCCCTCCCCTGACACACTCTCTCCCTCCCCTGACACTCCCTCTCTCTCCCTCCCCTGACACTCCCTCTCTCTCCCTCCCCTGACACTCCCTCTCCGCCTCCATCGCCCTCCCCTGACTATCCCTCTCTCCCTCCCCTGACTCTCCCTCTCTCTCCCTCCATCGCCCTCCCCTGACACCCCCTCTCTCCCTCCATCGCCCTCCCCTGACACTCCCTCTCTCTCCCTCCCCTGACACTCCCTCTGTCTCTCCCTCTCTCTCCCTCCCCTGACACTCCCTCTCTCTCCCTCCCCTGAAACTCCCTCTCTCTCCCTACATCGCCCTCCCCTGACTGTCCCTCTCTCTCCCTCCCCTGACTCTCCCTCTCTCTCCCTCCATCGCCCTCCCCTGACACTCCCTCTCTCTCCCTCCATCGCCCTCCCCTGACACTCCCTCTCTCTCCCTCCCCGGACTTTCCCTCCCTCTTCCTCCCCTTTGCACACTGTTAAAAGTAGGTTGTGAAGGACAGCCCTGCCATCAGCCAGGGGCAAGCAAGCTTATTTATGTGACCACCAGAAACCTGCGTGCCAGGTCAAAGCCCTGAAGGAAATATATGTGTCACATACAGGCGTGCAACACCCATTGAGTTTAAAATCGCCCCCACCCCCTTGTCAGCCTGTGATGAGACAGCTTGCCTGGCGCGCGCACAGCCGCGCCGGAGCATTTCACAGGTCTTTAAAGACCATTAACTTTTTAATGAGGCTTTGTTCTGTTTCACCTCTTCTGAGGCCCCTGCAGCTCCACTCTATGGCTGGAATCTCTCGGCCCCCAGAGAGCAGAGCCTCTCCGAGTCCAGGCTGCTGCAGCCGGTGGTGTTTACTGACACTCGAGATTTTTTTTTTTTAAACTGGTACATGTCTGTAAGGTCCGCGGGCCTCCAAGGAAGGCTTGCCGGGCCGCGGGCGGCCCGCGGGCCGTACTATGAGTACCCCTGACCTAGTGTATTGATTTGTTTTGGTCATATTAAAGTATTTGTTTCCAAAACACTTTAGAATTAACATAAAATGTCCTTCATTTGTATGTAGTTAATTCTGCAATAGTCAGTAATACTTGCAACTTTAGTTTAAATGTTGTTGTGTGCTAGAAAAAAACTTTCTTACATCTAGTATCCAGCATGATTGTCACATAAATCCTACGACTTTTATGTCAGAAAAAGAAAAGTAAACACCAAGCTCCCTCGTTAGACAGAGAATGAAATTTGACCTCTGTCTTTGAATGCAGCGCAAATGTGACAAGATAAGACTAGATCTGCTGTAAGTTTGCCTAGACATTCTCTGATGGCATGTTTTTCAGAAGATGTTCATTAGCAATTGTTTGATTTGCCGTATGATGGCCAAAGATTGTTCAGCAAGTTTGGACTTGCATCTACCATCTTTGTGGGACCTGGATATCCCTTTAATCAGATCGCTGTCTCTGTGGGGGCCTGGCATCCCTATAATCACACACTCTCTCTGTGGGGACCTGCCATCCCCATAAACACACACTATCTCTGTGGGGACCTGGGCATCAATATAACCAATCAAACGCTATCTTTGAGTAATTGAACATAACTATCATCAAACATATCTTTATGGGGATATGCCATCCCTATAAACACACAGTATTTCTATGGGGACCTGTCATCCCCATAAACAGACACTATCTCTGTGGGGACCTGCCATCCATATAAACACACACTATCTCTGTGGGGACCCGGTTTCCCTGTAGTCACACACTATCTCTGTGAGGACCTGGGCATCCCTATAATCACACACTATCTCTGTGGGGACCTGGACATCACTATAATCACACACTATATCTGTGGGGACCTGGGCATCAATATAATCAATCAAGCGCTATCTTTTAGTAATTGAACATGAATTTCATCACACATATCTCTATGGGGACCTGGCATGTCTATAATTACACTCTACCTCTGTGGGGACGTGGGTTCAATATACTTTAACTTTGTGGGACTTGAATATGACTGTCATCACATACTATCTCTTCAGGGACATCAACATGTATACATAACAGACTGTCTTTAGAGGGACTGGAACTTTACATGTATCACACACTTTCTCTATAGGTCAATAATCACCATCTTAGTGGGCCTCCCTAATAATGCACTATCGCTTTGGGGACCTAAGCTTCAGTATAATCACAACATATCTCAACATCACTTGAACATGACTGTAACTACACACTACCTGAGCAGGCACCTAGGCATCATTATAATCACATACTACCTCTGCAGGAGCCTCGGCATGACAGTTATAACAGCAAGCACCTCAGCATCATTGTTATAACACTCTCTATGTGGGGCCCTGAACATGACTGTAATCACATACTATCTCTGCGGAGATGTACCATAACAATAATCATACACTATCTCTGAGGGGACTTGAACATGAATATAATCACACATTTTGTCAACGGGGTCTTGAGAGTGACTATAATTAAGCGCTATACGAATTCTGAATGAATATCAGAATGACTCATCGTACACTTTCTCTACAACACTTGAACAACACTATCATAATACTCTCTATGTGGGACTTTAATATGGTTATAATCACACACTATCTCTGTGGGGGTCCGGGCATTCCTTTAGTAACACACTATCTCAGTGGGGACTGGAACATGACTATTATCACACACTATCTCTGTGGGGACTGGAACATGACTATTATCACACACTATCTCTGTGGGGACTTGAACATTACTATGACCACACACTATCTCTGTGGGGACTTGAACATTACTATGATCACACACTATCTCTGCGGGGACTTGAACATTACTATGATCACACACTATCTCTGTGGGGACTTGAACATTACTATGATCACACACTATCTCTGTGGGGACTTGAACATTACTATGATCACACACTATCTCTGCGGGGACTTGAACATTACTATGATCACACACTATCTCTGTGGGGACTTGAACATTACTATGATCACACACTATCTCTGTGGGGACTTGAACATTACTATGATCACACACTATCTCTGTGGATCACACACTATCTCTGTGGGGACTTGAACTTGAATATGATCACACAATATCTCTGTGGGGACTTGAACATGGCTATAATACCACACTATCTCTGTGGAGACCTGGGCATTCCTATAATCACAAACTATCTCTGTGGTACCTGTGCATTACTGTAATGGTGTTATTTCTGCATGAACTGCAGCATGACTATCATCGTACACCAAAACCACAATATCTGTAGGGACTTGGGCATCAATCTAATCATGCAATATCTCTGTGGGGGCTTGAAAATTATCATCATCATGCACTTACTCTGTCAGCTCTAGAATATTATTATAATATCATGCCATCTCTTTGGGGACTATTAATGCACAGCCATACGTACATGGTGCCAATTGGTGAGGTTGATGAAAAACAACTAGGTGGTCAGATGGCAACTTGGTTTTGCCATCTGACCCCATTGCAGGATCTTAAGCCTCTAGATTAATTTAACTATGTGTAGTTTTCATATTCCTTAATGTTTGTGTGCCCTCAGTAATAGGCTAAACATCCGTGAATCCCTGTCAATGCACTTTATATATATGATCATTTTCTACTGTAAAATGCATTATTAGACAAATCTCTGTTCTAGGTGCACCTAAGACATAGTGACCTATTCAAATTTGACTAAAGTATCATGTTATGTATGTATGGCACTGAAAAATAGCATTTATCTATTAGATAATGAGTGTATTCAATCAGAAATGAGAATTATGGAGTAGGTCCCCACAAGGATGGTAACACATGTCCAAGTCCCCACAATGATGGTTCTGTGCGCGTGACTAAATAACAACATATTTGTAAAATTGAAGCAGGATCCTGTAATATGAATTTTTTCTTAACATTTTTCTGTTATTGGTATATTTTTAAAACATTGGGAAGGGTTAGTCCCCACAAGGCTGGTGAAAACACATAGTCCCCACAAGGATGGTAACATGTGTGTGTGTGTGTGTGTGTGTGTGTGTGTGTGTGTGTGTGTGTGTGTGTGTGTGTGTGTGTGTGTGTGTGTGTGTGTGTGTGTGTGTGTGTGTGTGTGTGTGTGTGTGTGTGTGTGTGTGTGTGTGTGTGTGTGTGTGTGTGTGTGTGTGTGTGTGTGTGTGTGTGTGTGTGTGTGTGTGTGTGTGTGTGTGTGTGTGTGTGTGTGTGTGTGTGTGTGTGTGTGTGTGTGTGTGTGTGTGTGTGTGTGTGTGTGTGTGTGTGTGTGTGTGTGTGTGTGTGTGTGTGTGTGTGTGTGTGTGTGTGTGTGTGTGTGTGTGTGTGTGTGTGTGTGTGTGTGTGTGTGTGTGTGTGTGTGTGTGTGTGTGTGTGTGTGTGTGTGTGTGTGTGTGTGTGTGTGTGTGTGTGTGTGTGTGTGTGTGTGTGTGTGTGTGTGTGTGTGTGTGTGTGTGTGTGTGTGTGTGTGTGTGTGTGTGTGTGTGTGTGTGTGTGTGTGTGTGTGTGTGTGTGTGTGTGTGTGTGTGTGTGTGTGTGTGTGTGTGTGTGTGTGTGTGTGTGTGTGTGTGTGTGTGTGTGTGTGTGTGTGTGTGTGTGTGTGTGTGTGTGTGTGTGTGTGTGTGTGTGTGTGTGTGTGTGTGTGTGTGTGTGTGTGTGTGTGTGTGTGTGTGTGTGTGTGTGTGTGTGTGTGTGTGTGTGTGTGTGTGTGTGTGTGTGTGTGTGTGTGTGTGTGTGTGTGTGTGTGTGTGTGTGTGTGTGTGTGTGTGTGTGTGTGTGTGTGTGTGTGTGTGTGTTACTATCCTTGTGTGTTACTATCCTTGTGGGGACTTGGGCATGATAACACACTCACGCTGTGGGGACTTGATTGCACTGTGGGGACCTGAACCCAGGTCCCCACAAGGTAATGTCTTCTAAATGATAAAAAATGACTTCAGGAACATCTGTGTCAATTTTTACAACTTTTGAAAAAATTGCCTTGTGGGGACCTGTGTTTCCTAAAGTGTGTTTATATTTTTGCTCGCTCTGTCCCCGTAGGCAGGAGGTGGTACTGCAGTCCTAAACACACTTTGCATTTTAAACACACATTGCTCACCAGAAACAAATACTAGCAGCAGAAAGGATGCATATTTCGAAGGGAAAGCTCCATATCCCTTTATTTATCCAAATATTTAGAATGTAAATTAACCTTTTCTCTACATAAAAACTTATTTACATGATGCTGCTATTGAATTTAGTCTTTTTGTGTCTGAAAAGTGTGGTTTTATGAGCATTTTTCAAATCTATTTGAGTTGTAACACTTCACTATTGCCATGTGATCTTTATCTTCAATTAAAGAATGATGGTGCACTGGACTGTGATATAAAGTAAATGATTCTGATCATGTTTTGTAAATAACTTAGGGGACTATTCAGGCCCAGTGTTCAGAGCCCTTGTCTTTTTTCGCTATTGCAAAGTCAATTCACTCCAAGACTCTTGCCATCCTTTGGTGGACTAGCCAGCCAGAGTCGACTTCAGTGCTGGTGGTGCCTGGTGCAACAGTCTTTTTTGGCGATTTCTTGATATTCCTTAGTTGCGAATTTGCAAATTGCGAATTCGCAAATAAGAAATACTTTCCCATTCACCAGGAGTCCCATAGCAAGAAATGGGAAGTTATTCTCAATTTGCGATTCGCAATTTGCAAATCGCAATTTGAGAATAATTTGAAGGGTGCAGGGGTGTCCAAAGGACACCCTGCTGCACCCCTGAAATTTACATGTGTGTGCATATGGCGCACATACATGCCCTGTATGTGCGCCACATGGCACCTTTACAAATGCCAAATAAAATAATTTGCGATTTCTTAATTGGAATTCGCACAACTTGAGTGCTTCATACATAGCATTTAAGGAATCACAATTTGCGATTCCTTAAATGCTGACTCAAAATTAAGGAATCGCAAATTTTGAGATTCCTTAATTTTGCGATGCGATTTCCATGATACATCTAATTTTCCTTATTTTTTCTCGCAAACGCTGTTTTTTTGCGAATCGCAGCGTTTGCGAGAAAAAAAACGGATGATACATCTGCCCCAAAATTTATGTTTACCTCTTTACTACACAAACACAAAATCTGCACCATTTGCCAGCAAGTTTCGTGACACATTTTTCCTGATGAAAATTCCGTCTGTAAAAATTCTTGGGGTGAGAAATGTGCCCTCCACCTGTAATCCAATACATCGTTTGCGTTAAAAAAAAGGATTAGAGTTTACATTGGTTTGAAGGAATAAAGAAAAGGACAGAACTTGTTATAATTTATCATTCGCATTTACAATTAAATACAAACCTGTGATAAAAGGTGTTTCTTTTTTACTTAGCGCATATCAGGTACTCTTCAAAACTTGCACTGAGTTTAAATTGCAGTGGTATTATTACCTGTTTTAAAGCTTTCTCAACCCGTACGAGCGAGATTTCAGGCACAGTTAATAACGAGTTATTAGATATTAGCCTGCATAATGTTCTGAACTTTCAGCGCTTACTTGAAATGCGTTCTTTATGAAAGCAGAGTCCGTGAAAAAATGGTTTGGAAAAAATACCTGTGAAGTTGGTGCGCAAGGATGTAAGCAAAACACTTTTACAAGTCTGCTCACTGAAGAATCACTTTACCCAGTTTGAATAGCATTTCCTCTGCCCCTCGGAATGATAATCCTGGCGGCCTAAAAGCAAACCAAACCTGTAAGGTTTCAGGTTGGCTGGGCCCAGATATGCAGATTCACCTTCGCACATAACAAAAGGGACATTAGCCCTCAAGAGGCCAGCGCGCTGGAATCACCTGAGCAGGAAACTCTACCAGACTGGGGGATGGGCCCTGCTGAAAAGACGGCACCTTTGCAGGGAAAGGCAACATGAGATGTGACTGACTGGGACACTGAGAGCAGAACGAGGTTTAAGCACCCAGAGACTGAACCCAGTCTAACTCTTAGCGAGTTTGTAAACATTAATAAAGCAATTTGTGTAATTTAGAAATGCAGGCATGAAGTCATCCAGAGGTTTATTTGTCACTAAAATTAATTGGGAGAGTATGTGGCATGTCAGCTCAACATTCTGTGATTCTGGGCAATTCACATACTCTCCCAGTGCCTACAAAACAAGCATTGTCATAGCCAATACGTCCTGCCTTTGTCACCTGATAAGTGTTTACTGATGCAGCACGTTATCCTGGGTGTTCCAACATCTACTGTGATTTCATGTGCCAATGAGGATGTAGGGAGGCTATGTACAACAAGAATGTGTGTATATTGAATGCTGGAAACAAAGGGAACAATTAACACCAATCTGTCTTTTATTAAATAAAGATGCCTACAATATTGTGAGGCCAGTGTTGTGCGCTGTTAACAGAGATTACATAGAAAGCAGGTTTTCTTATTAGAGGTCTGTTTTATAGTTAACTGTCACCTCATGGCCACTTCTAGACATTTTACTGGAAAGAATGCATATCGGTGTAGCTGCCTCTTTTGACCATACATGGAGTCAAGGGGGAGGATCAGTATGCATATGGTATGACTGTCAGTTTAGTCAGTCCAGCTTCCATCTTGTTTGAGGATTACATCACTTTTCTTTGGCCAGGAGTACATAGTGCTGGGACCTGGGCAAATGAGTAGTGGCAACTAAACCCCACCACTGTGGTGTTAAAAATCTCTGCACAAAATGCGATTTTTGATAAAACTTCAAAAGTCAACAGGAGGGGTGCGTGAATGCCAGCTTAAAAACATTTGGGATTTATTAAGTCATTGGAACCAATCTATGTTGCCCTTCATAATAGAAGTTTAACAACAACAACTATTGCATCACATCCAATTTCTAAACCGTGCACACCATTAAAAATTACCCATAATAAGCAGTAACAGTAGCCAATCACAAAGGCATTTGTGGTGTAAACACAATTTACTTTTCTTCTCGTTGTCTTATTAATTAATTTAGTGAACACGTCTTTACTTTGGTAAGTTTACTGCAGCACTTAAAATTGTGTTGCTCTTCATGTGTGGTTTAAAGGTCTAACACGCAACACCTGTGGCTCAACGGAATAGAGTATTGAGAGTGGAGCATAAATAACAAGGGGAGTATGATGAATATAGAGCTCAAGGTAAAAGGAGAGAGAGTGTCAGACAGAGCGGAAAGTAAACTGTGAAATAGAGAAAGTGAAATACAAGAGAATGAGAGAAAGTAAAATGAAAGGAGGAGGACAAATGAAACATCAAAAAAGAAAAGGACAACAAGCACGAGTGAAGAAAGAAATATAGGGATCAAAATAGAAAATGTGAGACGGGAAGAGGGGAGAAAGGAGAAATAGAGGTAGTGGAATATAAAGGGAAGAGGGTGGAGTGATTTCCAAAAAGAGAAAGGAGGAGGAGAAAGATGCAAAGACAAAGAAGGAGAAAGAAATGGGAGGTCTCGAGAGAGGATAGGAGTGAGCGAGGAAGAAAATGAGACCGGGATTTAAAGTTAAAGAGACTGACAGAAGGAGTGGACAAGAAAGAGAGCAAGAGAATGAGAGGAAAGGGAGTGCGCCTTACAATTGGAACAGTTGCAGAAGTCTGACTATAGGGCTAACTAGTAATGTGTGACAACGTCAGTCTGGCGTTTACCCAGCAGCAAATTGTGTTGTGTGACTTGCAGTTTCACTTTTAACATATGCAGTTCGCTAAAATAATAAATGTCTGACTGAAAGTGCCATATACAGCTTTTCAGCTATCAGCAGACCAAACGCGCTCCTGAATGAAAGGGCGCACGCCTTTAATTCTAAACGCATCTTTAGCGCCTGGATACCCTTGAGGTTGATTAGCCGCTGTATAAGTCCCAATTGATTAATTGTAAATAGATTCTCTTTAATCTCTCCTCCTGAAGCTATGTTTATGACTTGATGGGTAGAGTAAACAATAACTGTTCACTAATGTAAATGGTCAGCTAGTCCGTTCTGGAGTCCTTATTGTCTGCTTTTTATTTATATAGCACTTACGAACCCCTCATGAGGCAATACATATGGAAACTAAATGTTGTGGCCCATAGATGTGAATTATGTCTCCATATTTCCACAACATATGGCTTAGGCAGAGTAAACCTCACAGCATGGCTTAGAACCTCATTAAAAATGCGAATGCTCACAAACTAGAAAGATAGCTCAGTGGGCGAATGTGCCAGTGGCGTAGAGCTGAATGCCACCTTCAGCCACGCTTAAAACCAGGTGAGGCATTCAGCAGATCAAGAACTAATGGGCCAGCATGGTTGCAGAGGCTATCCAAGCTTACCGACTGGACCAATTCTTTCCCGCGCTTCCCCGCGCTCTCACGGGACCACCCAGATCCCTACTATACAGAAGCCTTAAAAACAAACATTTGTAATCCTGCTCCAGTTTTGTTTTCTGTAACTCAAGCGGATACAAGCCACTTTCTCCAAATGCAATAGTTGCTATCCTTCGTCTTCTTCACAAATCCATATAAGTATCGCAAGGCCATATCGTACCAAGGGGCATAATATAATTTTATACTTTTGAAAACTGGTCTAACCTCTAAGTTGAACAGCACAAAAAGTGATACATGGGATGCTTGAGTGAATCTCATTCACTCGTAATTACAATGGTCACATTCCAATGCACCCTTTTTTAACTTACCTCTTCATTTACAGTCAGGGAATAATCATATAAGTAGTTTTTCAGATTGAGAAAACGTCCCAACATACATCCCTATATGGCAGTAGGCAGTGCTTTAAATGGGAAAAAATAAGTGCAGGTACTCATTAAAATGAACTAGAGGTGTAGTGAGGGGGCGGGATTAGGGGTGGGGCTAAAGGCAAGACCTGATGATACTTCATGACTTCTATTATTAGTTGCAGGACACATCAAAACACATGATAAATGTGTTTCTGTAAACAAAGCAAGTTAACTCATTGCACAAAAATTAAAGAGAAATGCTATAATATGTTAACATTTCCTTTTTTTGCAATGGATGCACCTTCTTCAATACCATACTGTTAATTGCTGTTTGGCACAAAACCATATATTTTTTAAGCACATGAGTAGGAAGAAACTGAAAATACTCCCACGTCGCACCAAAGCTCTTATGGCACCAAGCAAATGAAGCAAATCATCATGACCCTCCTCAGAAGATATCTCTTGTCTCTTCCATAGATCTATCCATTCATCCTTTCATCCTACCATTTACCTGCTGATGTCTACCATTTAACCTTTACATTCTGTCTTCTATTCTGTCTTTCATCGATAATTCAGTTTTTCACCATTCTGTCTGTCCACCCTTCATATAAACACCTATCCATCCATCCAACTCAAAACCTATCCATTCATCCTTTCCCTCATCCATCTCTTTATTCACCCTTTCGCTCATTCATCAATCCTTTCGCTCATCTGTTCATCAACCCTTTCACTCCTTTATTCCATCCACCCTTTCATTTCATCACCCTTTCATTCAATCCCTCCTTTCACTCATCCATCCTCCATCCCTTTCATTCATCCTCCCTCCCTTTCATTCATCCATCCAATCTTTCACTTATCCACCCATCATCCGCCCTTTTATCCAATCATCCATCCTCTTTCACCCAGCAATTCATGCTTTCACTCATCCATCCATCTATGCATCCACCTGACTATAGCTGACCATACAATGATTGTTCCTCTTCTGGTACACAGTGGATTCATTAGAGTTTATATTGTTTCTGGTTAAAAAATAGCCATTCTGATGGGTAGCTCTTTTAATAGTCATGTGCGAAGGCAAGAGTATTTACTATAGTTAATCCATGATTGACCCCCACCACAGCTCCCTCGCATTTTAGCTTCTTTCACATCTGGACACCTCCAATGGCAATATTCAGTGTTCTTTAAACTGTTTGATAGTCAAATCCAAATGGTAGATGTCCACTAGGCCTGAGAAAAATTTAAATTACCCTTGCATAGTTTGAGTAATTTGGGGAATTTCGTGTTGCACTTGTTATGTAAAATCCCTGAAAGTATGCCATTATGACACGTCACCTAATTATGTGGCATTTGCTACAAACATTTATGTTGAACACTCAGGAGGAATGCGGACAAACAGAACATGAGCAGGTATTGCTCATGCCAATTGTCTTGTTTGAGCTACAATATGCGGCAGAATGTGTGCTTGTGTCAAAAAATGAATTATTGGTTATTTTGTGCTAAAATATAGCACTAAAAGCCAGATTCACATTTTGCATAATTGTCATTTCGTATAATTTTCCTAAAATGTTGTGTAAGTGCGTAAAAGCAAATCACATGAATTTCTCAAACTCCTACAGTCCACATGCATGAACAGCAACATCTTTTCTAACACTTTTCCTACCTACCTAGGCATATACACAGCTGTACTGCTGCTGTGACAAATTTTGCAAAGCCGCTGTCATATACACTGAAAGAAACACCTCACAAATGGGCCAGATTGAACCGACTCACTTTTCCCCCATCCATAGACTTGACACTAAGGTTTAAGCACACAATCTCACACTACTTTTTGCTTTATCTTGATCCTATTTGAGCCCTAAGAATTACTGCACCAAGAAACACTGACCCACATCCTGCAGTTCTAATCTTGGCCTGAACTGCACTTTGCACTTGCAAGTGCACATGTCATATCTGACCCTCACTGTTGTGTTTGCTGTGGAAACTCAAGCCCAATTTTTAAACCAATGTTAAAATAGATTTCTGTTACTTACTGCTAGAACATGTGAGTGGGGGCTGGACTCATTTGGGCAGTATCTTTACTGGAACCATAAGGATGATACCTGCAGTGGCTAACTGACTCACCTGTGACCATCCACACTCTACCAAATGACTCCAGGAAGAGGCAGCAATGAGCAGTGATGCCTGACGGGTGCACAGGGTAGCATCAGCTCTTGATACAAATCACTGCACAGGTTGAAGGTAACGCGTCTTTTGTGTAAGCAGGGGTTCAAGACCTAACATTGCCAGAGACCATCTTGTGAAATTAAAGTATGGTACATTTATAGAGGCTAATTTAAAAGCAACATATTCAATAAACTGGACGTGCCGGAAACAGCCAAATAAACAAGGGCGGAGCTACTATTAGTGCAGCACATGCTATGTATGGTACCGGGGCCTGGTGGTTTGAAATATTTACTGTTTGTCCACTATGGCAAGGGCCACTAAAATGATGCAATTCCTCAGCTGTTGCTTTTTTTCGGCATAATTAAGGATTAGCTGCATTTGCCACACAATTTATCATTAGCTGCATATTGTGCAGATTTTAACAAACCAATTTGTTTCTAGCTCAGACGGATCAAAAGTTACTATTTGCACATCTTGCAAAACCCTTCACAAAAATTAATTGGTCATCTTTCAGTTTCTTATTAATGTATTTGGTTGTTAAACTGGTACTAATATGGTCAAATCTTTGCCCAACAGCATTACAATGTGTAAAAATTACAAAATAATGAAGTAGTGCTAGAAAAAAGGTGGCACTTTACCACATACTTTTGCCTTTTCTGGCAGCATAATGTAACCACCCCTGCTGCATTATTTGGTGCTCCCTGCCACACAATTCCAGTGTCTCTGATTATGGCTGATTTCCTACCCAACCATTGTTAAGTGGAGTATGTGTTTCTTGCCTGCATCAGGGCTCATGACAACTTTGCTAAGCCATAGCAAATAAATAAATTAATACCCCATCAAAATTCTATAAGAATGAGCCTGCTAAAAGTGCACTGGACTACCATTTGTTTTTATATTTAGAGAGTAGACCATGAGCTGAAAACAAAGCAAATAAAAAATAAGTGATGTCCTTTTTAGACATATGTAAATATAGGTATTTTAGAATAGCAAACGTCTTTCAATCAAACCCTACAACATTACATTTTTACAGTGGTGGGTTTGTAGTGTTGTGCTATGTTTCTACTAGGATTGACAAATGCACGCACTCTCAATACATTTCTGTGATATAACTCTCCCATGTGTTTTTATTTTAATTTTTTTTAATGCACCTTAACCATTCTTGTGTGAATCTACTGTAATCTATGCTGCATTAAAAAGAAGGTAACCAACATGATTGTAAATGCACACAGCGCTTCAACGCCTCGTCAGGGGTAGTAAGAGCCACATAAATACAATTACAATACAATACAGTACATGCGCATCCTAGATATGTAACCTTGCCATCAATATCAATCAGTGTATGGGTTTCCGAGAGTATATACCGTAGGGCCTCTGGAAACACCTCCATCTTTTCGAAACAACCATGTAGAACCTTATTGCACACTTTACATCTATGCGCGTTTGATATCAATGCGAGTCTCATTAAAAACATTTTAAAATTCACACCGGTCATTAAAAGGAGATGCATGATGTTCAGGATTCTTTCAAACTTGACATCGTTGCTTTGTAAATCGAGCCTGTTAATAGCTACTCCTTCGAAAACAATGCAGGTGGTGTAAGTGTGAACACGGCTCTGCAAAAACGAAAAAACAATTCCATGACAGGAAAGGAATAGTCTCTTTTTCACCTCGCCCTTTCCTCTGTGTCTGGAGAGGGGATAGGTATACTAGCTTGCCTGCAAACAAACTCAAGGCAAGGCTTCAGGATGGGCGGCCACAGACTTGCAAATGCGCAATTGCGCATAACAAAAGGCGCATTAGCAGGACAAGAGACCTGTGCGCTGACGGCTGTTGAAGTTCATTCCTCTTCCAGACTGGGGGATGGGTCCCCTCATCAAAGAGCACACCTTTCTGCAGAGGAGCAGGCTGAGTCGGCTGAGGCATCCAAGCACGGGCTTTCTCTGATCCAAAGCTTCTAGTCAGAGTTATTTTTCTTTGAAAACAATATATCTGTTTAGAAGTGCAAGTAGCAAACGGTTCTGAAGACGTTATTGCTGTAGCAGAAGTTATTTTGGAATTAAAGAATATGTCCTGTACCAGCTGCATCCATATCAGGAGGTTGCAAGCAGCGAGGATACATACGTCTGATGTCTTTCTGAGCCAGTTGGAAGCTAATTTTGAGCTATTACATCCAAAACATTACTATCACAATAACTCCTGAAACAATCCGTGAATGGACTTAACCATTAGGTCCTTTTTCCTGTTTCGATCTTTCATCCTGGTTATGTACTGTTTACCTGATGAGTTAATTCTTTCAATTAACAGCATTTAACTAAAAAAAAAAAGTTCCACACCAATGATAACAGGTTAAGTGGCCTATTTTGTTCTTAGTGCTTCGGTTTGAATTATTAGAGGCCCTTTCTTTTAAAATGCAGGCTTATAGTTTTCTTCAACGCAGATAGAATTTCAAGGGAGTGTAAGCGCTCCATATAAAATTGGACTGACTGCATTCTGTAAACAGACGTATCTAGGTCCTCTGAATGTTCTGTAAGGTGGCACTACTTAACAAGCATTGGCAAAGTCAATAGGTCTCACATTTGTAACCTATTGACTTTTCCAGTGATTTTTAGCTGCACTGCATAGCATGTGCGATGCACTATGCATGCACTAGCCTATAAAATGATTCCAACAATTTTTTGTCTTTTTACTTACCAATCCAAGTTGGTTTGGTAACTGTATAGAAAATAAAACATGTACAAGTATTTTATTTAAAGCAGGCAGGCAGGATGAACAGAAGCAACACTGGGGAGGGTGGGGGATGGCAAAGCAACACGGTGGAGGGGAATGGCGTCACAAGTGGGATAGTTGGGGATGATTTGTGTATGGGTTCTGTCCTATATTATCAACAATATATGCTGAGTGTTTGCTTACCTTCCAGGTGCCTGCTGTAAAAAATGGTAGGTTTGGCCATTATTGCTACGTTCGATGTCGTGGATGGCTTCGAGGAATAGAATTGAAGACAGTCTCTGTACTTCTTCCTCTTTTGGTCTGCCTCAGAGTTAATTTGAAAAGCATGTCACTAGAAAATAAGCTAATCTTATGTTCACACTTGAAAGAAATGCCTACTATATCTGCATTCTGTTTTATTGTAGATGCTAGAGGCTCTATTCATAAAACAAAAGAAGAATGGAGACGGGGCATCCATGTTGCGTCCCCCAAATGGGTTTCTTCTAGGAATTTTATGTCTATATTGTGTTTCCTAATTAGTGCCAAACGTTTTGGTTTGTGGTTAGTGAGTTGACCCCCCTGATCAAATTCAGTCATTTGCCACTGCCTACCTATAAGTGTCACAAACATAGTGATCTTCCTTATGTTTTCGGTCCCATACACTCCCTACCAAATGAAAAATTGCTGAAGTCTTCATGGCAAGCAAATTGCAAAAGCAAAAATTAAATAACTCAATCAATCAATCAATCATGGGCATTTGTATAGCGCGCTGCTCACCCGGGAGGGTCTCATGGCGCTGGGGGGGGGGGGAGGTGTCCGTTACTGCTCGAAGAGCCAAGTCTTGAGGAGCTTCCTGAAGGAGAGATGATCCTGGGTCAGCCGGAGGTGGATCGGGAGGGAGTTCCATGTCTTGGCTGCCAGGTAGGAGAAGGATCTTCCCCCGGCAGTGGCTTTGCGGATGCGTGGTGCGGCGGCGAGGGCAAGTTTGGACGATCGTAGCTGGCGGGTGGCGCGTAGAAGGTCAGGTAGTTGTTGAGGTACTTGGGGCCCAAGTCATGGAGGGCCTTGTGTGCGTGGGTGAGGAGTCTGAACGTGATCCTCTTGCTGACGATGGAGCCAGTGTAGGTCTCTCAGGTGGCCGGAGATGTGGCTGTGTCGGGGGATGTCCAGGACGCATCGTGCGGAGGCGTTCTGGATGCGCTGGAGTCTTTTCTGAAGTTTGGCTGTGGTTCCGGCGTAGAGGGTGTTTCTGTAGTCCAGCCGGCTGATGACGAGTGCCTGGGTGAACGTCTTCCTGGTTTCGGTGGGGATCCAACTAAAGATCTTACGGAGCATGCGCAGGGTGTTGAAGCATGATGATGAGACGGCGTTGACTTGTCTGGTCATCGAGAGGGAGGAGTCCTGGATGAAGCCCAGGTTGCATGCGTGGTCCATTGGTTTGGGAGTGGTACCCAGGGCAGGGGGCCACCAGGAGTCGTCCCAGGCGGAGGTCGATGATCCCAGGATGAGGATTTCCGTCTTGTCTGAGTTCAGTTTCAGGCGTTTCATCCATTCTGCGACGTCTTTCATCCCTTCGTGTAGGCTGGTTCTGGCTGTGGCAGGGTCGTTGGTGAGGGAGAGGATCAGCTGGGTGTCGTCGGCGTAGGAGATGATGTTGAGGTTGTGTTTGCGTGCGATGGTTGCGAGAGGGCTCATGTAGACGTTGAAGAGGGTTGGGCTGAGTGATGATCCTTGTGGTACGCCGCAGATGACTTTGGTGGTCTTCGATCTGAACGGGGGAGGCGGACTCTATGGGTTCTTCCGGCGAGGAACGAGATGATCAACTCCAGTGCCTTCTCTTGGATTCCGATGTTGAGGCACTGTACTAGGGTGCGGTGGCAGACAGTGTCTAAAGCTGCAGAGAGGTCCAGGAGGATGAGGGCCGCTGTTTCCCCGTTGTCGAGCAGGGATCTGATGTCGTTAGTGGCTGAGATGAGGGCGGTCTCGGTGCTTTGTTTGGCTCGGAAACTGGACTGCGAGGGGTCGAGGGATCCGTTCATCTCGAGGAAGGCGGCAAGCTGTCTGTTGACGGTCTTCTCAATGACTTTGGCAGGAAAAGGGAGGGGCGAGATGGGGCGGTAGTTCTTGAGGTCGGTGGGGTCCGCTGTTGTTTTCTTCAGGAGGGCGCTGAGCTCGGCGTGCTTCCAGATCTCCGGGAATGTGGCGGTGTTGAAGGAGGTGTTGATGATGTCCCGGAGTTGGGGAGCAATGATGGAGTCGGCCTTGTGGAAGACGTGGTGGGGGCAGGGGTCGGTTGGTGATCCGGAGTGGATGGTGTTCATCGTGCAGGTGGTGTCTTCGGTGCTGACCGGGGTTCAGGCGCAGATTTTGGTGGTGGGGGGCGTTGGTTCGGTGGTTGGGTGCGTGGTTGGTGCGCCAAAGCTGTTGTGTATGTCGGCGATCTGGTGGTGGAAGAACGAGGCGAGTGAGTCTCAGAGGTCTTGCGAGGGAGTGATGCCGTTGTTTCGGGCCCTGGGGTTGGAGAACTCTTTGACGATGCTGAAGAGTTCCTTGCTGTTGTGGGCGTTGTTGTCCAGTCGTTCTTTGAGTGCTGTCTTCTTGGTGGTGCGGATCAGCTGGTGGTGTTTGCGGGTGGCGTGCTTGAGGGCCGTCATGTTGTCTGTGGTCTGGTCGTGGCGCCAGGCTTTCTCAAGGGTGCGGCAGTTCTTCTTGGAGATCTTGAGTTCGTCGGTGAACCAGGGGGCTTTCTTGCTGCCGGGTCTGCTGGGAGGGTTCTTCAGTGGTGCGAGGTCATCTGCGCAGTTGGTGAGCCACTGTGTGAGGTTGTTGGCTGCTTCATTGGGTTCCGTTGTGCTGGCGGGAGGGTTCTGGCGGAGGGAGTTGGCGAGCTGCTCAGCCGTGATCTTGCTCCAGCTCCTGCGAGGAATCTGTTGCAGGTGGTGGTGGGTTGTGGTTCTTCTGAAGCTGAAGTGGATGCATCTGTGGTCAGTCCAATGGAGTCCGGTGGAGTGGCTGAAGGAGTTGTGTTTGCTGGAGGAGAAGATGGGGTCAAGCGTGTGGCCGGCGTAGTGGGTGGGGGTGTTCACCAGTTGCTTGAGTCCGAAGTTCGCGAGGTTGTCCAGCAGGGTGGTGGAGTTGCTGTCCTTCTTGTTCTCCAGGTGGAAGTTGAGGTCCCCTAGGAGGATGTAGTGGGCGGAGGGGAGGGCGTGCCGGCTGATGAAGTCGGCGATGTCTTCGCTGAATTGGGTGCTTGGTCCCGGGGGTCTGTAGATGAGGGTGCCTCTGAGGGTGGTCTTGGGGTCGGTGTATATCTGGAAGTGGAGGTGCACGGCGGCAGTGAAGGTGTCGTCGGGGTTGGTCGTGATGCGGATGGTGTTCTTGTGTACGATGGCGATGCCTCCTCCAGTCTGGTTGACGCGGTCCTTCCGGGTGATCTTGTATCCGTCCGGGATGGCTATGGCGATGTCAGGCGCTGAGGAGGCGTTCATCCAGGTTTCTGTGAGGAAGGCGACGTCTGGTGATGTTGTGTCGAGCAGGTTCCAGAGTTCGACGGCGTGTCTGTGGACGGAGCGGGTGTTGAGCAGGATGCACTGGAGGTGGGTGCTGCTGGTGCTTGGCTTGTCGGGTGTGGTGCAGGTCCGGAGGCAGGTGAATTTGCAGGCTTGGCAGGTGAAGGGTCTGTGGGTGCGTTTCGGGGTGGCTCGGTGGCAGGCGGGGGTTCGGCAAGCATTGAGTGCGTTGAGGGTGGCGGCATCGTAGGTCCGTCGGATGGGCTGGCAACGGCGGGGGTCAGGGGTTCTGGGGCTGGGCGCGGTCCAGGCGCGGACGGGCACAGACGGGCTTGCCTTTGGTGCAACTTTGGCGCACAATCGGCGCGCCGGCTGTGCGTGAACGCTGCGCGTTCGCCGGGCGGCCTCCATATGAGGGGCTCAGGGAGGGAGGAGCAGCTGGGAGGCGGGAGCGGGATGGTGAATGGGAGCGGCAGGGGGGGCGGGCCGCAGGGAGCAGCAGCGGGGAATCACAGGGCGAGGGGAAGCGGGGGGCACAGCGGCAAAAGGGGGAGCGAGGGGGGGTCACAATACAATATGGATACAGAAGGCAAAAAGGGGGGAAACAAAAACAAACCTAACACAGTCACAGAAGGCATGGGGACCTGGGGATTGTTCCCCATTTCAAGCCAATGTTTCATATGTCCTGGCTAGCTTTCAGACTTTCCTGGGCAAGTTTCCAGACACGGTCTATTGTGTTGCAAAGGGCCAGCATGTAGCACATCCTGGAGGGGCTCTCCCAGGAGCTTGCTCCTAGCCCTCATTTACCCAGTGTGCCAATACAGATGTTTAAAGGGGTTGAAGCCAACCCTTTTCTGCAGTTCCTCTCTGTATGCAAACAAAAGGCATGGCGGGAGGGCATCCCACTTACCTCCCCATGGGTTTTTGTACAAACAAAATCTTACTTTTTAGGATTCAGTTTAAACTCTCAAAAAAACCCTTAGCGGTTGCCGACCATGCAAATTGCAAGGTTTGCAACCCCTAAAAGGATTTGTACATCAATCCATTAGGTTCTTATAGAAGTGTTTTGGTGAAAGTACGCCTCTAGGTGCAATTTTACAAAGATATGATGGAAGATGAAAGGAAAAGACTCTGCAGGTTAGCTCTTGTTACATTGTTCTATGAAGTGTATGTTGAGCATACAAATCATTGCAAAAGAGATAAATATGAACAGATGTGGGGTCCTTCAAGACTGCAATGATAGCAGAAAGTGTTAGCCTTACTGAGGCAACAATAGGGAACAAATAAATGAGGAATGAGAAATATGTCCCTTTAGATGCATCCACCCCAACTAGGCCCATAATTTGTAAGTTTGGTTTTGCAGAGCAGTGGTTAGTAGAAAAAGCCAAAATTAGTTTTTGGGTGATAATTAATCTTTAGGGTTTAGGGTGGGTATGAGTTGTTGGGCGATAATGAATCTTTAGGGTTGAGGGTGGTTATGGGTTTTTGGGTGCCAAGAGAATATTGAGGGTTTAGGGTGGGCGTGGGATTTGGTTGGCAAGGTATTTTTTTATGGTTCATGGTGAGTATATGTTTTTAGGAGGTAAGGGCTTTTTTAGTGTTTAGGGTGGGTATGGGTTTTTGGGCTGCAAGGGAATTTTTAGGGTTAGGGTGGGTATGGGTTTTTGGGTTGTAAGGGATTTCCTAGGGTTTAGGGTGGGACTGTTTTTTTTGGGTGGCAATGGCATTTTTAGGATTTTGGGCAGGAAAGGGTTTTTAGGTGGCAAGGGAATTTTGCAGAGTTTAGGGTGGGTATAGATTTTTGGGTGGCAAATTCATTTTTGGGGTTTTGGATGGGTATGGATTTTTGGGTGGTTGGGGATTTTTTAAGGTTTAGAGTGGGTATGGATTTTTGGTTGGTAATGAATCATATAGGGTTTAGTGTTTGTATGGGTTTTTGGGTGGCAAGGGATTTGCTAGTGTTTAGGGTGGGTGTGGGATTTTTGGTGGTAAGGGATTTTCTAGGGCTAAGGGTGGGTGTGTCTTTGTGGGTTTTAGGTTGGTAAGGGATTTTTTAGTTTTTAGGGTGGGTAGGGGTTTTGGGTGGCAAGGGAACCTTTAGGCTTTAGTTTGTGTTTTTTTTGGGTTGTAATGATTTTTTTAGGGTTTATAGTTTGTATGGGGTTTTCGGTGGGTATGAGTTTTTGGGTGGCAAGGGAATTTTTAGGGTTTAGGGTGGGTGTGGGTATATTTGCGTGGTAAGTTTGTTTTTAGGGTAGTTATGGGTTTTTAGGTGGCAAGGGAACATTTTGTGTTTAGGGTGAGTATGGGGTTGTTGGGTGGCAAGGGAATTTTTAGGGATTACAGTCAGTGTAGGTTTTCGGTTGGTAAGGGATTTATTTAGGGTTTAAGGTGGGTATGGGTTTTTGAGTGGCAATGGAATTTTTAGCATTTAGGATGGGTGTGGGTTTTTGGGGGCAAGGGAATTTTTAGCATTTAGGGTGGGCATGAGTTTTTGGGTGATAAGAGCTGTTTTAAGGTTTAGGGGGGGGCTGGATTTTTGGGGGGCAAGGGAAATGTTATGGTTTCTGGTGGGTATGGGTGTTTGGGTGATAGGGGAATTTTTAGCGTTTATGGTGGGTATGGATTTTTGAGTGGTAAGGCTTTTGTAGGGTTTACGCTGGGCTTGGGTTTTGGGTGGCAAGGGAACATCTAGGGTTTAGAGCTGAAATGGGTTTTTTGGGTGGTAATGAATAATTAAGGTTTTAGTGTTTGGATGGGTTTTTGGGACTCAAGGGATTTTTTATGGTGGGTATGGGTTTTTGGGTGGCAAGTGAATTATTGGTGGTTAGGGTGGGTGTAGTTTTTGAGTGGTAAGGGATTGTTAGCGTTATGGGTGGGTATGGGTTTTGTGGGTTTGATGGGGATTTTTAGCGTTTAGGATGGGTTTAAGATTTTGGTGGCAAGGTATTTTGTAGGGTTTAAGTTAAGTATGGGTTTTTGTGTCACAAGGGAATTTTTAAGGTTTATTGTGGGTGTGGGATTTTGGGGGCAAGGGAAATTTTATGGTTTAGGGTGGGTATGAGTTTTTGGGTGATAATGGATTTTTTGGGTTTAGGGCGGTTATGGGTTTTTGGATTCTAAGTTGTGCCTTAGGGTTGATGATGGGTTTGGGGTTTTTTGGTGCCAAGGGAATATTGGGGGTTTAGGATGGGTATGGGATTTTAGGTGGCAAGGTATTTTTTTATGGTTTAGGGTGAGTATAGGTTTTTGTGTAGCAAGGTATATTTTATGGTTTATAGTGAATATAGGTTTTTGTGTGACAAAGGATTTTTCAGGGTTAGGGTGGGTATGAGTTTTTGGATCGTAAGGGATTTCTTAGGGCTTAGGGTGGGTATGGGTTTTTTGCGTGGCAAGGGAATATTAAGGGGCTCATTATGATAACGGGCGGATCGCCACTGCCCGTATGGCAGTGGCGATATACCCGCCAAAAACCACCGCCCGCCTCTAACTTCCCCCGCCACATTACCATGGCAGGGGGTACCCCAGCGAACAGGAATACTGTCCGCCGGTTTTCCACAGGTAGGCAATCCACCCGATTGCCTACAGGGTGGAAAAGCAGTTTATATGGTGGCAGTGTCTGGTAGACACCGTCATCCATATTTGTATGCAGGCTGGGATGTGCCTTTCCATGGCGGCAACGCCACCACGTAAAGGCAGGCAGTTTTTAACATTGGGGGCCCGTAGCGGGCAGGCAAGCTAGTGATACATCCTGCTTATTGGTGAAAACAGAGTTAGAAAAAACACTTTTAGAAGTGGGTATTTCTGTGTGCTTATGAGTTTTTGCGCCTGCCTGATGTGTATTGACCATTTGGTTTTGACTGACAGAGAAGGGATGTGCATTCACTCTAGTCCCTGGGGTAGTTAAGGTGTGTCCTGCCCTGCGTGGCTCAGTCCTAGGCTAAATAGACCTTTCCTGAATTTAGAGTGGCAGGGAGAGTTTTCCTTGCACCTGAATAGGCCTGGTCTTCATTTGGTGTGGTGGGAGGAGTTGCACATGCACCTGAATAGGTCTGTGCCTACCTTCCACAATATTGGCTCCACCCCCTGTGGTGTGTCTGGGGCCAATGCTTTCAATATGAACGGCAGTGTTGTGCACTTCTAATATGTGGTTGAAGTTCCCTCAGAACAAAGACTTTGGCACTATAAATACAGGGGCTATGACCCCATGAAAATAAAAAGACACTATGTGGGCCACGTACCCAATGACTGCTGTGTGTCAGGAGGAACCGCCGTTTGTGAATACCTTCTTGTGAAACTAACCTGCTGCCTGCTGGGTGGCTGAAGTGACTGCCTCTCTGCTAAGGGACCTTCGGTGCTAGCCAGCCTTTGCCCTGTTCTCTGCCCCAGTGTCTCCAGGGACAAGGTAGTGCTTGCCTCCCTGTTTGCTAATAGCGCGTGGTAAGCGTTTTCAATTCTGTTGCCCAAGGAGTTGGCTGTGCTAACCCCATACAGGAGCGCTTTTACCCTGCAGCATGGGCAGCACAGCTCCCTCATCTAGGGCCTGAACATTGAGAAGGAGGAGGTGAACAGAACAAAACGCTCTCCCTCTCGTATTGCTTGCCTTTGTTTATGTGGGCCAGCAGCCGGGGCTCTGCTACATGGCTGCGAGGCCATGCCCAAGCAGCAAGGAATATCAGCCCGGGAGTTCCCTTGGATGTCAGAAGATGTGGCCCAGCCGCACCCGGAAGTGACCAGAGCCTCACCTGTCCATTCAGATGCTTCCACACGCAGCCGATGTGAGACCCTAGGTGGCCGACGTGAGCCCCTGGGTGCGGGCATTGCTAAGGAAGGCAAGAGCCTCCCAGCTGCAGCAGGCCGCTTGCAGCGAAACATGAAGAGATTCGTACCCATGCCATACTACGGAGCTGTACTGGAGGCATTTGGCTCCCCTTGGCTTCTGGCCCCGTTGTTGTGAATTGTGGGGGCAGGTGGACCCATCACACTAGATAGTGCGAGCACCCAGGGATAGTGTGCTCGCACCAACAAACAGACCTCCCACTGGGCTGATCTCCAGGAGTAAGATCCTTTGGTGTTTCCTTACCCCGCAGATCACCACTGTACTTCCGTCATTCCCCTGCTTCCATGGAAACCGGTAGTGTTTCCTTGCAGAGAGTGCAGGCCAGTGGCCCTATCACACTGGTGAGCACAAGCACCCATAGACCGTGTTCTCTCCCCGTCGTGCAGGCAGGCAGATCTTTTGGCGTTTTCTATCCCCGTAGGGCGTCTCTGTAATTCCTGGCATTTTCTCTGTTTCTAGGGGAACCAGTGGAGCATTTTCATGTAGAAGGAGGCAGGGGGATGTAGCGGGGATGTAGTTGGGTGTTAACAAAGCTGGAAGCAACTATCTTAAAAGATTGCCCTGTTAGACTGGTGACACCGGCTCAAGCGGAAACATGTTCAACTAATCGTTATTGTCTTGATTGCACTAACTGTAATGTTAGGCCTTATGTTTTCAGTGTGGTGTTCACTTATAAGTATTTACTAAAGTTCACTTACATTGTTAATTATGACAATTATCCAATTGGCAAAAGTGCTGTATGACTTTATGTGATGTCATGACAAAGTGCCTAGTGGCACAGTGATTTATGTGATTGTGGTCTAACTTTTTAAAAATAAATATTACAAAAGATATTTTTATGTAACCTTGTGTGGAGTCGCTTTTTATGGTGTGCCTAAAGTGTCACTGTTGTGTGAGTGCGTTGTGCAAACGCTTTAGACATTGCCTCTGGGATAAGCCTGACTGCTCTGCCAGGGGTTGTCTTTGATGTGTTACTATCTTACCCTTACTAGACTGATGGGTTCTGCCCTACCATACCTGCATACCCTAGCCAACCAGAAACACCATGTCAAACAACTGGAATACTAAAAATAAAATGATAATACGGTCCATTATCATCATTTCCTTTTTTCCATTGCCCTGCTTTAAAGCAGTGGGGCGACGCTCTTCCACCTTAGTGGAGCAGATGCCACTGTTGAAGTGGCTACATTAGTTTGCTAAACCACTAGATTATTACTATCTGTTTAAGTCTTCATAAAACCTATAATCACAGACATCACTGTGGAGACATACTATCTCTGTGGGGACTTGAACAAGTCCATAATCACACACTATCTCCGTGGGATCATGAATATCGATATAATCAATCAAACACTACCTTTGTGGGGAATTGAACCAGACTGTCATCACACACTATTTCTGCGGGGACTGTGGTAACGCTATAATCACACACCAACTCTGTGAGAACCTGGATATTTCTATAATTACACACTATCACTGTGGGGAGCTTGACATTTCTATAATTATAGACAATCTCTGTGGGGACCTAGCACCCCTATAGTCACACACTATCTCTGTGGGGACCTGCCATGCCCATAAACACACACTATCTCTGTGGGGACCTGGGCATCAATATAACCAATCAAACGCTATCTTTGAGTAATTGAACATAACTATCATCACACATATCCTTATGGGGATCTGCCATCCCTATAAACACACAGTATTTCTATGGGGACCTGCCATCCCCATAAACAGACACTATCTCTGTGGGGACCTGCCATCCATATAAACACACACTATCTCTGTGGGGACCCGGTTTCCCTGTAGTCACACACTATCTCTGTGAGGACCTGGGCATCCCTATAATCACACACTATCTCTGTGGGGACCTGGGCATCCTTATAATCACACACTATCTCTGTGGGGACCTGGACATCACTATAATCACACACTATATCTGTGGGGACCTGGGCATCAATATAATCAATCAAGTGCTATCTTTTAGTAATTGAACATGAATTTCATCACACATATCTCTATGGGGACCTGGCATGTCTATAATTACACTCTATCTCTGTGGGGACGGGGGTTCATATACTTTAACTTTGTGGGACTTGAATATGACTGTCATCACATACTATCTCTTCAGGGACATCAACATGTATATCATAACAGACTGTCTTTAAAGGGACTGAAACTTTACATGCATGACACACTTTCTCTATAGGTCCATAATCACCATCTTAGTGGGCCTCCCTAATCATGCACTATCGCTTTGGGGACCTAAGCTTCAGTATAATCACAACATATCTCAACATCACTTGAACATGACTGTAACTACACACTACCTGAGCAGGCACCTAGGCATCATTATAATCACATACTACCTCTGCAGGAGCCTCGGCATGACTGTTATAACAGCAAGCACCTCAGCATCATTGTTATAACACTCTCTATGTGGGGCCCTGAACATGACTGTAATCACATACTATCTCTGCGGAGATGTAACATAACAATAATCACACACTATCTCTGAGGGGACTTGAACATGAATATAATCACACATTTTGTCAACGGGGTCTTGAGAGTGACTATAATTAAGAGCTATACGAATTCTGAATGAATGTCAGAATGACTCATCGTACACTTTCTCTACAACACCTGAATAACACTATCATAATACTCTCTATGTGGGACTTTAATATGGGTATAATCACACACTATCTCTGTGGGGGTCCGGGCATTCCTATAGTAACACACTATCTCAGTGGGGACTGGAATATGACTATTATCACACACTATCTCTGTGGGGACTTGAACATTGCTATGACCACACACTATCTCTGTGGGGACTTGAACATTGCTATGACCACACACTATCTCTATGGGGACTTGAACATTACTATGATCACACACTATCTCTGTGGGGACTTGAACATTACTATGATCACACACTATCTCTGTGGGGACTTGAACCTGAATATGATCACACTATCTCTGTGGGGAGTTGAACATTACTATGATCACACACTATCTCTGTGGGGACTTGAACGTGAATACGATCACACACTATCTCTGTGGGGACTTGAACATTACTATGATCACACACTATCTCTGTGGGGACTTGAACGTGAATATGATCACACACTATCTCTGTGGGGACTTGAACATGGCTATAATACCACACTATCTCTGTGGAGACCTGGGCATTCCTATAATCACAAACTATCTCTGTGGGACGTGTGCATTACTGTAATAGTATTATTTCTGCATGAACTGCAGCAGGACTATCATCGTACACCAAAACCACACTATCTGTAGGGACTTGGGCATCAATCTAATCATGCAATATCTCTGTGGGGGCTTGAAAATTATCATCATCATACACTTACTCGGTCAGCTCTAGAATATTATTATAATATCATGCCATATCTATGGGGACTATTAATGCACAGCCATACGTAGATGGTGCCAATTGGTGAGGTTGATGAAAAACAATTAGATGGTCAAACGGCAACTTGGTTTTGCCATCTGACCCCATTGCAGGATCTTAAGCCTCTAAATTAATTTAACTATGTGTTGTTTTCATATTCCTTAATGTTTGTGTGCACTCAGTAATAGGCTAACATTCGTGAATCCCTGTCCATGCACTTTATATATAAGATCATTTTCTACTGTAAAATGCATTATTAGACAAATCCCTGTTCTAGGTGCACCTAGGACATAATGACCTATTCAAATTTGACTAAAGTATCATGTTGTGTATGTATGGCACTGAAAAATAGCATTTATCTATTAGATAATGAGTGTATTCAATCAGAAATGAGAATTATTGAGTAGGTCCCCACAAGGATGGTAACACATGTCCAAGTCCCCACAATGATGGTTCTGTGCGCGTGACTAAATAACAACATATTTGTAAAATTGAAGCAGGATCCTGTATTATGAATTTTTTCTTAACATTTTTCTGTTATTGGTATATTTTTAAAACAGTGGGAAAGGTTAGTCCCCACAAGGCAGGTGAAAACACATAGTCCCCACAAGGATATATTGGGGGTGGTGGTTGTGTGTGTCTCTGTGTCTGTCTGTCTGTCTGTCTGTCTGTCTGTCTGTCTGTCTGTCTGTCTGTCTGTCTGTCTGTCTGTCTGTCTGTCTGTCTGTCTGTCTGTCTGTCTGTCTGTCTGTCTGTCTGTCTGTCTGTCTGTCTGTCTGTGTGTGTGTGTGTGTGTGTGTGTGTGTGTGTGTGTGTGTGTGTGTGTGTGTGTGTGTGTGTGTGTGTGTGTGTGTGTGTGTGTGTGTGTGTGTGTGTGTGTGTGTGTGTGTGTGTGTGTGTGTGTGTGTGTGTGTGTGTGTGTGTGTGTGTGTGTGTGTGTGTGTGTGTGTGTGTGTGTGTGTGTGTGTGTGTGTGTGTGTGTGTGTGTGTGTGTGTGTGTGTCCGTCCCCCCCCCCCCCCCCCCCCCCCCCCCCCCCTGAGGGTGGCACAATAAGTGCTGCAGCCCTTGGGGGTCTTCTCTGATCACAATGCCCTGGGTACCTAGGGTACCATTTACCAGGGGCTGACATGTGTCCAGAGATGCCAATTGGGTTTTAGTTTCAACACAGTTTTAGGGAAGGAACATTGGCCCTGGGCACCTGATTGGCAGGAGCCCAGGGCACACTCAGTCAAGCACATCAGCAATTCCGCAAAAAGTGGAGGCATACCATGAAAGAAAGATGGCACGTTCTCACAGTAGTGTCATATGCTTAAGCATAGATCGCCATCTAGTGTTGGGTCTGGATGTTTGCACTTTGTTTTTGTTCGAAGAAATCTTTCCAGTCACAAGGTAGGTGACTCCTCCTTTCGGTGATAGTGCGCATGGGCATCGACTCCATCCTTTGATTGTTTTGCCGTAAATGGTGATGATAGAGTTAGTAAGAGTATAAAAATTAGATGTCCATGTATAAAGTATCTAATTAATATAGTACTGCAACTGGTAACGGTACCCGGGGAGGAGGTGGGTGCATATGACTCTACAGCTCTTGTAGTGAAGACAGGGTTCTGTTTCCACACATTGCTATGTTAGCATAAGCGAATTAGAAGTTTAAACACAATTTTGACACTTTGCAGCTTTTGCACACAACACTTCATGTAACGGTTGTTGTAAGTTAGACTGCTTGCTTTTTCTTCGCATGAGAACGGTCTGTTTTTCATTACCCTAGAATTACATTGCAACCTTAGTCTGTACACTGTGTGCAGAAGTCTTCAAGGTCATAATAACAATGTATACTGTTGATTCGGTTTGATCGGCCCACACGCTAGACACAACACACACACAGCTGCAACCAACAGAAATTCTGATGCCTTTAATATTGCATTGCATGCATGATTCGGGCACTTGGGGAAAAAACCTTTCCAGAGATAGAGCGCTTTGCTGATCCTGAGATGTGATTTACCTCTGCTGATCTTGGAGGTATGGGGTTCCCCGTTCAAGCCCAAGAGACCTATTATTATAAAACCTAGCTCCCAGGGGAGGGTGGTTCACAAGGTGATATAAGACCTGTTTCCGCTATCATTGCAACATGATTTCTCCCTTTATGTTTTATGGAATTGTAACAATGCCGATTGTTTTATTTCTAATCATATGCCTGCTTATGTTAGCCAAAATACTGCATCTTAGAGCACGTAGTTAAAAATAAACATTTTAAACTTTTTCGTGTCTCAAAAGAGTGTTCTTGATTTCCACCATTCCTGAGAGTACCCTAAGTCTAATCATTGGTAGCTTTGCTGTAGTACGGAGAGCTAATGAGACACTAATGCTAGTAGTAGGATAGGGGTTCTGGGTACTGAGGTGAGTTTTTTGGTACACCACAATTCACTGAGGTCCTGGTTTCCTGTGTATAGTTCTGTGCATGATCAGAATCCCCGCAATAACACTATTTGCCAAGAACAGATGCATACTGGGTAAATAGCATTTTCCGTTCAAGGCATATGAGCTGTCGATCATGTGCTTAAGCATAGACTACAATACAGTTATCTCCAAAAGCGGTGGCTGACCTGTAGCTGTTACATTCGTTTGAAATAGTGTATGTAAAACTGCCTGGCCCACACTAGCTTGCTGTCTTGCTAACATATCTACACAATAGTGTTTTGTGAATGTGTGTGGTGTAGATCATGCTCCAGCTTTGCGGATGCCATCTATGAGTATATTTCCTAAGAATGCCATAGAAGCCCCCAGTTTGCATATAGAATGCGCTCTAGGGAGAACTGTTAATGTGCGTTTAGCTTTAATGTAGCATATTTGATTGCACTTAACTATCCACCTTGCAGTACCTGATTTTGACATTGGATTGCCTTTGTGTGGTGGAGAAAAAGCAACAAAAAGTTGTTTGGTTTTTCTGAAAGGTTTTGTCCTTTCTATGGAGTATAGTAATGCTCTTTTGACATCTGAAGTGTGAAGAGCACGTACTGCCACTGAATCTGGTTGAGGGAAGAACACAGGCAACTCAATAGCTGGGTTGATATAAAAGGCAGAAATGACTTTAGTTAAAAATGTGGGGTTAGTTCTTAAAACCACTTTGTTTTGGTGCATTTGCAAGAATGGTTCTTCTATGGTTAGTGCCTGAATCTCACCTACTCTTCTCAGAGATGTGATGGCTATAAGGAAGGCTACCTTCCAAGGGAGAAATTGTAGTTCACATTTGTTTAATGGCTCAAAAGGTGGACCCATAAGTCTTGTAAGGACTACGTTGAGATTCCACACTCGAGCAGGTGGAAGTCTGGGTCGAAAGATCATTTTATGTCCTTCCATAAATGCTTTAATAGCAGGCACTCACTCCGTTTTGTAGATATGTAGCAAGATGTAAGCGGATAGATGTGTATGCTAAATTGGAATGCAGTAGATGATGTAGGTAGCAAATTATGTTTCGAATTGAAGCATTTAGCGGATTGATGTTATTGATGTTACAGTAAATGGCAAACCGCTTCTACTTTGCTGCATAGCATGCTCTTGTGGTAGGGCATCTAGCCTCTTTGATAATATTCATGCAGTCTGACGCAAGATTAAGGTAACCAAACTCTAGGATTTCAGGTGCCAGATCGCAAGTTGAGATGACTGGGATCTGGATGCCTTATCTCTCCATGGTTCTGATTGGGAGTAAGGTGTCCTTTTTGGCGAGGAACTATCGATAGATCTAATATGGTTGTGAACCATGGTTGACGGGTCCATGTGGGAGCAACTAGGATTAGTGTCAGGGACTGCTGTCAGAGCTTCAGATCCACAAACGGAATAAGTGGGAGAGGTGGAAAAGCGTAACCAATCATCCATAGCGCATTGCCTTTGGACAATGGGTGGGGTTACCCGGATGCAAAGTTTGGGCATTTTGCATTTAGGTGAGTGGCGAACAGATCCATCGCTGGGAAGCCCCACATTTGGAATAATGGGAGCAGAACTTGAGGGTGGAGTTCCCATTCGTGGATCTGCTGTCGTAGACGACTGAGCAGATCTGCAATCTGGTTGTCTACTCCTGGGAGGTGTTCTGCAAGGAGATATATTTTTTGAGGTATGGCCCATCTTCAGATCCTCTGGGCTAGCTGTGAGAGCTGGAGAGAGTGTGTCCCTCCTTGTTTATGTATGTTGTACATTGCTATCATGTTGAGTGTGCGAATCAGGTCAACTTTGTTTACTAGATGAATTTGAAAGGCTTTCAATGTTAGAAAAATTGCCAGCAGTTCTAGATGGTTTATGTGAAGTTGTTTCTGTTGCATAGTCCACATGCCTTTAATGGTATGTGTGTGGAGATGAGCTCCCCAACCAGTGAGCAATACACCTGCTGTTAGCATTTTCTGTGGAACCGGGTCGACGAATGGCCGCCCCTTGGAAAAGTTCTATATGTTCCACCACTGCAGAGAGCGGTAAGTATGGCCATCCACCAACACTAGATCTGATAACTGACCTTGAGCCTGGTTCCACTAATGTGCTAAATATTCTTGTAGGGGACGCATTTGGAGTCTTGCGTAAGGAACAATTAAAATGCAAGATGCCATCATTCCTATCAATTGCATAAACACTCTAGCTGGTAATGAGTGTTGAGGTTGAAACTGTGTTATTAGAGTCAGCCTCTTGCAGATCCTGACTAGGTTGGGATACGCTAGAGCTTTTTGCGTGTTTATTGTGGCTCCTAGATACACTTGTGTGTTGGATGGTTGGAGATGAGGCTTGGTGAGGTTTACAGTGAACCCGAGGTTGTCAAGAAGTTGGACTGTTTTTTAGTATGACGTAGGCAGCTTTGTTGCGATCTGGCTTTTATTAGCCAGTCGTCTAAATAGAAGTTGTGAATGTACGGTCTTCTTAGAAGAGCCGCGACTACTGCCAGACCCTTTAACACCCTGGGTGCTGTAGTTACTCCGAATGGGAGAACTTTGAATTGATAATGTTGGCCGTCTACCACCAACCTGAAATATTTGCGGTGAGCGGGGTGAATGGGAATATGGAAATAGGCGTCCTTTAGATCCAGAATGGATAGAAAGCCGCCTTGCTGAAGGAGGGGTAGAACCTGTTGAATTGTGACCATGTGAAAGTTGTCTGATTGGATGTAGCGATTTAGTTGTCGGAGGTCCATTATAGGTCTTAAAGAGACATCCTTCTTGGGAATTAAGAAGTACAGGGAGTATACCCCGGTCCCTTGGTATTGTAATGGCACTGGTTCTATAGCTTGTTTTTCCAGGAGGGAGAGAACCTCTTGCTTTAAGGGTGAGAGGTATTCCAGTGACATTATATGTGGTCTTGGAAGGATATTTGGGGAATTGGCTGCAAGTTCCAGGCAGTAACCATATTGGATAATTTGCAGTACCCATTTGTCTGAAGTGATGGAGTTCCAGACAGGGAGAAATTGGGAGAGACGTCCCCCCAACAGCCCCCACATTGACCACTAACTTTCTCCCTCTTCATTCATTTATCCCTGTGATCCTAGGAACAAGCAGGACCCCGTCCTCCCCTGCATCACCCAGACCTCCGCAACAACTTACCACTATCCACTCCTGTTCCCCTACCAAAACGACTGACCCCAAACCCCTCAACTGCATGCTGATCAACTGTTGATCTGCTTCCTGCCGTGCTACGGAAATCGCTGAGACCATCTTCAGTGAAAGCATTGACATCGCATTTCTGACGGAAACATGGCTCAATGACCACTTCACATCTATCCTGGACCTGCTCGCACCCCCAGGTTACACCATCCTCCAGAAAAGACAGGCTTATTAAAAATAGTGGGGGCCTTGTCCTAATTTATAAAGATTAACTTCTACTCACACCTGTCCCTCACCCGGACTGGACTACTTTCGAATATCCTTTGTCGAAGAATTATCTGATCTTCTTATCCAATCAGCGGCCTCCTACTCTAGGAACCTTTTCCTGGGAGACTTCAACCTCCACTGGAACAAAACCGATGACCCCGCGATCAACCTTATTAATGACCTACTTTGACATCAGCAACTTGAAGCAACTTGCAATTCTCCAACCCACGACAAAGGTGCCACCCTTGATGCTGTCATCACCAGCAAGGACCTGGCAGTTCTCTCCAACATTATCCCCATCGACTGGTCCGATCACCACCTCATCCTCTTCACGATCAACAGCTCCATGCCCCCCCCTCCTCTAATACAACTAAACAAATTAAACTAACCCGAAACCTCCACCTTATCCCCCCCCCCTGGGCGAGCTGGAGACTAAAATTATAGCCCTCCTATGTCCTACTCCTCTCCCCCACAACACTAATGACCTTACGGAACATTACAACAAGTCCATTGCTGAGGTCCTTGACCAAATCGCCCCAGCCAAACTTAAACCACTAAAAAGTAAACCATCCAAATCTTGGTTCAAGGCCGACCTTAACAAGGAGAGGCGAGCCCTCAGACAGACCGAAAGCACTTGGAGGCAACAGCCCTCCCCCTCTAATCTCACCCTCCTTAGAGTTGCTAGGGCCAGCTATAAAAAAAATATCTTTAATGAAAAAGCATCCTTCTTCCGTTCACACTTGACCGGGGAAAAAAAACGACCGAGAGATCTATTTAACATTGTTAAAAACCAAACTACTTCAGCCCCCCCTAACCTTCCGGCTTCAGTTGAAAGATGTGGGTAAATCGCTAGCTTTTTCTTAGACAAAATCACCAAAATTGACCTATCCTTCGCCGTTCCATCCCCACCAGCCAACCTACCCCCCTCCCTGACTCTCTCCCCATTTATCATACCACTCCTTCCGCCCTCTCAGTCTCTGTTCTACTCGCCACCACTGTCTCCCCCAAGGTATCCGATCACAATGTCCCCCAGCGAATAAACAATGCCTCCTGGATTAACTTTTGTCCTGCCTCGGAAAGTGATATCCTTAGCATCATCTCTAAGTTGAAACCATCCTCACATACCAGAGATCCGATCCCAGCCCATATAGTTCAAGACCTTAAAAACATCATCGCCCCCTACTGGACCTCCATCATCAACTCCTCCCTTACCACCGGCCGTGTTCCTTCATCCCTCCAACTTGGCCAAATTACCCCCATCATGAAAATCGCTTCAGCTGACCCAAATAACTTAAATAACCTATGCCCTATCTCCAACCTCTTTTTCTTAGCTAAGGCACTTGAAAAATGCGCTCTGCACCAGCTGGACAATCACATTAACTCATTCAACCTTTTAGATGCTTCCCAATCTAGTTTCCGAAAGGGATGCAGCACTGAAACAATCATGCTCAACATCACGGACGACATCCATCGCTCCCTTGACAAAGGTGAAGCCTCCCTTCTCATTCTTCTTGGCCTCTCCGCTGCCTTTAATACTGTTAACCATGCTGCCCTACTGGCTTAGACGGAACTGTGGCTCACTTCCATCCTCCAGCATAGAACACAACAAATTAAAATCAGCAATTGCCTTTACCTGTCACCATGGTCGTCCCTCAGGACTCCATTCTCTCTCCCACACTATTCAACCTCTTCATGGAACCCCTCACCCTCATCCAAGCGAAAATCGGTTATCACCTCTATGCCGACGACACCCAACTTTACTATAGGATCAAATCCCATGCTGACATCCTTCATCTCAACGATACCTTGACTAAGATCCAACTATGGTTCCATCAAAATCACCTCAAACTCAACCCAAAAAAACCTGAAATCATTCTATTCTTCCCAAAACAACCTGCTCCCCATTCATCACTGGATCTCAGACAGCAAAGCCCTCAACTGCATTCTCTCTTTCTCCAACTCTGTCAAATCCTACAGCATCATCATTGATCAGAACCTCAGTCTCACCCCCACATAAAAAACTCGACCAAAGGTGCTCTCTTCATACTACAGCACCTTAAACAAATCAAACCCTTCATACCAACCGATGACTTTAAATCGGTAGTGCAATCATTGATCAAGAATGGACTACGGTAATGCCACTCTCGCTGGACCGCCTAAAGTCCACCTTGCCACCATCAAATCCCTTCTCAACCTGGTTGCCAGGCTTATCACTGGCTGCAAACGATTTTACCACATCTCCCCCGTCTTCAAGGATCTCAAATGGCTCCCGATTGAAGACAGAACAACCTATAAAACTGCTTGCATCACCCACAAAGTCCTCCACCAAAACACCCCATCCTACCTTACCAAAAAACTCCACAAAGCGGGCTGCACCAGATCACTGAGGAGCACTAACGCTCTAATCCTGGTCACTCTTCTACTAATAAAGAAAACTACACAAGCTCGCTCTTGCTCCGATAATGCACCCTCTATCTGGGATGCTCTCCCTAAAGAGCTACACTGCAACCCCTCCTACCCCTGCTTCAAAAAAGAGCTCAAACTACTCCTTCTAAACAAATACTGGGGCTCTTAACTACTTGAACACTGACTTTAACTACCTCTCTGCCGTACACAGTTCCATCCCACCCTATACACTCCGACTCTATTATCTTCGAACTGTTGTTTAACCTTGTTCTTCCATGCTTTGCTCCATCCTATTTATGCTACACTTGTGTATATTGTTTATATTATGATTTCAAATGTACCTATGCTATATTTCTACTGATTTTGTTATATGACTTGTAAAGTGCTCTGATACCCCTGGGTCCAGCCAGCGCTATATAAAACCTTTAAAATAAATAAATAAACTGTTTGTTGCCGGTAAGGGAGGAGCGTGTGGAGTTGCCTCTGCTTCTTCCCTTACCATTGTTTCCTCTAAAACCTCCTCTGAAATAACCTCTTGGTGAGGGGGATTGATTATTACCTTTGTAAAATGAGGTAATCTCGGTGGATATGTTTATTGAACCACCCCTATAAAAGGAACGGCGAAAAGTACCCCTATTGGTGGGGTAACTGCAAAGCCCCCATGGGCTTTGCTACCTTGCATCTTTTTTCATTTTCTCGAGCGAGGTTTCTATTGCTGGTCCAAAGAGATGTTCCTTAACAAAGGGTTGGTTGAGGATGGAGGTTTGCACTTCAGGTTTCAAACCTAAAATTCTCAACCAAGCATGCCTTCATAATAGTACACTGGTGTTAATTGTCCGGGCTGCTGTGTCTGCAACATCAAAGGCACACCTGATAGATGTGTCTGTAATGAGCTTACCCTCCTGAATAAGGTTGTTAGCCTTGGTCTTATGTTAGTCTGGTAAGAATTGCATGAGTTTCTCCAACTCATCATAGTGAGCCCTGTCATAACAAGCTAGCAAAGCTTGGGTATTGACAATTCGCCAATGGTTAGCTGCTTGTGAGGCTACTCTTTTTCCTGAGGCGTCGATGAGCTTGGACTCCTTATCTAGAGGAGGAGCTTCACCTGACGTTTGGGGATTGGCTCTCTTGCGAGCATTAGAGACTACAAGAGAGTCTAAAGGTAATTGCCCTTGATGTATGTAGGGTCGGTGGGTGCGGGCTTATTTTTCTCCACCCTAGGAGTAATAATTCTAGCCCTGACAGGGTCTTTGGAAATGTCCTCAGTGTGTTTTCACATGCCTTTGAGCATAAGTAATGTATTAGTTCTTCTGTGAGAGGAGATAAGGGTCTCAAAAAGGAAATCCTGCTCTAATGTAACTCCACCCTGTGATATTGAGCAGCCCTATTAACAGCATCTGTGCTACAGCATATTCCCGTGGTGCGCTGCAATTTTCAAAATCCCATTGTTTGTGACAAGGTCAACTCGTCATAAGCACAGCGCAGGTAACACCCATGACGAGTTGACCTTGTCACAAGCATTGAAGGGGTTAAGGAGATCAACGTACCCAATGTTATCATCTAGTGGGGAAGGTCTGGAGGGACACAAATCTAGATCATTATCTTGATCTGGATCAGTGCGATAGTCCTGCCAAGGATCAGTGTCTTGTGGGGGATCTTGATTGTCATCCCCATCTCCGTCATCTTGTGGGTTAGGTGAAGTTGGTGGTGAATTTTCTGGTGAAATAATTAAGTTAGGATTAATAGGAGAAGTATGTGTAATGTAAGGAAGAGAAGGGTTAGTACCCACACTTTTCTTCTTAAGAGGAATGTGGTAGTCCTTTGGTAGGTCTAATTTCCTCTTTTTGGGTGTAGTTGCCTGAATATGCCCTGTATCAGGGAATCACCAACTTTTTGTGTTATAGATCCACAATGGAGTGATCGGACCGAAGTTCTTTCGACTGAGTCCCTTTATCATTGGTTGTCTGTTTTAGCGCCGGTGCTATTGGCTTGGACTTGTGCTTCGGTGCCGAAGGTGTTGGGGTGGCACCAAGATGGGGTCGGCTCAAGCACAAACCGGAAGGCTTTTCTTTATGTTTCAGAGCAGAGCCCGAAGGCGGGGCATCAGAAACCTTTTTTCGGCCCGACCTTGGCCCGAAGGCAGAGGAGGGACTGGAGCCTTTATTTTAGGTTGTTGGAGGGGGGAGGGGGGTGGGCAAGGGGTTGTCTTTTCTCATGGTAGGCTGGGCCGGAGTAACTTGCTCCTGATCTTCGATGTCTGAGTCATCCTCGAACATGGAGAAATGTTCTTCCTCTTTTTCGGCTCCTTGGGCATGATGTTCGGGGTCTGATTCTTTGCCGAAGATATCCGGTGCTGAGCTGCTTTGCTGTTGCATCTCGTGACGTCGAGCCAGACGATCACAAGAGTCTTTTTCAGTCAGAATGATCGGCACGCAGTGCAGTCCTTCTCGTCGTGTTCCGGGGATAGACAGAGGTTGCTCACTTCGTGCAAGTTGGTGCGAGGAAATTTAGCACGACACCCGGTACATAACTTGAATGGAGTCCGTTCCATCGACTGCTAGAGCGGTCGGTGCAGGTAGGCCCGACGGCTTTCCACGAGTTTTCCGATCAAAGATTTTACAGTTGAGACGATATGCGAAGAATGGGAAATAGCGGTCGATAACAATACCGTTGAGGGTATGGATTGCGCGTCGAAGGGGTCCGAGAAACGGTGCCAAACTGGAGCACAGCAATACATATCCGAACCCGATGGCGGAAAAAACAATCCAAGGATGAAGTCGATGCCCATGCGCACGATCACCGAAAGGAGGAGTCACCTACCTCGGGCTGGAAAGACTTCTTCAAACAAAAACAAAGGGCAAACATCCGGACCCTATACTAGATGCTTAAGCATATGATCTACAGCTCATTTGCCTCGAACCTAGCGGTTTCCATTTACTGAAACCCTGTCATTTGCCAACCTCCTTCAGCATATCACTATCCCATAGTGGGGTACGTTCTGTCAGTTTATTATCCCAACCGAGAAACTTATTGGCCTCACACCATGCGTCCAGTACAATCTTTGTGTGCGAGGGCATTTGTTTCACAGCTTGCTGGTGATACAATGCACCCGGATAGCCTCTAGGGTCCATCATGAAGTGGACTACTCAGTATGCCGGGTCATTTCTGTCTCCAAATATTCAGTCGTTAATAGTTATCAGCTGTGATGCCCAATAGTATTTCCTACGGTCTGGTACAGCCAGACCACCCTCATAAACACCTTGCTAGAGTTTAACCAATGTTATTCTTACAACTCCCCCATCCCACAGTAATTTCCAAAACTCACTATCCACTTCCCTGAAGAATCTGTCAGATATCTTGTATGGGGTGTTCTGGAGGAAATAAACCAGATGGGGCAGTGACCTCATTTTGAGCAAAACCGCTCTCCCCATCAAGGAGATTGGCAACGTCCTCCAATGCGCCACATCTCTTCTAAGGCGTTCCAGTTGGGGGCAGCAAATTACATTCTATAAATACTGTTTCCGTTTTATTGACAGTAATAACCAGATATTTGTCCTTCAATTGGAACTTAATCTACCCGGGACGAGCGGGCAAATCGGAGAGCATGAACATGAGGGACTTATCCCGATTAATTTTATAACGTGAATATCCCCCAAATAGATGAAAAATGTGTAAGAGTCTGCTAATTGTAAAGCAAGGTCTAGTTGCTTATAGAAGGGCATCGTCAGCATATAAAGATATTTTCTCTTCCCACTGTTCGCCGCCTACGATCCCAGAGGCCACCGGGTCTTCTCTCACCCATGCTGCGAGTGGCTCCAGGCGAACAACACAGGGGATAGCGGACTACCTTGTCTCGTCCCCCTGTGCAAAGCAAAGGGGCGGGAGACGGATCCATTCACCAAAACTCTAACTAATGGGTTTTTATAGAGTAGCCTAATCCAGGACTGGAATCGGGGTCCCAACCCAAATCTATCCAAGACCGCAAACAGGTAGTGCCATTCGATACTGTTGAATGCCATATGTGCGTCCAATGACAACACTCGGGTGAGATTTAGTTAGATGCATCACGTCTTATAAATGAAGTAGGTTTAATCTGATACTCCGGTGTGGCATAAATCTGGACTGGTTGGGGTGTATCGGGGATACAATCAGTACCGAAAGGCGGTTCACCAGGACCATGGCCAGGATTTTAACCTCCATGGTTAAGAAGGATATTGGCCTGTAAGAACTAAATTGGTCCATTGGCTTGCCTGTCTTAGGTATAACCACTAGGGTGGCACGCAACCCACATCTCTAGCCTCCTCAAACATGTTCAGAATATGTGGTGCCACAATGCTCGTCATGCACTTGTATAGCTCCGCCGGCAGGCCATTTGGCCCCGGGCCTTCCATGCCTGCAAGTCCTGGATAGCCCCCTCAATCTCTTTGACTGTAATGTCTTTTTCCATGGCCTCCATATCTGCATTAGACAGCGTGGGTAGCCGAACATCAACTAGCAGTTTCCGACATTCTACTTCTGTTCGGACGCGGGTGGAAGCAACAAGTTATCAGTATTGCTCAGGAAATACAGCAAAGCTCTGTTGTGCGTGTTCAGTTTATTATCGCGTTTGGCAACATAATACATGCCAATTGGAAGGTTTACAAAAAAAAGAATCGGAAGAATACATTTCCCTTTTTGAAGGAGAGGCAATTTCAGGCGGGAGACAGCCAAAATAAAGCCTTATTTGGATTTCAAATAATAGGTGGTCTCCCGCCTGGGTCTTGTCTATTTTCATGTATGCATCCTGTACCACTGCTTGAATATAAAACACAGTATAATAGATATCAACAATTAAGTGAGCCATTGGATTTACACCCTTCAGAGAATGGGAGTAAAATTATGAAAAAGCACTGAAAACATTACAGTAGGCAGTTAAAGCAGATAATGGCAATTCAAAGTGGTAAAGCAAATATAAACAAGAAATAGGCAGGAAAAAGTTATCAGGCATTGACAAAACCAATACCTAGTATGCGAACGCACGAGCATGCATGTCCAGCAATTTTGTAATAGGTTTTCCATAAAAGAAAACCCATTCCAAGATAGGAACCGCTTCGTGTGAATGCACGCATCTCAATCCATGCGCATGTTTGCATATCAATACATGGTGGCCATTTTTTAGTTTACTGATCTAACATAGCTGTGGACAGTGTTCTACCAGTGAAAAAACAAGTAAAAAAAATAGCACACTCAAGCACAAGAACGGAGTTGCCCAGCAGCACTTTGCAGCTGCTTGGCTCTTGCATAAAAATGTTAATAAGTGAACACAAATTTAAAGCGCAAGAGGAGTGGGGCGGGAAGCACTGGCAAGCAAGGAAGGGAATAAAAATAGGATGCAGGGAAAAAGAAACTTGAAGGAACATTCACACAAGCTCAAATAGGGAAATGAGTTGCACCTTAAGACTTTGCAGCTGCCAGGACCTCCGATTAAGTGGGATAAGGACTGGGCAAGGGGAGCAAAAATAGAGTGTGGACGGGGCACACAGAAAAAAGTGTGTAAGAGAGCAAGAAAACCCCTGCACTCATTGGGAGTGCTTAATGCAAAATTAAAACAAGCATTTGCAATGCAATCAGTCTTGCAGTTACACAAGTTTAAGCTATTGGCACTGTAAATGACTACCTTTTATTTATGTTTTAAAAACGAAAATAAAAATAAAAGGCATTGGTATTTGCAATGTCAATAGCTGAAACTCGAGTAAATGCAAGACCTATTGCATTGCAAATGCCACTGTAAGTTCTTGACAACACAGTAGGTCTTTTGCAACAAGACAGATTGTGGAGTCTGGTTTTTTTTTTAAAGCGTGTGTGTGTCTTGAATATTACAAAACATGAGTTGTGAGTTCAAGGTGAAAACTATACAGAATCTAATAACAGTAGTTAAGGTAGCTATGCACCCTCAACTCCATCCCAACAATGTCAGTAATTTTTCTTTTCCAGGCGTCTTTTGGTGATTGTTAGTGGAAGGGAGACATTCACAAGCTGCATCAGCATATGTTTGCAGCTTCATTAATCTTGGTTTATAAATGGTGAAGTCGTATGAAAAATATATAGAAAGATAGATTCTTGAACAGTTATCTACAGAGTTGACTTCACTTTATTATTTACCTTTAATGGGGACGCGCTTGCTGTGTTTGTTGGACTCATGTTGCCCCTTTTTGCACTCTTGCTGCCCTGTTGTTGCCCGGGGACAAACTTTTCTGCCGAGCCAATCACCTTGCTGCCCTCGCGGATCGCCGACTGCCGGGGCACTACATCCCCCAGGAGGTAGTGCGGTCTCGCGAGAAAAGCCGCAAGAGGTCTACCGCCAGCCTATAATATCATCTGGGAGCCCCCGCGGCGTGGGACGCACACGGGCTCGCCTGGGCCAAGGGCAGGCCCGTCCTTGCCCATCTGTGACCGTTTGAGGCCGGGCAGGGCCTATTCTCTTAGCCCTTGTATCCTGAAAACAGACAGAACTGCCCAGTAAGGACATACTTATGCTGGTCAATTACCTGTGTTACTGGGACCTCTATTTCTTGTTTGTACTGGCCCTGGATCGGACTGTAGCAATTGGTGAAGTAACTATAAGTGTACACTAATTAGAGAGTGTCTGTAGAGCTCTATCCACATAGGGGGGGGCAGGCTTTTAAGCTTAAGTAAAATCTAAATCTATTACTCTTACCCAGTCCTTGTGGTAAATTTGGATATCATTGGCAAAAGGAAACTGCCCAGCCCAAAGCCTAGTCTAGGTGAGAAAACCCAAATTGAGTCCCAACAAACCCTATTAACTTACCTTACTGGAGCTATGGGGGCCTTAGATTCATCAACTGAGCTAATCTGTTTATCTCTCGAAGTAGGTACCTCACGGTCAAACACTGAATTGGAACATTCTGAGGTCCCAGATAGTTAGAGACAAACTACTATGATAAAAAATGCTCCAAATGGCTGTATCAAGCATATTGCGGATGGAATTATCTTAAGTGATTCAGATTCCAATCCAATCCAATCCAAAAATTCTTTATTTCGGCCGTTTAGGCCATAAAAGATACATAAAAAACATACATAGAAAACATTTTTGATAAAACATTAGATTAAGACATACTTTGAAAGGGTATATAAAAGGAACAACCACTTCCCGTATAATAATTAGAAAATACAATGGCAATGAGGTTAAATTGGCAATACTATCCTATGATAGTCAGAATTTGAGTAGTTTACTCCTGATGTGCCACATGGCCATTAAAAATTTAGCAACTGCGAATACAATATGAGGGGAGGAATCGGTTTTCAGTATTCTGTACGAAATCACATAACTCCTTACTCCCAAGTTCCTACACAGAGGCACTAGCCAGTGTTTCCTAGGTCTCTCGTAGGCCGGGCAGAAGAACAGAACATGGGTTTCCTCCTCATCACAGTGGCTGCAGCCGGGGCATGTTTTATCCCCCCCATTGGCCCATTTGCACGTAAAGGATTTAATAGGTAAAGTGCCAAGCCTCCATTGGATAAATAGCTTTCTTGCCAGAATCGGGAAGATGACATCCATAAAACTTTCAAAGTAATAAGAATTTTTGGAGTCCAGGAAACGTTCAGTTAAAATCCCAATGCGGGGTGGCACAAGGGAAGCAAGACTTTTTTCCTTATGAACTTCTACAAGTCTTTTCCGGGAAACCCTTTGGCAGCCTAACTCAGGGGACTCCCACAGCTCATGGAGACTCAAACGATACAATTCTTGCTTTACAAAGGATAACCATGGAATTTTATCGCTGTGGTTTAAGTTCATAACATGAATGAGATTTTGCCTATAATGTTTAAGCTCATTGGTAGTCCAAAGCCTATGCCAGAATCTTAACGGTTTTAATTCAAGATCCTCGCCTATAGAAGGTAGACTCAAGTCTAGTCGTAAAGGAAGCAGGGGTGTACCACGCGGAAGGGCCAAAAGATGTCTCAGAAAATTATTTTCAACACTCGTCAACTCTTTTCCAGCTTTATACCCCCACAACTCGCTGCCATATAATGCAGCCGACTTGGCTTGTGTTTTGTACATTTCAACTGCAGGGGCTATAGGTTTGTAGGTAGAAGTGTTCGTAACCTTCAAGATTGCCCCGGACAGTTGTGACAGCCTTATTCGTGAGCATGATATCTGTGGTTCCCAAGCTAAATTCTCATGCAATGGTACGCCCAAATACCGGAATCTTTTTACCCTCTCCAAAGTTACTGAGCTCAGTGAAGGGTTTGGTCTTGTCTTAGGGGAGTGGTTGAATATCATGAATTTGGTCTTCCCTGTATTGATCTCTAGACCATACTGTCTACAGAAAAGACCAAATCCGTCCAGGATCCGCTGTATTCCCATTGGGGATTTGGAGAGCAGGAGGGTGTCGTCGGCGAACATAATAGCCGGCACCCTCCTGCCCGCCAAAAATGGGGCACCATTGTCCCTGACGTTACTTAGATGGGTTAGGACATTGTTAACGTAAAGGCAAAACAGTGTTGGCGCCAAGACGCAACCCTGCCTTACCCCCCTTAGGACAGGGAACCTCTTTGACAAAACTCCACCTCTCCCACACCGAACCTGAGAAAAATTGCCCTCATGGAGTCTAATTATAGCCTGTAAGAGATCGGTGGGAACTCCCATCTCGTTTAAAACCTCCCAAAGTTTTTTCCGGGGTGCCAGGTCAAATGCTGACTTCAGGTCCACGAACACCATGTACAACCTCCCACCCTCAATCCTCACAGATTTCCAGTAGAGGAGTACAAGGCGGACGTGTTTTTCCTGAAGCCAGCCTGAAGGGGGCTTAGAATGTCTTTATCCTCCATCCAGTCCAGGAGATGGTCCAGTATGATGGTCCAGTATGAGGCGGGAAAAAAGTTTTTGAGGCACATCTATGAGGCTGATCGGCCTATAATTGGCTGGGAGGAGAGGACAGCCCTTCTTGAAGAAGGGAACTATCTCTGCCCCAGCCAAGTACAGGGGATCGCCATGCCTCGTGCAATTGAATTGAAAAGAATGTGAAGGTATGGGGCCCAGATCTCGGGATGGGACCTAAATAGGTCACCAGGCAGTTTGTCAAGGCCCGGTGCTTTACCCAGCGCAAGTCTATCTATAGCACTGACCACCTCCCCGAGACTAAACTCCAATCCGTCGCCAGAAAGGGATAGAAGAGCGGCGGCCACATCATTGGTATCATCAGAGCTGTCTTCATAAAGTTTACCAAAGTGGGCTTCCCACATGGAAGCTGCAATATTTGGCTCTAATGCAGCTTTAGGTTCTCCTGAGCCAAGATTGACTAATGACCAGAATCTCCTAGAGTCCTTAGTTCCAAGGGCAGAAGAGAGGTCCTGCCATCTGTCCCAATCCCAGTCTGACATAGCTTGGGCCATTACACCCTTATACTGACGCCTAAGCTCGGCCACCCTAGTCCTATCTATACCTGCTTTTACTGCTGCAATTAATTCAGACTTAGCCTTTTTACAGTCTGAGTTGTACCAGGAGGAAGTTCGGGTCTTTTGCTTGTGTTTCGCTACCTCTGGGTAGAGGACCTCACCCAGAACTCCCACTAGCTCTTCGTGAATTAGAGCTAAACTCTTATTAAAAGTCTTGAGGTCTGGGTTGGTTGATTAGATTGTCCAGATCCTCAAATTTGGGCAGTACTAGCTCATACATTTTCCTGGTGCTTTCTTTCGAGTTTGACAGTTTCTCCCATCTTACCCTACGCCTGTTAGACGTAAGTACCAGATTGCCTGAATCATCCCTAGTCTCAGAAGGCTGAGGGCCAGGTACTAATGCAGAATGCACCAGATGAAGTAAAAGTGCATTGTGGTCGCTATCTGTACGCGCGACTACTTTGAAATCCTCGACTTTAGGCCACAAACTAATATCTACAAAAATGTAGTCTAATCGCGACTCATGGTCCTTCCTATTGAAAGTGCATTGTGAGGGGGTATCTGAGATTGTTCGTCCATTGCATGCCCTTAACGCAAAATTGAGGGTCAGGGACATGATTTGAACCACGAGTGGGGACCAAGATTTGGGGTGGGGCGATTGACACACCGGAACGCCCCAAAAGTCATCTTCGGCAGTGAGTGCCCCTTCCCTTAACCCCTCCAATGATTCAAAATGACAATTGAAGTCTCCACCCATCACTATCTTGTAGTCATCCGGTAACTGGCCCAAGAAGGACGAAAGATCTTCAAGTGTAGATGACTCCATGGTTGGGCCAACAGGGCGGGAATAGACATTTATGATTGCTAGCTTGGGAACGTTAGGCCACTTCAGTATAACACACTGTATGTCCTGGGAGAACGTGGGTATATTCTCCGCAGTGCATCCAATGTGGCTAGCTACCCACACCGCCAAACCACCCGAGGGCCTCCCCTTGCCACTCCAACTAGCCTTAATTTCAAACATTGCGTATCCCGATCTTGACAGGGATTCCCTAGCCCAAGTCTCTTTGAAGAGACAGACATCGCTATTAGATACTAAGGAGTCCCAGTCATCTGTGTATAGTTTGTTGGCTATACCTGCAACATTCCATGATATGACCTTCAAGGTTACAGGAGGAGCTTTGGATTTAAGGCCCGGTGTCCCAACTTTAACGTAATCATTTCCCACATGCGGAGCAGGGGACCCGAGTATAAGTAGTGGATCCTGGATAGGTGGGACTACGAGAGTTGAGGTCATATCAAGCAGATCATGGAGAGTCTGTGCATGGAGATATGCACTGTCGGGGAGGATATTATCTTGAGCCCGCATGCTACACAGAATTGGATAATCTATCTGTAGCATGTTATTTTCGCCAATGGTACTAACTGCATTACCTCCCACATTCCCTTTATCTTCCTGCATATTAATAATTGGACAGGTCTGTTTGCAACAACTAAGCTGCATATTGTTGGTAATGCCCCTCGGAGAAGGCAGAGGGTTACAGCAAGTACCCAACCGTCAGTCGCAAAAATCCAGTCCTGAAAAAGCTTCAAATCTATTTTTAACTTCTAGAGGAGTAAAGGGGAGCAGATGTTCCATCCCCCTTGTTTCAAATGTATGCTCCAGCCTCCCAGAGTTACTACCATAGCCCCTTTGGGGAACAGTTTCCCACCCAAATACGTTCTTTGGGGCCATGGAACCAGGCAACGAGGGCAAGTATTGATTGTTAAATTTAGAGCCTGGATTACTCAACTGGGCAGGGAGTGGCCAGGGACATGACATGGGAGCCACTAGAGCTCTTGGATAAAAGTAAGTGAGGTCACAGGGCATGATTGATTTGCCTAAGTTCCCAGGCATCCAACTCAGGATATGCCTAACCGCTTCAGGATCTCTAAAGTTAACCAGAATTCCTATTTACAACCACCTCAAAAGAAACACAAAAATCCTACTCTTGATGAGAATATAGCCGCTGATAGTAACATAATTAATAGAGGTAAAAATACCAGTTAAGAAACTACACCTATAAAAGAAAAAAACACCCACCATGGTAGAAAAAAGCTAGGATCAAGAAAACGTTCCCTAAAGGTCAGAGATGAAAATAGTAAAAATTCCGCGGTGCACAGTGACGATATAAAGAATTTAATGACCTTGGTGGAAAGGCTAGATCTCTATTTGAGAGTCAGGCTGGATCAAATGAGCTCCAGACTAACGCTCATAGAAGAATGTATATCTAATAGTAATAAACAAACTGGTGACAACTCTAAATCCCTTTCATTCCAACAAGGATTGGCAAATACGGGTATGAATATGAAAAAAGGAAATATAACATTTCAGGTCAAAGACCCCTCTTGCTCCAAGGATAACGAACCCCAACCAACAGCTGCCACTATGTGTAACCATTTGACTAATAATCCAACAAGAGACCGGTCGCGGCAGACTGATAAAACTAATGTAATAAAAAACACAATTGGAGGATCTGGGGGTTCAAAGAGGGCTACTGAAATTCTGGGTTCAACCACTTTATCCCTCTCAGGTCCGCCACTATCCAACATTAAATAATTTGGGTTCAAATTGGGTTAATTTGGGCACCGACCAACATCTTGATTTACTACCTGCTGTTACTCCATATATAATTGTCCTGGCAAATATCCCAAAAAAGAAAACCTCAGCAGTAGAAGGTTGGGAAACACTCAGAAACAAATCCCTTCACTGGCTGGGTAAGAAAACAGGTTTAACTGAACACTTGTTCAGAGAATTCAAGATGGCAGGTGGGCAGTCGCGGGAAAACCTTTTTGGGAGATTGCATTGTTCTGACCTTTAGATCCCCCTTCCTGGTTAATAAAATTTTGCAAGAGAATGGCAATTATTCTATAGAAATTGGTGAGATCAATATATTGCCACTTGGTTTTTTTTGTCCCCCGCCAAATGGGTCCCAGTTGGTATCTGGGTTTGGTAGTAGTGCATTAAGTCAGGATTATGTTTATGATATATCAACTCACAATAGATTCAATCTGCTGTTAGGACTGGAAGAAATTGATTGACTTGTTCTGTGAAACCCAGATCTTTCTGGGAAACACGAACTTCCGATCCTGCCAAATCAGAATCAGATAGTACACATGGTTTCTCCCAATCGGTCTATAACCGTGACCACCTCTGTTCCTGAACTGAATTCTCTTTCTGAACATTCTCAACATTCATTAGGAAACTCGGGTTTAGTTGCCAGCAATAGACGAGAAGTATTGGATAGTATGAATCATTTCAACTCACAAGCTGAGACTATTAGTTTAGGCCCTGTTCTTCCTGGATCTTGGGATAAACCCTCTCTTAGTATACTTTACTTGAATATTGCAGGTCTGCGTTCAAAAGTGGCCAATGATGTAAGTTTTACAACGAACCAAGAAAACGCTGGCTAATCCAGATTTTAAAAACTTTGGGTTTTCGAAGGTGCCGTCCTGCATTTCTCTCTCCAATTTTTGGATGAAGAGTGTATAACAGAAGTCATAGCTAAATTTCTGAAGTTTGTCGTTAGACATAGGCCAAACTTGGACTAAGGTTGCGAAAATTGCACTTTAAGATTGTATCTACTTTTATACCCTGTATAGCTTACTATGTTTTAGATTGTTTTTAAATGATTGTATTTTTGCACATTATATCATGTCAAAACTGTATATCAATTTTTACATGTATCCTATTAGAAAACATTTTAAAATATTTTTCTTGTGTAAACTTTCAAATGTACTTTTATTGTTTTCCTAATAATTGAAAACCGAATAAAGGATTATTTGATTTGATTTATTTACCTTTAATCCGATGGCAGCAACTCAAAGACGGTTATGTACTCAAGATGTTTCCTCCACTGAGTCGAAGAGTAAGGATAGCACTTGTGAAGAATAGCGCTGTGTAAAAGAAAACACAGCCTTTAAACACTGTACAGTGTTTAACATTTATATGTGTTCTCCATTTATTCAGATTCCATGAAGCCTCTCTTCAGGGAATCAATATAAAGATAAAAATGTCTCACGACTAGCTACCTTTACGCACATTTTTTTTTTATGTCGTCCTCCTAAATTAATTGTTCTTATTCTTGGGCGATACAAAGCAGATTGCACTCAGTAGCCGATATCTCCTCATCTAGTAAGGCAGCCAGCATTAGCGGGTGCTTCTGAGCACTAACTGCTGTCGATTTATTCTTAAGTAATTGGGAAGATATTTGGCAGCTGAAGATCTTGCTGTGTATGGACTTGAACGCTCTTCATCACGAGTACAAAGCACAGAGGAGAATGTCATCTCATTGCACTGATGCACTGGAAGATCTTGGGCAGATGGTGAAAAGTTTGCCTCGTCCTGATACATACAAAGCTTCTTTGGCGCTCAGTGTATTCCGGTCGCTGAGCAGGCAACGTAGACTCATGAAAGAGGTCGGGTAGCCAACAATCTTTTCGGCGTCTGACACCACTTTACTCCAGTGGGAAGCGGAGCCCTGGGATCCGGAGAAAAAGCTGAGGCTGCAGCGCCCTGGGAATAGCCCAGGCCGGAGCAGGAAAAGCCGAGACATGGCTATAACGACCAAAGCTGCAGCTGAGAGAATGTTACCACTCTTCTCCTCCGATCAGTGTTGTGCTGCCGCTGTGGATATTGGTGTCTTTGGAAAGTGAAAGTTGGCTAATGGCTCCGATGCAGATTCGATCTCGCTTTTGTCTGCTCCCAGCTGACTTTCTCTGTTGGAGAGGGTGCTTATTCCTCCTGTTCGGGATGGCCCTGTTTAATTTCACAGACTGGGCAAGGAACACAACAGGGTTACTGCTCCAAATCCTAGAGATGCATATCAGAGGAAACTCAGGTGCCTGCCATGGGAGCCGCCATCTTGTGAGAAGCGAAATACGGCAGTGTCGCAAAACAAAGAGAGCAGCCGAAAAGAAACTGACAGGTCTCTGCAAACGTAGCGGAAATCGTTTGTTTCAAGTCATTCTGGGTCACACGCTTTATCGTCCCACTCACTCTTGGTTTTACTCTCATCAGTTTTGCGCTGCTCTCTGTCCTTTGCATGTTCTAGTATGGATTGGGCTGTAGTGTAGTTCCTATATTCCCAATAGGCTCTGCGCAGTGGAAAAATATATCCTGTAGCTTAGACGTAGGACTGAGGTCGACTAGGTCTCTACCGAATATATTAGACTTAATTGTGAGTGCCAGCTAGCTCAGAGGTCACTAGAAACTTTCTCGAATTCAAAGAAAGGGATTCGTTTCTGACAACCGCATAAACATGACAACTTTGTTTCCCAAGAATAAGAAACATATCTCTAGAGTCGTGGAAACAATAGATAGTTATTTCACTCAGTCAATCGTGCGTGCTTCGTTTCACCAGAGGTGCAGAGAAATAGAGAGACAGGCGTTTTCAATAAAAGTATTTATTGAACAGTCTTCTGTCTCATGCAGGAGAAATGAACTGCTACCATCGTAATACTGGTTGCAAAGTACAATGCGTACAGTACGAAGAGTATTATAAAATAATACTGTAAAAGCATGATATGGTTTCTAAGCCATGAAATATAACATAAAATACATACATTAATGTGAGCGGGTGCGAGGAACCAGAGGACTCAGGAGGTTTGGTTAAGTAGGGTTTTATTTGTTTTAACAATTTCTTCTTGCGGGGGCTAGCACGATAATAAGGGAGGCAGGTCTTTTTCTCGCTCTCTGGGGATTCACTCCCTTTCACTCCTTGGCGTCGCCTCTCCAGGGCTTCACAGACTCAAAGGTGGTATGGCCCAGCAGCAGACAAAGGAAAGTAAAGGACACAAAAAGGAGCCTGTTTTAGATTGAATATCTCATATTCACAGATCAGGGAAGGGGGTGAGGAGTCATTCGGTGCTTTGCCACGCTAGGGGTCAGTGTCGAGGGTGCTCAGGAAGGGGGTGCACAGAGGACACGGTGAGGCAGTCGTGGATTTTATTTACAGTTTCTTTCCAGCCCAACCCGCCAACCTAGCACGCACCTGTGATAGCCATACTTCTCCTGAAGTATGGCTGGGCGGAGCATGGGGTCGTTGGCCTCCTGGCTCGTCCTGATCCCGGTTTGGCGTTTCCTCGGGTCTCCCAATCCGGTCCTCGTTCGGCGACCTCTCCTCTCATTCTTCTCCTTGCGACGCTCTTTTCTCCCCTTCGAATCCACGCGCCTCTTCCACTGACAAGAACTCCTCCTTTTCAGTTCCGGGAGGTGTGTCCACGTCATACGAGACGTCGGAGAACGGGGCGGGGACTCCAGAAAATTCAGCCCAATTAAAGTAACAGGGCTCCGTTATGCTTTCCTTGTGGTACACAGGGGGCTGTATCGACTGCTGCGGGGAAAGAGATGAGGAGGCACTATGGATGGTGATACTTGGCAAGATGCCCCCCCCCCTTATCCTCCTGGCGGCCCTCTCTTTCACAATTAATAAATAATGACTAAAAGTACTCAACTGGTGCTTCTAAAATGCGCCTACCCCGGTGTACCTAACCTAGGTCTAGTATCAGGGAAGAAGTAAGTGAGGTGTAGCTTAAGTTTAGTATTCTTTGCCAAGAATCTCTCCAAGAATTCTCTACGGGTCTAATCAGCTCCGTACCTTGGTTTTTAGAATGAAGGAGGTCTTGTATCTATCTCTCAGAACTCGATTTCCCAGCAACCCGTAAAGGCAGCCTGGAAACACTGGAGCTGGATTTCTCGGCAAGAGAAAGGACAGAGTCTCTCAGTGCGTCTGCTGGAGGGGTCGGCTTCCTTCGGCACTTGCTGCGGCGACCTGTGTCGTGTAGGTAGATAGTCGAACAGCTCCAAACCACCATGTGTGTGCCTGGGCAAGTGTGGGCATATTTATACCTTGAAGGTACCGATGTTGACTTTAGGTTGGACATAATAACGTCATCAAAGACTCAGTTCTTTGAAAACTCCATGATTTCTTGGATAAATTAATATTCAAGCAAGGGGAAGTTCCTGACTGCTGAAGACGGGTTTTTCAAAGAAATCGTTGTGGATTTTCAGAACTAGTGGATTTTCAGAACTAGTGGAAGTAGCCATGCCGTATTTGGACTGCATGGGCTAAGTCTAAATATGGTTATGATTTCTATGCCTATATAAGGATAGGGTGATTTATACCTATATATGGGCATGAATTGGGAAAATTACACTAGGGTCCTAAATTCAAATACAACACCCACTCCACTTTATTAAGCTCAACATTACTAAATTATAAGTACTGAAACATATCTAAAGCATATGTTTACAGTCCCACCCAATATACAAAATTTGCATTTGAAAAGGCTGTACATGAAATGAGCATTTGAGAAAAGTGTTTACATATATGATATATAGCATGAAATGATTAATGCTAACCTAATGAATCACGAAAATACATTTATGAAATGGCTCTTAAGTACAGAAAAAAGGTCGAGACCATCTCATAGCATGATATATAAACTGTTTTGGTTTTGAGGACAAGGCCAAACAAATATTGTCTCTAGGACGTGCTTAAAAGAATTCTTGTTCTCGAAGAATAGTTCTACTTTAAACAGATTATTCTGTGCCCAAAAAAAAAAATCTATTTTGGATAAAGTTCAAATTGAATCATAGAAAATTAGAGGTCCCAATTGAGAATGTTTGTTTTGAAAAAGCGAAAGTCGGATTTCAGAGTTCATGGAACGCTGTGTTCAAGATTCAAAAGTTATTCTCGGTGTCAGGAGAAAACATCAGATCGTCTAGGCTGGCAAAGAAACCGTCTACCATAGTAGGCGAAAGTGGAACTACTTCAGTTAGTAGATCAAATGTGCACAGATGAGAAGCAGCGTCTTCAGCGTTAGTCGTATTAGCAATGTTCGCAGTAGGTGGTACCTGTGTGTCTGTTGTTCCAAGTATCTCACCCTCAGTTAGACTAGCTGGTGAGACCTCAATGAATGCAGTCATCAGGATTGGTGGCCGTTGGGGGCAACACGATGCATGAGTCGTTACTGGACCTAGCAAGGCGTCAACATCCGATGGCAGTACTGATGGAAGTGTAAGACAAATGTCCAACACGCATTCTTCTACGCAAAGCAGGCATCGTAGAACAGGTAAGATGCAATCTTGCCAGATTGGTCTGAATGAAAGGAGCCAGGTGGTATTCAGATCTCTTAAACGAGCCAAGCCAAGAATCTGTGTAATTCTGTCACGGTACCGCATGGCTAGAAGAACGTCTTCCAAGGTAGTCAGGGTATTGTTGTTGACTGGACTTGCCATATCGGAGCAGAAGGAATAAAAATAGAATTCCTGCTACGAGTCCCGAAATGAGAGGCAGGCCGCCGAACACAGAGTGCACGAAATTTGGAAAAATGACGAGGACTGCTTCAAAGGGTGCTAACAGTCCCGAAAAATAGTCTTAAATACATGTGCAATACCACTCTTATCAGACATGTTTAAGATACGACCAAACATTTCTGCAAAATGTATTGGGCAGTTTGTTGATAATAGGGCATGTATCTCTGCAGAAGTCCTTGCGACTTGCAGATCATACGTTTCTCTGGACGAGGTCAGTGGCACAGTTCTTTGCGAAAGAATGGCTTTCATTCTGCTTAAAGTATCAATTCGTATAGAAGAGATATTCAGTGAAGGCCATAACGCCGACTCCCTGTCTGTCTTGCCTTTTGGAAACAATACTTGCATACTACAAGTGACCCTGGCTGACACACTAACTAGATAGGCTTTTCCTGGCAACATGCCACAACAGCTGTGATCATTCAACATTATGTAGCTACCATTGGATAGCTGCCTAAAGACTGGATCTATCACTGCTGCTGGTGAACCGTGCAGGTGGCCAGAAAGGTTTTTTGAAGAACCCTCGCAGGCTCCGTGTAAATTAATACCTCGACAAAAAAGTGTAACGCTTAGTGAGTTCTTACAATTTTTACCACCAAGAGATACTTCCTTCCCCCACTCCAACATTTGTGTGTGTATGGTAAATTCCAGGTTGACTTAATGTACCCTTTACCCAACCTTTCATACAGGCCTGCTGGTACGTGTTTTAAGCAATACTGAAACTGGAAAATCGTCACTGGTATCATGATGGTGCCATGTATTATCCAATCTACGAATGGTTTCTCAGAAACAGTTAATGGTAATCTTTCCAGTTTTTCTATGCTCAGCACCTTTCAGTCTGCTCCTTTTTGTGCCAACGAGATTTGTTTATCTGTAAGGTTAAATACAGAAAACAATGAGGTGGTGTTGATTAGACGCCATGGCACGTAGCCTGAACAGAGATTTTGTAACGTCCAGCCCAACAGCATTATACAACGTAATTGAGACTGGCCATGTTGTAACATTAGCAAGTCCTGCTCTATTATGTCAATGGATACAATGCTGTCCAAAGAATACATTCTGGAGGACAGAGTTGTTAACCGATTGTCCACTACAGGGAGCTTTCTCTAAATTAATATGATCAATTTCTCGTATTCTTTCTGCAGTTTCCATTTTCGTGACTTTCCATGCTTCATTGTAAGCAGCGTATATGAAACGTTTTTGACGCGGTTTACGAGGTCCAAGTAAGAAGTCTCGTAAATCAACGCCTTCCTTAAGTAAAGTTAAGTGTTGTTTAATTTCTGGAAGTGTGGATTTCTGTAGCCACTCAAGGCATAGTTTTTCTACACTGTATGTTGTTACTATCTCCGGATGTTGTCTATGGGAATATCTTGGATCTGGCCTATTCACTTTGAACCCTTGTGTTTTGTTCATGAATCTATCTTGACAGTTATTCGTGTCTGTGGGCCAGATTAACCATTTTTTCCAATCAAGATTAGTTCTGTTCTGTTGTAAAATCTGTTTTACCTCTACCTCCTCATCTGCAGTGTCATTACTGTCAGGTGTGGCTTTAGGTATGGAAGGTTTGTTTAAATCTTTTATCTTAGCTAAGCCAAGACAAGATGTTTGTTGAACAGTGTCATTTAAAAACATTATTTGTACTGGGATAATGCAGGCTCTGAATAAGGCTTCTAAACTTTGCACCTGCCAGTCTTTTGTGCCCCAGACAGTTTTTGTCTCAATGTGGTCTTTCCAAAAGTTAAAACCTAATGTAGACAACTGAGCATAAAAGTTTGCAGAATAAATTTGTTTAGTATTGGTCAACATGTTTTTCATTCCTGTCTTATTCATATTTTTTAAATAAAACGTTTCTGGATTTGTAACATTAAAACCTGAGAAGTATGGAAACTTTTCATAAAATGTTTTCGAGCTGCCCTTTGGCGGCGTTGGACAATGTTCCCATAGATTGTAAGTAAAAACATTTCTAGGGTTTGCAGATTTGTGTAAATAATGGTGACCATAATGATTAAAACAATACATTTGTTCATAATCTGATGAACCTTCTAAGTATTCATGTTCTGCGAATTTAGCTGACATTCCCAAATCTGTCATCCAATTTTTAACAGTTTCAAAGTCCCAATCATCAGAAAATGTGCTGGGTGAGACAAAGTCACTCAAAGAAACCTTAAATTGGTGTGGAATCTTCAACAGTTGCACCGGGCCATAAATGTCATAATCAGTTGTATCCCATGCTATACCACCAGGTATAGGAATGGCTGTGATGTTCACTGAGGACAGGTCTCTTCGTTCACGATGAGATGATTTGTGAGGTTTCATGAGCAAGTTGATATTCTTACTTGCTGCGTCCATTGTACTGTATTTTCCATCTATCATTTGTCCCAAACAAAAAACAAGAATGAGCCAAAGTAGGAGGAAAAGTACACCTAATACAATCCAAATTTCAACCCATGGTGAATAGATAAGTATTTTCAATATGATGAAAGAGTTCTGTTATTTTTTCTTTGAAAGTTTTATTTGCTGGCGTAGTTTCAGGTTCACTGGGATCCTCAGAAAATGTATCAAAGTTGATAAAATAGCCAGAGGCAGTTCTGTCAATTGTTGGAATAGCATCAGGATTGTTTGGAATCGTTGGAGCTGCTTCTTCCTTTGCCATATTTGTATAGTCAGAGGCTACATCATTGCAGACAGGAGTCTCTTGACGAACTGGTTTTTGGGTCTCAAGAAGCACAAGTTCCATGAATTTGTTGCTTAGTCCTTCTCTCACTGCAGGTTTATCAAAGGTGATAAGTCTTTCCGTTTGAACCTCTTGGATTGTAGCAAGATTTGGTCGTCTGCTACATCTTGGGAGTCTACTAGGCCTACTACTTATTATCGGCCACATAATGCAGTTTTACCAGGTCGATGGACACGACTCTGTTCTCCTTTTTACCAGCAAGGGGCGGTAGTACCACTGATCTTGTTCCGTGGATAGCTAAGACAGGTACTGCTTTTCTGTAAGAAGGCCCAAATTCCTTCTTCACCGCGATCTTTTCCCTGACTAGATCTCCAATTTTTGGAATCCAGACAGGTCTTGCTGGGATAGGTGGTTTTTGTTCAGTGGTTGTTTGCTTCTGTATTGTGTTATTCAGACTTCTTGTTTCATTTAAGTCCTGTAAAACAGCTAAATGATCTTGGATATCAAATGGTTTTTGTTCCACCACTGAAGTTTGACAATCTAGGTCTTCGATTATCATTCTAGTACCAAACAGTAATTCATATGGATTGATTCCACCCAGAGAATTTCTTGGCAGATTGTTAAGACTACGTTGGACACTTATTAGATGTTTGACCCATCCATCACCCGAACCTAATACCCTAGCTGTTATAGATTGCTTTATGTCACGGTTTTTTCTTTCCACTACCGCATTTCTCTCAGGATGGAATGGACTTGAGTACCGCAATTTAACGCCCAAGCTGGTCATGGCCTCCTTGTAAGCTCGAAAGCTAAACGCAGGACCCTGGTCAGAATGTAGCGTGCCAATTGCGTATGTGCAGATAAAGACTCGCAAATCTTTTATAACAGTTCGGGCGTCAGCCGAGCGCTGAGGCCACATCTAAATAAATCTTGTCCTAATAGTTGTGGGACCGCATTCGTCCATTGTGACGTTTGCGTGTAGAAAGTCTAATGCTGTCTGACAATGGTGTCTGTACTGGGCTGCCTTTACTGTAGTCAGGTACCTGGTGGCTTTTAAAGCTATGATCTCTGTAACAGGTATCACAGTTCATTCCGAATTCGTAAACTTGGACGCTCATTCACAGCCACCAGTACATCTCTTCTAACTCTATTACAGATTTTAAGATCCCCTGATGTGTCACACCCTCTCCCATATGTGCTTCGGGAATCAAAGCACCTCTCCGGTTCCTGATGGAATTACTCTGTCCCCCACTCTAGGGATTCGAGCTACAGGAACGAAGTTTGCATCAATTATATATGTATACGTGAGTGGATAGTTTAGAGGTAATGCTGCATAGCTACCTTTCATTGAGGCTTTTACTGCTAGTAATGTTTCACCGTCTATTACTCTTTTCGAACGAGTGATTGTAGCTACGGAAGCCGTTTGCACAGCTGCCTTCCCGGCTTCATCAGCCAATTAATTCCCCGCAACGTGAACGCCATCACGTTGATGACTCGTGTATGGATCACAGGAGTCTTTTGTAGTTCTTTCTGTAATAGAACTACTTGTTCCCAAAGCATTTTATGCTTGATTGTGCCACCTTTTGTATTCTTGAAACCATTTTGAATCCAGCTCTGCAAGTGTTCATTGTATGATAGGTTCAGAAATATGAATCGCACACTATAAGTGTGGGGAATTCGCGTTCGGCATTTTCAAGTGCCATCTTGAAAGCTTGGAGTTCAGCTCGCTGAGCTGTACAGTCTCCGAGTGATTGAGTTTTAGTGACCATAGGTCTGAATTTACCTTCGTGCCAGCGACCTTGAACAATTGCGCACGCAGCACTATGAGCTTGTTTACCCCCAATTGCGGGCTGTGCTGATCCGTCTGTATAGATTATACATCCATAATGTTCTAGAGGCAGAATCTCGGTCAGCAGAGGACATTCGTGTTCGTATTGTAGAAATTCTTGTGTTTTCAAGTAGGGGTCAAAGACGTATTCAACGTCCGTTGCAGCAAGAGAATTAACCCATTGTATTAATCTCAGATGTAAACCCATAGCATTTGGAATGCTCGCTTTTGTCACTGCCTCTAAGGCAGGTACAGGAGTAACGATCATTATGTGTTTTCCCTGTGTAAGGGTTCTTTCTTTTGCTACTGCAGTTTGAACCGCTGTCAGAATCTTTTCTGTAGAAGTGAGTTTCATTTGAGCTTGTGTGTACAAGTGTGATTTGTATGCTATTGGTACCTTTTCATCTTCATTAAAGGTTAGGTATGTGAATCCGGAGCTCCCTGGGATGATTCGGATCACAAGGTTGCGCACGTTGTCGCGTGTTTGTAATTGTGTTTTTGCTAACATGTCTGTTTGCACTGAACGCAAAATTTCTGTATGTTTTTGAGTCCAATTGGTTGGTTTGAAATCAGGTTGGATTCGTTCGTAGAGAGGTTGAACCCTTTCTGCGTAATTCAGAACGTAAGTTCTTCTAAAATTCAGGAAATCTAGAATTGACTAACTTTTTCAGCGTCTTTGGAAGTTGGAGCAGCGCACATTTCTCTAGAAAGTTTGCTGCCAGGCTTTTGCCTTCACTTGATAACTCATAGGACGTTGAGGTGGGCGAATTGGGATTTCTTAAAGTTAAATTTGTACCCAAGTATTATGGTGTTCACTCTTTTCAAGTGCACTTCCAAATCATTGTCCGTAAGACAGATGTCATCGACATAAGATAATGCCTCATCATCCAACGTCTGTAGTAACTCTGTTACTGTGGCTGAAAATAACCCTGGACTATTCTTGAATCCTTGCGGGAGACGGCAAAATTGCCGCTGTGTCCCCATAATTGAACAAGTGGTCAAATACCTGCTTTCTGGTGCAATGTTTTGACAGAAGAAACCATTTGAAATATCTAATGTCGTTTTGTATTTTTTGCGCACGATGTTATTCAGGAGACATAGCATTTTTTCACACACGACATGAGAACGCCAAAGCGGGGAGGGGGAACCTGCCAACAACAGTTAGAGTATAAGCGTAATTAATTAGGTGCATGTGACCATATGAGTAATGTATGCTTAGAGATATTATTATTTGACTTTCACAGATTGTTTCCCTGATGAAGGCGGTTTAACCGCCGAAATGCATTGGATGAAGTATATACTTTTCTGGAAAGAAATGAAATAACCGTGTGAACTCAACACGAAAACGCAAATTAAATGTAATAAATGCTAAATATGAAATAAACGAGGAGTAAAGAATTATTTCATAAGAGAAAGGCTGGAGGTTCCAGCAACCGTCTTGTGTCTTGGTTGACAGTGGTATATCTCATAGGACTGCAACTTACCTATATAATTATTTCTTTGCCATGTGGGCACTACCTGACAAATTCAGGTGGCCAGTCTTGTTCAGCTAGAAGAATGTCATAACCCTTAGATAGCTTCTCCCAAAAGAGTGCCTTCATTTTTCTAGGTATGTCCCCCTCCATCCGGGTCGTTACTTCATATAAAACTTATGGGGTACACTAACCCTGGTGTCTGCAGTTTCAACTTGAATGCTTTCATTCAAGTCCACTGTCTCCAGATGATCTTTCAGGATCTTGCGAGCTATGGTGACTTCTGCTGCGCTGTCTAGCATTGTCTGGACCCACTCCCCGTTCCGGAGTTGTGTCTTCAAGATCCTCGGCATGTCTGATCTTTACACTTGCTACCTTCTTTGTGAATTGAGTTTTCCTATTTTTAGGAACATGCTATACGTCTTTGGACTTCACATGTTCTTCCTTTTGTTCTGATAGTCTTCTTTCGGATTTCTGCGAGGAAGTCTGAAAGGTACGAGAGGAACGTGTATCAGTATCTTGATATCTATCAGGTTTTCTCAAATTATCCCTATTCCTGAGGTTATACCTCTTTTCAGAGGGCTCCTGTTGAGGAGACCTCCCTCTGGACTGAGAACGCTTCTCTTTAGGAAGTGTCTGTTTAGTGTTCTCCCACTTCTTTTTGGGAATAGTGAGATTATTTTTTAAATAAAAACTTTTTCAGGATTTTCAGTTTGTTGGGGTTTTACTGGTTTCCCACCTAAACTATCTCTACCTAGTTCTTCATAGGATTTTTTAATAATTCTTGCAAGTTCATATGGCTGCTTTGTTATATCTGTTTCTTTTAGTTTTTGGCGGATTGCCACGGACGCTGCTTCACCTTTAATGTTAGCTAATAGTATAGCAGAGACTTGTTTGAAATCTTTTAGTAACTTCATACCCAGATTTAAGGCAGGTTCTGGTCCGTATTTATTTTTAATCTGTCTTAGGACGTCTGGTATTACCGCCATAGACGGAACACCATGTGTTTTTGTGTAGATTGAAGCAAAGACTGTACCCCAAGTGTCACAGCCCTCCACATGTGATGCTATCCCCATTGGTAAACAGATTGTCAGAATTCTGTGTTTCTCATGAGGTGTACTATCAGGAAATACTGCCTCAATTGGAGTAATTTTTTGAGCTAACCAGAACGAAATTTGTTCCCTTTTTGCGGGTAATTAACTGATTGTATAGTCTGTTGTGTAATTTTGTTTGTGTTCCCCTGGTGAGGGGTGTGCTGTGGAATCCTTACAGCAGGTTGGACTGTTAAAGCCCGCATTACATATTGAACCAACTGTCTATGTATTTTAATTAGCTGTTTTAGCTGAGCTAACAGTTCTGGACCTGTCATTTGTTCAATAACAGGATGTGGTCTTTAGCTGGCTAGTACCAGCCATGTTGCTCCTGGTCTACCTAGTGGACCGAGTCTGTAATGGGATTTTGATGTTGTAAGGCGCTGATGCTCTTAATAAGTTAGTGGAATTTCAACTTCCTCGAAAGGAACGTATTCCGCTGGAGGTTCCTCTACTTTGTAGTAGTGGAACTCGTGTGTTACTGGATTTGCTGCAGGAAACAGAATACATGAATAGAATACCTGTATCTGCCGATATTCATGTGCTTCTATAACAAATATTACTTTACCACCTCTCGATTATGCTCCATTTTCTATAAGTTTTATAGTGATTGTTTTCCTTATATTTACCGGGATGAGTATAGCATCCGGGTTATTTTGTTAGAGACTTGTGTCGTCTAAAACTGCTTGAGTAGCTCTAGCTAATTCTTCGTCACTATTCATTATTTTGTTGACTGAAAGTTTGCAGAACAAGTTTCAAGGAGACTAAGATTAGGTGCACAATATTTTGGAACACTGTATTCTTGAACGTTGAACAAACGAAAAACTAATACATAGGATTTTTTGGCGGATATTATCCTTTCACCCACTCCAGACTGAGTTACTCTAGTATCTAGCGTTAAATTATCGCCTTACCAAACGTTGGGCGCCATGTAGTGTAGTTCCTATATTCCCAATAGGCTCTGCGCATTGGAATAATATATCCAGTAGCTTAGACGTAGGACTGAGGTCGACTAGGTCTCTACCGCATATATTAGACTTAATTGTGAGTGCCAGCTAGCTGAGAGGTCACCGTTGAGGTCAACGTTGAGGAATACAGTGTTCCAAAATATTGTGCACCTAATCGTAGTCTCCTTGAAACTTGTTCTGCAAACTGAAAATTTTTACCCAGGTCTCAACAATAACATTATCTAATATTAAAGAAGCAGCAGCATCACTGGCAATTCATCAGAAATTGAGGGAATTTGAAGTAACAAAACAACCAAAAGAACTAGCCAGAATAATTGATAAATCCTATCAAGAATTAGGCAGAGACAGTTTGGGTGGGAAACCAGTTAAACCACAACTGTCTGAAAGTCCTGAAAAGGTCTTTACTAAAACACTTCTACGTCTTCTAAAAAGAAGTGGGAAAATAATAAACATTCAAAAGAGAAAGATTCTCAATCCTGGAGGTAGGTCTCCTCAAACGGAGCCCTCTGAAAGGAGGTATAACCTCAGGAATAGGGATCATTTGAGAAAACCGGACAGGTATTAAGATACTGATACACGTTCCTCTCGTACCTTTCAGATATCGTCACAGACATCGGAAAGAAGAGGAAGGTCAGAAAACAAAGAAGAACGCGTAAAGTTCAAAGACGATCAACACGTTCAGAAAAGCAAACCAAAATCTCGATTCACCAAAATGAAGGTAGCAGGTCTAAAAATCAGACATGCTGAGGATCTTGAGGACACAACTCAAGAACGGAGAATGGGCTCAGACAATGTTGGACAGCGCAGCAGAAGTTTCAATAACTCGCCAGAACCTGAAGGAACTTCTGGAGACAGTGGACTTGAATGAGGACATTGAAATTGAAACTGCAGATACTAGGGTTAGTTCTCCACATAGGTTATATGAAATAACACTCCGGATGGAGGGAAACATACCAAGAAAAGTGAGAGCACTCTTTTGGGAGCAACTTTCAAAGGGTTATGATATACTTCTAGCAGAACAAGACTGGCCACCAGAATTCGGCAGGGAGTGCCCACATGGCGAAGACATAATTAGGCCAGCCTTCTCCAACCATATTCCAGTACATTTAAAAAATACTTATGGCAGGAAATGGGCAGTTGCCCAAGCATTATACAAAAGTCATGTAGGATGGGATGAGGACCCACCTCACCACAAAATCCAGTTACAAAAAAAAAATCAAACAAAGGCAGTACCCAATTAAACAAGAAGCTAAAGAACAGGTCAGGGAGATATTAGATCAACTTGAATACCAAGGGGTGATTGAAACATGCACCTCATCAATGAACAATCCTTTGTTTCCCGTTTCCAAACCAGACAGTACATATCGTCTAGTTTTGGATTACAGACACCTAAACTCTTGTTGCAAAATACTTGCAGTGCAAAATGCACACAGTACAGCATCAATGAATAACACTGTGCCTAAAAAATATAAAACCACATTAGACATTTCAAATGGTTTCTTTTGTCAAAACCTTGCACCTGAAAGCAGGTATTTGACCGCTTTCTCAATAATGGGGACACAGCATCACTTCTGTTGTCTCCTTCAAGGATTCAAGAATAGTCCGAGGTTATTCTCAGCGAGGGTAACAGTTACTATAAACTTATGATGACGAGGCATTGTCATATGTCGATATCTATCTGACAGACATGGGTGAACACCATTATACTGGGCTTCGCATCAGAAGGGTATAAATTCAATTTTAAGGAATCAAGAATTGCCCATCTCAATGTCCTTTTTCTAGGATATGAACTTTCAAGTGAAGGCAAAAGCCTGGCAGTCAACTTTTTAGAAAAGTGTGCGCTGCTCCAACCTCCGAATACGCTGAAAAACGTAGTCGATTCTAGGTTTCCTGAATTTTGGAAGAACTTACATTCTAAACTACGCAGAGAGGGATAAACCTCTCTACGAATTAATCAAACCTGATTTTAAAACAATACATTGGACAAAAGAACACAGAAATGTTGCGTTTATTACTGACATGTTCACAACAAAATGTTTACAAACATGCGTACACGTACGCAACTTAGTGATCCGAATCATTCCGGGTCAATGCGGATTCACCGACTTAACTTTTAACGAAGGCGAAAAAGTATCAATTGCATACAAATCACATTTGTACACACAAGCAGAAATGAAATTCACTTCTGCAGAAAAAATTCTGACAGCAGTTCAAACCGCTGTAGCAAAAGAAAGAGCCCAAGCACATGGGAAAGGCATTATGGTCTTAACTCCTGGGCCAGCCTTAGAGGCAGTTACAAAAGCGAGCATTCCGAATGCAAAAGCTTTACAACCAACATGAATACAATGGGTTAATTCTCTTGCTGCAACTGATGTTGAATACGTTTTTGATCCTTATTTGAAAACATAAGCATTCTTGCAATACGAACACAAATGTCCTCTGCCTGATGAAATTCTACCTCTAGATCAATATGAATGTAGATCAGTATGAATGTATAATTTATACTGACGGATCAGCAAAACCAGCTACAGGGGTGTAAACACACTTATAGTGCTGCATGCGCGATCGTTACAGGTCGTATGCGTGATGGCAAATTCAGACCTATGGTCAGGAAAACGCAATCTCTAGGAGATTGTACAGCTCAGCGAGCTGAACTACAAGCATTCATAATGGCACTTGAAAATACAGATCACCAATTCCTTTTACTGTGTTCAATCTTACAATGAATATTTACAGAATTGGCTTCAAAATGGTTTCAAAGATGCAAAAGGTGGCACAATTAAGCATAAATGCTTTGGGAATAAGTAGTTCAGTTGCGAAATGGACTGCAAAACACTCACGTGATACACACGCTGAGTCATCAACGTGATGGCGTTCACGTTGAAGGGAATTCATTGGCTGATGAAGCCGCGAATGGGGCTGTGCAAACGGCTTCCGTAGCTGCAATCACTCGTTCAAAATCGAAAATAGTCAGTGAAATAATACTGGCTGTCAATGCTGCAAGCAAAGACAGCGGTGCAGCGTTATCTAAAAAGTTTCCACTCAAATCCTTATATATAATTGATGCGAACAGCGTTCCGTATGCTTGAATCCCTGGAGTGGGGGATAGGGTAATTCCAAACATGGAACGGAGGTCAGCTTTGATTTACGAAGCAAACCTGGGTGAGGATCTGATACATCACAGGATCTCTAAAACAATATTAGAACTAAAAGAGATGGCTGGGGGCCAGGTATGAATGCACATATTCACATCTTCGTGATTAACTGCATAAACTGCAATAGAGATTGCAGTACAGAACCCCCCCAAATACCAGGCTACAGCGTAGCCAGCCAGTACAGACACCATTTTTAGACCGCATTAGACTATCTACGTGTAGGCGTCCCTCTGGACGAATGCAGTCCCACAAACACTAATTCAAGGTTCATTTGGATGTGACCTCAGCGCTCGGCTGACTCTCGAACTGTTAGAAAATATTTGCGAGTCTTTATCGGCAAATACACAATAGGCACACTACACCCTGACCAGGGCCCTGCGTTTAGCTCTTGAGCTTACAAAGAAGCCATGGCCAGTTTGGGTGTTGAATTGCAGTATTCTTCTCCATTCCATCCTGAAGGAAATTCTGCTGTGGAAGGAAAAAACCGGGACATCAAGCAGGTTATAACAGCTAGGGTATTAGGTTTGGGTGATGGGTGGGTCCAACATCTTTATGGGATCCAACGTAGTCTAAATAATTTGCCAAGAAGTTCTCTAGGGGGTATCACTCCATATGAGGTCCTATTTGGGACAAGAATGTTTGTTCCGGACCTCGATTGTCATGGAACAGTGGTGGAAAATAAGAAATTTGATATCAAATATCATTTGGCTGTTTTACAGGACTTAAATGAACTAAGAGCGAAACAAAGCAACTTGTTCCTGAAGCCAACCACCACTGCAGAAAAACCAACCGTCCCAGCAAGGCCTGTCTGGATCCCAAAGTTTGGTGATCTAGTCAGAAAAAAGATAGCAGACAAGAAGGAATTTGGGCCTTCTTACAGACAACCATTACTTGTCCTAGCAATCCACAGATCAAGAACAGTACTACTACCGCCCCTTGCTGGTAAAAAGGAGAGACTATTTGTGTCTATTGAACTGATCAAACCACACTATGTGGCCGATACTAAGCAGTAAACCAAGTGGACTCCGACAATGTAGCAGACGCACTCCTCTAGCTACAATCCAAGAGTTTCAAACTGAGAGACTCATCACCTTTGAAGATCATACAGTTAGAAATGAAGGACTAAGCAATAAAGCTATGGAACTCGTTCCTCTTGAGACCCAAATAACAGTTCGTCCTGATTCACCCGTGTACAACGAAGTAACAAGTGATCAAGTAGTTCCAGTAATTTCAACAAATCTGGATACAATTCCAACCACTGACAGAACAGCCTCTGGCTATTTCATTAACTGCGATACGTTTTCTGAGGATCTCAGCGAACCTGAAACAACGCCAGCAAAAAGAACTTTCAAATAAAAGGCAACAGACTTTTCTCATCACCTGAAAAAGACTTATCTGGTTGCACCATGGATTGTTTTGGGAATATTCTTCTTTTTACTTTGGTTAGCTCTGGTAATAACTCTGGGCATGCTAATAAGTGGAAGATATGTTCAAATGGACACAGCAAATAAAAGAGTGAACTTACTTCTCCAGCCACACAAATCATCCCATTGTGAACAAAGAGACGTGTCAGCAGTGAACATCACAGCTGTACCTATACCTGATGGTATAGTGTGGGACAGAACTGAATATGACATTTTTGGCCCGTCGGAGCTGTTGAAGATTCCACACTTATTTAAGTTTCATTAAGTGACTTTATTACCTCTAGTACCTTTTTCTGATGATTGGGACTTCGACACTGTTAATAATATGATGGCAGATTTAGAAATGTCTGCAGTATTCACAAATCATGAATATTTAGAGGGTTCATCAGACTATGAACAAATGTATTGTTTTAACAGTTATGGTCATCATTTCTTGCACAAATCTTCAATGCCTGGAAATGTATATATGTATAACCAATGGGAACATTGTCCTACACCTCCTAAGGGGAGCTCAAAAACTTTTGCAACAAAATTTCCATATTTTTCAGGGTTCAATTTACCAAATACAGAATAATTTTACTTTAAAATTGTGAACAAGACGGGAACTAAAAATATGTTGACAAATCCGAAACAGATTTATTCTGCAGACTTTATTACCCAACTGTCTAGACAGGGTTTCGATTTTTGGAAAGACAACATTGAGACAAAAATTGTCAGGGGTACAAAAGATTGGCAAGTGCAGGGGTTAGAAGCTATGTTTAGAGCCTGTATCATCCCTGAGCAAATTATGTTTTTGAATGACACTGTCCAACAAAAAGTCTTGCCTTGGGTTAGCCAAGATCACAGATCTGAATAAACAGACCATACCTGTACCTTTAAGCAATAGCACTACACGGGGGAAGGTCAACGTACATAATATTTTGCATCACAACAGATCAAATCCTGAATGGAAAAAATGGCTGCTCTGGCCCACAGACACAAACAACTGTTGAGATTGATTCCTGAACAAAACACAGGGTTTCACTATCAATAGGCCAGACCCAAGATATGTTCAAAGACAGCATCCTGGGATAGTAACAACATACAGTGTAAGGAAACTATGCCTTGATTGGATACAGAAATCTACACTCGAGGATGTAAAACATCACTTATGTTTACTTAAAGATGGCGCAGACCTTATGGAATTCTTGCTAGGACCAAGAAAACCGTGTCAAAAACGTTTCAGATAAACCGGTATATATGCTGCTTACAATGAAATTTGGAAGATTACCCAAGCAGAGACTGCAGAACGAATAGAGAAATTAATCGTATTAATTTAGAGAAATCTCTCTCTATAGTAGACAATGGGTTAACGACTGTCGTCCAGGATATATTCATTGGCCAGCATTGTGTCTTCTGCCATAGACATCATGGAACAAGACTTGGTCATGTTAGAACATGGTCAGTCTCAGTTACGTTCTATCATGCTATTAGGCTGGATGCTACAAAACTAGCGCGCTGGCTGTGTGCCTTGGAGTTTAATCAATACTATGTCACTGTTTTCAGAATTCAATCTCACTGATAAACAGATCAAACTGGCACAAAGGGGAGCAGACTGTACGGTGCTGAGCACTGAAAAATTGGAAAAATTACCATTCACAGTGGCAGAAAAACCAGCTACTGAGTGGATAATACATTGTAAAATCACTCTGCCTGTTACAATTTTCTATTTTCAGTATTGCCTAAAACACATACCATACCAGCAGGCAAATATGAAAGGTTGGGTAAAGAATACATCAAAACATCCTGGAATTTACCATACACACACAGATGTTGGAGTGAGGTACGTGAAGTGTTTCTTAGCGGTTCTAACTGTGAAAAAGCACAAGCGGTTCTTTCCTTTGTTAGGGTATTAATCTACAAGGGGCCTGCGATTGTTCCACTACAAACTTATCCTGTCACCTGCAAGGTTCTCCGGCTGCAGTGATTAATCCAATTTTGGACTACTTTCTAACGGGAGTTACCTAATGTTGAATGATCACAGCTGCTGTGGCATGTTGACAGGGATTCCATATCTAGTAACTGTGTCATCCAGGGTCACTTGCTGCATGCAAGTATTGTTTCCACAAACCAAGACAGCCAGGGAGTCGCCTCTATGGCCTTCACTGAACATCTCTTCTATACGAATTAATACTCTAAGCAGAATGAAAGCCATTCTTTTGCAAAAAACTGTGCCACTGAGGGGAGTCTGTTCCTTGATCAAGTTAGAAGCAATATGGAAACCATTGGCTTTGGATGGAATAATTTAATCACTGATAGTGTTGTATTAATTAATTTTGTGATTCCTCTTAGTTTTCCTTTTCTGTTTTTCGTTCTTGTGTTTTTGCCGGATGTTTAAATCCAAAACTTCCAGTTTAATTTGATGTATATTATTGCCCTTTTTGATGACAATCAAAAATAATAAAAGAAATAAAAAAACAGAGGATATTGAAATTCCACTCACATACCAGGCGCATGAGCTCTGGTTTAAAGGCACCCTAAAACATTTAAATCACATTACCAGGCTCGGTCCACTAGGCAGACCAGGAGAAACATGGCCAGTTTTAGCAGGTTACACACCTCATCCTGCAATCTAAGACATGACAGATGTAGAATTACTTACTCAACTCAGAGTTAATCAAAATCTACAGACAACTGGTCCAATGTGTCATGCGGACTCTCAAAGTCCAACCTCCATTAGTGATTCCACAACAAACCCCTCACCAGGGGAATACACAAAAAATTACACCACAGACTTTACACGCAGTCATGGGTAAACTACCCAAAAAACGTGAACAAATTCCGTTCTGGATAGTCAAAATTATTCAAATCGAAGCAGTATTTCCCAATACCGGTCCCTATGACAAACATAGAATTCTAACTATCTGGGATCACAGCACATCTGGAAGACTGCACCACTTGGGGCACAGTCTTCGCTGCTATCTACACTAAAACACATGGTCTTCCGTCTATGGCGGTAATACCTGACGTTCTGAAACAGATTCAAAACGAATACGGGGCAGAGCCTGCTCTGAATTTAGGTATGAAGTTACTGAAAATTTTTACCCAGGTCTCAACAATAAAATTATCTAATATTAAAGAAGAAGCAGCATCACTGGCAATCCACCGGAAATTAAGGGAATTTGAAGTAACCGAACAACCAAAAGAACTACCCAGAATAACTGAAAAATCCTATGAAGAATTAGGCAGAGACAGTCTGAAAGCCCTGAAAAGGTCTTTACTAAAACACTTCTACCTCTTCTAAAAAGAAGTGGGAAAATAATAAACATTCAAAAGAGAAAGATTCTCAATCCTGAGGTAGGTCTCCTCAAACGGAGCCCTCTGAAAGGAGGTATAACCTCAGGAATAGGGATCATTTGAGAAAACCGGACAGGTATTGAGATACTGATACACGTTCCTCTCGTACCTTTCAGATATCGTCACAGACATCCGAAAGAAGAGGAAGGTCAGAAAACAAAGAAGAACTCGTAAAGTTCAAAGACGATCAACACATTCAGAAAAGCAAACCAAAATCTCAATTCACCAAAATGAAGGTAGCAGGTCTAAAAGTCAGACATGCTGAGGATCTTGAGGACACAACTCAAGAACGGAGAATGGGCTCAGACAATGTTGGACAGCGCAGCAGAAGTTTCAATAACTCGCCAGAACCTGAAGGAACTTCTGGAGACAGTGGACTTGAATGAGGACATTGAAGTTGAAACTGCAGATACTAGGGTTAGTTCTCCACATAGGTTATATGAAATAACACTCCGGATGGAGGGAAACATACCAAGAAAAGTGAGAGCACTCTTTTGGGAGCGACTTTCAAAGGGTTATGATATACTTCTACCAGAACAAGACTGCACCAGAAGACCAGAATTCAGCAGGGAGTGCCCACATGGCGAAGACATTATGCCAGCCTTCTCCAACCATATTCCAGTACATTTAAAAAATACTTATGGCAGGAAATGGGCAGTTGCCCAAGCATTATACAAAAGTCATGTAAGATGGGATGAGGACTCACCACCACAAAATCCAGTTAAAAAAAAAAAAATCAAACAACTGCACAAAGGCAGTACCCAATTAAGCAAGAAGCTAAAGAACAGGTCAGGGAGATATTAGATCAACTTGAATACCGAGGGGTGATTGGAACATGCACCTCATCAATGAACAATCCTTTGTTTCCTGTTTCCAAACCAGACAGTACATATCGTCTTGTTTTGGATTACAGACACCTAAACTCTTGTTGCAAAATACTTGCAGTGCAAAATCCACACAGTACAGCATCAATGAATAACACGGTGCCTAAAAAATATAAAACCACATTAGACATTTCAAATGGTTTCTTTTGTCAAAACCTTGCACCTGAAAGCAGGTATTGGACCGCTTTCTCAATAATGGGGACACAGCGTCACTTCTGTTGTCTCCTTCAAGGATTCAAGAATAGTCCGAGGTTATTCTCAGCGAGGGTAACAGAGTTACTATAAACTTATGATGACGAGACCTTGTCATATGTCGATGATATCTATCTGACAGACGATGACCTAAACAGGCACTTGAACAGGGTGAACACCATTATACTGGGCTTCGCCTCAGAAGGGTATAAATTCAATTTTAAGAAATCAAGAATTGCCATCTCAATGTCCTTTTTCTAGGATATGAACTATCAAGTGAAGGCAAAAGCCTGGCAGTCTTTTAGAAAAGTGTGCGCTGCTCCAACCTCCAAATACGCTGAACACGTACGCAACTTAGTGATCCGAATCATTCCGGGTCAATGCAGATTCACCTACTTACCTTTTAACGAAGGCGAAAAAGTATCAATTGCATACAAATCCCATTTGTACACACAAATGGGATTGTGTACAAAGAATACAAACTGCCCTATGCATTTCTCAGAAATGTTGGAACGTATCTTAAACATGTCTGATACGAGCGGTATTGTACATCTATTTAATAACGTATGTTCAGGACTGTTAGCACTTTTTCAAGCAGTCCTCGGAATACTTCCCAACTTCGTGCACTCGGTGTTTGGCGGACTGCCACTACTTTTTGGACTCGTTGCAGGGATCCTAATTTTGCTCCTACTGCTATGATATGGCAAGCCAAATCACCAACACCACTCCAAGCACCATAGAGAGAGCTCTATTGGAGATGAAGTGTCGTGAGCGCATCGTTTAAATTATAGGTTTACCTCATTTAAGAGAATTAAATACCACGTGGTTTCTGTCATTCAGACCAATCTGGCAAGATTGCATTTTACCTGTTCTACGCTGCTTGCTTTGCGGTGAAGAATGCGTGCTAGACATCTTTCTAACACTCCCATCAGTCATGCCTACGGATATCTATACTCTGCTGGACCCGGTAGTGGCCCATGCTCTGTGTTTTCCCCAGCGGCTACCAATCATGATGACAGCATTCATTGAGATCTCACAGACGTGAAAAGCAACTGCTGAGGTACGAGAGGAAACAGGCGCGCAGGTAACATCAGATACGAACATTGCTGATGAGACCAATGCTGAAGGCGATGCTTCTTATCTATGTGCGGTTAATCTTCTCAACTAGGTAATCGAACTTTCACCTACAATGGTAGACAACTTCTTGTCTACAGACATAGAAGATTTAATGTTTTCTCCCAGCCCTAACACCGACTTTTGATTTTGGCACACAGTGTTCTGAGAGACTTTGAATTTGACCTTCATTTTTCAAAACAAGGCACTAACTTTGTAACTTTTTCCTAGGATTAATTTTTTTTTCTCCAAATTTGCATTTTTCATTTTTTGGCACAAGCAATCTGCTTATAGTAAAACTATCCATAGAGAACAAGAACAACAAATGATTATGTAATCTGTAATGAAATGGTTTCGGCCTTTTTTCTTCTGTATTTACGAGCCATTTCATAAATGTATATTTACATGATTCCTTCATTTTGCATTTCAAATGTCAACATATGCTTAGAATGAAACATTGCTTTAATATGTACAGCACCAAGGCATTTTTTATGCTTACAACCCGTTCTAATGCATTTTACAATCTGTTTTGGACATGTTTTTAGCACTTCGTGATATATTTTAGATAAGTTTAACATGTTTAGGATCTTGTAACGTCTTACATACGAAAGTGGAGTAGGTGTTGTGTATCGCTTTAGATTACGTATGACTTTCCCAATTCATGCCCTTATATAGGTACAATTCACATTGACCTTATTTAGGCATAGAAATCCAGCCCTTATTTAGGCATTGTCCATGCTAACCAAATACGGGCATGGCTACTTACATCCGTTCATCTACGTCACCACGAGTTCTAGAAAAACCAGACTCTTAATCCTTTAAGACTTCCCCTTGCTTGAATATTGATTTCTCCAAGAACTCATTTATTATGCATGACCATCTATTCCTTAGGGCTTCATTCATGATGTTCTTATGCCTGACTTCTACGTCATTACTGGCATTCCTAAACACCTTCAAGGTATAAATATACCTTCACTTGCTACGGCAAGGAACGTGCGGTTCGGCTACCTACTTGCACGACGCGGCTCACCACAGCAAGTCCCGAAGAAAGGCAAGTCTCCAACTAACGCACTGACCAGACGCTGTCATTCTCCTCGCAGAGAATCCAGCTCCTGTGTTTCGGACTCCCCTTGCAGGATGTTAGAGATCAAGTCCGGGAAAGAGATACCAACCTCTCTCATTCTAAGGTATGGAGCGGATTAGAGCCTAGAGAAACTTTTGGCAACTCTTGGCACAACTAAACCAAACTAAAATAGCACCTGCTTCTTCCCTCGTACTAGACTTAGGTTAGGTACACTGGGGTAGGATTATTTTAGAAGCACCAGATGCGTATTTTAGCCTGTGTTATTTATGTATGTATTTTAATGAATATATGTCATAGCTACAAGACATGCTATTACAGTTTTATTTCATCTTACTGCTAATGCTGTACATTTTATACTTCACATTCTATCTTACGATTGTAGCAGTTCATATCTCTTGCATGAAAAATAAGACTGTTCAATAAACCCTTTTTATTGAAACGCCCGTCTATCTATTTCTGTGCAACTCTGCAGAAACGAAGCATGCACGATTGACTGAGCGAAACGGTTATCTATTGTTTCCACGACTCTAAGATTATTCCAACTCTAAGGGAAACAAAGTTGTCATGTTTATGCGGTTGTCAGAAAGTAATCCCTTCTTGTTCATTCGAGAAAGTTTCTAGTGACCTCTGAGTTAGCTGGCACATACACAATTGAGTTTAAAATACTTGATAGAGACATACTGACCTCCGTCCAATGTCAAAACTATAGTGTATATTATTCCAATGCGCAGACCCTATCAGGGATATAGGAACTACACTACACTGCGTGTGCGCAGAATGGGAGAGAGGGAGCGACCGAGCAGAGTGGTACACGTGCACATCACCTGTCCCCCGTACGCGCACATCTGCTGTCTCTTCTGCTAAGTCGTCAGACGTACGCATGCACATGTCCAGTCTTCCATACGTGTGCACATGTCCTGTCCCCCTTCGGCCTAGAAATCGACAATAGATCTTGCCAAGGCGAGCAGCGCATGTGCTGCGTCGCTAGGCAAGACCTAAAAAGAGTCATCCTTATCCAATCGGAATACTGAGACAGAAATTTTCCTGCGCAGGACAAAGACAAGAATAAAGTGAAAATCCATCAAAACCTAAGACAGCCAACAAAGCCATCCACTCACGAGCAACAGATTGACTCAAATGCCCACTTAAGTATATTGTATGTATTTAAAGTAAGAGCTCTTAGCAGTACAGACTTAACAAGTAACACATCAAAAGAATATTTAACTCCTGTTGGCTACAGTACAATGGACAAAGAAAATGACTAGCACGGTTTAAAACGGTATCGGTCAGCGAAGGGAAGTTGACAAACCTAAAATGAACAGTTAAGTAGTTAGGCTGTAGTACAAAGGAACACACATGTATTGAGTGAAAGAAAATACAAGTCTACTGCATAGAGTGGGACATTACAAATTCACCCTCACTGAATCTTTCCCTGCTAACAGGCTGGGAACCCCCAGTAATTATTAACTGAGCACTACACAATGATAATTTAAACTTTGGAGGAAACACTGCCTAATCCCCCTCATAAATTATTTTATAAGCCTTTCAGAATACAAGGATTCTTTATTTCAAAGTTTTGATATGTCAATATTGATTACTGTGGGTTCAGAGCATGACACCAGAGAATAATTCAAGCATGTGAACATATAAACATGCTAGTGCTTGAGAACCTCAGTTACAATTAAGCAACTTTTATTTCCTTCTGTAGAAGGTGCATCGAAAGTAGCATTAGTAAATGGTAAGCACTGTAATAGACCAATGCCAGAAAGGGGAGTTGTAGATTTACTTAGATTTTATTACTGTGCAAAGGACTATGCTAGATCAGAAGGATGGATCACTCAGTCGATCCAGGATTTTTGGTCTGTTAATATTTAAAACTATGATAAAACTTTCAGTGTTGACCAAAACATTACACTGCCTGTCCGGTCAAAAGCCAAAACACAGTTATGGGCAAAAGCAGCGTGCCATGTGTCAGATTCAGAAAATGGTGTTCTATAAACAATACATGCAGAGTAGGAATTCTGAATGCACAAGTGTGAATACAGGATGGGTCAATCAGACCTAGGAATTCTGAAATGTCAATGTTTAAGGAAATGCCTATTTTTGTATGGTCACACCGAGTTTTTTTTTAAACTAATGCTGTTTCTTTTCGAAATCGGAGAATGTACGGAGGTCTGTTAACCAGACCTCAATGCATATGGCCTTGCCCTTAAACGCCGAATTGGCTTTTATTCAATTGGCAGATCTAGCTGACCTGTAAGTCCCTAGTCCATGATACCCTGGGTTCCAGGAACGGCAGCAGGGGGTACACAACAATGGGGGTTGGAGGCACTACTCTGGGAGTTAGTGCCAGTAGTTGGTAGGAATAGACTGCTTACACTTGAGAATGAGGTAGCAGAATCCTACCCACAAATGAAGGCAGCACTTGTTGAGTTGTTTGGTCTCACTCCTGATGAGTATAGAAGGAAAGTCTGGGGGAAAACAAACATAGGTTGACTTTGTTGACACTTCAGTTAAGGCATTGGATGGTTGGATTAAAGGCAACAAAGTAGACACATTTGAAGGGCTCTGCAATTTGATTGTTAAGGAGCATATCTTGACACTCACAGAAGTTGCACCATCATCTGGCGGACTCTAAGCTGTCTAGCCCCCGGGAATTGAGCAAGACAGCTGATGAGTGGGTTGGTACCAGGGTCCCTGGGAGGTAATCAGAAAGGTAGTCAGGCCCCTCTTCAGGGGAAAGAGGGGATATGGAACAAAGAAAGACAACCTTAAAGAGCCCCAAAAGATGCCAGAAGGGGTGCCCTGAGCCACATCCCACTCAAAGGGGGAGGGGGTACCAGGAAAATAAGTGTGACCTCCTTGAATGCTGGGGCGTGTTTTGACTGCCGTGTGATGTAGTGTACACCAAAAAGGCACCCAAATGTGACCAGTCCAAGGGTTTGGCCAGTGCAGGGTTTGGTTGGGAGACTGCCCCTAGAGTTCCCAAAGGGTACACGGAGGTCAGAGTGTCACTGGGTGGGAAGAACTTCGAACCTTTGGCTCACTGGCCTCCAAGTATAGAAAAAAAACAACCACAGTGGCCAAAAGACCAACAGGGCGGAGGTAAAGGCTCCTAGGGATATGGGTGCCAATGTGACCATGGTTATGGCTAACCTGGTTTCTCCAGGCCGGATCCAACCAGAAGAGGTGCACAAGATAGTCAACGCGGACAATGTCACATCCTAGGGCTGTGGTTGACTTAGTAGGGAGGAGTTACTGGCCCAAAGAAGGTATTGGTGCCCCCTGCCAATCCTGTAGAGTACTTACTGGGGAATGACCTGGAAACCTCTGCTTGGGCAGAAGTAGAGAGGAGGACCCATGCGGTCTCTACCTGAATGGGTGTGTGTTACAAGAGCACAGAAGCCCCTGAAGGAGAGTCAAAGGATCCTGGAGCCTGAAACTACGGACCAGGCCTCCAGGGCCAAGTGGAGGGGTAGGAAGGCTGGCCACCCAGTCTGCAAAGGTCCACAGGCCCAGAAGGAGGACAACCCTCAGGGGGAAGGCCTCATGACAGCAGAAGAGACTGCTCCTGGAGACATACCAGCCCTGGCAGAACTCCATGGAGCAGGGGTTCCCTCTAGGACGGACTTGAGTAATGGACACATTGCCTACCCCATTCTAGAGGACCTGCAAGAGTTAACTGTCAAACAGGAACAAGGGGACACCAGTGGTGCCCATAAGGTATACTGGGAGGAAGGGCTCCTGTACAGTGAGCCAAATGGCCAACCAAGGGAATCCAGGAGACTGGTGGTCCCTCAGAAGTACTAAATTTGCCATGATTACCTGGGGCAGACCAGGACCTGGGAGAGGTTGGTCAATCATGTTCACTGGTCCCAGATTTCGGAGAAGATAAAGGAGTTTTGTCTCTCTTGGCCCACGAGCCAAGACAGTGGCAAGGCAGGAGGAAACTAAAGGCTCCCCGGATACCAGTACCTGTGGTGGGGACTCCCTTTGAGAGGGTAGGGATTGACAATATTGCTCTCCTCGATCCCTGAACAGCCTCAGGGAATAGATTTATTGTGATGGTAGTGGGCCATGCCACCAGAATCATGTTAACTGACCACATGCCTCTTGAATGGCTGATGCAGATGAGAGGGGAGAACCCCAAGCTGTTGAGGTGATCCATTTCACTACAGCATGAGCCTTTTGATCTCTCTTCAGCTCCGGTAAGGGTGCCCGTTCAGACAATCCCTTTAGCCTCAGCAGAGTTCTAAGTCGTTTAGTGGCCAAGGCCATGGAACAAACTGACCCTGTGGTCCGGGATAGCGCCAGTCAGTACATTCACCAAATGGTCCTCTCCCGCAACCCCACCTCCCAAAAGACCCACCTGCCACACCCCTTTAACGTGCCCTTAGTAGACCACAGCTATCTAGTTGGAGGCAGGACCCAATTAATTTTGCTGGGCTGGCAGGCCATAACATTGGGCAGGTGGGTTCTGCAAACTGTCCAGAAGCGATATGTTCTACCCTTTCTGGCTGGTCTGCTGCTCCTTCCATCTTCGGAAAGCCAGACTGAGGACCATCAGAATGCCTTACAGCAAAAACTGCAAGCCGTTTTTTTTTTATAAAATCAAAGGGGATATTGTGAGGGTGCCAGCATCAGAATCAGAAGTTGGATGTGGTTGTTCCTCGCGCTACTTCCCAGTGCCAAAGGAGGACAGAGACCTTCGTCCTATTTCAGACATGTGCCCTCTTAAACACTGTACTCCGAAAGGACACATTTGGGACTCTCGCCCTGCTCCAGGTCTTGTCTGACCTTTATCCTGGGGACTGGATGGTACCGTAGGACCTGTAGCATGCTTATTTTCACATTCCATCTCTGCAGGAACACAGGCACTCTCTTCATGTTGAGAAAGGAGCATTTTCTGTTCACTGTGTTTCCCTTTGTTCTCACAGATGTCCCTCCGACGTTCACACAAAGGGATAGCTGTAGCTGCAGCACACTTTCACAGCTGAGGGAGCCAATCCCAGTCGACTGGCTGCTGAAGGCAGGATAGCCCCAGGCAGTTGTCACCCACCTCTAGACTAAAGGCATCTTTGGGGTTCACTATCAACATGCAGAAATTACACCAGACTCCTTCTCAAACCGTCCTTTTGATCAGAGCCATTCTGGACACACTTCAATTTTTCGCCTTTCCCCCAGAAAGTAGAGTCCAGGATATTCAGGATTGTGATATTTCAGCCTCTGTCCTCAATTTTAGCGAAGCCAACAAGGGGCTGCTGGACTGATAGCCTCCTGCATCCTGCTGGTGAAGTATGCCAGGTGGAATATGTGGACTCTGCAGTACGATCTGAAGTCCCAGTGGGTCCAATATCAAGAAGACCGCTCTGATCATGCCCAGATCTCAAAGGAAACTGCAAAATACCTGCAATGGTGGTTGCTCGACTGAGTCAGGTACAGACACATTTCCTTACTCAGCTCTTACCCTTAAACTGATATGTTGAATTGGCTTCTACCAATTTGCTGAGCTAGCTTAGCTTTAAGTCCCTAGTAAATGGTACCCGAGCATGTAAGCTAGAGAGACCCCCCCCAGGGATTGCAGCACTGGTTGTAACACAATGGGTGTGACACTAGTAAAATGAGACTCCCAGCCCGCCATTTGCAGGCTGGAAAAGCAGTTTAACCGCTGGCCCGGCTTTGCCATTTAACGCAACAGCAAAGCCAGACTACCTACTCGTATATGTATAAGTCACCCTTATGGCAGGCCTAGCAAGTTCTAAGACAGGTTGCAACCTATCTCATGGGCAGAACAGGTATTTTACATGTTCTGGTATTAAAAATCGGTAAACAGTTATTGTTACTATGGAAAAGCTTGTTCACCAAATTGGCGAGTGCAGAGTTACACGCTGACTCCTCAACTGTGCTAACTGGAACGGTGTGACCAAAGTGGATCATCCAAGGTATCAAACAACTTGTTACATTAAGCCTTACCTGGTTCCCAGTTCGAAATTACTGTAACAAGCTGCAGTATGCAACTTTAGCAAAGTTGCCACTTTGTTGCCTTCAGTCCGCTGCCCTAAAGTGGTTGTACATTGGGTCCTGTGTCTGAGACAGCTTCCTGCCCTCATGGAGAGATATGCCAACGACTCCCAAGAAAGGATACAATAGGAGCCTGCTCCGAAAGGAGGGGTCACCTTCCTCCTGCAGGAAGCCACATGGGTGTTGGCCCAAAAGGCAGGCTTCAAATGTGAAGCTGCTTTTGAAGAGCAAATGGGTAACACTTGGGAGAGGGGCAGCTCCATTGTTTCAGGTAGACAGGCTGGCACTTGGGACAGGAAACGGGAAACCAGTTGCCAAACCGGTTTTCCAGGGGCATGTAGCCATACCTCTGGGTTGGGCTAGGGAGATCCACACGTCGGGTGAAGGGTCATGCCACATTGGGCAGAATTGTGCATCCTGGGATGTCATCATGTGGTAGGGAGTCTGGTAGTTTTGTAGTCAAGTAACAAAACTTGAACGCAGTGTGCACAAAAAAAAAAACAATATATCACAAACTTTTGATATCCTCATAAAAATTATAAATCTAGACAAATCTCTTATCACATTTATTTTTTCATGATTAGAAATGTTAACACTCACATAAATGGGTTCAACTGACTGCGAACAGACTTCAGAAATTACAAAAATACGAAAGAGTAGTATAAGACAATGTTTATCTTTATGCCCAATGAATTTCGGGACCTAGTCCCTTCAACAGGGGCCAATCTGTAAAAGAACAAATTAACAGTGTACAATATCCCATATCACACACTAATAAAGATTAACAATTGTGTGTTGTGCAACCTCTGGTGTGATAATCACCACTCACAAATGACCAAACTCATTTCTCAAAAGTGCCCAACAGCTCTACAGATAAAACGTTTTAAAAAAAGGGGAAAAAAGTATTTAGGTGCCTAACTTTCACCACTAATCAAACCAAAACAACTAAAACGAACAACATCATGCAAAAATGGCCCATGCAACAAAACCAACAGCCTCCCGTTTAAACCATCTACTTACTCAATACCCAATGTGGGTCCCATGCTCCATTTGAAAATAGTATCTCGATTCATCAAACTGTAAAATACGCAGAAAAACCTGAGGATCAGGACTGCCCATTGGCTACCCACCGCATCCTGCCCTGAGGGCATTTTCTGTGTATAAGTAGGGCACCCCTGGCTCAGCAAACTCATATCACAACTGGACTGGAAGAGCACAAAAGAAGGACTGCACTGTGTAGTACTCAGGGCTTACAGCGTGCACAATGTCATGATGTGAGGTGTTATTAGAATGTTGTTGGTGCGGGATTCTACCAGATTCCGTTATTCTGTGGCTGGCGAGAGAGAATCACGCTACGTTTTATGTACTAAAATAAAGGTTTTCTTTGTCTTGAATACCATCATGGAGGTGTCACTCCAACACACTCTGCTGCACCATGGAACCAGCAAAGAGTGGCTGCACTGGCGTGGACTGCACCTGTTGAACCTGATGACTAGCATAGCAGAGGGACTGTGCCTGGTATGTCCAGCTCGAGGAGAAGTTGTCTCCAGAGCCCAGCCAAGAGAGTCCAAGGGTCAGTGAACTGGCCACCAGTTCACTGCATAGAAACACAACAGCTGAGAAGCCTCTTGGGCAAGTTGGTAGCCCAAAGCCTTCAACCCGCCACCAACCACCTTCGTGCAGCACCAGAGACCAGGACCGATGCACACAGTTACACCGGAGTTCACTGAGCCCGGGAATGCCGTCGGAGTGCAGCTGGGATCCGCAGACGACGAGCTATTGACTCCGGAAGGATTGGCCTGTGACAGCAATACAGTGCAACTGGTAGTCCAGTGGCGACTAGACTTCTGCAAGCACTAAGAGGACTTCAAGGGACATCGCCCCTTTGACTCGGACCACCATACCCCCTTTGTGGGCTGAGGAGTAGTCGCAGCAAGACACCCGTTGTCGGCATCGCATCCACAGTATCCTTTGAGCATCTTCAGCATTCTTCATCCCTTACATCAGAACCACTTCCACAGGAAAGCCCGAAAAAGGATAAAAGTGCCTGGAACTGAATGAAGAGTGTTCACCTGCTGAGGTAACTTTCTGAGGACCTTGCTGGTTCGACTGACTGACTTCCTGCTAAAGTTGGTTGTCTAAAGTGACTCTCTAAGTGACTGCATTCCAACTAGCCAAACTTTTTCGGGAAAAAGATTGTGTCAAATTGGTGGATTTTTCCAGTGCTTGTTCGCGATGGAGTTTAATCATCTTATTAACTATACCTTGTAAATTCTATACCGCCAAAACCTCTCTGATCATGCCCAGATCTCAGAGGAGACCTGGGAGTTAAGGGCTCATTCCACCAGAACCAAGGCTGCTACCATTCCTCTGGCACGCAGAGTTCCTGTCGTGGACATTTGTCAGGCAGCGATGTAGGCATCTCTCCATACATTCACAAAGCAATACTGTCTGGACAGTCAGGTTTGCCAAGAAGGGCATCTCGTTCGTTGGTCCTACAGGAGTTTTTGATTTGAATCAGTTCACAGACCTACCTGTGAATAGTTATTGCTTTAGTATATAATCAAAAGGGGAGTCATCTACAGTTAGAAGTCTCTATCAGAGGAACAAGTTACTTACCTTCATTAATGCTCTTTCTGGTAGAGTCTTTCTAACTGCAAATACTTCACCGATCCTCCAATCCTACCATCCTCCACATTCTATAAATTGAGGTCTGCCATTTACAAAGATCCCAAGTCTAGGAATCTGCACACTGGTCTAAGCCAATTGGCTGGCTGCTGGGGTGCTTTGTCTGGGGAGGGGGCGGAAGGGGGGGCGCAGGGCAACCTTGAAAGCAAGTGACATCAGCGTGCAGGAGTGGCACCTAAATTGACTCTACATGTCATTTCCCGAGCAGAACAGCATCAGTGTGGAGTTGCGTGGCACCAGCTGGCAGCACGCAGCGGTACTCCTGAAAAGTTTCAGTATCCCATCGATACCTGGGGAAGTATTCAAAAGGTGAGGAATCTGCAGTTAGATACTCTTTACCAGAATAGTCTTTACCAAAGGTAAGTACCTTTTTTCTTCATTACTCAATTAATTGAAATCACTGAAATTACACAATTACAGCTATTAAAAACATAAAACTGAACCATTGTACCAATAGCCGGGTTTAGTTATGAATTCAAGCAGCAAGTTTGGTCTGCCGTTCCTATTCATACGATGGATAGAGATTCTCTATACAGCGCCGATGGCGAGGGTGAAAGTCAACAATTGTCACTCTAAACCTTTTAAAATGCATAAAGGGACCAGGCAGGGATGTCCACTCTGCCCTATCCTAGTTGCCATTGTGATGGAGCCTCTGGCCTGTGTTGTGCGACAGAGATACGCGAGAGCGGCCATACAGTTCAGTCAACGCCCCCTGATAATCTCCATGTATGCGGAGGACATGGTTTTGTAGATCCGAAACCCGGAGGAGAACTTGCATTCGTTTATCTGGGAATAACTTAAATACAAACACTTATCGGGCTAAGAATTAACTGGGGTAAATCTTCTGCCTTTCCACTCACATCTAGTTCCAGTTGCAGATCCAAATGTAATACTCACTGAATGGTCGACAGAGCCTGTCAAGTACCTGGGGGTGTGGGTGCACTCTGATACAGAGATAGCGTTGAGAGAAAACTTTGGCAGTGCTCTGACCTCCACAGAAGAACAGGTGAATAGATGGAATGGCCTGCCTCTCTCCCTAAGATAGAATAGCACTAATAAAATGGTCATTCTTCCTTGGTTTCTGTACATCTTTACTTATGTCCCCATCAAATTAATGAGAGTAGAATTTAGGACTCCTGAGGCGAAAAGCCGGGAGTCAGGGCTCTCATTTAAAAAAAAAATAAACTGTCGATCTTTCACGCTGTTAGTGCTGCTCTGTTTTAATCACGCATTTGTGCTTTATGTTATTTTAATCTCGCTCCACTTGTCTTGCCTTATCCATCCTCGTGGCTCCCCTCCTGGGACTCCTTGACTTCAGGGAGCCGATTTCGGGCTCCTGCTGCTGAATACCGGCCTCAATTCCTCCCGGCTCAGATTTGGGCACCACCTTGGGGGAGGACGAGGTCAGCGTGCTAGTGCTCCGCCGATTTGGGACGATGCACTATAGAATGACCAGCATTTCCCGTCCGCGCAGCGGGCGCGCCGATGGCGCGCCAGAGGCAAGCCAGTCTGTGCCCGTCCGTGCCGGACCGGGCCTAGGGCCAGAAACTTTGCCCATGTTTCCTGAGCATCGCATTACTTTCTCTCGCGAAAAGCTCTTGCAATTGAAACCTAGGAATAATCCTTCGGACTTACAGGAAACTGGGTCTGACACCCCGTGTCCGGGAGGTCATAGAAGAAAACAAGTTACTTACCTGTAACTTTGGTTCCCCAGTATTGGTAACTTTCATAGATTCCCATGCTTTGTATCATTCCCTGTCGTCGGAATGGGAGCCTCGGTAATTAGAAAATACCATAGTAGTAAGCACAAAGTGAAAAAATAGGCCTAGGCCTCATCTCATCTTGCAGCTTATCCACCTCTTTTTGTAAAAGAGACCAAAATTCTGCAGTAGCCAATCAGAGCAGCCTCACCCCATAGAACCTTCCTGAGAGAAGCTCAGCGCCTCAGATTTTCGTAGCCGTTGTGAACAGCTATCCACCAAGACCAGAAGACTGAGCTTTCCCAGGGGAGGTGGGTGGGCGCATGGGAATCTATGAAAGTTACCAATACTGGGGAACCAAAGTTACAGGTAAGTAACTTGTTTTCTTGCCCCAGTATTGGAACTTTCATAGATTCCCATGCTTTGTATCAGAGTAACCAGCAGTAAACAGAAAAAGCATATTTTGCCACATATGAACCTGAAAATGTGAAACATCTCTGATCAGAAAAGCAGAAACACATTAGGATCATAAAATACGACAAGAACACAGCAATACAAAATATGCAAATAGGAAGGCGGGATAGAAAGGAAAGCTCACCGACTTATTGGAACAGATTCCTCAGAACTGCTTGGCCCACTGCCGCATCCTCCTTCACCGAAGAATCCAAACAGTAGTGGCGGGTGAAGGTGTGGACACTGCTCCGCGTCGCTGCCCTGCAAATGTCCTTGATAGGGACTCCTGCGAATAGAGCCGCAGAAGAAGCCATTGATCTGGTGGAGTGAGCACGAACTGCTCGCTGCAGAGGTTTCCCAGCCGCCTGGTGGCAAAATTGTATAGCACTGGAAATCCAACGGGAAATACAAGCTTTAGAAACTGGACAACCCTTGCGTGGAGCACTGAAGGAAACAAAGAGCTGTGAAGATTTTCTGAAATGCTTCGTTCGTTCCAGGTAGAATTTCAGGCATCTGTGAATGTCCAGAGAGTGCAAAGTTCTTTCCGCAGGTGTAGAAGGCTGTGGAAAGAATGGTTTCAAGACTACCGGCTCATTTAGGTGGAATTCCGAAGGTACCTTCGGGATAAACTTAGGATTTGTCCGTAGAATCAGAACATTATTCTTAAACTGGAGAAATGGTTCCTCAATCGTGAAAGCTTGGAGCTCACTTACTCTTCGAGCCGATGTCAGGGCCAAGAGAAGAGCCAGTTTCCAGGAAAGAAACTTAAGGTCAGACTTATGAACAGGCTCAAAAGGGGCTTTCATGAGAGATGACAAAACTAGATTCAAATGCCAGGCCGGTGGTGGCGGCCGGACTGGAGGAAAGACCCTGAATAAACCCTTCAGGAACTGTTTGATAATCCTCGCTGACCATAGGGAAGGACCTGAAGATGAACGTCTGAATCTAGAGATGGCTGCCAGATGGACTTTTACAGAAGATGGAGCCAATCCAGATTTCGCCAATGAAAGTATGTAAGGCAAGAGTTTGTGCGGAGAAGAAGTATATGGGTGTAAACCTTCCTTCCGGCACCAAACACAGAATCTCTTCCATTTAGCACGATAGGTCTTGTTGGTACTAGGGGCTCGAGCTTGAGCCAGAATGTCTCTACATTCCCCTGAGAGATCTAAACCTTGGAACTCTCTGAACTCAGGAGCCACGCTGTCAATCGCAGTGACTTCAAGTCCGGATGTAGAACCTGTCCGTGAGACATTGTTAGTAAAGTTGGAACAGGATGCAGGAGAACTGGCTGGTCCTGGGAGAGGAGAAGAAGTTCCGAGTACCAAAATTGTCTGGGCCATGCTGGAGCGATCAGAATCATCCTGCACGGTTCCACCTTGAGTTTGCTGATCAATCTCGGAATCAGTGGAATGGGAGGAAAGGCGTAAACAAAGGCGCCTGACCAGGCAATCAAAAGCGCATTCCCCAAGGATTCCCGATGGTGAACCCTGCTTGCGAAGGACAGGCATTTGGCGTTCTGGGGAGTCGCAAACAGGTCGATGGATGGTGTCCCCCATCGTGCAAAGAGTTCCTCCAGAACGGTTTGGTCCAGTTCCCACTCGTGAGAGACTGTTCTCTGGCGACTCAAAGCGTCTGCTTTGACATTGAGTGTCCCCGCTAGATGTTCCGCTGAGAGGGATACATTGTTCTGGATTAACCAATTCCACAGCGTCTGGGCTTCCTTGGAGAGGGTGGAGGATCTTGAACCACCCTGTTTGTTTATGTAGTGCATGGCTGTGGTGTTGTCCGTACGAACCAGCACTGCACGGTTGCGAATCCTCGGAAGAAAAGCTTGCAGAGCCAAACGGATAGCGAGAAGTTTCTGGAGGTTGATATGGAACTTGCTCTGTACTGGACTCCAATGACCGCTGATCTTTAGCTCTTGGAGGACCGCTCCCCATCCTTCCATGGAAGCATCCGTTGTTAAAATAAGGGGAGATGGTGGAAGTCGGAACGACAATCCCTTGGAAAGATTGTCTTTCAGCAACCACCAGCTGCCTGCTTTCCTCATTTCCTGGGTAACGACAATCCTGTCGTCGAAGGATCCTGTGACCTGCTGCCACTGTCTGTCCAATTGCTCTTGTAGTGGACGCATCCTGAGCCTGCAGTGCGGAACTAAAAGGTATGCAAGATGAAATCGATCCGAGAAGCGATTTGTACCTGCGGACTGTCAGTGTCTTTCGAGATTGGAGAAGACGAGCTGAACACATTAGTTTGTTCTGGCGTTCCTCCGATGGGAGGGCTAAGCAACTGTCTGTGTTCAGGATGGCCCCTAGGAACCTTGCTGACTTGGATGGGCATAGAACCGATTTTTCCCTGTTGAGTCGAAGACCTAGTCGCTCGAACAGATCTTTGCATGTCCGTACTGCATTGGACGCTTCTAGAACAGATGGAGCTTTTAGCAGCCAATCGTCCAGGTATGGAAATACTTGAATTGCTTGCTTCCTGAGAAAAGCTGCCACCGGAGCCAGAATCTTTGTGAAGATCCGCGGGGCGGACCGGAGACCAAATGGCAGTACTTTGAATTGAAAGTGGCTCTTGCCCACTGTAAATCGAAGGTATTGCCTGTGAGCTGGATGAATTGGAACGTGGAAGTAGGCGTCTTCCAAATCTAGGGTCGCCATATAATCCCCTGGATTGAGCAGACGGAGGATGTCTTGAAGAGTGACCATCCTGAAGGACAACTTCATGAGATAAGTGTTGAGCTGCCGTAGATCTAAAATTGGACGCCACTTGTCCTTTGTCTTCCGAACCAGGAAGAACCTGGAATAGAACCCTTTCCCCTTCTGCGAAAGGGGTACAGGCTCTACCGCCCCCTTGGTGAAAAGTTGGTGGGCTTCGAGATGAAGGAGCCTGAGATGTTTGGGAGGGAAGGCATCCGGCGCTCTCGTTGGAGGAAGGTCTTGAAACTCCAATGTGTGTCCTTCTCTGACAATCTGAAGGACCCACTGATCCGATGTAATAATCATCCAGTTGTTTAGGCAATGGGCAATCCTGCCCCCCACTGATGTGAATGAGGGAACAGGAACAGTGGAAAGAGCCACCTGGCCGCTATTGTTTCCTGGTGTTGTCTCTCCTTTGCTGCCCCTGACGTCCTTTAGGCTGCTGGCGAGAGAAAGAACCTCTTTGAGAGTATTGAGGCTTATACGTCTGGCTGGACTGTGATCCAGAAGAGTAGCGATTTTGATTTCCTCCACGATAAGAAGAAAAACCTCTACCTCTAGCCCCTCTGAAAGGCACTTTACGATACTGCAATGTACCCAAGGACTTAGCTGTATCCGTGTCCTTTTTGATGCCTTGCAGGGCCTCATCGACGTGCTTGCCAAACAGCATCTCACCGTCGTATGGTAGATCCAAGATCTTATTCTGCACCTCTTGCCTGAACCATGTGGCCTTTAACCACCCTTGGCGTTGCAGAACCGCGGAGCCGGCAAGTGCTCGGAATGCGGTGGTCGCTATATCCATTGCCACATCAATGACCTCCGAAGAGGCTCGTTCCCCTTCGAGCAAAATCTTCACCTCCTCTTTAGAAGAATCCTGCAGTTCCTCTACAAATGGAGCAAGGTCGCACCACATTTGCCGATCATAGCATCCCAGAATCGCTAAAGCATTGGCTGCTCTAACCAGGAGACTGGCCATAGCTGAAAATCTTTTGCCTACATTGTCTAGGCGCCTGCCCTCCTTATCCGGCGGTGTAGTCATCGGCGTAGAAGGATTCTTGGATTTGCTCTGGGCGGCCTGAGAAATGACCGAATCCGGTTTCGGTTGGCCAAGCAAACATGCCGGACTGCCATCAGGTGCCTTGTACTTCTTTTCCAGTCTCGGTAGCACCGGGAGGACTGTGGCCGGATTATGCATAGCCTTCAAGCCCTCAGACCAGACATGCTCAATGATCGGTATGGACCTCACTGATTTTCTGAATGGTTCTTTAAAGTCATATAAGAAGCAATCCGATTGAACCGTGGTCACTGGGAGACCAAATCTTTTGGATGCCCTGTCCATTAGGTTGTGAAAACCTCCAACGTCCGCTGGAGGCGAAGTATTGTTATCTGGATCTGTGTTGTCCGGATCTATAGGGTCAGTAGTATTCCACGGCGCCTGTTGATCTTGATCAGGATCCGCTTGCTGGTCTGCATCTGAAGAAGCAGCGTCATCATCAGTATCTTGCACCTGTACCACCTCTTGTGGGCGCACTTCCGGCGCAGTGGCACGCTCTCTTGGAGGCAAAGAATGGTCTGCCACAGGTTGTAATGTCTGAGGCGGAGGTGTTGGGGGACGCACTTGTTGGGTTTCTGGAGGAGCAGGGAAACGTTGTCGGTAGTCCTGCAACATAAGTTGTAAATCCGCCACTAAAGTGGATGGTATTGCCACCATCCCTTCAGGTACCTGACGCATAGGCTGCTGTGGAGGCATGTGCCTGGTAGTAGTGCGCTCCTCCGCATAATAATGTTCTGGAACATAGTGCTGTCGTTCCATCTGCTCTTCCTCAGAGCTAACCTCCTGAACCTTAACCTGGAGGTCAGAAGGGCTATAGGCTTGCCCAAATTCACTAAAAGTCTCTTCATCAGAGTCCTCTTCTAACAGTAGGCTAGGTGGTAATCTCTGAACCTAGCGAGGAGACGTCATCTCTGGCGTTATTTGCTTCCTTTTACGCGAAAAAACCTGTTTTTCAGAAAATTCCGTCGTCGGCGAGGTCGTCGTCGACGAGGTCGTCGTCGACGAGGCCGTCGTCGACGGCAAGCTCTTATGGGTCTGCGTCGACGGTGGAAGTGCAGACGTAGACACTGTCCTCGTCGTCTGGGATTGCGTCGTCGACGAGGTGAAACTCATCGTCGACGATGGTGGTATCGTCGACGGGATCGTCGACGAGCTCGTCGTCAGCAACATGGTAACCGGCGTCGTCGAAATCTTCGTCGAAGTCGTCCTCGTCGTCGACACCGCCGTCGACGCCAGCTTTGCCGTCATTGTCGTCGACGTGGAGATGGTCACTCTCGTCGACGACGAACAGGAATCTGGAGCCTTGAAAACCGTTGACGATGTAGGCGTCGTCGACACAGCCGTCGTCGACGAGCCCGTCGACGAGGCAACCTTGGCAGAGTTGTCCTTTTTAACACTCGTCGACGACGTACCTGACAGTTTAATCGTCGACGACTTCTGCCTCTTGTCCGAAGCGACCTCCTGAACAGGAGTTGAAGGCTTCTTGACCCCTCGATCCTTCTCCGAGGGAGGTGAAGAGATTGTTGAAGACTTTTTCACCTTCTTTGAGGACTGTTCCTCAGGCTTACCCTGCCTCTCCTTTTCACCGCGGTGAGGAGATTTTTGGGCAGCAGGCCTGTGAGACCTATCAGAGGTCCCTGGTAAGGCCTTGTGACGGGACTCGTCTGAAGTAGAAAGGGGGGACCTACCCCTCTTCAGAGACTTCCTGGATGACACCATCGACGAGGAGCCCTCACTGTCCGAAGAGATAATATCCTTCCTGTCCTTCATCTTTTGGAGCCATGTGAGGAGACGTCCTTCCCTGTCCCTCAAGGTCTTTGCTGAGAAGGATCTGCAAATCGGACAGCCTGTTGGTTTATGGTCCGGATACAAACAGTAGATACAATCCTCGTGTTTGTCCTCAACAAACAACCTCTTTTTAGAGCAGGTGGCACAGGCTCTAAAGAGGGCTTTCTTCTCCGACATGATGAAAAAATATCCAAGTAGTTGAAGAAATAACAAGAAAAACTGAGCAGAGCTCAATGGAGACTCCTTTGCACAACGTGCGGTAGAAAATCTGAGGATCTGAGCTTCTCTCAGGAAGGTTCTATGGGGTGAGGCTGCTCTGATTGGCTACTGCAGAATTTTGGTCTCTTTTACAAAAAGAGGTGGATAAGCTACAAGATGAGATGAGGCCTAGGCCTATTTTTTCACTTTGTGCTTACTACTATGGTATTTTCTAATTACCGAGGCTCCCATTCCGACGACGGGGAATGATACAAAGCATGGGAATCTATGAAAGTTCCAATACTGGGGCAAGCCCTGTGCCCATGCAGATAAAAAGAATCGCTGTAAAGGGCACGTCTCCTCTCAGTATGGCATTACTAAACTGTAGGTCCTTACCGAAACATGCGGTAGAAATCAACCTACTGACCCAGGACTCTAAACTGTACATTTTGTTTCTAACAGACTGACGTCAAATTCAGAGGCCGACATAGTCACTGCACTACCACAGGGTTTTAGTATGCAGTGCCAACACAGGGCCCGCGGTAAAGGGGGTGGACTAGCTATAGTGCATAGAGACAAGTTTGTTTGTAGGATATCAGAGGGTGGGATCATGGATTGCGAGAATATTCACTTCAGCTTGCAAATCACCCCGAATAAGTCACTATCAGGCTTGCTGATTTATCTATCCCCCAGGCAATATAGGTCAATTTGTTGGATCCCTCTTGGAAGCTACTATTGCCCTAGCCTCAGCTGCACCTAATTTCATTCTTCTAGAGGATTTAAATTTCTATTTTAACAATCCATGCGACAAGGGGGCAACAGATCTTAAGCTCGAATTAAAATCCTTGGAGCTGGATCTAAAAAATAAAGATGCCACTCGCACAAAAGGGCAACTTCTTGACCCCATATTTACAAACATTGGACACCTGGAATCAAGTCCCCCCCCTTCCCACTTCCCTGGTCTGACCATTTTTTGGTCCCATTTAAGTGGCAAACTAATACAGATTGCCCGCAGGTACAAGCTCCACGCACTGTAGAGAGAGCTTGGTCTAGGCTCTCCTTTGAGAGCTGGACTCACAAATTGGAGCAGACAAGTCCACTCTCCGACCCTGACCCCTTAGAGGCGGATAAAAAATTCTCGAACTGGCTAAATAACTCCATGAACGCCGTTCTGCCTAAGAAATCAATGGAATAGAAGAGCAGGGTTTTTAAAACACCATGGTATACTCCAGAACTTCGAGAATTAAGGAAGATTTGTAAGAAATTAGAACGTATTTGGAGGAAAGACTGGGCCTCCCATAGTAAAGCCGAATATAGAGCAGCCATTAAGACCTATAAATCATCCCGGAAACTAGCGCAGGCCGTATACTTTGAGGAGAGAATTAGAACTGCCTCTAACTCTTTTAGAGAGACATTCAAGATTGTGAAAGATCTCCTCAAAGTACCAAGTCCGCCGATAATGCAGGAGGTGTCGGAAAACAGATGCAATCAATTTGCAGCTTTTTTCGGAAGTAAAATTCAAACTATATTAAAAACTTTAGACCAAAATGATCTAGCCCCTGATCTGGTCAAACAGACTGCCCATACCACTGGCCCCCGACTAGAGGCGTTTGTTCCAATTACAATAGACGAATGCCAAAAAGTCCTATCCACTAAGAAGAGTGGTTCCCCTAGTGACCCTACTCCCATGTATATTCTGAAACGGGTAATAACCACCATTGCTCCATTAACTACTGATCTTCTCAATGCTTCCTTTGCACAGGGAACTGTCCCCCCTGGTTGGAAGCAGGCCACGATTAAGGCGCTCCTAAAAAAAACAGAGCTCGACCCCACGGAGTTGGCTAATTTTCGGCCAATCACGCTGCTACCTGGCATCGGCAAGGTGGCGGAAAAAATAGCCAACCAGCAGCTCTCCGTTTTTCTGGAAAGTAATAGGTTGCTCCATAATTCCCAAACGGGCTTTCGCCCAGGTCAGGGAACAGAGTCCGCCCTGTTAGCAGTGGTTGAAGAGGCAAGGTGTATCTTGGATTCGGGAGGATCAACGGCTGTGATCCTCCTGGATCTAAGTGCAGCCTTTGATACGGTGGATCATAAGATCTTAATCCACCATCTCAGTTCTCTGGGAGTATCAGGCACAGCGCTGCAATGGCTTCCTTCCTTCCTGGAGAATCGAACCTTTCAGGTCTGGGAAGGTGCAGCACACTCCAAAGTGACCACCCTCCAGTGTGGGGTCCCACAGGGCTCATCGTGGAGCCCTACCTTATTCAATGTCTATATGGCCCCTCTGGAGGATGTGATGATTCCCTTTGGGATCAAAGTAGTCACCCACGCTGACGACACCCAACTAGTCCTCTCAATCTCCCATGAGAAACATTGTGTGGAAAATTTTCACTCATGCCTCTCGGAAATCCACTCCTGGATGAATAGGTCTCGACTCAAATTGAACGGAGCAAAAACAGAACTCATGCTGTTAGGCCATCACATAACATAACATCGCTACCGAATTCCATCTGGCCTGCATGCTTGGGGACTGCTCCCACTCCAAAGAAGGAATTTAAAAGCTTGGGGGTTTGGTTTGAGCAGGATCTGTCTTTCAAAACCCAAGCAAAAAAGACAGCGGGCATATGCATAGGGCTACTTCGCTCTACCCGGAAAATCTTACCGCTGCTGCCAGAGCAATTGAGAAAGCTACTCATCCAAGGTCTAGACTATTGTAATACCTTATATCTGGCCGCCCCGGAAACTACCATCAATATTCAACGTGTCCAGAACTCGGCCGCGAGGCTGCTGACGGGCACATCGCGCAGAGCTTCAGCTAGACGGCACTCAGAGCCCTTCACTGGCTACCAATTCGCGAACTAATCAAATTTAAATCCTTATGTTTTGCCCATAAGTCCCTACAGGGGAAGGGACCCCCTATTTTAGGGAATCTGGTCCGCCCCTATAAAGCCTCCAGATCCCTCCGCTCGGACCATGGCAATTTGGCAATCGTCCAGAGAATCAAGAGGGCCCGTGCAGGGGGTCACCGATTCTCAGTGAATGCGGCAACACTGTAGAATGCTCTCCCTGTGAGGATTCGTCTTGAACCAAGCTATACTAGGTTCCGAAAACTTCTTAAAACTTTTCTGTTTCCCCAGGACTCTTAAATTCTTGTGCTTTCCTCAGTATTCCTTGTTCTACAGCGCTGGGACGCTCTCGGGCAGCCATGCGCTTTATAAATCTATTTTCATTTCATTAGAGGGTTTTCTTCTCATGGCTGCGTTCGATATTAATACGCCTGGTCTGGGCAAGCAATAAATCTGGGTATAGCTGGGGTACTCTTACAAGGCCGTATGCGCCGGGGAGCGGTTTGCGGCACCTGATCTGTATTTGTACTATTAATGTGCGCAGGCCCAATTTGCACACTACTGGTTCTCCCCCCCCCTTTATTTATTTATTTGTGTATTTTGTAAAGCGCAACAGCTGCACCAACGGGGCGTCCCGGCGCTGATAAATCATGGAACTTAGAGGCTAGGCACCAATGGGGCATTATATGGGGAAGAGATGTGTTTTCAGGGACTTTCGGAATGCTAATTCGGTTTGGCAGGCTCGTAATGCAACCGGGAGGTTATTCCAACACCGAGTGGCACAGACCTCGAATGTTTTCCCTCCGGTGCGAGTACGTTTAAATCTAGGGGTTTCCAGCAGAAGTAGGGAATTTGAGCGTAATGTCCTGGAGTTGACATACGGTCTCAGAGTGCTTTTCAGATGGGCCGAGCCTTTGCCCTTGGAGGCCCGGAAAGCCAGGGTCATGGCCTTAAAAATACATCTCTTGGAAATGGGGAGCCAGTGGAGTTTACGGAGGTGTGGGGAGAGGTGATGTCTGGCAGGAATTCTCTCCACCAGCCGAGCAGCAGCATTCTGGACAGTCTGTAGCTTGTGGCATAGGCCTGCTGTGATGCCAAGGTATAGTGCGTTGGCGTAGTCCAGGTGAGATATTATCAGGGCTTGTACCACAGTCTTACGGCAGTCCATCGGTAGGTAGTTGATGAGCCGTCTAATTGTCTTGATCTTAGCAAAACAGGATGCTGCTATTGTTTGAACCTGGGCGTTAAAACTGAGATGATTATCCCAGCGCACTCCCAGGTTTCTCACCGAGTCTTTAGGCGTGGGGGCATGGCTGAGATCATCCGGCCACCATAAATTAGAATCAAGAGGGGATGATGAGTTAAAAAACAGAATCTCTGTCTTTCCAGCGTTGAGTCGGAGGGAATTGGAGTCCATCCAGCTAGAGATGTCTCTTAGACAGTTTTTCAATGGGTCGAAGGCAGAGGCAGTGGGGGTATCAAAAGTGAAGAGTAACTGAATGTCATCAGCGTAGGAGGTGGATTTAATCCCAGTTTGCGCAATCAGTTTAGCCAAGGGGGAGAAGTAAACATTGAACAAGAGCGGGCTCAGGGAGGAGCCCTGTGGAACTCCCCATTTTAGTGGTCTAGCGGTGGAGGTGTAGGGAGGGGTGTATACCTGCTGAGTACGGTCACCCAGGTAGGAAGAGAGCCATCTCAACACTACCGCCGATACCCAGGTCTCCCAGCCTTCTCAGCAGGATCTTATGAGAGACGGTGTCAAATGCTGCTGAGAGATCCAGCAGCACTAACACCGCCCTCGACCCTCGATCCAGCGTCCATCTCACCGAGTCAGCCATTTCGACACGGGCCGACTCCGTGCTGTGGCCCGATCGAAAGCCGTGCTGAGAGTCATGCAGGAGCCCATGGGATTCGATGTAGTTGGCAAGCTGGGCGTGCACCAGTTTTTCCAGGATCTTAGCTGGGGCAGGCAGGAGAGAGATGGGCCTGTAGTTACTAGGGTTATCTGGGTCAAGATCAGGCTTCTTAAGGATGGGGACTAGGGACGCATGCTTCCATTTTGCGGGAAAAATGCCCGTTCTCATGGATTCGTTCCAGATATGGTTAAGGAATGGATTGAGCAGGGGTGCCAGTTTTTTATATTGTTTGACTGGCAAAGGGTCCTTGGGGGAGCCAGATTTACAGTTGAGTAATTCTACCAGTGTGTCAGCCTCAGAGATATCTGCAAATTCTAGCAATGATGGTGACTGTAGCGGGTACGTAGTAGATTCCTCAACCGACCCTTCACTACTGGTGATGGGAAAGGAGGAGTAAATAGCCTGGATTTTTTCCTCAAAGAATTGTGAAAGTTTATCACACAGAGACTGGGAGGCTGGTTGAGTTCGAGTCAGAGCGCTGGGGTCCGTGAAGGATCTGACTATGTTGAAAATCTCCCTGGCGCCGTTACTGGCATGTTTAATTCTGGAAGCCAGGAAGTCCCTTTTATGATCCTCAATCATCTTTATTCCACACGTGGCAGTGGAAACGGACGATATGGCTCCTAATCATTTAGTGGCATTAATTTCCAAGGCAAACTACCTATCCGTTCAGAGACATGTGCACTGCGGACTGTACGGCAAAGGCATGGCATGCCATGGCGAAACATGCAGGCAGACAAATTGTATATGCCCCGGCGCTTCCGATAGCACACCATCCTAACCTATCGGTGACCCAGGACAAAAGGGCTTTGGAAATACTGGCGCATATGGGTATAGCTACAATGGGCGATGTTTACCCAGAGGGCCTCTTCATCTTGACGGAGGAGATACTTGACCAACATCACTGTGCGCTAATCAGTTTTCACGTATTACAGGCTGCGGGAGGCGTTCAAGGCTTTTAATGAAGGACACCCCACTGAACCAGTCACCCTGAGGCCCTTACATATAATTGGCAGGACCATTGCGGGGTAAGTTGGTCACCCGACTGTACAACATCATGCAATCTAACACTGTGCCAGTTCTCAGCCAGGCACGAGAGCGATGGGAACAGGCACTAGGTAACGCTCTTAGCGAGGCGGATTGGGAGATCAGCTACTCCATGACCAGATGTCTGACAGCTAATTGTAATTTACGCATAATTTGTTTAAATACTTACAGCAGATATATTACACTCCCCTCCAATTGCATAGGTATGGCCTGAGAGAGACGGCTAGATGAAAACGATGTGGGACACAGAAGGCTGATTTTAATCATCTCACATGGGATTGTCTCAGGGTTAATGAATTCTGGGTGTTGATTACACAAGCCTGAACAGTCATGGCGTTGGTGAAAGTGGACTGCTCCCCACAGATTTGCTTGCTGGGGCTGGTGAAGCGCTTAAAACTAGAGAATAGGCAATTGGTGCCGATCGCAATACTACTGGCCAGGAGAAAAGTAGCACAAACATGGGACAGTACAAAGGCACCGAACTTTAAAAACTGTATACACGACTTGGTGTTTTACAGAGATCAACTGGCATACTATGCTGAAGAACTTCCAGCGCCTTCTAGGCCTAAAGAGGTTTGGTCCCCACTAACAACCTATTTACTGTCTAGCCCTCAGGATGTCACAGGTGACATGGGTTCACCCTAGAAGCCTTGTGGTGTGGTGTATGACGGTGTGGGTTAATGTAATGAATCTGGTTGTACGATGATCTACTGTAAAATCAATGCATCCTACTGTCACACGGGTGGGTCACTCTTGTGTGCAATACACATAAGTTGTATGTTTTGGAAATTAAAAAATAATATTTTTTAAAAAAGCAGCAAGCTTGTTATCAAGTTTAAAATTATGTCCGTACATAATAAGTACTTTATTTTATAAAATGACCAGGTAGTTGTGAGTCACCTCACTTAAGCAAGATTTCACTGCATATTTATGGTTCAAATCAATCTCTTTATTAATTTAGGTCAATACATGCAATGTGAATGCAACACCATTTGCAACACTTAATACCAATCTACAAATCTAGTCTTTGATTATTAATAAACAGAAACATGCCCCACCCTGTCTCCGTCCCCCCTCCGCTCCCAAAACACTTCGCTTGCTTCCATAAAGGCGCACCAACCGCAGCACCAAGTTCATTTCATGAGCCGGGTGGTGGGGGTTCGCTCAGGTAGCCGCAGGATGCAGAGGTTTTTAAGGCATGTCAGATCTCAGAAGTCCGGCGAGTGGAGACAGGTATGGATGCCAAAGGTCTCAAAAAGATGCCCCATGATTGGTGATGGAGAGTGTAATCTTTTCCATACCAAGGACATGCCACATGCAGTGGAGCCATCCCAAGTGTGAGGATATATGTGTTGTCTCCCAATCTGTAGTATACTTTGGATCACTGCACCTAAAGCTAAATCAATCTGCCGCCCTTACTGGCTTTTAGGGGGCTAAGTGAGAGAGTTGAGTAAGCCTAACAACATGTAATTGGGAAATTGGGTGTTTGTCAATGTTGTCGAGTAAGTCCAAGATGATTGAATCCGATGATTGAATCCGTGGACACTCCCATAAGAGATGCAGCAGGGTCCCCATTGTTCCACACACCCTCCAGCAGTCCGCGCTTTTGTTCGTGTCAATACTATGCAGCCGTTCTTGAGTCAAATGGCAATATGTAGCTATTTTAGTAAGCATTTGGGAAAGGGCTGTGTAGCAGGCGGTGTGACAGGCCCTATAATCAATATCTTTCTACTCCTTGGTGGTCAACTGTCTCCAAAGCTCTCTCCCCCAGCTGGTTTGATAAGGATTATAGAAGTGTTAAGTGGGCTGGAGTAGGAGGGCATGTAGCTCAGATCAGCTGTTTATCAGACGTTTTAGTGATTAGCCATTTCTTATAGGGAGTGATGGGTCTTTGAGTGGCAGTCTTGTTGTCAGGATGGAGAAGCCAGTGGTGGAGTTGTCAGTAATGTAAACGTTCCCTCTCGGGAAGTGCGAAGTCTGCGCATAATGTGTGAAGGGAATTGCCCCCCGTCATCTATTACATGTCCCGCTGAGCAGTACTTGGTCTGGCGCCACTTAGTAAATGCCCGGCTCGATAAACATGCAAAATCAACGGTTGATGCCTAGATGTGAGTCCCGTGCTCCCCACACCACTGGAGTCAAGCTATTCTGGCTGATGACGGCTGATAGCCAGAAACCGGTCCTAGGATGCTTGATTCCGGTCCACGGAAGACATGGCTTGGCAGTTCGGGCTGGACTGTTCCCATGAGGCACAGGGTCAAGGCTGATTTGCATATGGCCATGTCTGAACTGGGGTGGTGTGGAGTGCAAAACAACGATGGATTTAGGCCCAGATCTATGTACTGGGGTGAATGTATGACATTGTTCTGCATTCTGTCCATCAACTGTTGTTTTTGCACGGGTCGATATACAGGCAGGAAATCAGAGTTGTCGAGCAGGGGTGTCAGTGGGGAAGAAAAGGTCAAGAGTCCACATCAAATCTAATCTGGTCCCAGGCGTCCATAGTCGCTTTGGAGAGGGAGGTATAGACTCTGAGGTCTATGTGATTTCTTAAGAAAGGGGATTACTCGATCCTGGAAGAGCCAATGTTGCTAAGATTTTTCTTTGTTCCACTCAACCAAGTACCATAGCTGGGCCGTATGGCAATATAGTCGGAAATTAGGGATACCGAGGGCCCCAGCGTTCGGAGAGAGATGGCTAATTTTTCTCCTCCATCAAGGTCTCTTCCCAGCTCATACGAATTGGTGAAATCCAGCTTGAAGCTTGGGTATCATCCCTTTCTGAGGTGTCAAGGGCAGTGTTTGGAACAGATAGAAAATCTTAAGCAAGATAGTCATCTTATGGGTCGCAACTCTTCCCAGCCAAGAGATCGGGTGGTGTCTCCAATGAGCGAGCCCAAGTTTGATGTGACTTGTAATTAATTGCGGAGGTAGTCTGTATAGAGGAAGCCAGTCGGATTCCCCGGTGAGGGATCACAGTCTTCGTCCAGTTCAGAATAGGAATAGGTTCAGGGACTGGGATTTAGCAACATTAACTCAGAAGCCCACGGCAAGGCCAAACGCCTCCAACGCAGACAAGAAAGCTGGCAATGCTGAGGTCGGTGTGTCCAAAGTGACCAGAACGTCATTGGCGTAAAGGCTGATCGTCTGTTGCCCTCACAACCCCCCCTGGATATTATAGTAATCCCTCACAACCCCCCCCGGTGGTTATGGTAATCCCGGGGTTATCTCAGACTCTGAGCCCAGGGCTCCATATAAAGCAGAGGTGACAGTAGGCGCCACTGTCAAGTACCCTTGCTGATGGAGAAGGGAGCAGATACACAGCCATTTACCCTGACTGATTATGCGGGGAAGTGGTAGCAATTTAACACCAGGGGTATAAATCTCCCTACTATTCCAAAATGGGCCAGAACTTCTAAAAAGAGCCAATACACCCTGTCAAAGGTCTTTTTGGCATCAATTGCTAAAAGCATAAACTCACCCCACGTGCATGAGGTCTTTTCTATGATGTGCAAGGCGCGTTTAGTGTTGTCACTGGTCTGGTGTTAGGGAATAAAGTCTGCTTGATCCGGGTCTACAATAGATGGCATGATGCTAGTGAACAGCTGGAGGTCCACATTTAAGAGATATATTGGGCGATATGAGCTACGCTGTAGTCTGTCTTTGCCGGGCTTAGGAATAACTGTCACCAAAGCGGTGAGCATCGAGGGTGGAATGGCTCCCTGGGGCAGAGGAGTTAAATATCCAAGTTAAGATCAGAGTGAGCATATGATAAAATGTTTTATAGAAGACATGAACAGATGAGAATCTGCCTGGCCCCGGGGATTTCAAGGTCTTTTGTCGGGAAATCGCTGAGATGACCTCCTCCATCCAAATATCATGTTCTAGAACGTCTGCTTGGTCTGGAGATAGCGGTGATATGTGAGCTTTGCCGAGATGCAAAGCGATATCTGCAGAGTCTAACTGCTGGCTAGTATATAACCACCTAAAAGTTTCTAAACAAGTCAGGAATAGAATCGTCATCTATGATTCGCGTCATGGAGTGAGTGCACTCACATGTTTTGCTGCTGAATGAGCAGTTTGTTAGCCAAGAGACGGCCATCCTTATCTACCCCTACATAAAAAACATGGCACAGACAAAGTGCTACATACTCTGCTCTGTCTAGGTCAAGTCTTGCTAAATGCACACGTGCTGCTGTCAACTGACGCCAAATCATCAGCTCTCCCATGCGCTGGTGTATGCCCTTCAGCTATTTCACTTGTCTGGATAGATTGTCCCTCTTCCTTGTGTATTTTATAGCTTGCTACCAAAATGGCAATGAGTTCCCCATGGATGACTGCCTTAAGGCCCTCCTAGAGTGTGGCAATCAATATTTCAGGGGTGTCATTCAGAGCAGGGTAGTCAGTAATAGCTTGGCCAACCTGTGTTACCACTTCAGGACACTGTAACAATGTGCCTGTCAGTCGTCAGGTCTGTGTTGAGCAGTGTATGGGGGAAGTGTCATTGTGAAAGAAATCTCTGCATGGTCCGACAGTGCAGCCGGAAGGATCTCTGAATCTGAGGGGAGTATGAGGATATCCTTCGCGCCCAGAAAGTGATCCAACAGTGTGTAGGAATTGTGTGCATGGGAAAAATAGGAATATTCGGGGGCATGGGGGTGAAGTGTTCTCCAGATATTTTGGAACCCCATATACTTGGGCTATCTGTGCCCCTCTCTCGTAAGTGCACCAGTTTGGCCATGTCTATGTAGTGACCTGTCAAGATCACTATCTAAAACCAGGTTAAGTTCCCCTCCAACTAGAACCAGTCTTTCCTGTGTGGACAAGATCTCTGTAGGCGCCGAGTGCAGAAACTCCTCTTGATCCTTGTTCGGAGCATAGAGGGAGGCCACCACTAATGACCAGCCATTGAGGGTGAAGTGAAAAGCGAGGAGACGGTCCTTGACCTCTGCCACTTTGGGGCCTATTATCCCCTTAAAGGTATGTGCTACGAGGAGAGCTGTCTTGGTGTGTGCAGGGGAAAAGAACTGGTGGCAAAAGATGTGGGATCGAAGCCTGTGACAATCTTGTTGGAGGAGGTGTGTCTCCTGGACTAGGCATAAGTCTGCCCCTGTATTCTCCAGGTAGGATAATACCGCCCTATGTTTAACTGGGTTATTAAGGCCCTTCACATTGAGGGTAAGGACCCTAAGTGGGTTGTCTCTAATTATGTATCCAGAAAAAGCTGAAGGCTACCCCAAGTGAGTATGTGTATGGTCCGGGAGCTAGCATGGCATCCTCTGGACCTCGCTTTATTGTGGCGGCTGTGAGCATGAATGCATCTCCAACCAAAACAAAATACCCTTTAGAAAAACAAACAAAAATGCGAACAGGAGTACTCAATTAAGAGTGTCAGATGTAGGGGGTCGATTCCGTGGCCACACCTCCCCATCGTCTTCTCTCACCCCGCCACCCAACTACCAGCAGTGCAGTCCACAAAGGTACTTGCCCATCTGTTTTAGGAGGAGTCAGTCTTAGCCAGCGACCCAGGAACGGACGCCAAAGATGCCTCCTGCCCCTTTGCGATAATGTCTGTTTACCGGGTTCGCCAGAGAGGACGACCATTTTTTAGCAGAACGGGGATGCCCGAGGTGTAGAGCCATCCACTGCCAAGTCGATACAGTGCCCTGCATGTTTCTTCCAGTGATTCGAGCTGGAAAAGCTTCAGATCTAGACGGAATATAAGGCTTAATGGATGCCCCCATGATTAGGGCACCCACATGGTCTGAAGGTGAGAAGTTGCTGGCCTAAAGGCACACCTCTATTGCAGGGTAGACACTGCCACATCTTGGTTTAGAGTGGGTGTTTGATACCTGAAGATGAGATGTTTCTCTCGGGCCTTATGCAGGATGTCCTCCTTCACATTTGAACTTGTGAATACAGAGCAATATGTCTGCCGGAGGGGAAGTCTCTTCCAGAGGGTGGTCGACTGTGTGTGCAGGGTCCATCTTTATCTCCAGAGTTTGGAGGGGGGTGGGGGGGCATCCAGGATTGGTCAAAAGAGATTTGTGATAAAGCCCCCGAGATCTTTGCCTTCTGCTTTGGACGATACGCAGGTCACAGGCTCTTCCGGTCCATCCTCGTCCTGTGTGCAAGGCATAAAAGACGTTCGGGAGCGATCCCTCAGAGGCAACTCCGGCCAGCCTAGAGAGAATTTCCTCCAAGTTGGTCTTTTTTTAATTGGACTGTAGCCATCACAGACTGACTATGCATGCTTACCTCAAAGCTGTAGTGCGTGCAGGCTTCCGGCGCTCTTATAGCAAGGCAGGTTCAAGGTCGCAAGGGTCTAGCTGTTCACGAGGGTGTAGCCCCCCAAGGGGTGCCGGAGCTGTAGCTACTCCCGCCCTTCCTTGCAGGGGGTATTGCACAGAGAGTTGTGGTCAGGCAGGTCCAAAGCAGATGCCCCTGCCAAGGGTACCAGCCCCGTTCAAAGTAGCCTCTCTGAGGTCAAATTTGGTCTCCACACACAGCAGGGGCATCCACATGAAAGTTAAGATCTATTGAGGCAGGGATCACTGATTCAATGTCAATGTATGGCCATATTGCGGTGGGGCGTTCATTTCAGCCACAAAGAGTGGGCAGTGTCTGGCCAATTTGCGCTACCCCCACTCAAGGCAGGCAAACCCCCAAAACCTCAGCGATAGCCCTGGGGGGTTTCAGTCCACCACCACCCAATGATTCCCAAGGTACGTAGTGCAGAGGCCCAGGGCCCAGTTGTAGCTAAGTGTAGGTGCTCAAGAGTCGAATCACCCAGATTGCTCCAGCCTCGACTGCCCACACTGATTGCAGCCCACAACAAGGAGCCCCTCTCCGCTCAGTCCAGGTTCACCTCTGGGATACATGTGTTTTCCTCCAGGCTTTGTCTACTGCCCGTTCAGGCCTCGGCTCATGTCGCAGCTCCAGCAGGGGGGCATCAGGTGTTCCCAGAGCTCACCTCCTGGCAGTCTGCTCTCAGGTGGCCCTCCACATGAAGGCAAGCCCCAGGGGATATCAAGTGGGACCCCCAGCAACAAAGATCTCAGGCCCTCCCCAGGCTGGGTATCTCCTTCGCCAGGGTATGCGGCTGTTCAGGGACTCCCGGATGGGCTGTCCAGGCGACCTCTGTAGAGGACCTGAACAGATGCAGCAATCCGGGCCTCAAGCTGCGCCGCTGGGCAGCACATCCATGGCAGAGCGCAGCTACAACGTGCAGGTCCCTTCTGGGGGGTTGGAGCTCTCCATCACGGCACCAACTCCCGGTCTCAGACTGATAACACAGCCAGTGAAGCAGACTCTGCGCCCGTCCGTAAATATTTCAAGGGCAAAAGCCCAGCACGTCGGTCCCTGATCCTCAGCAACTCCGGGGAAAGCTGTAAAAGGGCAGTTGTGCAGTGTGTGGTGGTAAGAAACGGTGGCGGCACCGGAGAGACAGAGAACATCTCACTCAGTCGCCATCTTAGCCATGCCCCCCTCCCTGCATATTTAAAAGTAGATATGCATCTTAAAATCTGTTGCCTTAGAGCCATTGGTTTGGTGCAAATAGATGTGTGTTATGGACTACTAATCTGATGTGCCTACATTTGGTGTCTGTTCAGGCAACAGTCATGGAAACTTCTATTGAGAAGCTAGTAAAACTTTAGTCTAGATTGAATGGTAAGTCTAAATATTTTTGATCTGCACTATTTTCAAATGTTCTGAGATCTATCATTGTGCCCTTTCTAAGTTCCAAGTCAGTGTTGGCTAAAAAGAGCGAAAACATTAGACTACATGGTGTTATACTGCAGGCTCTCTAGCGAGTCCTCCAAACACGTGCCTCAAAGGTTTGTGCTTGGGGGATTTTTTATTTCTGGTTTAATATTTTGTGTAAAGAACATTAGAGAGTTCAGCTCCCTTCTATACACACATCAAAACACACTGATGATACATAGACAATACTCCTGTAAGAAACTATGTACCTTCGTATTAGAAATTGGGACACTATTTGGCAGAGGTTTGGACCCAGTCCAAGTAGGGACAACAACCTTAGTCAAGGTACGCTAGATATACACCTAAAGATAACCTGTGCTCACCTTCTGGTAACTTGGCACAGAGCAGGCAGGCTTAAGCGGCAATGTGCTACGTATTTATGCAACACACACAGTAACACAAAGAGACTCTACACAGGTTTATAAAAATAGATAATATTTATCCGAGTAAAATACAACCAAAACAACAACAAAATTCAATAAGTAGAACTGAAGTTATGAATTTGTAAAAAATAAACCAAAAATAGGGGTTGGTAGCCATTAGCGCTAAACATTGCATGAGGTCACGCTAGACCCGGGTAAAGTTCAGACCGACTGCGAAGGAGGTCAGGCCAGCTACAGGACTCAAACCGGTCCCATTGAGCAAAGTGTCAACGTATTTGGGTTGACGCGCCGAAGTTAAGCCTTGCAGTCGGATCCTGCGTTGTCGTCAAATCTCACTGGTAGACTTATGATCGGCGCAGTGTCGGACCTTATCGTTGTCAAGCCGCACAAGGATTTCTTCAGATCTGCACTGCATAGACGTCGAAGGGCACTGCATCAGTTCCGATCGGTGCAAAGGTGACGATGCGTCTGCTTTGGAGCACGACAGTGGCATAACCCACTTCTGATGCCCAGGACTGGAGGGGCACCTCAGGCAGGGTAGGACTCACAGATGGCAGAGTCCAGCGGCAGCAGTAGAGTTGCAAGAATTATTTGATGGCACAAGACTTCAGAAATAGAAGGCCAGCAAGCCCTCGTAGTCACTCTGGTTTCAAGGGAGACGGGTCCAGTCCTTGTCCTCAGCATGGTAGAGATCAGCAGGCAGCAGGGCAGCTCAGCACAGCAGATAAACAATTACTTAAAAAGGGTCAGTCAAGCAGAGTGGCAATCCTTGTAGCACAGCAGTCCTTACTCCTGGCCGAGTTCTTCACAGGTCAAGTAGTGTATGGTCTTCATAGTGTCTGTGCAACAGTACTTATACCTAAATGTGCCTTTGGTGTGGGGGTGACTTCAAAGCAGGCACTTGAGGTGTACAGGCCCCCTTTCATCTCAGCCCTGTCTGCTAGGCTATCTGTGGGGGGTAATCAGCCCTTGGGTGGGACACAGGACACTGCCTTTTGAGATGTAAGTATCACCTCCCTCTTCCTCATCCTGCCCAGGAAGAGCTATCAGAATGCAGATGAGTTCTCGGTCACTTCCACCCTTCCTGTGTTTGTGGTAGTCTAGCAGGAATGCACAAAGGGCAGTTGTCACCCACCCCAGACGTGTATTGGCTACAGGCACACGCAGCTAAGCTAAGAGCAGAGAAATGTCCACTTTAAAAAAGTGGCATTTCTTAAATAGTAATTTTTTTTTAAACCTTTATTTGTTATCATTTTCATAATAATAAAACAGTCATACAGGGGTATTACAGCGTGTGGTCCATACAAGGTCATGAAAAGCACATATCAAAAGGTAGTACAGCTTCAAGAAGGCAGGCAACAGGGGTCAAGATAAGGACAAAAACACATGTACCTATATCAGAGCAGACATGAATGCATATATCACGGGTCAGGACATAACACATACAATGATATCCCTCGAAGTTTAGCGTGGCGAATTAACACAGAAATAGCAGATGCAGAGAATTAACCATGGATGTATATAATGTAGAGACAAGGCTGCATCATAATATCAAATAACAGGTATCATGCTCTAGTAGTGCAGTTAAGCTTCCGCATCCCCACCACCAGTGCTATGTATCTCCTCGCAAGCTGAGTCCCCATCCTTCTCACCTCGAGAGATAAGGTAGGTGGTCAATGGTCCCCATATGACCTTAGGCCTGCTGGATATTGGCTGTGTTTCAGCTAAGATTGCAGACTGTTCTTGACAATAAACAACATGTGTAAGTCAATTCTTAAATTTCGGGGCTCTTCCCCGCCCCCATCGACATGCCACCCTCCTCTTCGCTAGCAAAAGGGCGATATCAAGGAATTTTCTATAAGACTTAGGTAGAGGCAATGAATACCCAACCAACATTAATAGGGGGTTAGCATCTAGAGTCTCTCCCACCATGGCTTCCAGGGCCTCATGTACTTGCTGCCAATAATCCATAACACCAGGGCATTCCCAAGACAAGTGAAGAAAACCAGCACCTTCTGCATGACAGCGCTCACATCTATCGTCATCAGATAAGTAAAACCTATTTTTTTTTTCACTGGTGTGTACAATCGCTGTAAAAACCTGTAATGGATAATCTTGAGTCTGCAACTAGCTGAGATTCTAGCCGTAATGTTACAACGGTAAAACCACTGTCCCTCCCAGTGTGACCGGGCAGACCCTTCAAATCCCTGTCGCGACGCCCTAACAGGTCCATATACGCCCGATACAAGGTGCCAGCCATCCTGTGAGCCTAGCGTAAAATGCAGTGGGGCCAGGTTATCAGATTCCTGGGGGTATTCCGGGAAAATCTCCTTCAACCCCTGACGTAGCCTTATGTAATAAAAAATAAAGGGGAGTGGGTCGGTGAGTTTTAAAAAACAGATCCTTAGCGTTAAATTGTCAATCAGTAAACCGGTCACCCCACGTGTTCACTTCAAGTTGTTGGCACAGCAATTGAAAACCCTTCTCCTGAAGCAGCGCCAAATTTAGGATGATAAGTCAAGGGCATTCGTGCTGAATAGAGTAAGGTACAGCACAATATTTAAGCTATGCACCGCCACGCATCGATCGTACACGTGACAGTAAATGGCGTCTCTATGGCCGCCACAGGGCCTTGTATAAGGCCACTCAGGGGAAGAGGATTCGCCACTTAGTCTTCCACTGCCAGCTGAGACATAAAGGGCTTGGGTATCATCCAGTGATAAGCGTAATGAGCTTGGCACTCATATAGTAAACTTCGAAATCAGGAAGGTCAAACCCCCCTTTATCATATAGTTGTGCCAGTACCGACCATCGAAGCCTCGGTTTTTTACCCCCACCCAGAACAAAACGACTCAGTTCAGTTCTCAATGTTTTGAAGAAAAAAAGCACCCGGATAATAGGGAATATAAAAAAAAAAGATATAAAAAGCAGGGTAGCGCCACCATTTTAATGAGGGAAGCTCTGCCCGCCATAGATCAGGGGAGGGAGAGCCAGCGATCGACAGAAGTGGTCAATTTGGTGATAGCAACACCATAATTAAGCCGGAGCGTCTCCTCTCTATCTCTGGAAACCTGTATCCCCAAATATCGGAGATCTGAGTGGCACCACTCCAATGGAAAGTCCAGAGAGAACTCGGACACTGCATTAGTGAGGGGATAGAATTGAGATTTGTTCCAGTTAACTGTACCCCATATAATCTGCCACAGATAACGAATTCCTGCAGCAAGGGATTTAAGTTCCGAATTGGATCTGTGACAAATATTTAATCAATCAACAAAATTTGTATAGCGTGCTACTCACCCGCAAGGGTGTCAAGGCGCTGAGGGGGGGTCGCTACTGCTCGAACAGCCAGGTCTTGAGTGGTTTCCTGAAGGAGAGATGGTCCAGGGTCAGCCGTAGGCGAGTGGGGAGGGAGTTACATGTCTTGGCTGCCAGGTAGGAGATGGATCTTCCTCCGACGGTGGACTTCCGAAAGCGTGGGACGGAGGAGAGGGCAAGGCTGGCGGATCGGAGCTGGCGGGTGGGTGTGTAGAATGTGAGGCGGCTGTTGAGGTACTTCGGGCCCGTGTCGTGGAGAGCCTGGTGTACGTGTGTGAGGAGTCTAAACGTTATCCTCTTGTTGACAGGGAGCCAGTGCATTTCTTTCAGGTGGGCAGAGATGTGGCTGAGGCGAGGGATGTCCAGGATGAGTCGTGCTGAGGCGTTCAGAATGCTCTGGAGTCTATTCTGGAGTTTGGCTGTGGTTCCAGCATAGAGGGTGTTCCCGTAGTCCAGACGGCTGGTGACGAGGGCCTGGGTGACCGTCTTCCTGGTTTCGGTGGGGATCCATCGGAAGATCTTTCGGAGCATGCGCAGGGTGTTGAAGCAGGATGACGAGACGGCGTTCACTTGCTTGGTCATCGTGAGGGAGGAGTCCAGGATGAAGCCTAGGTTGCGGGCGTGGTCTGTTGCTTTGGGTGCGATGCCCAGGGCAGGGGGCCACCAGGAGTCATCCCAGGCAGAGGGAGATGGGCCAAGGATGAGGACCTCCGTCTTGTCTGAGTTCAGTTTCAGACGGCTGATCTTCATCCATTCTGCGACGTCTTTCAATTCTTCCTGGAGGTTGGCTTTGGCGGTGGCGGGGTCGTTGGTGAGGGATCAGCTGGGTGTCGTCGGCGTAGGAGATGTTGAGGTTGTGTTGGCGAGCGATGTCTGCGAGAGGGCTCATGTAGACGTTGAAGAGGGTGGGGCTGAGGGAGGATCCTCGCGGAACGCCTCAGATGAATTCGGTGGCCGCGGATCGGAACGGGGGGGGGGGGAGGAGGCGGACTCTCTGGATTCTTCCGGCGAGAAACGAGATGATCCGCTCCAGTGCCGCTCCTTGGATACTGGTGTTGCTGAGGCGCTGTGTCAGGGTGCGGAGGCATACGGTGTCGAAGGCTGCGGAGAGGTCCAGGAGGATGAGGGCAGCAGTTTCCCTGTTGTCGAGCAGGGACCTGATGTCGTTGGTGGCTGCGATGAAGGCGGTCTCGGTGTTGTGGTTTGCTCGGAAACCGGACTGTGAGGGGTCGAGGGATCCGTTGGTCTCGAGGAAGGCGGAGAGTTGTCTGTTGATGGTCTTCGATGACTTTGGCTGGAAAGGGGAGGAGCGAGATGGGGTAGAAGTTCTTGAGGTCCGTGGGGTCCGCGGTGGGTTTCATCAGGAGGGCGCTCAGCTCGGCATGTTTCCAGCTCTCTGGGAAGGTGGCGGATGCGAAGGAGCTGTTGATGATGTTCCGGAGCTGGGGTGCGATCATGGAGTTGGCTTTGTTGAAGATGTGGTGTGGGCAGGGGTCAGTAGGGGAGCCCGAATGGATGGTGTTCATCAGGCGGGTAGTGGCTTCGGTGATGACAAATAATGTCATGTCATCAGCGTACAGCGATACAGCAATCTGACGCTGGAAGCAGCGAAATGCCCCAACTGGATGTAGCTGACGGAGACGACAGGAAAGCGGTTCTATGGCTATAGCGAATAGGAGGGGGGAGAGTGGACACCTCTGCCTAGTACCTCGTGTAATAGCAATCAAGGGGGACAAATGACTGTTAATGAGTATTTTCGCAGATGGCTGTGTGTATAGCAGCTGAACCCAGGAGATGAACAGCCTAGGGAATCCCATGCGTTGCAACACGGCAAATAGGTAATTCCATTAAACCTAGTCAAAAGTCTTGGAAGCGTCGATGAAAATCGCTGCCACGGGGAAATCGGGAGCCACTGTCCGAATCAATGAGAACAAGGTCCGAAGATTGTGGGTAGTGGAACGTCCAGGGACAAATCCAGATTGATCTGGCAATAAGATTTTGGTCATCAAGAGGGACAAGCGAGTGGCTAGCACCTTGGCTAGGATTTTCGCATCACAATTTATCAGCGAAAGTGGGCGATATGCATCACAAGAGCTGGAATTTTACCTGGTTTTAAGAGGGACGTGATCATGACCTCCCACATCGAGCGGGGCAGAACCCCCTCACCCAGGGATTCCTCGAATACTTCACGAAGAACGGGGGCCATTATATCAATATATGTCTGGTAGAACTCCGCTGGGAGTCCATCCAACCCTGGAGCCTTACCATTTTTTTGTGACATTATGGCTTCCCTTATTTCGTCTAATTCGAATGGCGCACTCCAGAAGGTCCTATGGACATCGCTAAGCCAACATAGGGCAAAATCACCAAGGAAGTCGTCAAACCGCACATCCCCCGAATTGCTAGTGGTATATAATGTACTATAATGCGAGACAAAAACATTTAGTATTCCCTCAGTGTCCCTAAAGACCTTTCCCTCCGAGTCAGTGATTTCAAGAACAGTGTTAGTAAAGTGTGGGTTGAGAGTTAGGACTGCGAGCGCCTTGCCAGGTCTGTCACCCTCACAGTACTTTCTCGCCCACCAATGCCTACCCCTGAACTTGGCTTCTCTCGCAGCTTCTTCACATTGCGTCAGCTTAGCTCTAAACTCAGCATGTGCCTGTGTCCTCTCACCTCCCACCATCTGGTTCTCTAGCTCCTTCATTTCACGGTCAAGTGTACGTATCGTTCTTTTTATATCACGCAGAACGCCAAAGCTCTTCGATATGCAGTAGCCTTGGATCGTTACTTTGAAGGCCTCCCAGATGACCTCGACACTGTCGACTGTGCCCTTATTTTGAGGGAAAAAAAATCAGCAATTTCCTCCCCAAGTTCCGTCCTAAAGACCTCATCCAGCAAGGCCGTGGGCTGCAGCCGTCATTGTGGTCTGGGGCTATCCCACCACTGCACATGTAAATGAATCATAACCGAGCTGTGGTCAGAGTATGTTCTGGGCAAATGTGCTGCTCGTTCCAACCCCGCAATGAGACCCCTGGTTAACAAGAAATAATCCAGTCGTGCCTATGTGCCTGTCGACGATGTAAAGGGAGTACCTTCCTGACGAAGTGGATAGAGATATCGCCAGCCGTCCGTCAGGTCACCTTCCTCCACTATCCCCATCAAAGCCTCCCTAGATCTAGTCTTGTATAGTGCGACCCCATCTGCCCTATCTTGTGTAGGTATCAGTGCAACATTGAAGTCCCCATATGACGTGTCGGGAGCCTATATCTACGATCTTGCCCCATAGCGTCGTGAAAAAGGTAGGTGTATCGACATTGGGGGCGTAACAGTTTACTAGGGTAACGGTGTCCCTCCCAAGGCGACCCCATACAATGACATACCGACCAGCAGTATCAAGGATCTCCCCCAGAGCCACAAATGGCACCGTTCGCTTAATCAGGATAGCAGTACCCCTAGCATAAGTGGAGTAGGAAGAGAAGAGTTGAGTAGTCACCCATTTACTAGCAAATTGTGTGCATGGATGTGGAGCCAGGTGCGTCTCCTGTAACATAGCGATATGAACCTGATGACGCTCCAAATATGCATTAACATTCCGGCCCTTCCGAGCATCATTAAGACCTCTAATATTCCAGGATATAAATCTCAACTGAGCGTCCTTCCCTGTCCCTGCCATACCTCGAAATATGGTGTGTAATTGTCGTGTGCCGTATATTTGTTGTTATTGCAACCTCTCAATCGATTAAGCAGACCCCTATATGGAACACACATCTGCCCCGCCCCCCCTGTGAAAAGAAAACATCCTTTGTAATTGCGCCTTCCACTGCTGCATCCCAATCATGCCAGCATCGAACCCTCCCTCCCAGTCTCCCCCCATAACCAGAATAGACCAAAGATCAAAAGGGGTATTCCCATTGGGGTAGCCATTTAGATGGCACACGGCAACCCTGCTGGTACCGAGGAAATCCTCAGGTTGTAACGATTCCCAATGTCAGCAGGGGTGTCCGGCATACCAGAATAACATCAACCTCAAACCCCGCACTTAGTCAATCCTTTGTGTGGAAGCATACAACTGGCAAAAACTATCAATCAGCATAACAAATATACGTCACAGTCTTGGAGCTTCCAGGATTCTCTCAGCCTTCACCGCAGCGGTGGGGTCCCAGAAGCATAGAGAGAGAAGTGACCTGTGGCAGCCCGTCCGACCGCTCTCACTCCACTCCACACAGCGTCTCCTCATCAATCTCGTCAGCATCAGCCTGGAAATTTTTACATTTCTTTAGTGTTTTTAGGAACTTGTCAACCGACTGCGGCGTGGTATGGAAGGTTTGTGTTCCTTTATGTGTGATGCGCAACCGTACCGGGTATAAGAGAGCGTAATCCACCTGTTCCTGGCGTAGCTTCTGCTTAATGATAGTAAATTTGCGACGCTCCTCCTGCACCATAGCAGTAAAGTCTGGGAAAATGGTAAATGAGACGCCTCATAGTTGAGCTGCCTCTTCTCCTTATGCCACTCGAAGGACCACATCGCGGTCTCGATAGTTAGGCAGCCGCGCTATAATGGGTCTTGGAGTCATCCCAGGCCGTGGTCTCGGGCCCAGTGATCGATGCGCTCGTTCAACTATAAATCGGGCTGAGAGGGCTCCTTCATCGGTAATCGCCGTCAGCAGTCTCTCGACATATTGTTCTAGGCGCCCCGTGTTGGTACTTTCCGGGATACCTAAGATTCAAACGTTATTTCTTCTGCTGCGTGCTTCGATGTCCTCATTCTTGGCATCTATTATGCGCATCAGTTTGTCCATTTGGGTGACTGCTTTCTTTAGCTGCTCATTGACGTCCTCAGAGTCAGATATGTGCTGTTCCGCCTCCTTGAGGCGCCCCTCATGCGTATCCAGCCTATGCGCTATATTGTCCATACAGGTCTTAAGTGTGTCTACCTTGTCCGCTATGGTTGCGAAGCCTTGTCGCATTTCAGTAAGGATGGTGCGCAAGTCGGAATCCGGGGATGGAGATGATGCACCTGCCGTCTCCTCGGGTTGCTCCTCCCCGACCTCAGGTGATTTCTTGGCAGATTTTGTTGTCGAAGGTGATGCGCGGCTGCCTGGGGTCTGGTCTACCCATTTTGCCTTGTGTGATTAGGCCCCATCAATGCCAAGTCCATGCGCGTACACCGCACCCACCAGGAACAGCAAGTCTTATGGACGCGAGTAAACAGGGAAGATGTGATTGATGTCAAAGGGGTCCTGTTGTGTGTAGGCAGCACAAGCCCGTGCAGGAGGGCCTCAGGGAGTCACCGCCAGTACCTCAGGGGGATGAGCAGCAAGAATATAGGGAGTAAAAATAGAGCTCCAGACTCCGGCTCGAATGGGCAGAACCCAGCGCCAAAGGCCCAACACTTATGAGTCACAGGAATGGATATTCTCACGCCTCTAGCTTAGAAAGCAAAAATCAGCAATTTGAAAAATCCACTTCACCTCGGCGTAGCCAGCATTGACATCAGCCAGCTCAGGGCAGAAGCGCAAGCAAGTTGTAGTGAGCAATTTCAAGTCTCTCCAGGTCTCCGGGACAGCAGACCACGCTACCTGCTCAAGCCATCTCGGCATCCGCCGCCATTTTGCGATATCCTCAGTAGTAATGGCTGTCCACCACAGCCCACTTCAATAAGATCTCAGCTGTTAGCAGTGCCCCTAATTCTCCACTATCGAGTGATATTTCCCAGAGGTAGGATTCACTACACTGGAACCACCCGGTGGCATCCAGGAGGCAAGCGCGTAGAAGGTCACAGCAGAAACGCGGCATATAAAGCACCTGACCAGCAATGGAGCGTGGCGGTATTGTTCATCAGTGCAAATAATGGCACTAGTCAGCGAAGGCATGTAGCGCGTGCGGGGCCCCCGTAAATTCCACCGCAGGGGCAATATGATCGTTTTCCGACAATTTATAACCTCACAGCCCCGGAAGTCTCCGCCATTTTGTCGCCGCGGCCCACCTCGAGTCAGCAACTCCTTACTTGTGTGCCGATTTCAGGTAGACAGCATGCGTCCAGGGCCATCGGATTGTGCAGCTTCTTCCCGCAGCTGTTGCAGTCAATTATTGGGCATGCCCATCCAGTCTTTCAGGCCGTTTTGGGTGCGCGGCACGTACACCACATGGAAGCCTCGGTGCTCGCGTTGACGCAGTTGCCGCTCTCAGGCTCCACCGCCTCTGCAAGCCCAATCCGTGCCACTTATCGAGCGGATAAAATGAAGCTCGTTTCTCGCTTATCTCGCCAAAACTTCAGCGCGATGACAGCTCCAAGCCTTTAGCCAGCAAAATCCCTTCGGTTCGGGTGTCTATAGGGTTATTCAGCCCAGGATAAATTCAGGATCAGTAGCCGGACAGCAGGAGCCTCAGAGAACCGCAGCCATTCCGCTCGTGCGCCCCCTAGCGCCCCCTTAAATAGTAATGTTAAATCCAACTTTACCACTAAAGAGGATTTCTCATTACCAGTCCAAAGATATAAAACATGATTTACCTACTCTCATCTATTCAGTAATTATAGGTTAAATGTATTCAAGGAATTCCCAATGCAAGCCTAGAAGAGGAGTAGGCCTCACGGTAGTGAAAAACCAATTTAGTGCTTTGTCACTACCAGGACATGTAAAACATAAAAGTGCATGTCCTACCTTTAGGTTACATAGCACCCTGCCCTTAGGGATACCTAGGGCCTACCTTAGGGGTGACATATTTGTAATAAAAAGGGAGTGTAAGGCGTGGCAAGTGGTCAAAGTAGCAGTAAACTGCACACACAAGTCCTACAATGGCAGGCTCGAAACAGGTTTGAAAGGCTACTTGTGTGGGTGGCACAACCGGATCTGCCTTTGCCCTAGTAGAATTTAGGTTACAGGCCCTGGGTACCTACTATACCACTGCACAGGGGACTGATAAGTACACTAAATATGCAAGTCATGTATACATGAATGTCACCATGTTTAGAGGAGAAGCACATTCACTTTAGCACTCGACAGCAGTGGTAAAAGTGCTAAGAGTCCTATAGCTCAACAAAAAAAATAAAGCAAAAAATGGAGGTAAGCAGAAAAAAGAATTTGGGGGATGACAGGTCTAACACCTGGTTATGCCCACAAGGTGGGGAGGGCTAGGGGAGAGGTTGTTGAGTAGCATTTGAGTATGATGATTTGTGTTTAAATCCTTCTGATTCTCTGGTGTCCCACAAATTAAGTGCTCAAAATAAGGTATTCAAGTATCAAGCATTGTCATTCGATATGAGCAAGAATTTGCATGGCCTTTTTATGGCAAAAGGAAAATGCTACTTACCAGTATGTATCTGTTCTTGGCATGTAGAGCTGCAGAGTCGTACACTATGCATTAGATCGCCACCTGGTGTTGGGCTCGGATGATTGCAGGTTGTTGTCTTCTTGGAGAAGTCTTTGTAGTCACGATATAGGTGACTCCTCCCTTGGACAATACTGCGCATGAGCATCGGCTCCATCCTTAGATTGCTTTTCGCCATGATGGGAAATGATGGAGTTAGTACAGATACAGTAAGCAAAAAGATGTCCATGTGTGTGCATCTAAGTAAGATGAGAACTGGAATGGATACAAGTCCGGGGAGGCGGGAGGGCGTGTACGACTCTGCAGCTCTACATGCCAAGAAGAGATGCATATTGGTAAGTAGCATTTTCCGTTCGAGGCATATGAGCTGCAGATCGTACACTATGCATCAATTGTGCAGCAGTGTCTCCCCTAGCGGTGGTCGCTTGTATCCATTGCAGTAGTCTGAAATAGTGTTCTAAGGACAGCCTGGCCTACTGCAGCTTGCTGCTTGGCTTGCACGTCAACACAATAGTGTTTAGTGAAGGTGTGTGGTGTAGTCCATGTTGCTGCGTTACATATGTCCTCCAGTGGTATAATTCCTAAGAAAGCAATAGAGGCTCCTAGTTTGCAAGTGGAGTGTGCTCTAGGAGGAACGGTTAGTGTGCGTTTAGCTTTTTGATAGCATATTTGTATACACTTCACAACCCACCTGGCAATCCCACCTTTAGAGATAGGGTTGCCTTTGTGTGGAGGAGAGAAAGATACAAACAATTGTTTTCTCTTTCTAAAGGATTTAGTTCTATCTATGTAGTATAGTAGAGCTCTTTTAACATTTAACGTATGTAAGGCCCTTTCTGTACAGAGTCTGGGTTTTGGAAAAACATAGGTAAGTCTACAGATTGGTTTAGGTGAAAAGGTGAGATAACCTTTGGTAAAAAAATTTGGATTAGATCTGAGAACCACTTTATTGGGATGTATTTGAAAAAATGGTTCTTGTATAGTGAACGCTTGTATTTCACTTACTCTTCTGAGAGAGGTGATGGCAAGAAGGAAAGCAGTTTTCCATGTGAGAAATTGCAGTTCACATTTATGCAGAGGCTCAAAAGGGGGTCCCATGAGTCTCGTAAGGACAAGATTTAGGTTCCATACTGGAGAAGGTGGCAGTCTGGGAGGGATTATTCTCTTTAATCCTTCCGTGAATGCTTTGATTGCAGGTACCCTAAAAAGAGACAGGTGTTGCCTGTTTTATAAATAGGCTGCAATTGCTGCAAGATGTAGGCGTATGGAAGAGTATGCCAAATTAGACCTTTGTAGATGTAAAAGGTACCAAATGAAATTTTGGATGGAGGCATCCAGTGGATCAATGTGATAAGGTTTGCAATAAATTGCAAATCTTTTCCATTTAGCTGCATAAAACGCTCTGGTAGTAGGTCTCCTGGCCTCTTTAATGATGTTCATGCAGTCTAGTGGTAGATTGAGATAACCAAACTTTAAGACTTCAGGAGCCAGATCGCCAAATTCAGTTGGTTTGGGTCTGGGTGTCTGATTCCTCCATGGTTCTGTGTAACAGCGAGGGTGTGAGCTGTAACTTTTGATGTGGAACCAGGGAGTGGTCTGGTAGTGTGGTGAACCATGGCTGGTGTGCCCACATGGGTGCTACTAGTATGAGCTTGAGAGACTGTTGTTTGAGCTTGCGCACCACTAGTGGAATGAGGGGGAGAGGCGGAAAAGCGTACGCAAATCTGCCTGACCAGTTTATCCATATTGCATTGGCCTTGGACCGTGGGTGTGGGAACCTGGTGGCGAAGGTTGGGCATTTTGCACTTTCGTGGGTAGCAAACAGGTCTATGTGTGGGTGCCCCCACTGCTGGAAGAATGGCTGAAGAACGTGTGGATGTAGCTCCCATTCGTGAATCTGTTGTGACTGCCGGCTTAACAGATCCGCTATCTGATTATGAACCCCTGAAAGGTGTTCCGCTAACCGATAAATGTTTTGAGAATGGCCCATCTCCAAATGTTCTGTGCGAGCTGGGACAGTTGCAGAGAGTGTCCCCCCCCCTGTTTTTGTATATAGTACATCGCTGCCATATTGTCCGTCCGGATTAAGACAGCTTTGTTCTGTACTTGAAATTGAAAGGTTTTGAGTGCTAAGAATATCGCTAGCAACTCTAGATGGATGGTATGGAACAGCTTTTGTTGGTTGTTCCATCAACCTTGAGTAGTATGGTGTAAGAGATGGGCTCCCCATCCTGTGATGGATGCGTCTGTTGTGAGCACTATCAGTGGAACAGGCTTGAGGAACAGCCGTCCTCTTGTCAAGTTTTTGGTGTCCCACCATTGCAAAGAGCGATGTGTACGGCTGTCTACCAACACCAGGTCTGTGAGCTGGCCTTGAGCCTGATTCCACTGTTGTGCCAGACATTCCTGTAATGGACACATTTGCAGTCTTGCATGTGGTACTATGAAGATGCAGGATGCCATCATGCCTATTAACCTCATGAACACTTTTGCCTGGAGAGACTGCTGGTGTTGGAAAGTGGAGACTAAGGCTTGAATGCTCTGTATCCTGGCTGGACTGGGATACGTTAGAGCTGTAGACGTGTTTATGGTAGCTCCTAGATACTGATGCACGTGCAAAGGCTCTAGGTGAGACTTTGTGTAGTTGATCGTAAACCCTAAGTTGTGCAACAGTTGAATTGTCTGCTGAGTGTGTTGTACACATTGGTGGAATGACTTGGATTTTATGAGCCAATCGTCCAGATAAGGGAAGACGTGTATTTGTTGTCTTTTGAGATGTGCTGCTACTACTGCTAAGCACTTTGTGAACACCTGTGGTGCTGCTATGACACCAAACGGAAGGACTTTGAACTGATAGTGTTGTCCTTGTATTACAAACCGTAGGTACTTCCTGTGAGCAGGATGTATTGGGATGTGAAAATAGGCGTCCTTCAGGTCTAGTGTTGAAAGGAAATCGCCTTGTTGCAGTAGTGGGAGCACTTGTTGCAGAGTGATCATATGAAAATGATGTGATTGTATGTAATGGTTGAGGGGCCTGAGGTCGAGAATTGGTCTCAATGGCCCGTCCTTATTGGGAATTAGAAAATACAGCGAGTAAACCCCTGATCCTTGTTCCTCTAATGGGACTAGTTGAATAGCATCTTTTTGTAGAAGTGCTAGAACTTCTTGTTGAAGCAGAGTCAGGTGATCTGTGGACATAGGATGCTGCCTGGGTGGTATATTTGGGGGAGTTGCAGTAAGTTCTAGGCAGTAGCCATGTTGGATAATCGGTCTCACCCACCTGTCCGTTGTGATGGAGCTCGACAGGCAGGAACTGTGTTAATCTGCCCCCCACAGGAGTGGAATGCTGTTGGGGGAGCAGAGGGAAGTCACTGTTTAGTTGTGGAGGAGGAGCGATTGCTGTGGTTACCGTGCCCTCTTCCCTTGTTATTATTGTCCCTGTATCCTCCTCTAAAATACCCTTTGTTAGAGGAAGTTTGAGTCTGCGTCTTGGAAGATGTTGTATCTGCTCCAGTTTGTTTGGAGCCACCTCTAAAAAAAGAGTGCCGAAAAGAACCTCTAGTCTGTGTGGACTGTAGAGCTCCCATTGACTTTGCAGTGTCAGTTTCTTTCTTCATTTTCTTCAGTGTAGTGTCTACTTCTGGGCCAAATAATTGGTTTTGGTTGAAAGGCTGGTTCAAGATTGTGGTTTGCACCTCTTGTTTGAACCCTGAAATGCGCAACCATGCATGTCTTCTGAGTATGACACTAGTATTTAAGGCTCTAGCAGCTGTGTCTGCGACATCTAGGGAACATTTTATTGAGGCACTTAAGATTAATTTGCCTTCTTGTATGAGCTCTGTTGCCTGATCTTTATATTGATGTGGAAGGTGTTGTAGTAGTGTCTGTAATTGGTCGTAATGAGCCCCGTCATAACGTGATAGAAGGGCTTACGTATTGGCAATGCGCCATATATTTGTAGCTTGTGCCCCTATTCTTTTACCTGACGCATCAATAACTTTAGATTCCTTGTCAGGTGGGGGCGTTTCACCAGAAGTCTGAATTCGCTCGTTTTCTTTCATTGGACACTACTAAAGAGTCTAATGGAGGGTGTCCTTTAATATAGGTTGGATCAGCGGGTGCAGGCCTATATTTCTTTTCTATTCTTGGATTTAGTACCCTAGTGCGTACAGGATCTTTGAATATTTCTTGAGCATGCTTAATGACTCCCTTGATCATGGGAAGAATTTGAGTAGATCTGTGTGATGGCTCAAATGTGTCTAACAGAAAATCTTCAATGGCATCAGTATGCATTGTGACATTGTGGTAAAGAGCAGCTCTGTGTAAGAGGTGGTTAAAACCAATGTGGTCTTCTGGTGGAGAAGCCTTTGATGGGTATAACTGTGGATCAGGGATATCAGGCACATTATGTGATGGAAAAGTGTAGACATTTTCATCTAAAGGATATGTATTTGGGTCTATATGTGGATCCTCACCACCACCTAAGTCATACTCCTCATCAGTCTGTGGTGCATGTGATGATGCAGGAGAGGGGACAGGAGAGATTTGAGGTGATATGTAAGGAGGGACAGGAGAGGAAGGAGATACAGGAGAGGGAGGGTGCATAGGAGAAGTTGCACAGTCCTTCTGCTCAGAAACCACATATGGAGGTAGTGTTTCTGCTGGTCTCTTTTTATGAGGTATAGCACCTACATGTCCAGTCTTTGGGTTTATGTAGATCTTCTTTTGTTTAGGATCTGGTCTAAACAGTTCATCTTACTCTACAACCTTCTTGGGCATCAACTTTTTCGGTTCCGACAGAGGTTGTTTTTGGCGTTTTGAGGTGTTACAGCGTCCTGTGGCAAGGTTTTCGGTGCCGAAGGTGTTGTTTTCGGCTTGGTAGGTGTGTCCGAGGACTTGGGAACCTCGGAATCAGGCTTTGGGTGTTGGCACCGGAGCGGGAGTCTTCGGAGTGGAAGCTGGCCTCGTCGGCTTTGTGGCGTTGGGCGCTGGCTTTCCCTCTTTAGGTTTGGAAGCGGACAGCTTCGGAGCTGGAGCTTCTTTCGGTGCCTGTAACTCTTTAGGCTTCGGTGTCGAAGGATCTTTTACATTCGGTGCCGAAGGGTCTTTGTGTTTCGGTGCCGATGGAGGTGGTGGAATCGGCACATGTGGCTTGCTCGGTGCCGAAGCACCTGAAGGCGTAGTTGTTTTCCTCGGAGCCGAGCTCGAAGGCTGGGCTTTAGGAGAAAGTACTTTGTCTCGACTGGGCCCCTTGGGCGGAGTGCTGACCTTCGCCTTTGGCTTGGGCAGTGCATGTGGTGCAGGGGCAGAAGTACTCACAGTTTGACGTGATGGAATTGAGTCGTCCGAGTCCTCTGCCTCGGATTTGATCTGGAGATCAGGCGAATCCTCTTCCGGAATGAGCGGAACCTCGTCGTCGAAGATATCTTTCGGTTCTGGGGCTGATCTCCTCATTTCGTGTCAACGGGCCCTCCGATCCCGGATGGTCTTTTTCGATCGGAAGGATGCACAAGCTGTGCAAGTCGACTTGTCGTGATCCGGCGATAGAGGTTGCAAACTTCCTGGTGATCGCTATGTGGAAATTTTGCTTGGCATACCGGGCATTTCTTGAACTGAGTTTTTTCCATGTGGTGTAGGCCGCACGGCTTCGAAGTTGCAGAAAAAGTTTTTCTAGCCGAAGCGGAGAAACTTTCATCCGAACCCAGTGGCGATGCCCATGCGCAGTATTGTCCAAGGGAGGAGTCACCTATATCGTGACTACAAAGACTTCTCCGAGAAGACAACAACCTGCAATCATCCGAGCCCAACACCAGGTGGCGATCTGATGCATAGTGTACGATCTGCAGCTCATATGCCTCGAACACAATGTTAAGCTTCAGCAGGGCAAAGAGTACAGGAAGTACATAGGCTTCCAGAGTGCAAGCAACATACACACACCCTCCTCCCCTGGCACCAAGTGGAAACTGCAGGACGGGGCTTAGCACTAGAAGTTCTCTTTTTATACGGAATAGTTGTAGCATATCAAAAAATTTCAATGACAAATCATTCATTCAAAATACTCTGCACATGGATGCAGGTTTGGTCCATTCTGCTCAAACGGGGCATGGCTAGCCCCAAAGTGTGAATTTATATTGATAGTAGTGTAGGGTAGCTGGTTGGGACGAGCAAAGCAACTGACCTGACAATAGATAAGGGTCTTCGCTACCCTACTAGTGAAACTAGCCTTTCAATCTGCATTTTAAGGTCACCCAAATAAGAAGTGATGGGTAGAGGCCAAAGAGAGGCACTCCTTGTACTAAGTTTCTATTTGTGTTTTGGGTCATTACAAGTCCTCTAAGGTGGCGTAGGTCAGGTGAAGGTAACACCTGGATTCCCTGAATATACTCCAAGGAGCAGCTTAAATACCAATGGTGGGTAGAGGTTGGAAGAGTGGGACACCTTTGACCAGCATGCACGGTTTCCTACTCAATTTCCATTTTCTTACTAGACAAAAAGGATCCCTAGGTTCCAGAGGGATTAATGGCCCCATGAGTGAAGCAAATCAGTGGATAATATAGTTGATGAGTTCATCCAGGGCACCTGAAATGTCCTCTAGCAGCATTTAAGGCCCCCACTCCATGTTGATTGTTCTGTGCTCAAAACATGATCAATGATGTCCAAGGGACATTTTAAATCCCAAGCAGAAAGGCTTATCAGGGAAAACACCCACAGTTGCCTCAACCTTTTCAATAGTAATCTTCCAGAGATAATGTTGTACTCTGGGAATGAGCACATCCACAAATAAGCAGGAAACACTTCAGATGAGCATTGGTGCCCCTCTAGAAAAACACCCGTTGGGCATACCCTTCCTGCCAGAACCCTTGAACTGGAATCTTTTTGGGAGTGCCACCGAGGAAAGTGGAGTCTACCCTTTCCAACCTTCTGTCTCTAGTCTCCATGCAGTTATGGTAAGCCACTGGCCCCATTCATAGGTGAAGAAATGTGTCCAATATATTAAGCTGCCTAGTCACTTCTCTGCTCCAAATGGGCTGAAGTTAAGAGTAACTGGACAGCAACAGCATAAGAGTCCTCCACTTGGCAAGGGAAACACTACTTTGTGGGTGTGTTCAGCAAGGCCCTCTGTCGAGAAGGTAGGTGGTGGTGGTGTTGGTCCTCTCACTGAAGATCCCTGGTTCCAAAGAATAACATTGAAGGTAAGGGACTGCAATTGGGCCACAAATCATTTGTTCTAGTCACAAGGGGTTTCCAAAGAGGGTAGTTCCCTTGTCCCAAACATCCACTACACTTCAGCCTTATAACCAGAAACTACATTTGCACTAAACTGTGTGGGCAGCAGTTGTATAGTGGGATTTAACACTTTCTCTGTGATGTTGTAGGGCTCTTTTCTCTCACTATTTTGCCACCTTTGTGGGCAAAAGAAAGGACACCGTTCTCAAAAGAATTCCTGCTCCGGTGGACAGTTATTACAGTGATCCTCGAGCCGGAGTCCTTTGAGGGAGGCGTTTGTACCCTTCCTGAAATGACTACTGCTCTGGATTATGGTCCTCCCATAGCCTAAAGGAGGAATCCTTTTGGGAGGGCTACAATTGAAAAAGAGAGAGAGGGGCTGCAATGGAAACCTTCTGCCCCATACGGAGGGTCCCAAAGAGAGGATGGCGGTAGGGATCCACATCTAAGGCTCTATGCCCACAAAATGTATACAGGTGGGATGGGGCCTTTGCCATTCCTGCACATTACTCATCCCTTATAGCCTCTCTTTAGGCAATTCAGCCCTCTAGAACTTAACTAGTGACCCCTAGATCCCATCGATGGCAACTGCATTTGTGCAAGCCTGAGTTCTCCACTTTGAGCCGGCTGTTAAAATGGCACCTAGTTTGCCATCACAGATCGTCTACTGGCTCAAGGACCCTCTCATAACCTCAGCCAGCCCTAAGAGCACACTATCTGGGCATTACAGAGCCTCAGTTAGTCCTTAATAATACTCTTCAAACGCTGAAGGATAACCCTTATCTAGTCCACAGTCACTCTCAAAGGCCACGTGGCACCCAGAGGTATTACCTGTAGGCTTTCAGATCACCAATTACCGATCAGAAATCATAAGATGGCAGTGAGATCCTGCACTAAGCAATGCTCAGTTGACCCTGACACAATATGCTAGCAGTCGGGATCACAGTGCCAGTGCTCAATCTCTCTAAGGTCCTCTCATCTTAGCCTCAGCCTTCCCACAGGCATTGTTAGCATGCCTTCAGATCACTAGAAGTCATGGTCTGCTTGTCGAAAGGAACCTAAGAGGCACATAACCAGGTGCCCCTTGTGTACCCGCAGCCTGCCCGCAAAGATATTTAGCTGGCCCTCATAAAGCATCAACTCACCACTCAAAGCCCCGGAGACATCTACTGAGTCTTGCAGCAGATCACTCAGCCCTGGCGAGCAGCATAACTGACTCATACGGCTAATGCTCAGACATCATAACAAGCACATCTGCTAGCTCCCAGTCCCTCTCTTTGAGCTGTAAGAGGCTCTCAGTCTCTCCTCTAAAGCCGGATAAGCCCTTTAGAAACGCTCCAAAAGCACCTAGAACCTCTTTCGCGGCTTTCACAATGCACAAGACCATTGCCAGCCAGACATAAGCTCTCCAGGCATGTGCTGTGCACCTAGGCGCAGCACTAACTTGCTGTTTCTAGGGTTCCACCATAGTTACAAGCATAATAATGTAAGTTGTGCCCTGCCCATGAATACAAGGCAGTCATGCAAGATTGTTTTTTCCTGAATGAGGGTGTAAAATGCGTGGAGCACCAATTTGATTGCTAGGAGAAGACGTGGCAGCCATGTTCTTCCAGCGTCCAGGATAGTCTTACTCACAGGATAGACTTAACCACAGTCTTACAGTTTAATAGCACTATTAATGTGCATTGTTTACATGTAACCTGTAAGTCACAGGTTTAAATCCTAGTAACATAGTTTAGCGGGTTTTTATGGCTTTGAGCAACCTTCAGCTCATCAGTTCTGATCCTGAGAAAGAGTTCAGTGGGAAATGCACAACAGGGTTTCCAGGTCCTGTATTTGTTGTATCTCGCCAGACAGACAGGGCACTGGATTCCCCCATCTTACTAGGATATCAGGCCGCAGGTTAGCCCAACAGTGCTTTCAGAACACAGCATAACCCACACAAATAACAGGTCAGATATGCCTTAAATGGCTATCATGAGGGCCCCACAGCACTCAACCCCGACATAACCTCCAATACAACGCATTCAATCAGTGGCGTCACTAGCGTTTGTGTCACCCGGTGCAGGTAACTCATGGTAACCCCCTCACGACTTACCGCAAGGACCTCCTCCGCTCCGAGTCAGCCAAGTGGACACAGTTGGCAAATAACAGGACCATACAGAATCCTTCGTAATGTTTGTAAATTTAGGTCCTATATTTACAAACTGGTATATGTGTTCAATGTTCAATTTACTGTTTAAGACCAGGAGAGCACTTGTATGTATCTTTAAGCAATACCCTGGCACCCACTGACTAAACAAAAAAAAACTGTGCACCACCCGAAAACTCAACCAGTGCAACCGTTTCTTCCATTCCAATTCTGGCCACAGCTAAGAGCGGTTAGGTTAACTATGAATGAAAACTGGTCTTCAAACAATCAGATGTACCCAGAGTCTTACATTTGGATAAACAATGGAATTAGAGTATGGCTTTAGAGGAATACAACGCCACTTTGAGGCTGCCTGAGATACAAAGAGATTCCCACCTTTTATTACAAAGGGCAAAGGTTTTGCAGATAATAGAAAGGCGAATGAGAGCAGGATGAAAGGCGAGGCGCACAGAGGTGCCTAGAGGCCAGCTATCAGATGATCTGACGCTACTTCCACCTGGCCTGTTTGGCTTCCCAAACAAATCTCAGCCTCGTTAGCAGAGAAAGAAAATAAGTGGCGTTGGGTGGCAAACTGTCCTGTGCTTTCAGCATGTGCTGTTTTGTTCCATATGGGAGATCAGCCCACCAGTAAAAATACGTGTTTCTGGACATTTGCAGATAGGAAAGAGGGCGCCAATCCACGACCCATGTCAGACTGGGAATAAACGCAGCCCTTGCGAATGTGTTAATGCCAGCCCCTTGCTTCACTGGACTAGGGCAGTAAAACAGTGAGTTTAGCCAGTCTGTTCCTCTCCAAAAGAGTTGGGGCGTCCCAGTCATTACTTTTATTTTTTCAAAAGCGGAAGCAACGTTTTTTATTTACTGCACACTTTCTCAAACATATTGGGGGAAACATACATTCCAAAGGCAGCTCTGTAGGAGAAGGCTTTAATTTTCACGTGCGTCGAGCCTAGACAACAACCTGAAGCATTAAGGGCCCTTATGAGAAACAAATGTTAATGCTTGAAATAAATTGGGTCCTGCTACCTCGGAGCGTAGGTCCTGGCTTAGACCCCCCCCCCCCCAAACCCACTGCCCTTTGCTCCATGCAATGTGTGCCCCTGCCCAGCCTCATTGAAATCGAGGCAAACAAATTTAGCGACGTTCAGAGCAGATGGAGAAACCTTGTGGGGAAAAAAAAAATCCAGTCTCCATCATGTCTCTCGCTGCTCAACAAGCTGATGTTTCTTGGAAGCCAGTGCGGACTCCCCGCCGGGTCATCTTCCTCGGTCAATCAATGGAGTCCACAGGGACGGAATATCCTTCTCTGAGTGACACTAAACTGTGCGTTTCCAAAACTACAGATTATTGCAGTGTTGTGTACCTTTCCATGTGTAGAGTGTGCATGGGCTGTCTTAATTCTTTTACAGGAACGGAGGCTTCGGATTATGCTTCTCTTTCTTTTATTTGCTACTCACAGCAGCCAATGAAAAACTTTTTGTATGTATGCAAATAAAACTACATTTCCCATGATGCTTGTCCATACATCACATCCTGTATAGCCCTATAAGAGCCACTGTATCCTGTTTCTCCTCCTCTTTCTTTGCTGCTCACGCAGAAAGTTAAGTGCTCATGAACTATACCATGCTTATTTTCTCATAATGACTGTTTAATTGATTTATAACCCTTATTGTGGGTAGTGCTTGCGCTTTTATCGTGCTGGGATATTGTTTAATGTTTTACTGTTTTAATGTTTAACTGTTTGGCATTATAGGTGCGATATCGCACTGTGTTCTGTCAGTGCTTGGAGCTCGTTTACAGAGTGCTCGGACACCAGCGCTCATATTTCGCTGTGTCTTCAGAGCCTCCGGCTGTGTTGTAAGGCTCCTGCTAGGAGCTGTCTGAAATGTATGGTGCGCTCCCCGCCGGGAGCATATGAGCGCGATATCGCGCGGTGTACTGCACGTGCTTGATGCTGGTTGTGGAGTGCTCTCGCACCAGCGCAGTGTTTACCGAGCCTCAGGCAATGTTGAAACGCTTCCCGCTGGGAGCGGTATGGACATTGGTGCTCTCCCTGCTGGGAGCGGCGAATCTCTCACGCGGGCGGCCCTATCGGGCTTCAATTAAATCCCGCTAGCCTCAGAGTGCCGCGCTGAATATGACAGCATTTTTTTTTCATGTTCAATATTTTCTATACACCCTCGCAGACCAAGGTTCGAATCCCGCCAATACCGTGAAAGTATCCCAAGGTAGTGGAGAAGCGTGGCTCAATGGTTAGAGCGGCAGACCCTGATGCAGAGGTCTGGCCCGGGACCAGGGTTCAATTCCCGCCTCGGCGGCTCTTGGACTCAATTTCCCCGGACCTGATAATTCTCGCCTCGGTGCCTAGTCTAATCATGGGTCCCACTATGTGACTCTGGGCAATAGCTTGCTTAATCTCCACAACGGCCCCATCAGCGCTGTGGATGCCTGGCTTCACCTTGGGGGTGCCCAGGAGTGGACATTTCACAGGAAAGCCAGGATGGGTTTCACAGCGGTATGAATACAGCGCTACGAGGCCTCGGGGTAGAAGTGCGCTACATAAATACTCTACATTTACATTTCGATAACGTGCTGTCTAGGTAATGAGGATTAATGTGGTATAGGGGTTAAGGTCTCTGCCCCGGTTCCAAAGGTTCACGGTTCGAATCCGGGATTTACCCGTTTGTATTTCAAAGTAAAATTGTCCATACATTTACCTTAAATTTGAAATAAAGTCGAATTTTAGGCCTGATATTTCTATGATGAATGTTGTCACTATTCAATGCTACACTTGCTGGTGTGGGCGCGTTGGTGCTAATTAGTTTGGCCCACTCGGTCCTAGAATAAGGTCACTCCTGGGGGAACAGAGATGACGCGCTACCACTTGCTTGCTGCGTAACTACTTGGGCATGAGCGATCAGAATAAAAGACGGCCAGGCTGAGCACAGAATCAAAGCGCTCACTCAAGAGCGGAGATACCGTGGTCGTTTGCAGCATTAATAGAGTCGCTGTGGAATTGTGGTTAAGGTCTAGATTATTACTCAGAAGGTTAGGTTCAAAAAATGGGGTTTCAAGGACTATGGTTTTTTTCTGCATTACTTCCGTCACTTCCATAGGGTTGTTCTGTAACTGCGCAGTCTCGCGCTTCCCTGCAACAGGCTGTCCCTAATAGCCGAGTGCGGTTATGGAGTCATAATGCTCCGGTGTGCGTAGCCCAATTGGGCAGTTTTGGCCTAACCACGTCGCACGCGTCCCCTGTTTGCTTCGAGATTCATGGTGCCTTGTGCTTTACATGGAGCAGTTTTTTCCTGGTACACCTTCCCGGCTGTAATAATAGCCTGGCCCTTGGAGTGCGCACACGCTCCTGGTATTTCACTATGACTCAAGCCCTTAGGGCTGGAATAACTTGACTAAGGCTTTGCTGAGGAGCCGATACATTATTAATTTTCAATCTTCGTGTGCACAGGGTTGGTTCCCCCTCTACTCCTTCGCTGTGCTTTGCACTGCAATATGGTCTACGGATATCCCTTGACGATGCATGGTTGGGATATATGAGGAGGATGTCACCTATTCGAAAGGAGCGCACAAGTCTCCTAAAATAACTCTGTTGACGCTCGAGTTCTCCACGTCCTTGAGTAGGTCAACCGGGCCCCAGATATGACAGTCCCTAGCTCAGGGTAGCAAGGCTCGATTGATGCCCATCATTTTTAAGTCACAAATCTATGCTCGGCGCGCACAGAAGGGTACCACGGGTTCCCCTTGCCATCCCTGCCAGGAATGATCTTCAGGCAGGAGCAGGGGATAACAGCTGAGTGACTTTACAGGCACTGCCACTGCGTACATCGGCACTGCCAGGTCATGCGTCCAAGGATGGAAACAGCCGTACAGAAGAATTCTAGTTAATAGCCTACCACGTTTACTTTGAGTCACGGTGAAGATTTTGAGATGCAGTTTGAGTGGCAATGGGGTGGCCCCCACGCAAGAAGAAAAACTCACCTCCTACCTCTGGTTTTAGATACAGACAGCCTCCTAACTCTGGTTTTAGATACAGACAGCCATAAATGACGTGTAATGGGTCCCTTAACCCCTTCGCCACAGTACCTGCTGAGGACATCTGCAAAGACTCTCGCACAGCGGGGCCGCGAGACTCCGAGCGTGGGAACAGGGCCTCATGGTGCTGAAGAGACAGTTCGCTGCCTTGCTGCCGCGGCACTGGACGTCAAGAGACTTGACGTCCAGACGGGACGAGAGGGGTGACGAGGCGCTGGCGCACGTAAGCGTGCAGCACTTTTGTTTTGATCGGATATGTAGAGTTATTTCAGGCCTGCACCGAGGGCTGCCGCAGTAAGAATGAGTAGGCAAATACCTGGTCGGCGTGCTTGACCTGCACGTAAGGCCGTCCGCCTTGATGGCTCCAGAGTCCTTGTAGTTTGTAGACACTCATCCTCCTGAGAAGTCTTTTGTAGTCACGAGGCTGGTGACTCCTCCCTTGGGTGATAGTGCGCATGGGAATCGGCTCCATCCTTAGATTGTTTTGCCATAGTAGGGTTAGATGGAGTAGTATGATCGAATACAGAAAGAGATGCCCATGCAAGTGTATCTAAATAAGATAATGTTGGAACATACACAGGTTTCCGGGGAGGCAGGGAGGGCATGTACCACTATGCAGCCCTCTATGCCAAGAACAGATGCATACTGGTAAGTAGCATATTCCGTTCGAGGCATATGGGCTGCAGATGCTACATTATGAATAAATTACACAGCAGTTACCTCCCTAGCGGTGGTCACCAGTGTCTGTTGCAACAGTTTGAAATAAAGCTTTTAATACAGCCTGGCCCACATTTGCTTGTTGTCTTGCCTGCACGTCAACACAGTAGTGTTTCGTGAGGGTATGTGGTGTAGACCAAGTTGCTGCTTTGCATAGGTCATCTAGGGGAATGTTCCCTAAGAATGCCATAGATGCCCCTAGTTTGCGTGTAGAATGAGCTCTAGGGGGAACAGTTAGTGTTCTTTTTGCCTTCATGTAACATATGTATACATTTTACAATCCACCTGGCAATACCTGCTTTAGAGATAGGGTTGCCTTTATGTGTTGGGGAAAACGCTACAAATAGTTGTTTGGTTTTTCTGAAAGTTTGTGTTCTTTCTATGTAATATAATATTGCCCTTTTGAGATCTAGTGTATGTAGGGCCCTCTCTGCCGTTTGCGGCTTTGGAAAAAAGACTGGTAGTTCCACTGGCTGATTGATGTGGAATGCTGAAATTACTTTAGGCAAGAACTTTGGGTTTGTTCTAAGAGCCACTTTATTCTGGTGTAACTGTAGAAATGGTTCTTGTATTGTCAATGCCTGTAACTCACTCACTCACTCTCCTGAGGGAGGTAATGGCTATAAGGAAGGCCTCCTTCCATGTAAGAAATTGTATTTCACACCTATGCATAGGTTCAAAAGGTGGCCCCATTAGTCTGGTGAGTACTATGTTGAGGTTCCAGACTGGAGAAGGTGGTAGTCTTGGTGGAATAAATCTTTTGAGGCCTTCCATGAAAGCCTTAATTGCGGGTACCCTAAATCGGGATAGATGTTGCCTGTTTTGCAGGTATGCTGCTATAGCTGCAAGATGTACTCTAATGGAGGTGTAAGCAAGGTTACATTGCTGTAAGTGTAGTAAGTAACAAATAATATTTTGTGTAGATGCGTCCAGAGGGTTGATGTTGTTACTGTTACAGTATACAGCAAACCTTTTCCACTTTGCTGCATAGCAGGCTCTGGTGGTGGGACGTCTTGCTTGCTTAATAATGTCCATACAGTTTGGAGGTAAATTTAAGTATCCAAATTCTAAGACCTCATGAGCCAGATCGCTAGGTTCAGGTGTTTGGGATCTGGGTGCATTATTTCTCCATGGTTCTGTATAAGGTGCATGGGTGAGATTCTTAGTTTTTGGTGTGGCACCTGTGAGAGTTGTAGGAGTGTGGTGAACCACGGCTGCCGTGCCCACGTGGGTGCTACCAGTATCATGGTCATTGAATGCTATTGCAGTTTTCAAACCACTAATGGAATTAGTGGGAGAGGGGAAAAAGCGTATGCAAATTTGTTGGACCAATTTATCCATAATACATTGCCCTGCGACAGGTGGTGTGGGTACCTGGATGCGAAGCTTTAGCATTTTGCGTTCTGATGAGTGGCAAAGATATCTATCAACCGGTTGTCCCCATCTTTGGAAGAATGGCTGCAGTATTTGGTTGTGCAGTTCCCATTAGTATAATTGTTCTGACTCTCTGCTTAAGATGTCTGCTATCTGATTTTGAACTCCTGGAAGGTGTTCGGCTAACAGATAGATGTTTTGAGGAATGGCCCATCTCCAAATTTCCTGCGCTAGTCTGGATAGTTGGAGAGAGTGTGTGCCCCCCTGTTTTTTAATATAATACATCGCTGTCATGTTGTCGGTTCTGACCAGGACTGCTTTGTTGAGAATATGCATTTGAAAAGCTTTTAATGCTCGAAACACTGCTAGTAGTGCTAGATGGTTTATGCGCAGTCGTTTGTGCTGTACACTCCATCTTCCCTTGTACGGTGTATCTCTCCATATGAGCACCCCATCCGGTGAGCGATGCATCCGCTGTTAGTACCACTTGTGGAATTGGTTCTAGGAACGGCCGCCCTTTGGAAAGGTTTGTTGTATTCCACCACTTCAGAGAGCGAAGCATGCAGTCGTCTACCAACACCAGATCTGTAATCTGACCTTGAGCCTGATTCCACACTGTTGCTAGATATTCTTGAAGCGGACGCATTTGTAGTCTGGCATATGGGATTAACAGTATGCAAGAGGACATCATCCCTAATAACTGCATGAACACTCGAGCTTTTAATGTGTTGCGGTTGAAATCTTTGAATTAGGGTGAGCATTGTCTGAATCCGGACTGGATTAGGGTATACTATGGCTTTTTCTGTATTTATAGTAGCCCCATGATATTGTTGAACCTTGTTTGGTTGCAGGTGGGATTTTGAGTAGTTCACCGTAAACCCTAGCTGGTGCAGCAGTTGAATTGTCTTTTGTGTGTTTTGAAGACATTCCTCTTGTGACATGGCCTTTATTAGCCAGTCGTCCAAGTAAGGGAAGACATGTATTTGCTGTCTTCTTAGGTGTGCTGCAACCACTGCTAGGTATTTTGTGAACACCCTTGGTGCTGTTGTGACTCCGAACGGAAGGACCTTGAACTGATAATGTCGTCCTTCTATTACAAACCTGAGGTATTTTCTGTGAGCTTTGTGAATTGGGATATGAAAGTAGGCGTCTATTAGATCCAGTGTAGAAAGAAAGTCCCCTTTCTTCAGTAAAGGAAGTACCTGTTGGAGCGTGATCATGTGGAAATGTTCTGAATTTATGTATGCATTGAGATGTCTGATGTCTAGTATAGGTCTTAGAGATCCGTCTTTTTTGGGAATTAGAAAGTATAGAGAGTATACTCCTGTTCCTTTTTGATGTTGTGAAACCTCCTCTATCGCATGCTTTGGTACAGTGATAGTACTTCCTGTTTTAATAATGTCAGATCTTGATTCATTGGACGCTGTCTGGGGGGGATGTTTGGTGGGGTAGCAGTGAGTTGTAGGCAATAACCATGTTGGATAATTTGTCTCACCCACCTGTCGGATGTGATGTTTACCCAGACAGGTAGGGACTGTGATAGGCGTCCCCCGACCGGTGTTGCATGGTCTGGGGGGAGCTGTATGAAGTCACTGTTTTGGGGAAGGAGAGTTGCGGTTGTTGTTTCCGCGACCTCTACCCTTATTGTTGTTACCTCTGTAACTGCCTCTAGAATTACCTTTAGGTGATGTTGGTGTAAAAGAGGTTGATTGCTGGCTTGTGCCTGTATTCTTTGATCCGCCTCTATAGGTGGACCTACGAAAGGAACCTCTCTGAGATGGCTGTTGCAATGCTCCCATTGACTTAGCCGTTTCTGTGTTCTTTTTCATTTTCTCCAACGCCTCATCTGTGCTTGAGCCGAAGAGTGTTTTCCCATCAAAAGGCTGGTTCCATAAAGAAGTTTGTACCTCCTGTTTGAACCCTGAGACCCTAAGCCATGCATGTCTTCTTAACATGATACTGGTGTTTATAGATCTTGCCGCAGTGTCTGCTGCGTCTAAAGCACACTTAATGGAAGTGTTGGTTATTATCTTCCCTTCTTGTATCAGCTGATCTGCCCTTTGTTGATGTTCCTTAGGGAGATGTGTAATGAGTTTCTCTAACTCATCATAATGAGCTCTATCATAGTGTGCAAGTAGCGCTTGAGTATTTGCTATGCACCAGCTGTTTGCTGCTTGGGATGCTACTCTCTTGCCAGAGGCATCTATTAACTTGGACTCCTTGTCAGGAGGAGGAGCTTCTCCGGTTGTTAGTGAGTTCGCCCTCTTACGAGCATTTGAGACTTCTAACGAGTCCATTTGGCCCTTAATAAATACTGGGTCTTTTGGGGCTGCCTTATACTTTGTCAATTCTTGGGTTTAACACCCTAGCCCTCACAGGATCTTTAAATATGTGTGAGTGAGGAGACCCTTAAGCATTGGTAGGGTCCCTGAAGATTTTTGTGCAGCAGGTAGTGTTTTTAAAAGGAAATCTTCTATCTGAGGTTCCGCATGCAAATCTACCTTGTGGTATTTTGCTGCCCTATTAATCAATTGTGGAAAACCCGAATTATCCTCAGTGGGAGAGGGTTTTGAGGGATACAGGTCAGGGTCATTATCATTATCTGGCACTGCATCATAATCTTCCCATGGGTCTGTGTCTTCAGGGATAGTATTGTTATCATCCCCAGGAAGGTCCCCATCCCCTGTGTCACTTTCTACATCTGTTTGAGGTGTAGATGGGCGTGGTGTAAAAGGTCGAGGGATAGCTGGCAGTGTATGAGGAAGAGGAGAAGAGGGTGTGTCCATAGGCTGTGGAGAAAGGGGAGGAGTTGCATTTGTCCCCATTGTTCTCTTAGGAGGAGGAGCTTTCCCCTCCAATGTTTGAGTCTTCCTCTTTTTAGGTGGTTTTGTCCCCACCTTGCCAGTTTGTGGATCAATGAACAAAATCTTTTGTTTTGGATCTGTCTCTTGCTCCTGTGTCAGTATCGAAGCCTTTGGGTCCGATTTTTGCTTCTGTGTCTCGGTGTTATGTGTTTTCGGCACCGAGAGTTTGCTCGAGTCTGATTTTTTCGGTATCGAGGGAGTCTTCGACGTCGAAGCATGTTTCGGTTTCGACATGGAATGTTTCGACTTCAAGCTCTCTTTGGTATGGAGCTTCGGTGTCGATGTCGACAGTTTATCAGATCTGACATGGTGGGAGACAGAGTGTTTCGGTTTCGGTTTCGTTGCTGAGCCAGAAGGTGGGGCGTCGGAAACTTTTTTCAGTTGTCTGACCGGGCTCGAAGGCGGGGTCGACACCAATCGGGGGTCGGTATTTTGGCAAAGTGACGTCGTCACTCACGGTTTGATGAACGTCGACTTCTTCGACATCAGACTTGTCCACTTCTGACCCCGACCCGTCCTCATCTTCTGCCTCCTCGGAGTGTTCGACCTCGAACAGTTCTGGGATTGCATCCGACTCCATCCTCGACATCTCGTGTCTTCGGGCTCGACGGTTTCTAATCGTCGACTTGGAGGAGAAAGCCGCGCAGGCTTTACAATCCCTGGATTCGTGGTCAGGTGACAAACAGAGGTTGCACACCTCGTGTAGGTCCTTGTGTGGGAATTTAGCACCACACGTTGGACATTTCTTGAATGGAGACCTTTCCATGGACTCCGGGCTGGACTATGTCGAAATAGGCCTCCCGGTCCCGTCGACGTAGAGTTGGTAATCTTCGTCGTTGACGTTGAAGCGCGTCGAAATGGGAATGAACTCACGCTCAATAAATAATACCGTCGAATTGGAAAGGGAATACACGCTGAAATGTAACTCTCGAAGTCGATCCGTAGCGCTTCGATCCTCAGCCGAACCAGATGGCGGAAAAAAAACAATCTAAGGATGGAGCCGATGCCCATGCGCACTATCACCCAAGGGAGGAGTCACCAGCCTTGTGACTACAAAAGACTTCTCCAAGAGAAAAACAAGTGCAATCATCCGAGCCCAACACCAGATGGCGATCTATTCATAATGTACCATCTGCAGCCCATATGCCTCGAACATACATTTACCATAACCACTATGGTTAAAGGCACAGGCAATCAGAGGTTCTTCTCGAATGACAAATGTAAAAGGCGCAGAATCCAGCTCTTCACAACATAGATAAATCAGAAGTAAAAGGTACAAATGCACAGAGGACAATCCACAGACCTTTTACTGCTCAGCAGGCAAGTGTCGACACATTCCTGCATGACCAAACCCATCAACTCCTCCAGGATAAAATAAACAAAGGCCCTCATACTGACCTGCAAACTGGCCAAGGGGGATTCGGCTCTTCATGGGAGCAGCCTTCTGGGGGTCACTCCAGCCTATGCGCCCCATGTCTGTCATTACCACAGTGGGATTCACAGCATTCACACGTATCTAAAACCAGAACAGAAATAAATAACTTCACATTGTATATGCAGATTTGTCAAATGCTGGGGAAGATATTGCCTCCAAGGCATTAAGGTGTGCAAAGAGCAGTTCACCTATTGAGATTGGGAGTGAACACATCTCAGGACCTGATGAACCTATTCAGGAAAAGTAGCAAGCCCCTGGCAGAGTTAGGACTAACTACCCAGACACTTAGCCAACCATCAAACCTTGCCCGCACACACTCTACATGAGGCAGTATGTACCCATTAATCTACAGAGCTGGTCACAAGAAAAGTTGGCATCAAGAGACTGTTGCCATTGTGGGTTGGCAGTCTGTGTAGCAAAATGCTCCAGGGAACACCGAAAAATGTGCAAGGCGCTGGAAGCTGCGGGCACATAAGCTCTGCCTTTGTGCCGTCACCCAGTCAGTACATATGAAACTAATAAATATCCGAGACGGGTCTATAAAAAGGCACAGTCACAGAAGAGCAGTGTCTCATTCACATTCTCAGTATGAGTTTCGAATTGCTAAGACTTCTCCTGTTGACCGGCCCTGCATCTGCTTTCCTGCCTTGACTGCTTAGGTGTTTACACTTTGCACTGGATTTGTCCTAGTGCCTGGATAACTCTCCTTACTTCAGTAAGAGAGTTAGCTTAGTTATTATTTCTACCTGTTTTTTTAACTCTCTCCCAACTCTTCCAATGTTGACTCATTTCGCTACTAATCATGTGAAGTTGTCCTTTGGGGTCCCATGACTGACCCCACTCATCCCTACTTGCATCAGATTCCTATCATTCTCTAAAGGGATTTATTACCATCTCTCTGAAGTTGCTACTGGGGATTCAGAATATCCACTGCTCTGCATTCTGGGTTAGGAAGCTCACTTGGGAAGTCGGGTGGAGCATACACTTACATGGTACTAGGAGGACATGTTATAGATTATTGGTGCGGTCTTATTTCAGTCACATGGTACCATTGTGGTTTTCCCACCCCTGGAAGGGACGTCATGATAGCCTGTATGATGTACTGGTAAGCAGTGGGTAAGGTGAGGCTCTTTGGATCCACTTCTGAGGTACACCGGTCTCCCACTGTCAGAAATAGACATGTGGGACAATACAGGAATTAACTGATCTCATTTAGATTTATTGAAAATGAACAAAAAGCACTTTTAGAACACTTGGAAGAGCTCAGAGTAGCAAGAACTGTGTCTGTGATGTTGTCATTTCTAACACCTTGGGTGCTTGAAATATTTTCCTCCTGTGCTGCATTCCCTTCATTCCCATTGTTCATGACGAGCTCAGCTGGTCATGAGCACAGCTCAACCGTGCCTCATGACGAGCTGAGCTCGTCATGACCATCGAAGGGGTTAAAATGTGTTTTCCAGAGGTCATTCAGTGTAATACCATTCTCAAATGACAGGTCTTTGTTACACAAAATGTTAAACGCCTTGGGTGACTGTACCTTTTGCTTCGCTGATTGAGGAATTTGCCCGTTATTAGGAAGACTCAGTGGACTGAACATTTCATGGATTTCTCCACCATATCTTACCTTCTTTGGTCCAAGTTCTAAGGCCATGACTTTGGTCAACATGTCCAGAGCTCCCTTTGTAGCACCTACGAGGAAAGCAGAGATAGTGGATCGTAAGCTGAAGATACACTCTCTACTGCTCATCCATGGTGTATAAGGAACATGTTACACACCATTAAGCATCAGTTTGCAGCTTGATTTGTTCAAATTCTCTGCAGATTAAAAAAAAACAGCATAGGGGCTTGAAAAGCTGTGTTTTGGCTTGAAGCATGACTCAGACGACATACATCACCCAGATGCCCGCAAAGCATTAGGACACACACTTCACCTTTGATTACTTTTTTCCCCCAATATATGATGTCACAGTTCTCCCATAAAACATCTATAAATTGAATATGTTAACTTCTTATTGCATTGACCAAGGAAGGTCTCATATGAATCAACAAGAGAACAAGCCACAAACTAATGGTAAGTAACAATTTCCATTTGGAGCATGCATCTATTGTAGACACTGTATATCCTGCAAAGCAAGATGTGCACATTCCCAAAAAAGCATTTGCAATGCAATAGGTCTCGCAACTGCGAGATTTGCAGCTACTGGCATTGTAAATGCAAATGCCATTAAAAGGCATTGTTATTTACAATACCAAAAACACCTATTGCATTGCAATGCACAAGGGGCCATTTCGTATGCAAAAGTACACTGAATTGTCACATAAGTGATTAGTTATCTCAAAGATCATTGGTATATAGAGAGCAGTTTGTTTTGTTTTTACTGCAGCAGGCCTTTAGAATATTAGAGCCAGCACTCAAAATACAAGGCAGATTTGCTTTGCCAATGGTAGTTTCCATTTTTTAACCTGAGTGTCATTGGTGAACACAGTAAAATGGTGCAGTAAATAACATATCAGCGTGACCTTGGTTCTATTGACAAATGCAGTTCTCTGAATTTGCTTCTGTGGTTTTCTTGGGTGTAGCGCCGGAATGTGCCCAGGGCTAGTGCAGGGCAGCCCTCGTGGTTAAAGCACAGAGGGCTGAGAGGTTCTCTGTGTCCGGGGGTGGCGGCAGCGTCAGGGGGTGCTGGGGGTCTGTGGTGAGGCGTGAAGGTTGGAAGCAGACACTGCAGCACTGAACCATGTGTCACAGTTGTGTGCACACACAGATGACATTACTCACTCTGACTCATAAGCGCCCCAAACAAAAACCAAGCCACCGCTCGAAGCCGTCTTCTGGCGAGCAATGAAAGGATTCGGGACACATGCCAACATTTGGGCTCAGATAAGAGAAAGATTGAGAACAAACAGCGTGCATTGAATTTACAGATTAACTTGCATTGAAGCAGACGAAATGTTAAGTAGGAGGAAGACAAAGCAATGCTCGGTTTACAGAAATCTGGAATCTCCTGCCTACACCGGGAGTGCTTGAATGTGTTAGTTCATGACGCAGTATCACCCTCCTCATTTGACTGGCACTTTGAATATTCAGGACTAAACACAACCATCGCCCAGCTCTGGCTGGTAAGCCCACCCGGCTTTAATGTCAAGTATCCGGGCACCCTCTGACAGAGCGCGTGATCTCTTGCAGCCATGTGGCGTTCATGTGAGGGGATTGCCTAATCCTGTGGTGGGAGAGGCTGCGCGACAGAAGCAGTGATTAAAACCGGTTTGGTTTAGGTACAGTGCTCTGAAGTGCTCACATTGGAAGAGTGTACTGCGAAGGGAGAGCCCCTGAAAGTCATGGGACAGTCACTCTTATCTGCTCCCTATCAGGTCGGGTGTAGGCGCTAGCGAGCAGCTGCACTCAGCTACAGTGCATAAGAAGACGGGTGCATGGAGAACCACCCACGACCTCTGACCCTGTAAAAAATTTTAACAGAATACTTAAATCCAGAGCAGGCAATCATTCAGTCCTAGGGACCAGGTGACCTCCCCATGCTAGCCACAGAGCGCCCTGCTGTGCTACCCCAAACCCCCCCACGCCCCCCGGAGCAGTGAGTTTATTTAGGGGGAAGCGCACATGTGCTCACACAGCAGATGCACACTGAGGGCAAGCAAAGCACAGCACAGGCCCAGCGTTATTGTTGGCAAATTGTTTTACTATTTTTTTATTTGCTCTTGGATTTTCATTTTTAAATTATGCATTGTGTTGTTTATTTAACAAGCTTGATAATATAAGCAATAATATACTGTGCTCCAAAAAGGGTTTGGTATAATAGCAATTGTTCAGCAGCTAAACACACCCAGCCTGAGGGAAAGTAAAAGCACGCCATGGGTGCGCTGTGTTCACGCGGGGACAGGAGATGTGCACGCGTACAGAGTGCACATCTCCTGTCCGTACGCGTGCCATCTCGTGTCCCCCTTCCGAGGAGACGCCATGCGCGTGCACATCGCCTGTCCGTGCGCGCACATGATTTGTCTCCCTTCGGGCACCAAACCGACAACAATAGTCTCTCCAAGGCAAAGCAGCGCATGCGCTGCGTTCGCTTGGCGAGACATAAAACAGTGTTTAACGCGCTACCGCCAGCCAGCGCATCCTCTGCCCCTGCCAGCTACTCTAGTATCCATGAAAGCGCATCCCATGGTGCCTGCGGTAGCTTTGCCTGTGCCTCACTCTCCCATGCCAGTGCCAACCCTCGCCTACTCCTTCTGTCCCCCTTCCCGCCCTCCCGGTTCTCGCCCAAACTTTCCTGTAGTCGTACCAGTCCCTCCTGTCTTTATGACTGACAATATCGGCGCAACACCCCCACCCACCTTTCCTCTTCCAGTGTCGGCTGTGCTCCTAACGCCTCGCGGCCACCATCCTCTGGCAAATGTCAACCTTCCCGCAGGCATAGACTCGCCTCCTACGCGTTTGCTCGCACTCCTCCTGGGCGCTTGCCATCCCTTATAATCAAAGTGCCAACCTTCGGCAGCTCCCTCCGTCACCCTGCAATACCCCCCCACATGAACTCATGTCACCCCCTCGCGCGTCTGTCACCCTCTCCTTTGGTTGGACGCTCCGCCTCGTGCATTCGTCACTCCATTTCAAAAGGTCTCTAGTCCATCCTGTGTCACTTCAGGTAGGTGGCGCTTGTGTAGGCACCACTTGTGCCACAGAGTCCAGTGTTTGTGCCAGCCCCTCCTATGTTGCTGCTAGTTTCAGAAACCTTTCCTTCTGTGGGTGTGCCAGTTTGTGGAACCCTTCTCCTACCTGTGCCTCTGACAGGCAGCCGTGTGCCCACCGCCAGCCCTTCCTGTGCGCCATACTGTTCTATGTGGAAATAAAGTGCATACAATGTATATACAAAACATAGTAAAATATATCTAACCAATTCCTAACTTGTAACTGTAGAAAATATGGTAATAAAACATAATGCAAAGTTCTACAAATAACGCAATACAAGTAAAATATAACATCGAGAAAACATATAGAAAGATACCTAATTAGGAGGGGGGAGGCTAGGGCGTCTGACATAAGCTGATATTGCGTGTGTGTGGCTGTGTGTGTGTGTGTGTGTTGGGCTCCGTCGCTCTGTGTGTAGCTTTTCTGGTAGGTGGCTCTGTGTGTGTGGCTCTGTCTGTCTGTGTGGGTCTAGCTTTTTTGGTGGGTGGCTCTGTGTGTGGGTGGCTCTGTGTGTGGGTGGCTCTGTGTGTGGGTGGCTCTGTGTGTGGGTGGCTCTGTGTGTGGGTGGCTCTGTGTGTGGGTGGCTCTGTATGTGTGTGGCTTTGTATATGTGGCTCTGTGTGGGTGCAAATGCAATAGGTCTCGCATTTGCAAGCGATTAAGCTATTGGCATTATAAATGACAATGCCATTTATTTATGATTTAAAAAGAAAAAAAAATAAATTGTCATGAGCAATGCCAATAGCTCTACCTTTAATAATGCCGAGACCATTGCATTGTAAATGCTTGTTACTTCATCCTATCAAGATAAATGTAAACGCGACATAATTGGCGCAGGACATGCAATTGATGCATTAGCACTTTGTTGATTGCACGAATATTGAATTGTGTAACTGCTGCATTGTGCGTTATATGGTGAAAGTATTATACCTTTAATATGGCGTCCGCCATATGGCGTGACGCAATACCCCTCATTTATTTTGATGAATTGCCGGTCTTAAAAATGTCGCAGCGTGATGCGTGTGTGTTCAGACACTGAGGAAGGGAGTTTTCCCGAAACAAGTCTGAGTTGTAAATAAAGTTTGTGAAACTGGAGTGTCCCGGGAGTGCTGCCTTTCTTTTCCAAGGATTTGGGGAGAATCTGGAGCGTGGATCTATATCGCGGCACACCATCGCGTGGCAGCACCCGCCGACTGAGTGCCTCACTATTTGGTGTATCAGTAGCTGGAATATATATATATATCACCTCGCAAATTGCCTCGTCGCAGGGGGAGCACTCAGGAGCAGGTGCCATCGTCGCGATCAAGGCAGTATCCCGTCAAATAACACAACGCAAAGTTCCATAAAAATGATGGCACTCCACTCGGAGAAGTTTAAAGGGTTTTATTCCATCAACTGTGATCGCATAAAACCCTTTAAACTTTCCGAGTGGAGTGCCATCCTTTTTATGGAACTTTGCGTTGTGATTGGAGATTGGTTATATATATATATATATATATATATATATATATATATATATATAACCAAACAGCAGTTTTCCGATTCCGGAGCCCCCAACCCTTCAGGGCGGCCTCTAGCAATGGGCTCGGAACAGCCCATCAAAGCACCTCCAGATGCACACAAACAATAGAGGCCCATTACTGGAAATGTGGCTTTATTTCGAAAACCAGCAGCACAGCATGCTTCCAGTTCCTAACGTTTCGGCACCATTAGCCTCGATCACAGGTGGAAGGCAAGCAGTTTACTTGTTAGTGCATGCTTTTAAAGTAATTAATCACGTGACTGAAAGTGAAAAAATATAAGTCCCACATATCTATATATGTATATATATTCTTGCTCCCAAACTCCTCTCCCCATCCGGAAAAGAGAATAGCACTCACGGAGTTGGATTAATTCAATCTCTTTATTCTCAGCACTGAGAACAAAGAGATTGAAGTGATCCAACTACGCGAGTGCTATTCTCTTTTCCGGATGGGCAGAGGAGTTTGGGTGCGAGAATATTAGGCCGGGGCACCACCTCGTATGAAGCACCCACCCCAAGAGTGATCTGCTTTAAAGGTGCAGAGGAGCAAGGATATATATATTTTTTCTTTTTAGACTCGAGTACAGCAACACTTGAAACTCTGGACTTTGTACAATACGTATAGGAAATGTATATATTATTCTATGCTTAACATGTTTAAATCACTGCATAGTTTACATATACAATATTTGATTAAATGCTTAAGGGTTCCTGTTTTTATTCATCTATCACAATATGTAAATAATATTATAACTATTTTACCAACAAGTGTTTCACTATTGAAATATTGAGGAAAGGATAAAAATTTGTTTTAAACATGTAAAACAATGTAGTCTCCAGTACAGCTACACTTGAAAGTCTGAGTTTGTAGAATTCAACTTTAAAACTCCATATTTAAATTGTGCCTATGCGTGTATATTCTATGTTATCCATACTAATATAATAAAGAGAGAGCCCAAACCTTTGAGGCGGGTAATCTCAGGAACCACAGCACCAATCACAACACCCAATACAGCGTTGGGAAGGGCAGTTGCAGCAGAAGGACATAGGCTATGCAGACGCCCACCATATACATTTAAAAGGTAAAAGAACCGTGCCAGCAAAGTAGTCCCTTTTGGCCGTGTCTGCGTTGTGCTGTGGGAGTGTGCTGGGGGCGTGTGGTACGTTCCGCCCTTCATGCCATGTCTCATATCGTGGGCTAATCCCACCTTGCTCCCTTTAAATACCCCTTCACCCCATAATCCTATCCCACCCTTACTCCTTAAAATACCCCAACACCCTTAAACACTAACCCATCTTAACCCTATAAATATACCCTGTACCCCAAAACCCAAACCTAGCCCTGAACCATGAAAATACCACTGTACCCCAAAACCCAAACCTACCCCCTGAACCCTAAAATACCCCTGTACCCCAAAACCCAAACCTAGCCCTGAACCCTTAATATACCCCTGTACCCCAAAACCCAAACCTACCACTGAACCCTAAAAATACCCTTGTACCCCAAACCTAGCCCTGAACCATAAAAATACCACTGTACCCCAAAACCCAAACCTACCCCCTGAACCCTAAAATACCCCTGTACCCCAAAACCCAAACCTAGCCCTGAACCCTTAATATACCCCTGTACCCCAAAACCCAAACCTACCACTGAACCCTAAAAATACCCTTGTACCCCAAACCTACCCCTGAACCCTAAAATACCCCGGTTCCCCAAAACCCAAACCTAGCCCTGAACCCTAAAAATAACCCTGTGCCCCAAAACCCAAACTTAGCCCTGAACCCTTAAAATACCCCTGTACCCCAAAACCCAAACCTACGCCTGAACCCTAAAAATACCCCTATACCCCAAAACCCATACCTATCCCTAAATCCTAAAACTTCCCCTGTACCCCATAACCCAAAACTATATCTGAACCCTTAACATACCTAAACACCCCAAAAAATATACCTAAGTACCCCAAAACATATACCCCTATACCCATACTTACCTTATCCAAACATTAAAAAAAAAAACATGTGTTTACCATTCATGCATTTATAACGAATTTCATTGTAAATGTATGCGTGGTAAAGCATATAAAATGTGTTGCCATGCGTTATAATGGCATTGCGCAGTCATGATACTTTTGTAATGAAAGTAAGCGGAGTGATGGTATGCGGAAAGAAAGTTGCGGAATAATGGGTGTTTACCCTCCCCCGGTAAGTACATTGGTGGAACGTCGGCCCACATCTCCAACTATTTGAAAAATGCACAGGTCTCTCTCATTGATGGCCAGCACCGACATACACTTTTAGACACACCTTCCGCCACAAGTTCTAGAATTGCGAACTTTAGAGCTGGGGAGCTACGTTCGAATCTCGGCATCAGCTCAACATCCTGTGATTCCAGGCAAATCGCTTTGTCTCCCCATGCCTACCACAAATGAATGTGTTCTTCTGTAATGTAAATTGTGCTCATGCCATGTTGTAGAGTTCGCGCTATATAATATTGCAAGGAAACAAAGTAGGGAGTTCACACACTATTGAACGCGCACTCTTAAGTGCATCAGCAGTGAACTGTGAATCGGAGCGTTTCACAGGCCTGTCAGATAAGAAATGCTATCAAAACGAAATCCTACAAAACAATATACTACTTGCCGGCAGCAATTCATACCCGGACAACATCGGGACGGGCTGCTAGTGCATCTATATATTTATTACTTTGCTCCTACTGCAGAAGAAAAAAATAGATGTATACCTTTCCAGGTAGTTATGTATCTATAAATGGATTACTTTACTCCTACTTTAGAACATGATCTCCCAAATAACACTTTGAAGACTCTTCCCTCTTCTATCCCACCATTATCTTATTCAATCCAACTAACAGGCTCACATGTCCACCACTCACATTAACACATTTCCTAATACTTACCCACCACTAATTCTCTTTGGGTTCCAGAGCAGCGAGCTACTCAAAAAAACAATTCAACGCCTCATCAGGGGTAGTAAGTGCTATCTAAATTCAGTTGCAATTATACCCAGGACCTTGCAGTATACTATGTGATACAGAATACATCTGCATTCTTTGTGTGATTTGGTATCAGGTTTATGGTGGACTTCTGGTAGTAGTGGAGCCTCTTTCTCTTGTGGTACATTCAGTTCTCTCAAGCCACCTAACATTTCCATGAGCCTAAAATGTATAGGGGTGTGACTTGAATCATGGGAACTGACACTTGGCACACTCTCTGGACTATATCTGGTAGGAGGATTCCCATGGGGATATTTGTGCTTCGAACAAGTACAATGCACTAGGCCATTACCTAATATGTGCATATCCTCTATCGCTAGCAGAGACTTTGACTTCTGGTAAAGGGTTATCATCTTTAGATAGGACTATCTAATAAATAGTGAGTTACGGGTTTGTTTGACACTTGTGAGTAAAGGGTTGTGCTTTAGCCTTCTATCTATCATTGGGATTACATAGTACAAATGATGTCTTTTCTGACCATGAAATCCATGTATCCTTGCTCATAAACAAGGCAACTCGCTCAAAGTGGCATGATAAATGAAGGAATGTGTTTTATTGATTTTCCCGGAAAGTGAGGGCATGGTTGTTGGTCGAACTCAATTCAATCTCCTTCTCTGGTTAATTATAATGCCCAGCCATCTGAGGTTCTTTCTTCCCATCAGTGAGGGAAAACAACATGTTTGGCAGTGAGTATTGCCAAGAAATCTGCTCCCAGGCACGGAGTGTTATTGTCACTGCTGTTGTGTGGATTTCTATTGGCCCCGTCTCCCATGTAGCATACAAAGAATAAGGATGATACCCCTGTAGTGCCGCTCAACTCTGTCTTGGTGTCCTTCTTGATCATCTGAATAACCTCATCTACCATGAGGCCAAACAATTGTCCACTGTCAAAAGGCAGCCAGATTTACGAGGTGAATGTATACCTCAGGAAGGGACCCTCAAGACTCTGAGCCAAGATTGAAGGTGTATGATGATGATGGTATCAAGTTCACAGAAGGCATCGGATTCTCAAATCCTGCAGGTCCACTAGAGCTTTTGTCCCCCAACCCCTTCTATCAGAGCTGGAAATACTTGGGAATTATATACCGCTTTTCCCCAGAAAAACATCCTATGCGAGTACATTGGATCCATCTACATAGACTCTATAAAATAAAAATCCATTCTGGCTTTTTTCGACCTACTGGTCTTCTTAGTAGACCGCCACTGATCCAAAATTATATTGATTTGCAATTTAAACCTAACCATGGCCTGCCTGACCTTGATTTTTTTTCTAAACAGCATAGGCACACTCACATGCACAAAGCAGGGGCAGAAAATGCCCCTGTTGAGCACTCTTTAGTCATACCGATCATATGACCACACCTCTCTCAATTTGAACCAACCACAGAACGCAGCACATAATCCATACCTCAATAGCCACTTTCACTCCACTCTCCTATAGTTTAAGAGTACAGAAAGATTGGATTACAGAGCCACCTTGAGCCATTTTCGTCTACAGTAAAGGTACTTGAATCCCTCGAACCACCGTATGCAAAACCCCTTCTCAATCCCACAGCACAACAAGTATTACTGTGGAGCTACAATCCATGAAACAGCCGAACCATAGACAGGACATGGCGAAAATCAGACCTAATCTCCTTTAAGCAGAATATCAAACTGGGTTGACAGTGTATGAAAAAGCCATCCTAGAGAGTAAGCATCCTGTTGGGAATCTGCAATAGCTAGATCACCATGTTTTAACAGTATTTCTAAAGTCCAATCATCCACCCATGGGTATCTTGGCAATAAAGCTCAAGTGAACACCAGTCAATGTAAAATCACCCCCAACAAAAAGTCTACACAAACAGCATGGTTTTTTAACGTGTCTAAATTTTAGTAAGGATTATCCTGCTCCAATGTACAAAGGAAGCCATTCCGTCGTTTAGCAGCTTTTAACATCCGGAGAACATCTCATACTATTTTGTTTCACTTCCCAGCCTTCAGAGAAAGCTACAATTTTGGGACTACTTACCTCCTTGTTTAGCTTCCTTATCCCCGTCCATACAGATATGAACCGAGTCCTCACCCCAAGACAGATAACCCTAAATGCTATAATTAATGGGAAATGTTTTTCCCCTTTCCCACACAGTGAATAGCCTTTCTTCTTTCCCTTCCTATACAGAGGTCCCATCCCTCGTGCCAATAACACGGCTACCAGTCCCAGGCACTACCTGCTTTTATCCATCTCCACCTGGAGACAATGACAGTACTCATTCATGTTTGATTCGACCTGTTCTTTGTTTAACAAACTGTCGTATGTCTTTTATATGTGGTGACGTATTTCACTGCATGGACCATGGTCTGCTCAGTCAGGTGCTAAAGCCGGGGCAAAGTGGGTGGTGCTGTGAGCCCATGGGCATGAGGTTGCATTGCCCAGCAAGCTGCACCCTAGTTTGCTGCTTCCTCCTTTTCCATGGGAAAGCTTGCATCGCATTGCCAGTCCTGGTCAATGGTCTACATTCTTTAGCGGGCCACAGTTACCTTTGTCCTGGCAATGTGTTCCGTAGTAGTTCATTCGCAGAAGGCTGGACTTTGAAGTCCCTGGCTTTGATCGGCTAAATCACTAGCCATCATGCTGGACTACGTGTGAACACCCTTCTCCAGAGCAGGCATGGTTTCTGGTCTCAGAGAGAGTGGGCTCTCACCTACAGGGAGTCAAAACCTGTCTGTGGTGGCAGACTGGAAAATACCAGTCATCCTGCACACTAGGACTAGTAAGTTTCAGGAGGCACCTTTATAGTGCTCTCTGGGTGCAGGTCATAATAAATCCAATACTGGAATCAGTATGGATATATTAAGACAAGGTGTCTGACACCAAACATCATCATGTGGAGAGGTGTGGTGCAGCGGCCAGGGCAGCGGACTTCGGAGCATAGGGTTCACAGTTTGATCCCAGTCTCCGGCTGCAGCTCAGCACCATGTGACTCTGGGCAATAGCTCACTTAATTTCCACGACGGCCCCCAGCGTCTTGAGATCCATAAGGGGATTAGTTTGCGCTTTACAAATACAGATTTATTATTATAATATGTAGCTGGGAAACTCGTAATGACCAGTGCCCAGTACATATACTTAAGATGGCTTCTCTGTTCACTTGTACCATCTAGTAATTGAACTAGACAGCACAGGGGCATATCTGTTTATGCATAAATGCCCACACATGTACTATAATGCACCCTGCCTTGGGGGCATAAGGCTGCTGTAGGGGTGACTTAAATATACTACATGCAGTGACTTTGGCACTGCAAAAAGGGAGCATTTAATGTCCTGTTTTCAATCATGGTTTGCACAGTGACACGCAGTGTGCAATGGCAAGCTGCATGCAATTTGTATGAGGGAGTTCCTTAGGGTGGCATGTGTGCTGCAGCCCTTAGGGACCCTCTTTAGTACCCATGCCCTAGGTATGGGGGTATCACTTACTAGGGACTTACAGGGGTGCTAAAGTATGTGCCAATTGTAGGATAACTAGACCGTTTTACCTTGTTTTAGGGAAAAAGCAGTGGCACTGGGCAGGGACCCAGATCACATCAGTCTGAAAACATCGGTACCAGTGTCAAAAAGTGGGGGCGACCATGACAAAATTAGACACTTTCCTATAAGTTGCAACTGTCAAGCTACATTTCTATCTCTGATAGCTGGACTCTGAGATGATGTTCCTGGGTTTTAGCCTGCTTCCTCCTATTTTTGCCTGGTGCTTTTGTCGTCTGGCTCTCTCTCTGGTGGACTGAGAGATCGAGTTTGCTGTCACTTTCATCCAACGCCAGTTTGTTCCTTTGCATGGTCTTGATTCATTGACTGCAACACCTTTATTGACTGCAACACCACTACAGCAGCAGGCTGCTGCTGTAGTGGTGTTCAAATGTCTGGTATCTGTTCATCTCCGACATCTCTTGTGCTTGGATCCAGGATAGAGATCTGTGGACTCATACTTGTGGCCTAGCCGCTTAGCATCCATCTATGAAAGAAGCACCTTGAGGCCTGCTGGGCTTTTCTGTTTTCACTTTTCGATTTCTGTTGCTGTGTGTGGCATGATCCAATGTACTGTGGATTGGCTCCTTTACTGGTTTTCCCTTACCACACATTCCCATTTTACTTCAATCAAGACCTTTTCTGTGGATTCTGGTCATTTGGGCTTGACTTGTTTTCCGCAGCATTCGCTTTTCTTGTGTATACCTTTGCTCTAAAATGCATTGTTTTGGTCTGGCCTCTGCTTCCTTGGCTATCACAGGATCATATTTGTCCAGGAGGTTTGGGGTGGTTCCTTGTCGGGCAGCCATTGTGCTTCTATTGTACTTTCTCTACTTGGTTGGTTGTACCCAGGACCATCTGCTCCACTTGGGGTTCTTGGCTGTAATGTGGTCTTGAGTGCTTCTCTCTAGGGAAGGGGTTAGCAACAGTTTTACAAGGGTTTAGAGGCCCTAAGTGGGAGCTGGGCTGGGTTGGGGGCCGAGGGCTTGTGAGAGACTGGTCTCTCTGGCCAATTTAAAGGTAATACCATTGGCTATAAGTGTACCTTTTTGAGCTAGACAGCTGGACATTTGGTTGGACAGCCATAGGGCTAATTTAATTATTTTGTTTGTTATTATTCTATGAATGAGTGGCATTCCTGCAACTAACCTTGAGGTTAGCAGGTGTAATCTCTACATATTCTGAAGTAAGGGTATGCGTGCAGTTAGTAGATTTGGTTTTTTATATGGACAAACAATTTAATGATGGCAAGGTTTGTTTCATTTTGATGCTTGTTAGTAATGTACTGGTGATGGTTCACTATTGGGTGATGGGGTTATTAGGATACAGTTGAAGGCTTGTAAATATCTTGGGAATGTTGGGAGTCAATACAGATATGGTTTATGTTGTTTTGATTATTCTACCATATATTAAAGTGTACTTTGGAGTCTTCAGTTTCTTTCATGTGTTCAATTTGGTCCTTTGTAGGTAACATTCCCTTCTCCGAGTCCCTCCTGCCTGATTCAAATTGGAGACTATTATAGCTGTGCTCTGAAGAAGGTGTACGAGGTTTGTCGGGTTACACCGAAACATGTGCCAGCACAACATTAGAGTTTTAAAGGACATTTCAACAGGAGATAGAAGGTCCAACGAGCACTAACATGCATATGTGAAGGAGGCCAAAATGTGGGGAACAACAATGTTGAAATGGAACATATAACAAGACCGAAAAATAAGCATTGGATATATATGTATATTTATAGTGTGCATACCACAGAGGAAGCCCTTTTCACTTTATGTAAACAACTGTGTACAGGATTATTGGACCTAGTTGATGTATGGAGTTGTTATGGTGGCATGTGTATTGGTCTATGTGAGGAAAGAATGAGGATGTGTGTTTTATAAGGGGGTGTCTGTTTGTTGATATGAGGGGAGTGATGGACATACATTTTGTGATTAGATTTCATGTCTATAGAATAAATATGCTCTAAACGAATTATGTACAAACAGATGTTATCTTTGATATTGGACATAAAGTGGTCTTTTTTACTAATTAGTGTACTTTATATGAATTGTTTTCCATTAATATACTATCTGCTGAAATGTGTGTGATTTTTATAGCAAATGGTAATTAGTAGGGGTATGCTGTTTTTCCTATTTAGTCTCTCTCTGAGGCTTGGTGCAGAGTTAGACTGGGAGCTAAAACAGCCTTGGTGAAGGAGTTAAGCTCAGCTCCTTTGTGTACTGAGCAAGTGAAGCAAATAAATCCAACTATCTCCTGGAGAAGTTTGCGGGGCATATTATACACATCTGCAAGAAAATGGAGTGTGCCCTCAAAAGACTTTCACTATGCTAGATATACAATGAATATTCCATCCATCCACCCTAAAAGACAGACCAGGCCCTTAGCCTATCAGAGGCTTTCCTTGTGACTTATAATTTAAGTCCGGACGGTCTCGTTTTCAGTCGACAGGTTAATGCCGGCCATCATGGTTCAGATTCTGCCACTTGTGTCTCAATTCAGGCATCTCCTTTGAACTGGTTCCACTGTGAAATAAGCAGTGACTAACACTGGCAGTTTTTTTGTTTGGTGACCCTGTTTGGTGTGCTGTCTTTTGCGAGTCTAGACGTAGTTGGTTTTATGGCGACACTTCAGCTATGTGAACCATGGGCTTCCAACAGGGTGTTCACTTCTATTCTCTTGCAGGTGTGGGTTCCTCATGGCTTTCTTCCTTTTTCTGGATCAGACAGACTTTATTTGTCATTGTTCAGACAATTGCGCTGTGTTCTTTTTCTTTCTCATGTCCTTTTATGGAGCGGTTTCCTGTTTTATAGGTTTTGTGCCAGGCCCCTCTTCAGCTGGGGGTAATGGTGATATTTTTGATGTGGATACCTTTTTTTGGGGACCACAATTCAGGGGTGTGGTGTGCAGCTGCCTGTATTCATTAAAAAAAAAGCCTGTCCAATGCAATGGGTCTCACATTAGTTAAATGCAGAGCTATTGGCTTTGTAAATGTAATATGGTGGACAAACAACTTTTTCTATTGATTGACTTTTGTAACAATGGCAGCACGCCGCCATTACTAAAAAAAAAGTCAGTAAATAACGTTTTTTTAAAGTGGTTTACGCACCATATTACTTTTCCATTTGCAAAGTCAATAGCTTTGCATTTAACTAATACAAGTCATATTGCATTGCAAATGCATGTTTGAAAAGGGCCTACCTGCTAGGAAGCAACTGTACTGTTAAAACTAGACAACTCATTTTTTTTATTTCAAACATATGGACACCACATGTAAATGGCAGCAAGTTTATTTTTTTTCCTTTCTATTTTTGTGGAATATGCTTGCAATAAAAACAATAAAAAAATACAACAGCTTGCCCAGGCTGGGTCTATTGGCTTTGTCATTGCTTGTATGTAAGTCCTAAATGCTTAATTAGAACAAGGCCCTCCTGGCCCATAAGATGCAACATTACTACTACGCAGAAGCCAAACTCGATTCATGAAGCATGATGCAAGCATGTCTCTCTCCTACTCCCTGCACCGATCCACATCTTATCCTTTCTTCGCCAAAAGAAACATCATGAAGATAAACTGAACAAGGTCTGTGATCTCACATAAATGAAAGGTCCTGTCTCTCAGAACATATGTAGATTACTGCCCAAAAAAAAAAAAGACTTTAAGGGAGACGAATAGAAAACAGAGTTCTAGTTGCTGAGATCTGAAATAATGATGTGTTTTAGGGCGTCTGCAAACACTTGAGTAATGCAACCAAGATCCTTCACAAGTAGCACTAAATCACTCGGCACTTCAGAAACAACATATCGCGGTTTAATGAGTATCCGAATCCAATGAATCGAGAGGTGCTGGTTACTAGGCGATGTGTTGGTGCACATCAAACATTGAGAACAGGAGTTATGAAATATACCATCACTTGGGCTTCTCGAATCTCTGTCCACATTTGTTGGCTGGAAGCAGAAACGCAGCACACCGCAGCTGGTCAATAAAGGGTTCCAAAAACATCTTCAATATATTTACGCTACCCACGGCAATAGAAATGTGCAAAAACCAGTGTTCATTAGAGGTTGACAAACGGTAAGATAAATGTGTGTCAAAGCTAAAAGCTGATTATTTAACGTTATGGGTAGTGTCCCCCACCTCCCCTGCACAGCAGCTACTTAAGACGTTGACTCCGTTCGGCTGTCTGCAAGAGATGCAAGAGTCACAGTGCCGATATAGGCAACCCTCCGCACTCATAATGAACATAGCATGCACTGCCATAAATACCCACACAAAACCAGGTTTGTTGGAAAACAGTTTGCTGCAGATTTAATTTATACAAGAAGTAAGCCAACGTGGTTGGTTACCTTACGGGTGATCCAAGAGCAGGCAGCGGCGACTGACCTAAGCTTCCCCACCTGCCTGATAAGACAAACTGCACCTTGGCCAACCCAATAGGTGCTACCATCTACCTGGGGGATTTTGCCCCGTTTATTACCGTGGACCCTCAGTCCATGGCTTGGGGGGGGGGGCAGCCGACCGGAGGGAGGTCCCCCCCCCCGGGCTGTTTGGGAGGGGCATGTGGGGGGGGGGGTTTAGAGAGCAGGCTCACTTTGGGCTTCTTTTGGGCTGGTTTTGGGCTCTCCTATTTTCTACTGAGGGAGCCCAACTATAAATTCTGTTGGCTCCTCCTCCCGGCCACCATTTTAGGCTAGGTGACCTGGTGGCCGGGAGCTCAATTAGCTTAATAAAATTTTTTCCTTTGAGAGTGTAGGTTTAGTGTTCTTTTGCGATATGTCGGGTGAAGACTATCGTGTGCTAGAGGCAATTCGCATTTTGAGCGAGGCGGGACGCCTGGATCTTGTTTTGGGGGATGCCGCTGGGCCGCCGCGTCCTCAGCGGCAGGCCTCAGCTCGTGTTGCCGCAGTGGTTGCGGCTTGTCTGTCCCCGAAGAGGTCTTGCCGTGAGGCGGTAAGTGATAGGGGCCGCCCGCGCTCTAGGAGAGTGGTCCCTGGCACTGTGGTACCGTTGCCAGCAGGAGCGGTTTTATCTAGTCAGGCGGGGGTGAGGGAGGGGGGGGCATCTGCTTCTCTTGTCCCCGTGGTGCCGCCGGTGCGTTCCCTATCGGTTCCCGCTGCGAGGGGTAAGCGGGCCGGTAAGCGGGGAGGTAGGAAGCGCTCTGCCTCTGCCTCATTTCTCCCAACCGTTGAGCAGGCGGGAAACGCGCCGGCGGTTGGCGCGCATGCGCAGGTTGATCTTTTGACGCCTCACGCGCATGAGGTCTTGATGTTACCGGCTAAAGGGCCGGTTGGGCAATTTGCTGACCAGTCGACATTGGGGTCACACAGTGTTGGTCAGGAGGTCGAATTTTTGCCTTCACGTGATGGGGTTGAGGGAGTCCGTTTTTCTACGCCAGCTCGTGTTTCTAGTGTGCCTCTGTTTGGGGGCGGTAGCATTCATGATACGGTGGCAGTTTCTGAGGGCGACTTGGCGCCCGTTAGCCCCCTGTTGTTTTCCCCTCCTGTGTCGACTCGTGGTGAGGTTTTTTCTGTTCTCAGTGGTTCTGTGGGGGAGGGGGAGGGGGCACAGGTTGAAAGGAGGGCGAGGGATGTTTCACGTGGATTGGAGGCCGATATTGGCGTGTTGGGTGCTACTGCGTATAATCCTGGGTCAGGTGAGACAGGGCTTGGGCCTGTTCTTGGAGGTGATGTTTTTGGGTCTTTGCAGGGGAGTGGCAGTCAACAGGTAGGTGCCAGGTCCTGGGGGGGTCTGGATGTTTTTCCTTCCTGGGCAGAAGGAATTCGGGATGCGGGCAGAGTTCCACCTACTCAAGGTACTGACATGTTGAGTGGCTTTGGAGGCACTTTGAAGTTTCCGGGCCTGCCTGTGGGGGGTAGGCCTTCTGGGAGGGTGGAGAGGTCCATGTCGGATACGCAGCAGGGGGGGCATAGCGGGCAGTTTTTGGGTCCCGTGTCGAAGTTAGTTCAGGAACTTTTGGATTGGAGTAGCGATGGTGACGACGTGGAGCCGTCTCCTCCTCAGCAAGTTTTGTCCGGTCGGCCTAAGGGGTCTGTTTCTGGGCAGGCTGGTCGCGCGCAATTCCAGGAGTCTGGGTCTTGTGTAGCTAGTGGTATTGATATGTTTGGAAGTTTTCGTAATAAGGGCCCCGGCACATCAGTCCAGCCTTTTTCTTCACAGGTTGGGGAGAATCGTGGACCGGCAGACTTGGTAGGGCGGAGTGCGGCCCAGTTGCACCGAGGAGAAGGGAGGGTGGAGCCTGGCGCGGCATACCCCGTACCGGCGAGGATTCCCGGCGCGGTCAACATACGCAGGTCCGGAGCGACTTCGTTGGCCCCAACATCTTTGGCTCAGGATTTCGGCACGGTCAGCAGGAGCAGGTCAGACACGACCTCGCTGGCCGCGACTTCTTTTTCACAGGATTTCAGCGGGGCCGGCAGAAGCAGACCCGGCGCGTCCTTGCTGGCCCCAACGTCTTTTTCTCCAGTTCTCGGCGGGGTTGGCAGCAGCAGGACAGGCGCGTCCTCGCTGGCCCCAACGTCTTTATGTCACTCTAAAAGAGATTTGTCATTGGACAAGGTGTCCAAAAGTGGTCAACGTTTGGGGGAGTACAGACAGGTTCAGTCGGCTCCCCCGCCTCGTGTTTCAGACAGGGCGGGTAAGGCCCTTGGTGGTTTTCAAAATACGTCAGTGGTGGTTGCCCCTCCTAGAGTGGAGGAATCTATGGTGTTGGATTATGGTGAGGACAGCCCTGAGGAGGGCGAGTTACGTGCTGAGGGCACGAGGGGGGGGGGGGGGCATTTTCACGTTTCTGATACTGTTTTACAGGCGCCAGTGGTGGTGCGTCCGAAAACTGCAGTTTCCAGACCTACTCAAGAGAGCGGCCCCTCGGTGAGGGTTCCTCGGACGGTCGACGATGTGGAGCATCTGGCCTGGAGAGTGCGGCCGGCTCAAGTTCCTTTACTAACACCAGGTGAGCGTTCTGTGCCACGGGCCAAACCTACTATGGTGTCTGTGGGGACAGGTGGTTAACCGGTTTCTGAAGGTCTGGACCTTAAACTACGCAAGGGTCGTTATGTCAAAGATCAAGGGGTGGGTACGAGTGATGGGGGTCTGGGTTACAAGGTGGATTCTGGCACTGGTACTGAGCCCATGGAGGTAGGTAAAGATCCCCCGCATAGTAAGGAGCTTAAGATAAAGAAATTACCTTACATGGGCGTTACGAAACCTTTGGGCGCTCATTTAATGTTAGCAACTAAGGAAAGGATTTGGAAGGGGGAGTACGTTGAACTACTGAAGCTCTTACATAGGGAAGTTCGCTCCAAGGAGGGGTCTAAGGAAGAGGAATACGAGCTGGCTAAGCGCCCAAAGGTTCCTTTGACGATAGAAAACTGGACAGCGGCATTTCTGATCTATGCTAGCATGTACTGTGAAAAATTCCCTGAGCGCTGTGTTGCCATTTTTAAGTATATGGATGTGATCAGAAAGGCGCAGATTACTGGCAGTGGTTATGCCTGGTCACAGTATGATGAGGAATTCCGAGCACGGATGGCTTGGGATCCTGAGGCAAAATGGGGGGAGTTGGACAATGACTTGTGGCAACACACTATGGGTGCATCGGCTGGTGGGAAGACGATTTTTACAGCTAGCGGCTATCCGTTACTTTACCGGCCCTTTCAGGGGAAGCCCACCCGGGGAGGGGTGAGTGCAGCAGCGTCAGTGCAACCTGCCAATGGGACCTGTTGGGATTTTAACAGAGGTCACTGCCCAGGGAATATTGTAAGTTCAGGCACGAATGTTCCCAATGTGGAAGAACGCATCCATTGGCCAGGTGTTGAGGGCCTCGCGTTACAGGGGGTCGACAATGGTCACAGCAGCCTGCCAATGCCCCTGGTCCTGCACAGCCGCCTCAGCCTAACAGGGGGGGGGGGGGGGGGGGGAAAGCACTCCAGGAGCTGGGCCCAAAGGCTCGTACTCCGGTTAAAATTTTTCAGCTAGCAGTGGCTCTGAGGGGTTATGGGAATGCCGAGGCTGGTAAGTTACTGCTGGATGGTTTTCAGGAAGGTTTTCGGCTTGGTTATACAGGGCCGCAGTTGCGGCGGTGGTCTAAAAATCTATTGTCAGCCGATGAACATCCTGCTGTAGTGCAAGACAAATTGGATAAAGAAGTGCGTGAGGGAAGGATGGCAGGTCCTTTTGATGATTGGCCCTTGGAGAATCTCATTGTTTCCCCCATTGGTGTAGTCCCTAAGAAGGAGTCTGGGCAATTTCGTCTAATTCAACACTTGTCATGGCCGGAGGGCTCTTCGGTTAATGACTTCATTGACGAGGAAGCTGCTTCAGTATCGTATTCCTCTGTGGATGTGGCCATGGCCCTGGTTGTGTCTGCTGGCTCTGATGCGGAAATGGCTAAATGCGATATAAAATCTGCATTTCGTTTGCTACCAGTACATCCCGGGGATTGGGACCTTTTGGGGATTCAATTTCATGGGAAATGGTATGTAGATCATGCTTTACCAATGGGTTGCTCCATCTCCTGCGCACTATTTGAGACTTTCAGCACTTTTCTCCAATGCTTTCTCACTAATTGTTCAGGTCACCAGTTAGTAACACATTACTTGGATGATTTCTTTTTTGTGGGTGCTCCCAATTCCCCGGCATGTCAGAATGCTTTGCGGACATTTCAGACTTTGATGGATTTCTTAGGTGTGCCTTTATCACCGGAAAAGACAATGGGCCCCTGCGCGACCATGTCTTTTTTGGGTATTGAGATAGATTCTCATGTTATGGAAGCACGTTTACCTGTGGAGAAAAAGGCTAAAATGTTGGAACTCTTACATTCCATGCTGGTCAAGTCAAAAGTAACAGTCAAAGAGATTCAGGTGCTGTTGGGCCATCTCAATTTTGCCTGCAGAGTGGTCAGGGCGGGTAGAACTTTCTGTAGGCGTCTGGGTAGGGCTCTATCAGGGCACTATTTACCTCACCATCACGTTCGCTTATCAGCAGGGGTTAAGGAGGATTTGCGGATGTGGGTAGCCTTTTTACATTCCTTCAATGGCATTCCTCTGTACAGGGAAGAAGATTGGGTTTGGGATGTCCACATTTTTTCTGACGCTGCAGGAAGTGATGGTTTCGGTCTTTATTGGCAGGGCAGGTGGTGTGCGGAACAGTGGCCGGCTCAGTGGAGGAACGGAGGCAGGAGCATTGCATTTCTTGAGCTGTTCCCGGTGGTTGTTGCTTTGACTCTGTGGGGTCATGAGCTGGCTCACAAAAAAGTCCTGTTTCGTATTGATAATAAGGCTGTGGTGGACATTATCAATAGACAGTCGGCTAGGGATGCCCAGATTTTGAAGCTCTTGAGGGTTTTTGTTTTGGGGTGCTTGAAGTACGACATCAGTTTTAAGGCCTTGCACATTCCTGGTGTGGACAATGACATTGCGGATGCTTTGTCTCGTTCACAGTGGGAGAGATTCCATGGGCTAGCCTCGGAGGCGGACAGGACGCCGACCCCCATGCCAGATCATCTTTGGACGGTAGGCGAGACAGGGTCTTACAGTTGGTGGTAGGTTCCCTGGCAGTTTCTACTAGGACAGCATATGAATTAGCCTGGAAGGAGTTTTTGGAGTCTGGAGCTTGCTGGCGCGTGCCCGGTTGGAGACGTTCTGAGGATGTGGTGCAGTTTATTCTTCACTTGATGGACAAAGGTCTGACCCGTGTTACAATTGCAGGAAAATTGGCTGGTATTGCGTTCATGGGCAAGTTATTTTGGGGCTATTCTCCTTTGGCAGGGGAGGTTGGTAAGCGCATGATGGAGGGTTGGTCCAGGGAGCTAGGAAGGGAGCGGATGGTCCGGCAACCTTTGTCATGGCAGACTTTGGCCCGAGTTTTGCAAGTATTGCCCTCTGTTTGTTTAGATGAGTTTGAGGTTTGTCTTTTTTCGACTCATGGTGTGGATGTTTTTCGGTGCTTTTAGGGTGTCGGAATTGTTAGGATCTAAAGTTACTTTTGGGGTGGGGTGGGGGGGGGATGTTCAATTTTCTGAGACAGGATTGCATATTTGTCTGGCTCGCGCGAAAACTGATCAGAGAGGGAAGGGTATTTGGCTGGAGGCGTCTTCTCCTCCGGAGACGTGCCCTTTGCGGTGGGCTAGGCGTTTGAAGGCTTGTTCGGGGGCGGCTGCTGAGTTTTCTGTTTTTCAACATTTGGATGGTTCCAGGGTGACTGATTACCAGGTGCGCATGGTGCTGCGTAAAGCTCTGCGTTTTCTTGGTTTGGATGAAAGTCGTTATGGTACTCATTCTTTCAGGATTGGGGCTGCAACGGAGGCTTATAATAGGGGTTGGTCGCAGCAGGATATTATGTCTTTAGGGCGCTGGTCTTCCGACTGCTTTCGGCGCTATGTGCGGAATGATCCTGGTGCTGCGCTTGCGACTGATGTCTCTCCTTAAAATTTTATGCTGCTTTTCTTTTTTCAGGTTCGGTGGCCGGCCCCCGTTCAGCTGTTATGACGATTAGGATTGTGGGGCATTCCTTCATAAGGCGTGCGGAAGATCAAGCTCAGAAGAGTTATTTTGGTCCTAAGCTTGGTTTTAATGACCGTTTGTTTAATGTTGTGTGGAAGGGTAAAGGGGGTATGATTTGGAGGGAACTTATTCCTGCTTTGAATTCATGGTTGGTAGGAGGTATTTGTCCGGATGTTTTGCTTTTACACCTCGGTGAAAATGATCTTTGTGGGGTCAAAGGGGTGGTCCTTCTACGGACTATGAAGAAGGATCTCTCCCTCATAAAACAACAGTGGTCAGGATGCCATGTTTTGTGGACTGAATTGGTCCCCCGTAGAACTTGGAGGGGTGCGATTAAGCCTAGGTCAGTGGATAAAGGGCGCAGGAAGTTAAATTTAGAGGTTTCTCGTTTTTGCAGGGACTTAGGTTTTGGGCGGGTGTCTCATAAGGACATTCGCTATGATGCTTTGGAGTTTTCGCAGTGATGGAGTTCATTTGTCTCGAATTGGGATGGACTTGTATCTTTTGGAACTGAGGGAGGTACTTTCCAGGTGCTTGAAAATTCAGAATTTTCTTGATTAGATCTTCGATGGTCACTTGTTTGGTCCTTGGGGGGCAGAAAGAGAGGGGTGTGATTATTTCCCCCCCCCCTCTTTTCTGGGTGGCGGAATTTGGGTTTTTTTTGCCAGCAGGAACATGAAGGTTGTTGGGTTTTGTTAAAATGGGGCTATGGCTGGAGAAGTTGAAATAGATGTTTCGTGGGGTGGTTACACTGTTTTGGTTAACGTAAGTTCTTGGTGGGCAATTTGGGAATGTGATGTTATGCTTTTGGGTTGGGATGATGTTTAAATGATTATGCAGGTTTTGTATTGGTTTGTATTGTAATTATGTTGTACAGGGTGGGGGCGGGGATTGTGACGTATTAGGGGAGGGCCTGACGTTTGGGGTTTGTAGTTAATAATAATTAGTGAGGTGTAGTTTTGTAAGGCGTTGGCCAGGGTTGTATTGTTGTAAATATGCACCTGTTTCAATAAAGCGGCCTTTTTCACACTCTCAATTTGTCTGGTGGTCTGCTCACCCCCCACCCCTCCCTCCCAAGGGGGGGCTTGGGGGGGGCAGCCGACCGGAGGGAGGTCCCCCCCCCCCGGGCTGTTTGGGAGGGGCATGTGGGGGGGGGGGGTTTAGAGAGCAGGATCCCTTTGGGCTTCTTTTGGGCTGGTTTTGGGCTCTCCTATTTTCTACTGAGGGAGCCCAACTATAAATTCTGTTGGCTCCTCCTCCCGGCCACCATTTTCGGCTAGGTGACCTGGTGGCCGGGAGCTCAATTAGCTTAATAAAAATTCCCCCCCCCTCCCTCCCTCCCTTCTCTTTCGATCTCCTTTCTAGTGTTAATTTATTTATTTTCCTCTTTGGGGTTTTATATTTATTTATATTGGTCGTTTGTCGGAACAGGTGGATATGGGTTTTATGTTGTACATTGTCGCTTGGAACAGGTGCCGTGCGGAATTTGGGGGTTTTTTGCCAGCAGGAACATGAAGGTTGTTGGGTTTTGTTAAAATGGGGCTATGGCTGGAGAAGTTGAAATAGATGTTTCGTGGGGTGGTTACACTGTTTTGGTTAACGTAAGTTCTTGGTGGGCAATTTGGGAATGTGATGTTATGCTTTTGGGTTGGGATGATGTTTAAATGATTATGCAGGTTTTGTATTGGTTTGTATTGTAATTATGTTGTACAGGGTGGGGGCAGGGATTGTGACGTATTAGGGGAGGGCCTGACATTTGGGGTTTGTAGTTAATTATTTAATTAGTGAGGTGTAGTTTTGTAAGGCGTTGGCCAGGGTTGTATTGTTGTAAATATGCACCTGCTTCAATAAAGCGGCCTTTTTCACACTCTCAATATGTCTGGTGGTCTGCTCAACCCCCCCCACCCCTCCCTCCCAATACTCACACAGTTTTAGGGGTGGATCTTTGCAAGGCAGGCCCCCGGTTTCTCAGGGTTACAACGGCCCTAAGGACTAGCAAGGCACCCATGTTTTCATTCAGGGTCCTGCCGTAAAGACTCCTGCCGCATGAAACAACAAATTAGCATGTTAACATGTTCCCCACCTAGCTGCACGCTCCTGCCAGCATGCCGAGTACGCAGGGAGGGAGACGGTGTGATTAGGACACACAAAGAGGAAGGCAAGTGGGCGAGTGCAAGTATAAGATCTTTCCGACCGTCTGTGCGTAGGAAGTGATGCAGTCTCGGCGCAGGACTGCGACTCTGCGAGGGACTTCCCGGGGTCCCCACTACTAGAGCATGGTGATGTGCTGAATGCGGCACTAAGGTGGCAGCCTTTTTAGGTGGGCACACTGCATGTACGCTGGCAACCTCAGTTGCAAGCCTGCAGTCCCGTTCTACTCTGGAAAGAGTTTCATTTTAGGCGCCACGCTCTTTGAGACCAGTGCTATGCTTGTGCCACAAGTATCTATTAATATATATCCGATATAAGTTATCTGGAAGGCATAGTCTGCCTACAACAAAGCAAGGCACAAGAGCATGGCCCGCAGCAGACCAGAGAACAGCTGCTGCTAAAGTTACGTGCCTCAGTGCTGAACAAGTGTGCCCCAAGCAAGCAGTAGTTGGAAAGAAACTTCGGACGTTACATGAAGCATGAGAAGAGTCTACATTGAACATCATTCAACCAGAACTGACAAGCGGGGATTGTGTCATCATGCTCTGCCTTGTGCTTATGAGGAACGGGGAACGTTTTCATCACAATGTTACTAATTTTCAACACAATACATACAAGCATTTGCAATCCAATATGTTTTGCCTTACTGATAGCTTGAGCTATTGGCGTTGCATTATTATTTGCAAAGCCAATAAGTCAAACTTTCAGTAATGCTGGATCTTACCTCTGGATCCCATGACGATTATCAGCAGGGCAGTGGCCTGTAGAAAAGGACCTAAATATTGCCCCTACAGATAACGGCATGGCTGGACGCTGCATTTGCATGTATGGGGAGGAGGGTATGCAAGCGAGGAGTTAAGAGACGCCCAGAGCTGGCCAACCAAAAGAATCAATTGGTGATGTCTGCTAGGTGGGAACAAAGAACAATATTAACCTAACAGAGTAAAAGAATATTGACAAGCATTGGCATAGCCAATTAGTCTCGCCTTCTGGACCTTATAATTGTGGAACCATGCACCACATTATCCTGGGTTCTGTTCCGCCTATGATTGAAAGGGCTGCTCCATGGGAGGAAACAAATAACAAGGAAGCAAGTCCATCATTATTCTATGGCTCAGTATAGGAAATTTGCCTCTGTAAATGTATTTAAGTGCACAACAAGTTTAACTTAAATGTATAAGCTGCTTTACAAATTGGGTTCTACATTTCACAATCAGTGTTAACATAATGTATATAGATACTGCACAAACGTCTGACACATTAAAGAATGGGTGTCTGCCAACTGATAATATCTTAACAACAACAAATCTCCATTCCTAACAATAGGTTCAAAGGAGAAAAGCAACACAGAGCCAACAATAATCACAAACTGCACCCTATGAACCGACATTCCTGAAAAACAACAATGTGAAGATAAGGAACAAGTCCAAGTACCTACTCCACTTGCTAAACACAAAAAAGAACTGTTTCCTAAGTTTGGGCCTTCTCCCACGATTATTACAGAGACAATACTTTTTAGGAGTCCGTGGAGTGAATTAGATGCACTCCAGCTTCTTGGAAATACTGCTGTGAAGAACAGAATGCTTTGGAATATTTAGACACGTGGGAGTTACAATGCACACTGTCTACCGACTGCCAATCAGTTCTTGAACTACATCGCTGTATTAGCACATCTGGAACAAGGCAACAAGGCAATGCACACAAGGAAGTGTTCACAACCAGTCCACAATTTGACAGATTCACCAGAAGAGTAATAAAATATGCACTCAAAAGCAAATGTGGGCACAATCCAGAGTCATTGTTTCATGGTGAACGTCCAAGACCTGTCAAAATTAAATTCACCCTCAAGCCACACTCTTTACATTGCGTCATAAAATGCTAAAGTAAACAAATAACGTGGTTTTGTTTTGAAGCACTAATGCACAAATTGCCAATAGAGAAATGCCTTCATTTTATCTTCTGTCCCAACTGCAGGCTGGGACTGCATCTCTCCTGATTTCTGTAAAGCGGATACTTCCCTGCTATCAGTCCAGATAGGAGAGAAAAACCACAGCTGGTGTACTTTGCCCTCAAACTAATATAATTCAACAAATCGGGGCGGTAAGGGCCCTTCCAATGACATAGGGGATGAAGAAACCCCAAGCAATGCAGAAAGAAAGGGGCTGCTCTCATACAGTGCGTCTGAGGCCGCCTGTGATGGCAGAGTGGGGACCTTGCTGCACATTACATCAATGGAAACGATACAGGAGGAAACGGATGTTGTATGTGTCATCACACACATAAGAGTACAAACAGGGGCCCCATAAGCCGTAACCACCAAGTTGCTGACCCCATATTAAATGCCCCTGTGGCACCTCCACTACAGCAAAAACTGTGTAAAGTACCTTACTGCCATCAAACTAAATACAACTCATCAATGCTTCTATTACAGTAACGGATTTTTACAATACAAATTAAGAGCAAAGATAATTACAGCCTTCCCAGACTTTAAAAGATTTCAAAACGACAGTATAGAAATTGTATGGGGGCTGTATATGGGGAGGCAGGTTAGTAATGCTTATTACAGTGGGGTTTAATGAAGAGGCGCCTTAAGTCTCCATATCAAACTCAATAAAAGTGCCGTAATTACAAAAATCATGTTCAGCCAGCCTCTGGAAGGACCTCCTTGTTATGTCACCCTGTTTCACCCATCATTCAGCCACAGCATGTACATGCCACAAACATGAAAAAGCATCAGCGATTCCAGACATGACCTGACCATCTGGAAGTCCTATTGTTAACAGTGGGGACGGAGTGTTTTGCCAGTGAAGTGCGACCGCTTCGTATTTCACGTTTTCCGTTCCTATTTATTTACTTGTCAAATCTTGCTGCCTAAATCAACATCTCTTCCCAGAACTCCGCCGAGCCTCTTATTAATGCCCTGACGTAAGAGTGGGGACATCCAAATTGTGTGCTTACTCCACTGAAGTGGCGGCAACAGATATATTTGGAACTCTTTGGGGAAGTGCAGACCTTGTAGAATGCAACAGAGGGCCGGACAAGCATCTCTTTCATCAAGGTCTTGTTCACGACAGTCAGCCCTCCTGCAGCTCGAATTGGAGGCCGCCTGCTTTTCCACAAGTCAGTGGGGAAAGTGCTTTAAAACAAGCTTCATGTGTGATTGCAGCAACTCCGATCAGAGCACAACAGCTGGTCTTTTCCAGCTACGGGCCCATGAGGAAGTTAAAAGCGAAGTGGAGGATGAGAGTTGTTAAAGGGGCAGGCTCCGCAGCAAAGCGAGATGGTTTTGGGGACATGAAAAATCTTTTCACTTTGGAGTTTTAGAAAGAAAATTACCTTAAAAACGAAAGTAGGGTCTGACAGATGATCTCGGTTTTTGAATGGACAGCAAATGTGAAGAGATTACAATTACAGTCTGTAGTATTAATGATGAATCAGAGACGTATGAAGCTTCTTGTGTTCAAGTTTATTCGGCTCAAGAGCAGCACAGCGACAGGCTAAAAGTACAGCATCCAACTGACAAAACTGTCAGCATTCCACTCCGGCCTCGGAACTCACAGAACTCAGGGTTCCAACTACCAGTGCCCTAAGGGCACAAACACAGAATACTACATTATCCTCATTTCTGCAAACAAAAAGGAAGAAAAGAAAAGAGCCAAGAGATAGACTGAAAGAAACAGGGAACTAAAGGAAAAGCGAGAAGGGAGGAAAAAGGAAGTACAAGAGAAGAAAGGAAACCAGACAAAACACGAAACGGGGAAAGCACCTCACATGGCAGGATGAGGAAAAACAGAACTATCTGAACCTGACAGGAATCCTGGGTACTCTCAAACTCCTGCGAAGTGTGGGCGACAAATCTTCATTACAACATTTGTTGCCAGAATTGGTGGATTCAGGGGAGGCAATTTTAACTTTGACAACCTTACAGACATTCCACCAATGGTTGTTGTTAACTTGCACAGCATTGCCACAAACCTTGTTGACAACAAACGGTTCAGAGAATTTACTCCTGCCTTTGGTGACATGAGCAGGATTCTTAATGCGAACAACATCACCAACACAAAAACCATGAGACACCACTTTTTTCCTCTCATCAAAATGGCTTTTCTGCCTAGCCTGTGCTTTGTTAACATTTTCTCTCACAAGACCATCAATGCCATCTATGACATTCATCTTGACCCACTTGGACATCCAACCAGGACAAATCTTAGTCGACGGTTTCCTCCCCCTTAGAAGTTCAAAAGGGGAGAAACCAGTGGAAGAATGTGCGGTCGTACGGTAAAACCATAGCATGGAGCGAACAGCGTTTTCCAACACACACTTACTGGCAAAGGCCCATTGCACACAGTTATTCAACACACGGTTCATTCTCTCGACAAGGCCATTGGACTGGGGATGGTACAAAGAACTCTTCTTGTGAGAGACACCACTCTGGGTAAGAAAAGACTCGAAATCAGAACTAACGAACTGTACCCCATTGTCGGTCATGATACACGAAGGAAATCCCTCTCTAAGAAAGATATCTTTCAGGAACAAAATGACATTAGCGGAGGAGGGCTCATTGATGAACCGAACCTCAGGCCACTTGGAATAATAATCAATGGCCACGATAGCATATCGTGAGGTGGGAGGTAAGAGGTTAAAGGGTCCAACCAGGTCAACTCCAATCTTTTCCCAAGCTCTTTCTGGAAGTTGAACCGGCACCAGGGGGGGCGTCCTCACTTTTAGACATTTGTCTGAATTGTTGCATATAACACAACCATCAATCATTGAATCAACACACGCATCCATTTGTGGCCACCAAAAAACATCTCGCAACCTGCGTTTGGTGAAAGTTTTCCCTAAGTGACCTTCATGTGCACCATCCATAAGACGTTCCCTCAAACTCTCCGGAGGGACAAGTCTACCACATCGCAAAAGAATACCATCCTCTACGGTGAGTTCTTCAGCAACCTTAACATACGTCTGAAAAGGTCCAGAGACATACTTCTCCCTCGGCCAACCAGACTTCAAAAATTCAATGACACGAGCAAGGATGACATCCTTTGCCAATTCTCCCCTCCACTCAGTTTCATTCACAGCACACATGCCTTCTAAGTCTAATGCCGCAACAAAACAATCCTCCTGATCATCTTCCCTCTCAACCTCGGAGTCATCACCAGAGATAGGAAAACGTGAGAAATAGTCTGCCCTGACATTTTTTGCTCCAGGCAAATAGGTTATGTCAAAATCATACTGTAGAAGCTTGGTCGACAACCTTGCAATTCTAGGGGTGTGCTCTTTAATTTTTTCACCAGACAAGATTGAGACCAAAGGACTGTGATCTGTGCGTATAGTGAAATGACTGCCCCAGAGAAAGGAATTGAATTTTCTGACTGCCCACCAGCAGGCCAATAACTTTCTCGATGACCGAGAAATTCATCTCTGCACCACGCAAAACTCTTGACGCATAAGCTATGGTGTTATCAACCTGACCATTCTTCTGGGTGAGCACAGCCCCAAGACCAAACCCGCTAGCATCAACAGTCACCACACATTCCTTATTTGGGTCAAAAGCTCTGAGAACACTGTCACTCACAAGCTGAGACTTGATCCAGCGAAAAATTTCATCACAATTCTCATTCCACACAAAAGGTACATTTTTCTTGAGCATGTTGGTTAAAGGTTGAATTTTTGACGCGTAACCCTTGATGAATCTAGAGTAGAATTCACTCAACCCTATAAAGGATTTCAAACCAGGTTTATCCAGGGGAGGAGAGGCATCGACAATGGCTTTTACTAACCCTGGACGTGGTTCAACCCCCTTGTGAGAGACTACATGCCCAAGAAATTCCATTTTCTCTTTGAGGAAAACACATTTCTCCCTTTTTAGAACAACGCCTTTACTTTGCATAATGCCTAACACCTGACTCAAAGAAACATCATGTTCCGCTTTGCTCTGCCCAAAAATGAAGACATCGTCTTGAAAAACGATCACTCCGGGAGTGTCCTTGAACATCTGGCTCATTAACCTCTGGAAAACTGCTGCCGCAGAGGCAAGACCAAAGGGCATTCTACAGTACTGGAAGCTGCCAAAAGGTGAAACGAAAGCAGTTAAGTGCCTAGAAGACTCACTCAACACCACCTGGTGGTAAGCTGATGCTAGATCCAACTTTGTGAACCACCTAGCGCCCCTGGTTAGAGACAATAAATCGGTGATCTTAGGCAAGGGGTGCGAGTCGACCCAGATGTTTCTGTTAAGGCTGCGTAAGTCGACAGACGCGTAAATCTCCATTCCTTTTCCTTGCGACAACAAGGGGAGACAACCACAACGATGACTCGATGGGTTCGATAATGCCCTTTTTACACAAATCCATGAGCTCCTCTTCAAGACTATCCCTGACACTAAAAGGGACACCCCTTACCTTATGCTTGACTGGAATGGCCCCTTCCTTAACTCTGATTTCGTGTTCGAAACCTCTAATCGTTCCTAGACCTTTGCTGAAAACAGAAGGAAACTTAATGGCCAAACCCACCACATAGTCATCAGTTTCTACAACTGCCAAACTCTCTGAAATTAAAACATCCTCTTCCATCCCAACCTGTTCACTTGCTCCGGGTCTTAATATTAACCGAAACAAACCACCATGGAACCAACCCAAAATGTTAAGACCCTTGCAAGCCACGTATACTTTACCAAAAATTTTCCTCCCCCTGAACTGAATGATATCCTCAAAATACCCATCCAAAGCTATTCTGCGCCCCTCAAAGGACAGAGGAGCTCTGTCTGGAGGTTCTAGTTTTCTTCCTGGCCAAGTCTCATTAAACAGTTCTTGGGTGATCATGGTGACCTTAGCTCCTGAGTCTACTAATAAAGAAATGATTTTATCACCCACACCAAAATTTTCATATGGATCAACACAATCCGCAGGGTCACCAACAATGACTCCATCATCACGCACAGCTATGACCATGTCTTTGTCGACTTTGGTAGGCACATCAACAGAATTCTCCCCCTCACGAACCACAACAACCATATCTCTAAGATCATCCTGAATGGTACTAATGTGATCTTCCCCCCTGCTGGTGTAATCATTGCATTCTGCAACACATCCTACCCCAGTAGTATTAACCTGACTCTGAGACTTATTGCTTAAACTCATATTTCCCTGCTTAGGATTTTGGCAAATTTTGGCAAAATGACCAAATTTCCCACAAGTGCGGCAAGTAGCACTCCTAGCCGGACAGAACTTATTGTCCTTGTTGTGAGAGGGATTCCCACATCTATAACAAATGTCGCGTCTAGAAAACAGATTCCTATCGTTGCGTTGTGGATAAGAAGAAAAGTTCCTCTCAAAAGGTTGCTGACTTGGACCAGTTCTGGTTTCTCTGTTCTCCTTGGACCTCACAATGGAGACTGTCTCTTCGTTTTTTTTTTCAAGCTCTTTAACCTCTTTCTTAGATAGTTCTATACTCTTGGCTGTGCGGATTATTTCTTCCAGAGTAGGATTCCCTAACGTGAGCAACTTCTGTTGAATCGACTTGTCAGTGCACTTGCAGATGTACTGATCCCTTATCAATTGTTCTCTGAATCCTTCAAACTCGCACTCTGCACTCAATTGTCTCAGAATGGAAACATAGGTTTCCACATCTTCGCCTGGGAGTTGGTCCCTTTTGAAAAACTTATGTCTGATCACAACGAGACTTGGTTTCACGTCAAACCTCAACTCCAATTTCATTCTTGTCTCGACATACTCATCGATGTCATCTTCGTTGTTTCTTGGAATAGGGGGTAAGTGTTTAAAGATTTCCCTGCCCTCGAAACCCAAAGAATGCAAAAGGAGACACTTCTTCCTTTCTGCGCGGTATCTAGACGCGCCTATTGCACCTAGATAGGTTTCGAAGGCGTCGAACCACTTCCTCCAAATTATTGGTGGATTCCCTGGTGTCTCCAGGAAAGGTGGTGGAGGCGAAACTGACTGCATTGCAAGAAAAAGTAGACTGAAAGAAAATAAGAGAAGACAACAGGTCCTGTGATGTCGCTGTGCCAATTGAGGAATAGGGTATTCCTTAGAACGTGCTGGAAACTGACTAGAAAGATTGCATAACCGAGTGCAGAAGTAAATGGTAAACACTCGTGTGACTTTTTTTTTTTTTTTTTTTAACCAACTCACTGTTCAAGTGACATTAGAGCGTTATGAAGGAGAGCGCTTTTACTTTCCTTGTCCTTTGAAAGTTCCTTGCCCCACAGCGTGTAGCACACAACAGTAGATGCCTTTAAACTAGTCTACCGTTTTAAGAAATGTACCTTGCCCACAGCGTATAGCGCACAACAGCGTAGAACAGTATTGAGAGTCTCTTCGTGAATTGCCAACCACGTAAGTTTTTTTGATCAAAAATGGCCGCTGCGTGCGTGGGACCGCGTTGCCAACCACGGACGTCACAGCCAAAATGGCCGACGGATGGAAATCAGCGTGCCTAACGCTGCCAACCACACGCTCCACCCAGCGCCAACCACGACAGTTGCGCAGCCGCTCTCCGACCCCAACTGGACGTGCAGTGACAAAGAAAACGGCACACTTATCTTGGATTGATCTTCGTCGTGCGCTCCACTCAGGTTCCTTCTCCTTCTGTGGGATATGTGCTACTCGCAAAACGCGACTCCTCCTCCTCGCCGGCGCCGAGACACACCGACCTTCACTCTCGATTCAGCACATGCACGAGGTGAGACTGCAGGTTCGTTTTGTGCTCTTGGGCATCGTCGCCATCAATTCTGTAGTATTAATGATGAATCCGAGACGCATGAAGCTTCTTGTGTTCAAGTTTATTCGGCTCAAGAGCAGCACAGCGACAGGCTAAAAGTACAGCATCCAACTGACAAAACTGTCAGCATTCCACTCCGGCCTCGGAACTCACAGAACTCAGGGTTCCAACTACCAGTGCCCTAAGGGCACAAACACAGAATACTACACAGTCCCGTTTACACAAACGGAGCTCGGAGCAACTGAAAACATCCAGCACGGGTGTTAAAGGATCTTACCGAAAGGAAAAAGTAGTCCCTAAAGAGATGTTGGAAACTGGAAGCCTGCAAGTCCTGGTGGCCTACTCCGTGGGAGGGAATGACCAAAGAAAAGGAGGGTCTAATAGGAAAGATGAACCACTTAGAAGCCCACAAAGAATTATATACTAAAGTATATACAACAGGTCTCGAATGCTTGACGTAACAAATTAACCAACCAAAAGTGGTGGGTGTGTCCAAAGTTCTTGATAGCTCATATACCAAATACAGCATGCCTAGACTCAACAAAAAAATAAAACACACACACATTAACACTAAATGATTACCTGCAGTAATAGTATTGCAGCTTGAATTTTCTGGATTCACATACTGTGCATTATTAACCATCAAGTGGTTGGGTCTGAAATTATTTTAGTCCCTTCTCTCTCTGTTTTTTTAGTGGGTGTCAATGAGTCTATCCTTCCTTGCCACGTCCCTCTATGTAGAAAACCAGACGTACACCCTAGAAGCCCCGTGTTATGGTTGCCATCTTTTTACCTTTGGGCAGCCCTCTCATAAGTTTGGTTCTTCTCCATACTCTTACCTCTATCAGTTGCCAATACACCGAATTCTGGTGTGGCTGGAGTATCGGAGGTGAATCCCAAAAATTCTTCAGAAGCTATAAAACTAGGCCTATAGGGGAGTAATTTTATTTTGCAACATGAATCTTTTTGGGATTCACATGCTTTGCATTGATTGTGTAGCAATAGTCTCGTCCATTTGAAGGCTGGATTGAAATGCGTGTATTTGCAAACAAGTGTGTCTGCACCTTTTGTCCCAACTGTGCTGCCTTGCTAGCTTGGGTGCCCATGAAGTAACGTTTTTTGAAGGTGTGTATGGAGACCACGTTGCCACTGTGCAAGTCATTTATATATACACATTAGCAAAGAAAGTGAGTGTTGCTTCACTTTTCTTCATCAGATGGTCTCAAAAATCCATCTAGCAATAGTTCCTTTGGGTGAAGGAGAGAGACTGTTGATTGCTGGGGTAAAGAAAATTAAAAATTGGATACCTTTCCTGATTGTTTTGTATCCTGTAGAGGATACAGGACTTCCCTTCGGTCATTCAATGTGGGTATGAAAATGCCCATTCTACTTACGATTTAGATAATGGTTTGGTCGGTTACCATGGAAGTGCAAAATCAGCTTTGGAAGAAACTGCGGATTAGTTTACATTACCACTCTGTCTCTATCTATTTGATAGTATAGTTCTTGCATGGTCATAGCCTGCAGCTCACTAACTCTCTGTAGAGATGTGATAGCAATTAAGAAAGGGGTATTGAGTGTTAAGTACTTGAATCTCATGTTATGCATGGGTTCAAAGGGTGGATTCATAAGCTGTGTCAGCATAACGTTTAGCATCCACATTGGTGTGGGAGGGGGGAGTCTTACATCAGTGGGGTTATTCCCTTTGCACCCTCCGGCACTCATTTGCTGACTGGTGTTTAAACAAAACTCCTTCCTTTCACTGCCTTTGTGTACACCACTAAAACTGACAGGTGAAAGAGGGACCAGACAACAGTAGTGTCTTGCATCCAGCTTTTAACAAGCATTTGCAATGCAATAGGTCTCGCATTAGGAAAGTTTGAGCTATTGGTCTTGTAAATGACAATTTTTTTTATTTATGTGTTGGTTTTGAAAATAGTTAAATTAATCGCTTTGTCATTTACAATGCCAATAGTTTTAACTTTCGCAAATGTGACACCTATAGCATTTGTAATGCAACATGTTTTGTATTTACGTAATTTAGCTGTATGAATGAATTTGAATGAATGAATGAATGAATGAATGAATTTGGGTTTTATATAGCGCATGGCTGCCCGGAAGCGTCCCAGCGCTGAGATTGCAAGAAACAACTGAGGGAGAAATTACAAATTACAATGGCTTTTAATTTTTTTAAATAATTAATACTTAAATAAAAGTGATTTTAATTTATAATGGCAATAGCTTAAACTTTTGTAAAAAACGTTTGTGAAGATTATGTTCAGTGTATTTTTTGTGACGAAAATCCAAGAACAGAAGTGAAATATTAACATCTTTTTGTGACATTTGAAATAAAGTTTGAAACATTGAGAGAACATATTTGAACCAGTTGTTGTTGAATGGTTGCTCAGATTGATGCTGGGGTGGTGCTAAGTGGTGCTGGGGTGGTGCTGAGTGGTGCTGGGGTGGTGCTGAGTGGTGCTGTGGTGGTGCTGCGTTATACTGGGATGGTGCTGAGTGATGCAGGGGTGGTGATGCTGTGGTGGTGCTGAGTGATGCTGTGGTGGTGCCGAGTGATAATGTGGTGGTGCTGAGTGATAATGTGGTGGTGCTGAGTGATAATGTGGTGGCGCTGAGTGGTGCTGGTGTGGCGATGAGTGATGTTTGGGTGTTATTTATTTTGGTGTTGCGCTGCGTGATGCTGGTGTTGGGCTGATTGCTGCTGTGCTGTTTGAGTGGTAATGTGGTGGTGTGCAGTGATGCTGGTGTGTCCCTTAGTGATGCTGGTGTGCCCCTTATTGATGCTGGTGTGGTGCTGAGGTGGTGCTGAGTGGTGTTGTGGTGGTGCTGAGTGGTGTTGTGGTGGTGTTGTGTTGACTTATGCTGGGTTGGTGCTGAGTAATGTAGTCATTTTGTTGAGTGTTGCTGTGTTGGTGCATAGTTTTGTTTTTGTGGTGCTGAGTGGTGCTGTGTATTTGCTTTGGTGGTGCCGACTGATGTTTTGGTGGTGCTGAGTGGTGCTGTGGTGTTGCTGAGTGGTGCTGCTGAGTAGTGCTGTGGTGGTGCTCGAGACCTAAAAATACGTGGTGCTTTATAGAACCTTAACATAACACCATTGCACTCCACTGACAGACAAGAGACACAACATACATCGCCATCATGTTGGAATGGAAAAAAGATAGGAGCAAACCTGGGGTCGGTTCTATGGTGGTGACCGGGGCGCCCGAGAGACTGAGGGAAGAACAAAAAAAAAGAAAAAAAAAGAAAAACCATGCAAAGAAAACCCACCCTAGGTGGAAAATAATCTCCAAACAAAAGGGCTGTCAAATCAGAAACACAGTTAAGAACAGGCTAAAAATCACCTGAGAAGCCCTGACCTCAGGGACATACTGATTTTGCCTGCCTGCCATGTAAAACTGTTTGCAGATGTGCTTATTGCAGTTGGTGACTACAAATGGTTTGTTTTGGGTTTTTTCCTTTTTTTTCTAAAACGAAATGTAAGCCCAGGCACGTTCACCTCCTGAAGTCATGTGGTGCCTTTAAACTGCCGAATGAAGGCATAACCCACTGGAGTTTTAGTAAAGTCTGACAAACTCAAATGTCTTATGAAACGAAAGGTATAGTCTATTTTTTGTAAAGGTAGACTCTAACTGCACATTCAAAAACACATCTTTAATTAGGTCTTATTGTAAACGGCATCAATACAATTTTCAATTCGAGACGAAAAGGCAGCCAGCAATTCCTGTAGCTGAAAAATAGTCCCGTGAACGAGTACAGATTTACACCTGCAGGAAAAATACCAGATTTCTTTAAAGCCATATCACGGTTCGAGGTCTGAAAATGGCCATTCAGTCTTCCGCACCTAACTTGGCCGTAGGACAGGCAGTGACACTTCAGTTCTGCTATGAGCCCAACCTCCAAGGACAATGTGGCAAAAACAACAACGAAACACATGTAATGACTACACGGCATAACATTTGATGATAATACCATTTCGGTTTTTCAGCAATCAGGAAGTGCATGTAATATTTTTTAAAAATAACAACCCTTACTGAAAACAACAAACACTCAAACGTTCGTGGTAGATGTGGGCGAGTCAACAAACAGGGAGAGCCACACGGCTCTATGAACCCAGGCATGAAACGAGCGAGCCCCGAAAAATTGTTGCCATGTAAATAATACAACCATCATGTTCAAATATGAAAAATGTTCTTCAAAATAAAAATGTGTGTGTTCAACGTGTGGAAAGCGTTTCATCTTAGTACATACATCTGGTGGGAGAAGAGATCAAATATATTGGGGCAGAGACTGGGGAAAGCACCAGACACGTGAAATGTAATTATCGGCCGATTGCCGGTGTAATAAAAAGTTCATAGACCCGGTACCGGTACTTTTAAAAGTAAGCAGGTACTGTGGTATAGGGTCCTTGCACCTCTATTTTTCCATTTCAAACACTATCTCACACGTTTGTGGCTCTTGCTTTAGCGTACCAGCACTCTTGCTTTATATCTTCAGTTCTTATACCAGAAAAGTGTTCTACAAAACCTCACATCATATTAATTTCAACAGACGTTTCATGAAAACAATACTATGGCGAAATTTGAAAAATTGGGGATGACTAGAGACCGGTTCCACAATGATTTATACGGCCCACGTAAAGCACCCAATCCAGTCCTCCGGGTCAGATGTACCGATGCATGGCGTCTGTCGGTCTGTCTGTCTGGTCTCTGCGAGCAGGGGGCGTATGTTTTACCTGTGCAGGGGGCGCTCTCGTGTGAACCACCTGTGCGCCTCCCTCTCGTGTGTGTACCTGTGACCATGGTTAGCAACTTCCAAATCTCAGGTTACAGCAAAGCACCTTCGTTAGAAGGCAGCACAGCCCCACCCACCGACACCTTCCACAAGCAGAGCCCAGAGCAGCGCGCGCAGCGGCCCAGATCTGAATGGTGTGCAGTGATCAGTGTCACCGAGGCACAAGGAAGCCGGGTCCAGGACAAGCTACTCTACCCCATCCCAATTCACAGCGACCACGACAAAACGGAGGAAGAAGGCGGCTGAACCCTGAGACAAGAAAAACTTTTGAAACAATTGAGACAATGCGGTGCGTTTATGACACACAATGCTATTTTGCTTTCTTAAGTCATCTTCTTGTCTTGTTCTTACTTCAATAAAGACAAGTTTCAGATGGGCCAGGTGCGAGGAGGCGCAAAGCAGCTTTCATGATGGGGAGCAAGATACGAAAAAGATCAAACGCCGTATTTTAGAGTTCTGATACGTCGTGGATGGAGGAGAAACTGGTTAATTGATTTGAGATTTCTTTGAGGAAGATAGGGGACAGGTTTTTCCTGGCCATATCTCGGGCCTTTTTGCTTGACCTAGCTTTAAAGGTCAGACAGAGCAGTTTAAAAATTGCTTTTTTACCTAACAGGTAGCCAATGAAGGGTCCTGAGCCGGGGGACTGACGGTGTGCCCGATGACGGTTTATTAACCAGTTGGGCAGCAGTATTTTGCACCACCTGTAATTCAGATAGAAGGGATTTGTTGGATGCTGCTAGCAAGACATTTCTATAGTCTAGGCGACCGCTTATCAGCGCTATGGGCGAGGGCCTTCAGGAGGACACCTGAAGCCACTGAAATACCTTCTTGAGGAAGCGCATCACCCCCAAACCACGTGCTGCAAGTAGCCATCACCTGCTCTTTCATCAATAGTTTGTTATCTATCAAAATGCCTACATTTCTTCCAGTATTTGTAGGAAAGGGAGGAAGGAAGAGCTGGGTGGGCCACCAATCAATTGTCCAAAGGTACTGTGCCTTTCCAAACATTAAATTCTCAGTCATCCACGTAGCAATGTTTCTCATGCACGTAGTGAAAAGTATTTTGACATTCTCCATCTCTGGTCCAAGGGCGATGACCAGTTGTGTGTCGTCCACATAAGAAAATATTTAAAAGCTGAAGGACTTAACCAGCTGAGCCAAAGGGGAGACGTAAACATTAAAGAGCATGGGGCTCAGGGCCGAACCCCAAGGCACCCCCCTTCCTAGTGACAGATTCTAGGATTGGACTAAGCGTACATTTTTTGAGTTCAGCCCTTGAGAAAGTCAGTTAGCCAATTCAGTGCCATGCCATGAATTCCCATCTCATGCAGATGCTCAATCAGGATGGGATAAAGCATGGTCTCGAATACCGAAGACAGGTCGATAAGAACCAGCATCACAGGTGTGCCTGCATCTAAGGAAAGGCTGAGCAAGTCAACTACAGCTACAAGAGTGGTTTCTGTGCTATGAGAGGGACGAAATCCCAATTGAGAGGAGTCCAACAAGTGATAAGTCTCTAAATAAGAGGAAAGTTGACTTTTGACATGAGCTTCCAACAACTTGCTAATCGAAGACAGAAGGGAAATAGGACAGTAGCCTGCCACGTCCATGGGATTGTCAGATTTTTTTTTTAAACATAGGTGCAACAAAGGCAACTTATGGTTCCTTGGGCACCATGGCTGATGACAAAGATAGGTTGCGTAAAGATGTAACCATAGGTGCAAGAGAATTGGATAGCATGGCTGTGATATGTAGGTGGGCAAAGGTCTGCTGGAGAGCCAGATTTTGTTTTAACTAAGAGTTCCAATACTTGAATATAAGTGATCGATTCAAATCTTTCGAATATAGCCTGGGAGTTACTACCTGCAACACTATCGAGTTTGGGGTATATTGGTGCCAACTAGTTATGAAAATTATGATAAATATATTATCTATTTTTATTTCTAAGTGCAAAGCCAAGGAGTCACCGAGTGTTTGGGAAGCTATTGTAGCCGAACTGCAGGAAAGGGGTTTAGAATGCTCCTTTAAGACTTTAAAAATCTCTTCTGCAGAACTTTCTGCTTTTTCAATTCTGCCAATAGTAAAGAGTCTTCTGACTGATTTTATTTTGTCTGGTAAGACCCTAACACATTTCTGTATTGGTGTCTGTGGAGGGTGTCTTTCGAAGACCTCCATATATGTTCTAATTTCTTACCGTTTGATTTTTCAATTTTTAATTCTGCTGTGTAGCAAGAGGCATTGGGTCTGGACAATTAGTATGGGTTTTGTAGGGGGCGACTATGTCAAGAGCCCCGGAAAAGGACTATGATAATACACAGAACATCAATGCTGCCTGGGATACGTTCTTAAAGTCTGGGGTTCTAAACACAACTTGAAAGCTGGCTGCAGATAGCGGCTTCCAGCATCTTGTTCTAACCTTTATTCCTGTTTTAGATTTTGCAGGGGAATATTTAAAAGAGATATTACATTTGATTAAGAAGTGATCTGTCCAGGTGAGAGGTTCAGGTTCCACCACTCCACACCCCTCCTCAGGGAGCTCCCGACATGTATACACTGGGAAATGAAGAACAGTAAGTTTAAAGTGTGGCCAGCAGAGTGGATGGAGCCCGTTTTTAGGTCTCGTGGCGATTACCGCGCGAAAGCGCGGTCTTGCCAGAGACCTATAGTCGCCTGCTCAGCTTCCCAGGAGACAAGAGATGGCCACGCGCATCTTCAAGAATCGGAGCAGGCCGCGCGTGTGCACATCTCCTGTCTCCTGGGAAGCTCCAACACACACAGCCACACCTCCCCCTGCTTTCGCACACGCATGCCGCACACACACACACACACACACACACACGCGCACACACACAAGCGCACATACAGAGACACCCCGCCGCACACATACACACCCCCCCACCCGCTTTCGCTTTGGTTACACACAGGCACAGACGCACACACACGAGCGCACACATACAGAGACACACACCACATACACCCCCCCCCCCGCCGCTCCCGCCCACGCACCCGCCTGCAGTACAGTACTGGTTGTGAATGAATGTGAATGTACAGGAATTTATATAGCGCAAATGACCAACCGGTTTCTAAGCGCTTGCTTAGGGAACCCGTCCTGGTATTTCGAATTTCCAATTTAAAACATGTATAAAGCGCAACGTTCACCGTACGGTTTCTTGGCGCTAGTGAAGGGTCCGGCAACTGAGGCAAAATAAGCCTGTCGTAGGGCAAGAATAGGCCAGTTACACGGAGAAGGCCTGTTTGAAAAGGAACGTTTTTAGATCTTTGCGGAAAGAAACATAATGAGTGGCAGAGCGAAGGTGGTCGGGGAGGGAGTTCCAGAATATAGGAGCCAAGGTAGAGAAATTGGCTCCACCCCACTTTTTGCGCTTGAAACGTGGGATTTGAAGGAGAGACTTGGAAGAGGAACGAAGCTCTCTGGTGGGGACGTATTCGTTTATCAGCAAGGAAATGAAGGCGGGGGCAGTGCCTTGGCGGGCCTGGAAGACCATGCAGCCGGTTTTAAAAAGGGAGCGTTGCTTAACAGGAAGCCAATGGAGCTCCCTGAGGAGGGGTGTGGAGTGGTGGTATCGTGGGAGACCATAGACCAGCCGGGCCGCCTGGTTCTGGACCATCTGGAGCCTCCGCAGGCTGTATGCTGTGATGCCGTTGTATAGGGCATTGGCATAATCCAGCCGCGATATTACCAGAGCGGCCATAATCAACTTGAGTGCCTGGGGGGAAAAGAAGCGGGAGACAGTGCGGATGGTTCGGAGGGTGAGGAAGCAGGAGGAGACTACAGAGCTAATTTGTGAATGGAGGGTGAGATGGTTGTTCATTTTGACACCCAGTGTTTTGACCGTGGTTGAAGGAGTGGGGGCGGGACCAAGAGGAGGGCCAGAAGAGAGAGTTCCAGGGACTCGAAGAACCACCGGTGAGAACCAACTCGGTTTTATCCGGGTTCAATTTGAGATGGTTGTGGTTCATCCAGTCCCTGATGAAAATCATAGTGGACTGGAAGTTAGAGACATAGAGGGGAGAAGAGGATAGGTTGAAGATGAGCTGGAGGTCATCCGCATAATTAAACACGGTGACCTCCAGCTGCTGAAGAGCTAAAATGAGAGGAAAGATATAAAGGTTGAACAGTAGGGGGGAAAGAGAGGAACCCTGGGGAACACCACAGGTGACGGGGAGTGAGGTGGTCGTGAAGTCTCCTAGCCGGACCGCCTGGGTGCGGTCCCTCAGGAAGGAGGAAAGCCAGACCAGGGCTGATCCCTCGATTCCAGCCGCCTTGACACGGGACAGTAAGATGGTGTGGTCCACCGTGTCAAAGGCGGCGGAGAGATCGAGGAGCACCAGCGCCTGGTGTTTGTTGTGATCCATTCCCTTCCTGAGGTTGTCTAGGACCGATACCACAACTGATTCGGTCGAGTGCCTGGGGCGGAAACCGGCCTGGCGGGAAGCCAGACCCCCATTTGCCTCTACATGGGCACTGAGTACCGCGGTGACATGGCGCTCCAGCACCTTGCCCAAATAGGGCAGCAGGGAAATGGGAGGGTGTGAGAACCCCGGCAGGGTATCCGCAAGGTGAAAGCCAGGCATCCCGCCGCGAGGGGCCATTGTGGAGATTAAGCAAGCTATTGCCCAGAGTCGCAGAGTGTGAACCCGTGTATCGAGTCGGCACCAGAGCGAGAATTGTCGAGTCCATGGACATTTTAGGACTCAAGACCCCGCCGAGCCGGGAATTGAACTCTGGTCCCAGGCTGACCTCTGCTTTCAGGTCTGCCTCCTCTAACCAGTGAGCCACACTTCTTCACATTTCAGGACGTGTGCAACAAATCGCGGGTGCAAACTGCAAAATACTGATATTATTGGGCGCAGTAATTATGAGGGTCCAATTTACACCCGACTGCGACTTGCATAACGCCCACTTGCATCCCTGATGGGGAATTGTGTAAATGATTTCAACCGCTACATGGGGTCTGCAAGCGCCAGTTGCTTATGATTTGCACTGCAGTTTGCAGCGGGCAAACTTCTGTGTTGTGCTCAATTTGTGAACATTTTGTAGCTCTGTTTTGGGGACACTGGGATTTTGCACGCACATGAAAAGCGATTTATGACCAGTTGTAATTGCGAGCATTCTTTTTACACATGACAATCAGCACTGATTTTGGCACCGAGCAGAGCTGATTTTCAGGAATTCCTGGGTGGCTACACGAAGCAAGCAGTACATTTATTTAGACATGGATTTTTTTGCAGATATGCCACATTTCAGCAATTGTGATTATGCAGTAACATTGCCATGAATTAGCATTACGGAGGAACAATGTTTAAATATCTCAAATTTTCTCAAGAAAAAATGGCTAAATTTCTACCAGGCGCAGTTTTTCGGTGCAGGGTGTTTAGTAGCACGTAGCAAGTACCTACCAGTGCCGAGTGCCTCCCTCTTAACACAGTTCAGCTCATGCTTGTGTGTCTGGCCAAAGTGTTCATTCCCCTTGATGAGGCGAAAAACCGATGAGGGAACACTGCCGCAGACCTATCCCCCGCAGTACTTAGTGTCTGGAGTAAAGACACCCGCGGACAGGTTGCTTTTGCGAGTGTTGACGGAAGTAACTTTGAGCTGCGGAGTGAGTCACGTGTGGGAGTACCTCCCCTGAAATAGCTTCACCGTCCCCGAGGAGAGCAGAGGGTACGGGCCGGGGTCTGTGTACGCGGCCGCCTCTGGGCCGTAACTTTCACTTTCGAGAGCCTTTGCCGGAAAATGAAAACTTACGAAGGAGGCGGGAAGGTGGAGGACGCACCAATGGCTGTCACTACCGCATCTGTGCAGAGGGCAGGGCACCCGCCTCAGCGCCCCTCACTCTGTACGTGTCACGGCAAATGCGTGAAGTGTGCCATAGTATACCATATTTTTTGAGCATCCTACTTATGTGCTCAGTATTCTGGCATACAGTTCTGTCCATGTAATGCAAGCAATATATCATATATTTCATAAAGCTGCCACCCTGTAGCCTGGGCTACACCCAGCTGATGTCATTAAGGATGTCACCACGCTGGCTAGAGTACGTGTGATTTATGTAGACGGGGAAATCATCATGCAGCCTGTGCACAGCATGCTAAAGTTGGAACCAGACATTCTGAGTTAAATGTGCCTTCTTTTAGCGCGTCCACCTTCATGTGGTCTGGGTTAAATGCCATAATTTCACTCGAACATCCGGATGTGGTCTGGCCTAAGTGCTTTATGCGGACAAGAGCATCACCATGGAAATGTAGGTTAAAGGTAGCCGATTTGAACATGCTATCTCCATGTACTGCAGGACAGCTGTGTAGAGTCAGTTATCTTTATAAATGGTAAATATTAATATTGGTCCTAATATTTAATAGAATAAATAAAAATAAAATTTCCCCCTGCTAATGAGCCTGCATCCGTCTCCTGCCTGTGAGAATGGAGTCTATTATGTAGCGCACAAAACTAATTCTGTTGTCTCTAAGTCCTCCAGTGCTGCACAGAGATACATTTATTTAATGCCAAAGAAAAGGTTAGATGGAATAAGGGAGTGAAAACCACTGCGAAGTAAAACCAAAATGTAAGTGTCACCAGGATACAGGCCGCGTCCGTGCCGTGCACAGTTAGAGTCTAAATGACATCTGACCCCAAGGACAGCTCTGTTTTCAGTGACCCGAAGCAGACATCCAGCGGATGTGTGATTGGATGCAAGGTCGCTGGACAGGCGAACCTGTCCTGCAGACTTAAGAGAGCAGAGCCAATGTGAAGCACGCGTGGAGGAAGTTACCTTCCTTGGGAGAGAGGTGTGGCGCAGCGGCCAGAGCGGATGGCCGACTCCAGAGCACGGTCCGATCCCCAGTGCCGGCGGCAGCTCAGCACCATGCGACTCTGGGCAATAGCTCATTTAATTTCCCAGACTGCCCCCAGCGCCTTGAAAGCATAAGGGGTGATATCTTCGCGCTTTACAAATATGAATTATTTCTTGCAGATGTATAAAATTATATTTATTTATTCTAAAAGGTATGACATTTTCACCCACTCTGACTGGCATCCTGGCTGATCTCTCTACAGCTGCCGAACACAACAGAGATCACACATCACAGTCACTACATCACCTACTCAGCACCGAAAGTTACAGCTGCTTGTTTTGTCTTACGAGGAATAACGTTTGTTTTTACACTAGTAACCTTATGTTTTATAGCGTTCTTAAGCAGTTGGAGAGGTAGGTGTATTTATTGTGTTCACTACCACTCAACCAGAAGGGAGAAAAGAGAAGAAAACTTAATCTGATGGCTAAAATGCTGGTTTTGTAGGCCCAGTCGTTAGCATTTCTTTGGTACCATTTCTCACTTATCAGCACATGTGGCACTTAAAAAATCTCTTCCACCTTTAACAAGCCTTTGCAATGCAATAGGTCTCGCATTTACGCGAGTTTGAGCTATTGACATTGCAAATAATGCCTTTTATATTTGTTTTCGTTTTAAAAACTTAAATAAAAGGCAATGTCATTTCCAGTGCCAATAGCTTTAACTCGTTTTTTTTTACTGTTGATTTCGCCTACATTACTACAAAAAACCAGGAGTAAGGACAAATACATGTCTCCCATAACCTGCAAAACACTTATACAGGGTTTCTATTCATACAAGTGTGAAAATGCCCCGATTTGCAAATGTGGGCTTTTTTTAGGTATCTGAATCGTCAATGGGGGGGTGTGGGAGTCACTTTTTTCGTTCCTTGTCGAGTTCTTTCTGTGCCAGTCAGACCCTGAATGGGTCACGTTTGGGCAGCGCAGCAGTCTCCGAAGTGGCCTGCTGGTTTCAACTACCCCAGTGAATTCTGGTTAAAAAAAAACAATCAATCCATAAAATTCACATAGGTAACTTCTCAAAAAGTATGCCGTGTCAATTTTACAAAAAAAGTTATTTGAGAACATTAGCTCACTTTATGCTGCGGATGCGGTTTGTGTTCTCATTTAGAATGTATGCATCAATATAAACCAGATTCTCTCGAGGGGGGCATAGTAATAAACACAGAGCAATTCATTGCAGAAGAACAAGGTACAGAGCAGTCCTGATTAAGGGTCTGGCTCAGAGTGCACAATTGTATTTCGAGGTAGCTGCATTACAGCGGTGCATTTATTTTAGCGAAATGAAAAAAAAATAAAAAAACATTTGCAATGCAATAGGTCTCGCATTTACGCGAGTTAAGTGATTGGCATTGTAAATGGTAATGCCTCTGATTTAAGTTTTAAAAACCAAATCATAAAAAAGGCATTGTCATTTACAATGCCAATAGCTCAAAAATAAGTCCATGCGAGACCTATTGCATTGCAAATGCTTGTTATCAAATGGAGACCAAGCATTTTAAGGTTAGACAGTAAGTTAGAAATGTCTGGAACAGGATGCTTGCTAAACATGAAGGTTAACATCTCCAATTAGGAGGAAACAGGCGAGGATAACAGATAGGGAGCCATTAATTCTTTTAAATGAAAACAGAAGTCTTTCTTAGGACCCGGGGGACAATATACTATAGGACTGTTCCACATCCCCGGGGAGAAATTAATCTTTGAATATTGCCATGTCAGCTCACTCCGAGAGTACAAAGTCACTTAGCTGTAGTTTAAGAGTATCTTGGAAACTGAAGGCTTCACCACCCCCAGGTCTTACTGCCCTGTCCAGTCTGACCAATTTGTAGTTGTCAGGAAGGGCAATGGGGTTACAAGGGAGGGCTGAAGTGTGAAGCCAGGTTTCTGTAATGTAGCATATACCTGGGAGCTGATGAGTACATAAGTCCCAGATCTCTATGGTATGTTTTGGAATAGACCTGGCATTAAAATAGAGACAGTTTAGCGTAGAGAAATTGACTGGTGGTGTCTTAGAAGAATGACCACTGTCTATAGGTGGACTATTTGAAGACTCAGGCTGCATCATGGGGGCAGTACAATTACCATTTTTTCTAATAGAAATAGAAGTTAGATTGGGGGTACCTACAAATTTACATTTTGGGTAAGAGAAGAGTCCCTCTTAGTGATGGGGAGGTTGGGAAAACACACACCTGGTCTGAGGGCTTGAGGTGTTTCAAATCAGTATCTGTATAAAAAAACACAATGAGGAATGGTTACTTGTGAGTCAAGCGATACAAGGGTCGGCACCATGGTCTGCTTAAACATTCAGAAGCGGAAACAACTAGACCGCTGCCCGTCAAGATGGCTGACACGAGAGGGGTATAGGACTCTATGCTCCTCCCGTTCAAACTGAAATTAAAATGCTGCGGAGGACCAGGGAGCAAGGGATGAGCCACAAAGAGTGAGCGGTACACGTAGCAAATCTGATATTGCTAGAGTAAGTGCCCAAATCAAGAAAATATGTGCTTTAAAAAAAGCATCATAACGGATGCTAAAATATCTCACAATGCTTATAAATCAGAACCTGCTGAGCATGTCCTCTTCTGTGCCCTGCACCTATGGTGTATTGCCATTAGTATCCTCTTTCTCTAAAGGACTAATTTCTATTTGTCCTGTGCTGGACAGCTTATCTAACCTTGTCCCTTACTGTGTGTTGAGGTAGAACATGGTGGTCATATTGTTATGTTGTGTATTTATTTAGTGCATAACTTTCCTGGGAGCTGAAGCAGGAGCTGTATGAGCAGAGCACGGGGTTGGGGCTTCGTGAAAAGTCAGGTCTTGCAGAATGTAAGAATGGAGGTGGAGGCTCTGATGTGCAGGGGTTGGTCATTCTAGGCTTTAGGAGCGAGATTTGAGAAGGCACAACCACCGGATCTGGTCCTGCACACGCAGGAGTTGTGTGAGAGCAGGAGTCCGGAAGAGCAGAAGGGCCTGGTAGATCTATGGAAGTTCATGCAGTGCATTAATTCAGTTCAAAGAATGCACAGCCCAAATGTCAAAGAATACAGAGATTCAAAAGACCAACAAGAATCCTGTTTTATTTATCATCTAATACTTTGATTAAAATTAGCAGTAAACACTTTTGTTTCCTTTAACATCTGATGGAACTGCTTCAGAGTACAAATATCTTAAGTTCTTTGTTGTAAACTTCAAAGCTCATTCCATATTTTGATTTTTCAGTCCTTTTGGGAAATTGTCATGTGCATAAGCATATAGCAGTGCTCATAGCAGTGGAGTACCATAAGGATGAGCACCTAAGGATAAACTAACATATTGGATCAATCTGAAGTGTGCTGGCCCCTTGTCTTTGCCACTGCTTCTCATTTTCTGTACATCGTCAAAGTCTGTGGAGTTGCTGAGGTACATGAGGCCAATGTTGTGTAAGATTTTGCATGTGCGCGTGAGGAGTTTAAAGAGTGCTAATTTTCAGATTGGGAGCCAGTAGAGCTCTTTGGGATGCAGGTTATGAGAGTGCAGGGTGGGAAATTGAGGCTGAGCCTGGCCACTGAGTTTTGTATGGTTTGGAGTCTTCTGCTCAGTTTACCATGGATTCCAGCATAGAGTGCGCTGCTGTTATCCGGCTTGTTGGTGATGAGGGCTTGTGTGATGGCTCTGCAATTGTAGGTGGGGAGCCATGTGAAGATCATCTTGAGCATCTGGAGTGTGTGAAAGCAGTAGACATGCTTTACGTGGCCAGCCATGGTGAGTTGGATGTTGATTACTATTATGAGGTTCTTTGCAGGGGTTGCCAGGACGGGTAAGGGTCTAAATTAGGGGTGGGTGGCAAATTCCGTTCCACTTGCGAAATCTCTGCATTTTGCGTTGGGGGGGGGGGGGGGGGGGGGGGGGGGTCACGCGAAAATGTCAAAACATCCGCAATCCGCGGCGGAACGGAATTCGGGGGACATGAGTTATTTTTAAACCTCACCAGGAAGCACTTGCAGGAGCCCGAGTAGAAGCTCAAATTCAGTAACGCATTAATCAGCCCCAAAAAAACGTGCGCTCGGTCCAGGCTGGGCAGGCAGGGGTGGGGAATTCCTATCTCCCGACGCCCGAGACATCTAGATTTCTTAGGAGGGCAAGAGGTTTTAATTTGTATTTTGTCCAAAGGACAAGTAGACAGTTTTATGGTAATCCGATACACAGCTGTTTAACCCTGTAGGTCACAGCCAGTTAATAAGGTGATCTGAGCAGTTTATTGACAGTGAAAGGGTGAATGCAAAAGCTGGGGCCTGCACTTTAATTTCCCCAGAACAGAACAACAAAATGATAAAGCAGAGCTCGAAATTGGAAATAGCTCGTGCCTTATCTGCCTCTTGGCCCCTTGCTCTGACTTGAACTGTATGACCCCTGCCTTGTATTCTCTGTTCCACTCCTGGGCCTCATCTTTAACTCACTTTGCTTTCCCTTCTCATGCACCCCCTCCTTTGCACTTTGCCTTTCCTGTACACCTTATGTTACACCCGGTGCCTGAACCTGCTCACCCCACCGCACCCCCCTTAGCCGCCCTCTCTGACCCGCTCCCCTTGGCCTCTCATATCTTACACATCGAGGGCTTACATTAAAGCTCATTAGTTTCCCCATGGGCTTTCATGCAGGCCTAAGGCCACCCCCAATTCTGTCCTTGCACTAGGCCTCTCGTGTCACTTTGTGCCTGCACCAGGGGCATTGTGAACACACTGCTGTAGAAACTACAGCAGCTGTGAACTTTTTGATGGGCCTCTTCAGTCTGCTGGTCCGCAGACAAAGGCCCATAATGGACTTGAAAGGGTTGGTGGGTGAGTGAGTGAAAGGGTGGATGAATAGATGCATGTATGAATGAGTGAAAGGGTGGATATACAGATGCATGGATGAATATGTGCAAGAGTGGGTGATAGATGCCCAAATTAATGAGTGAAAGGGTGAAGGGATAGATGCATGTATGAATAACTGAAAGGGTGGATGTATAAATGCATGGATGAATACGTGCAAAAGTGGATGATAGATGCATACATTAATGAGTGAATGGGTGAATGGATAGATGCATGGATGAATGAGTGAAAGGGTGGATATACAGATGCATGGATGAATACGTGCAAGAGTGGATGATAGATGCATACGTGAATGGGTGAATGGATAGATGCATGGATGAATGAGTGAAAGGATGGATGGATGAATGAGTGGAGCGTAAGGATGGATTTTTAGATCCATAAATGGATGAATGAGTGAAAGGGTGGATGGATAGGTGCATGGATGAATGAGTGGATGGATAGGTGCATGTATGAATACGTGAAAGGGTAGATGTATAGATGCATGGATGAATACGTGCAAGAGTCGATGATAGATGCATACATTAATGAGTGAAAGGGTAAATCGATGGATGCATGGATGAATGAGTGAAAGGCTGGATGGATAGATGGATGAATGAGTGGATGGATGTAAGGATGGATGTGTGAGAATGGGGGGAAAAGAGTAAGGGTGAATGAAGGGATGGGTGAGTGGATGGATAGGTTGAAAGTGGATTGATGAGTGAAAGGATGGACGACTTACTGAAAGGGTGGATTAATGGGTGAGAGAGTAGATGAATAGATAGCTGACTGGGTGAGGGATGGATGGATGGGTGGGTGGCTGGGTGGAAGGGTTGACGGATGGCTTGGTGGGTGGAGAGTTGAGTGTAAAGGTGGATGGAGGGATTAGTGAAATGTTGGATGGATATATGAGCGAAACGGAAGAAGGATTGGTGAAAGGGTGGATGGATGAGCGAAAGTATAAATGGATGAAGTGAAAGGGTAGGTGGATAGATGAGTGAAAAGGAGGGTGGATGGATGGATGGATGAGCAAAAGGATGGATGAGTGAAAGGAAGGCGGGATGGATCAGTTGGATCGATAGGTTTGGAGATGGCAGGATAGGCTTTAGCAGCTACAGTAGAGGTGGTGGAGCTCTTGATGGGCCTCTTCTGTCTGCAGCTCGGCAGAGAAAGACTTGTAATTAATTTGAAAGGATTAATGGATGTGTGGGTGAAAGGAGCAGTGAGTAGAAGTGTGGCTGGCTAGATGGATGGATGAATGAGTCACCGGGATGGTGGATGGACAAAGGATGTTATAATGAAGGAAAGGGTGAATGAGTGGTTGGGTTACAGGGTGTAAGGATTAGAGAGCGAAAGGATGGATGAATGTAAAGGATAAATGGATAGATTGATGGATGGGTCGAAGGGTGGGTGGAAGGATGAGTGAAAGGGAGGGTGGATATATGAAGTGAATGGAAGGGTATATAGATGGAGTGAAAGGGAGGGTGTATGGATGAGCGAAAGGATGGATGGATGGTTGAAATGGATAGGTTTGGAGATGAATGGGTAGGTTTGGATATGGATGAGTGGATCGAGAGACAGATGAACAGATGGATGAACAGATGAGTGAAAGGTAATGGATAAAAGAATGAATGGGTGCCAATGTAAAGGTGAAATGCTAGATATCAGTGGGTGAAAGGATGAATGGATAGATGCTTAGATGGAAGAGGCAAGAGAGCTATTGTGGAGAGGATTCCAATTACTTTTTTTCGCTTGCTTGGTGTCATAAGAACTTTGAATCAACGTGGGGGGTATTTAAATGTTCTGGTTACTCACTTGGCCTACATTGTGCTCCTTTCTCTACCTTGGGATTATCAGGTAGGCGTGGTGCTTTTTGCCAGCGAGTTCTTACTAGACAGCTAGTATTTGGTCTCATAAACGCCACATTGCCATAGAAATTCCCGGCACTGAACAAAACTACTTTGTAAAAGAGCAGAATGCTGTCACACACAATGAAGCCAGCTCACAGATAGGAAGAGATAGCATTTCAATAAAAACAAAAGGTCTTGGTTAACTCAAATTTCATTAGGGGCTCAAATGTTAAAGTCAACAAAGTGCACCCATGATATATGTCCTTGTATTAAAGGAGATTTACGTTTTTCATGAATTCACATGAATTTCCTTTAGTAGGCCAGAAAACCGTAGTCCTAGGAAATATTTGTGAATTGCATCTTAGCATGAGCAAATATGAATATGCCCCAGCGGAAATCTGTTGAGTGTTTACAAGTTCACTTTTTCTCCAACCACATTTTTCCCAGCCCTGGAAGAAACTTTACTTCTGCCGTTGTCAGGGGTAAATTTCCGACCTTTCTCAGTATGGGAAAAGATTAGAGAAGAGCTGGTGAAAACCTCCAAAATTCAAATCCTTCTATAGTATTAGCCTGACATAACCAGAGAGGCTATTATCAGAGCTCTTCTACAAAGAGATTGCAGCCATTATTTGACGGTGCACTACATGGCACCAAAGGGACAAGTGGATTTTGTTACAGGACAAGTAGATTTATGAAGCTACTTGTCCCATGGACAAGTACAAATTTCAATAAATTCCACACCCCTGGGCAGGTGTGCTTTCTCCACATATCTACCATGATAGAGGTCTTTGTATCCATGAGTTTCTCAAGCGCAATCCCAGTGTAGGTCCTGTGACCAGGAGGCAGCTTTCTCCTCATCTGCTGCTCTGATCGGCCGCTGACCCTTTATAAACAAGAAGCATGGGAACTTGCATTGAAGGCAGCACCGCAACAAGCACACTAGCGGTATGCAATGTCTTACCGGCATTTCCCCACTATGATTAACAGGTCAATCAAGGGACCTAGGCACCTTTCGGTGCGGTGACAAAGTTACAGACACATGGTCACTGGAGACAACTCTTCTGTCCCTTTACGTAGCTGTAGTGTAGGAAAAGCACTATACATTCACCCAACAAGGTACCACTTACTGATTAGCCAGTAGATAGTACTCCAGCTGAGTAGAGGAATTGCACAAAACGTTGGCATCTTCTTGGATAAATTTGCAGGGCAGGATTCATTCTGGCTGGCACGATGCTAGTCTGCCCCTGAGAGTTATAACGGGCGCAGCAAAATCTCTGTGAGCACGTGAAAATTTGCGTACTCGCAGAGATTTCTTGCTGTTTCACGGAAATATGCGAAAGGCCACTTCGCAAATTCCGCCCACCCCTAGTCTAAATTCGGCATTCTACCTGGTGGAGTCCGAGAAAGAAGGGTCTTTGCCAAAGATTACTACTTCCATCTTGTCTGTCGTTGGATAAGGACGGGGTTGGAGATGGTGTCGAAGGCTGTTGTAAGATTCAGTAGAAGGAGGGCTGCAGTATCACCTCAGTCCATGATCATCCGGATTTCGTCCATGGCAGTGAGGAGGGTGGTCTCTGTACTGTGGTCGGGCCTGAATCCAGATTGAGTGTTGTTGAGGAGGTGGCTGTAAGTGATGTGGGAGGTTAGGTGTTTATCATATTTTCCACAACATTTGTCGGGTATAGTAGCAAGGAGATAGGCCGGTAGTTGGTGAGCCTTAGGCCGGCTTATAGTTCTTTGAGCCAAAGGAGTCCTGTGGAGAGTTCCCAGGCATCCAGGCAGCTGGCTGAGATGTTTTAGTCATTCAGAATCAGGGTGAGGGCTGCGCTGATGAAGACAGAATGAAGGCAGGGGCACAAGGGTGCTCTGGAGTGTTTGGACTGCATGATCATTACAGTTTGAGTGGTGCTAGTGGGTCAGGTGGTCAGGATGGTCCTCTCGGTGTTGATAGAATGACAAGAGGGCTGCAAAGGTGGAAGGATCCAATTGGGGCTCAAAGTTTTCGTAGATGCTGTTGATATTGTTGCTGAATAATAGGGACAGCTGAGTGCAGAGGTTCTGAAAGGGAGTTACACTGGTGAAGCTTTCTGCAGGAGGTGGAGTATTTCACTGTAGCAAATATTTCCTTGGCACTGTTGGTGCTGCTTTTGATGCAATCAGTGTGAACAGAGCATTTAGTGTCTCTAATTGGCTGATTGATAGTAGTGTCTGATGAAAGATTTTTAGGTGCTCGTTGGGCCATTCCAACTTTGTCTCCTTCTGCGTTCAAGTTTCTTGGAGAGGCGTTTGGGGAGCCGGAGCTCTCCCCTGTACCACCCCGCTTGAGGTCTTGTTTTTGTGGCTTTGAGAAGAGCCAGGGTATCTGCGCAGACAGCAGATACAGGCTTGCAAGATGGAGAAGTGGAGGTTGTTGTGTTGAAGTCGGTGGTGTAGGAAGTTGGAAAACCAGGACGCTTCTGAGGTCTTATTCCTGTCCTGTCCTGTCCTGTCCTGTCGTGAAGATTTACTGATATTATTTCTGTGGTGGTATGTGTGAAAAATTGTGCTGTTGGTTGAGGGGTCTGAGCCCTTCCCAAGTAACAGCTACAATCCTTGGAAGGGTGAACCACAAACAGTCACTAAATTAACCCGGTGCTTAAACCTATGGTAGCTTGGCACAAAACAGCCTGGCTTAACCTAGAATCAATCTGCAAAGTATTTATGCAGCATACAAACAGCAATTAAGTGGAACCATAACACAATAAAAATCCCACACCAATTTAAACACAGAGTAAAATGTAAGAAAAAATAGGTCACAAAAATCAAATCATTAGAAATTGAGATATGCAATTTTAAAGATTTAGAATAAAGTGGCGCCACAAGGCACAAAGTTCCAACTGAGGGTATCTGCTTTCCCTGGACCGGGACAAACTCACAAGTTCAGGCTGACCGTGATGAAGCACAGAAAAGGCACAGGGCTAAGTTTTGCCCACTAAGGACTGTACTTTATTTATTCATAAAGTTTTGTATAGCGCGAACAAGACCCCAATGGGCATCAGAGAGCTTCACAATTTGAAGTGTCGTAAATAAGAAAGGGATTCAAACCAATGTCATTTCAGAATGCATGCAAGTAAACAGAGACAAGGGAGTATCCAAGGACATCACATTTGCATAAAACAAAGGGTACTGGGAAAAGAACACACAACGCATGGGAATATAACCAATCAACTCTGGAATCATAAGTGATAGTCTAATATGTTAGTTAGTCCGAGGGCCGTGAGTGAGACAAATAAGCCATGTTCAATTAAGGCAAGAATTGGTTCATAAGGATTATTTTCACTTGAAGCGATTGACGAGATTCGGCGGACTTCCGGTGGGAGAGAGTTCCAGATCTTCGGGCCGCGCCAGAGATAGCTCTGTGACTCATTCTCTTTTTGCAAAAAATCTGTGGTTTCAAGAAGAAAGAGTTTGCACTTCTAGATGATCTACCCCCTCCTGATCGTTCTAGCTTTTGCGTAAAATAACAGGGGTATTGAAATGGAGGGCTTTGTGAGTCATGCAGGTGATCTTCAGTTGTATTCTTGCTTCAAGTGGCAACCAATTTAGGGATTTAAGGGATGGGGGAATGTGAGCGTTTCTCTTTGTACCCATAATCAACCTAGCTGCGCCATTCAGGGAAGCCCTTAGTGGGGCCAAGGTATATTTGGAGTGGCCACAGAGCGTAGCACTGCTATAGTCTAGCCTCGGCAAAACAAACACTTGAACCACCTGCTTGAAGTCATCTTGTGGGAGGAATGGTTTGAGATTCTGAAGTATCCTCATCTGGTGGTTTGCACCCTTGCAAGCCTTACTAATATGATTCTTCATGTTCAGGTGCATGTCCAGGGTGATTCCGAGAAATTTGGCTGAGTCAACAATGTGAGGAGAGCAGTTGAAGGCTGCGAGGAGGTTCATCCAGAGGGCTATCTTTGGGGTATGATTAGGCAGAGACATGAGAAGGAATTACGTCTTAGAGGTGTTGAGCAGGAAGTGATTCTCCCTTAGCCAGTTTTGAGTATTCGTCAGGGTGGAATTGAGTGCAGTGAAATCTTCAGAAGTAATGAAAATAGAAGCAGGAGTTGGAGAAGGCGCATCAGACTAGGACTGTGACAGAGAGTACTAAGACACAGATTGTCAAGTACTGGACAAAAACTAGTTTTATGATCTTGTACCTCCACCTATCTCGGAATTGGGACGAAAGATCCCTTAATGGGTTGGAAAAGATGTGCCTCAAAATACTTTTTTTTGGTTTCCCTTATGATTTCTTAAATAAAGTCAAGAACCTGAAAATCCACTTTAGGACCTCAAATGTTAGTATTTTCGTTCCCAAACAAGAATGAGGGTGGCAGCAACAATTTCATCTCAGGCTATGAAGTCACTGGCAGGGCAACAGCAACATCATAGTCCAGAGCTACTGTTTGCTAAACAGGGTGACCGCTAATGGTTGGGCAAATTGCAAGAACTTCTCCCGTCTTTTTGCGTGCTTGATGTACTGCTTTAAATGACAAGGTTATGCCCAGACGTGGGTACCGTACTCACTGTGCTACAGGAACCAAGCTACACCCAACTGACGAGACCCGATCAGGGTGAGACCAGTCTTAGGTTGCTTGCATTTCAGTACCGGGAAGACATGGTCTGCTGTTTCGGGCTGAACTTTTCCTATTAAAGCAGGGTCTGATTTGCAATGGGCTAGATCCACACACAGGTGGCATGATGGGTAAAAGAATAAATTGGTGAATAGCTACCCTGAGCAATAACCAGTGGTTAGACAAAATGTAGGCATTCCTCCGGTCACCTTTTGTGAATTTGATGTTTAACTCCTCCCCTGTGTGGTCTATCTGGATTTGAACTGCTGCCCCCCTACACCAACCCCTTTCTGGAAGGCTTTGAGGGATAGGATTCTGGTTCTTCACTTCTGAAGCGATTACCACGGATGGATATGAGAAGAAAATAAAACTCTTACTCCATTGCTTTAGTGTCTTCCTCTTCAAGCACTTCCTCGAATGCTTCTTTGGCTAAATGGGGGTTTGGAAGAATCCTCCATTGCTACCCTTACAGAATGAGGCAAGCACAGCTGCTTCTACAAGTGAATAGTTTTTACTTCCACCAAAATGCCTGCACTCAATGTCGCCATTATTCCCAACAAGCACAGGTTGCAGCCTGTATGCAAGTCCTTACAGGAATAGAGTAAATTACATTGAGAGGCAGATTAAAAATAGGTATTCTACATTATCTCACACTCCCCATTCTGGAGTAATTCTCATATGTACTGATTCCATAAGCATACGGTTGGAAATGTTGTAGATGCTTTCCCGGTTCGACTCAACATTGAAATACTTTTTCCATATCCTTGTTTTGTCTGCATATTTATTACAACTCCAGACCCGAATGGCATAAAAATAAAACTCTGAAGTGGCGTATGCAAGCGAACACTTTGTGGGCTTCAACGTGGCACAGGTTTTTTTTTCTCTGAATCACGTTTGAAACCCAAACAAAAGAATATAATCAAAACAACTTGTGTTTTTCTGGACTCAACACTAGATAGGAGGCATGTGTACAACATGGTGAATCCACAATAGTTACAGCTTGCAGACATTCAGTGTGATTATATGGAGATAGGATGGTGTGCAACTTACAGTAGACGGTATGATCCTGCAAAGCACACATAGAGGCTTGGCTGGAGATATTCACTATTGACCCTTGTGAACTACGCTTGATCATCTCCCGTGCAACAATCTGAAATACAAATGGAAACCAGTAAGCCATGGGGTCATTGTCGCCACGGGGACTTGCAAATCGAGGAAAACATTTTTTTTTTTTTAAACTTCTCGGCCTACCCATGTCAGCCTCTACTGAGTTTTTACATCACGAAGTAGGGATGGAATATCTGACAGATTTAATCGGGTTAAGACCTCTGATGGTATGGAGATCAATATGGCTGAAGGAAGAAACCGGTTTTACCAGAAGTATCATCAGTGACTGCCTTCGTCTGGACAAATGTTCATTGATCCCCTGGCTTAATTATGTGGTGACAACCTTTAGGGACATATTTAATGTGAACATCCAGGATAACCCGGATAGGGCATTTGACATCCCCAAGAAAGAGATTAAACGTATCTACCTGGGGAAAAAAGCCCAAGCACATAGAGACACTAATAGGCAGTCACCAATCTCCCAGTTTTATTACTCCAATGTGGTAAGTACTGGCTTCCAAAAATACCCAACTGTGGTCACAAGATCATCCCACCGGTTTGTCCTTACTAGACTAAGACTAGGTATTGTACATTATTTGGTGGCATTCCCCTGTATAAAAAAATACCCCTCTGCAGCATGTCCCTGTGATGGGGTCACGAAACAGAGCTCTCCACACTTTTTGCTAATTTGTGATTTATATCTGCATTATCGCATTGCTCATCTTAAACCGCTATTTTAAAAAAATTCTGTATCAACTAAAAAATCTGCAATGAGTTTGCTACTCTCGATAGAAGAGCCCGACATATGCTTTTTTACAGCTACTTATATCTTGAAATCAATGGCTGCTAGGAAAAGCATGGTCTTTTAAAATTTACTGTGGTTTGCTGCTATATTAACATGTGTTGAACCCGCTTTTTCCAAAGAATGTCCTTAACTTGCTCTTCTTTCTTTCTTTTTAACAATTGTGATACATTAAAGTAAACCTTCTTATGGATTGCTTATGTTAAATATTTTGCTATGTGCTTTTATGATTTTTTTTTTATAATAATCGAATAAAGATCTTGAACTGAACAGTAAGCCATAGTGTAGAGTCAGCAGTCTGCTGGGGAGCCGACCCTATGCATGCTACTCAAATATAAACACTGCTTGGACTAAATACCTCATTTAAAGGGACAAATTCACATTATGCTTGTTCCAACCTCTACCAGAGAAGGACAGTGTATTTTTAAGCTGCCTCCAACCTTGCCAACGATACTGCCTGACATAAAATATAGGATGGTGCAGTACACCGACCAGGAGTTTGTATCTCACCTGAGACACATGAGCCACTGCCTTCACGTTCACATCCAGGGACCTAGGAAGAAACAGGAGTCAGTTCTGGCTAGTCACCACCTGGAACACTTTTACTATAATGCAAATGAACCAAGGAAGGTAAATGTTTCCTATATTATAGGCTGAGGCCGGGGGTTTGGAAGGAAGCCTGGTTATCTCATACAATGCAAACTTACCGGTCCCAGGCATCTTGAGTGACCTCTAGGAAGGGCTGCAATACAGCCAAAGCAGCATTATTCACCAGCAGGTCCACAGCGCCTATGGCCTTCAGCGCCTCTTCTGTCTCATTCCAGCTAGCGAGGTCCACACAAATAGTCTCGATCCCTGGACACTGGAGAAAAGGTAGGGTATGTGAGATTATCAGAGGGTTTAGACTGAATAAAGAGGGAATTTGGACTGATTTTTTATTTAAATCTTTTTATTAAGGCTTTACAGGTCAAGACCCCTGAGGGGGGGGGGGGGGGGGGGGGTAATACCTCAAACATGTATCCATTGTGTCACACATTAAAGGGTTACATAAAATTTGCAATTAAAGTCATCTGCATCATGTAGGTGTCACCCCGCCCAGCATCAAATTGTACTCAATTGTCCACAGAATTGCAGGCTCAGGGAAATAATGATGTTGTGGTATGGCATTGTACGGTTTGTCCCTAGAGCTGCGTGCTGGCGGGGGTGGTGTGAATGTTATCCTGTACGTGTTTATGTGAACCTTTATCTAAGTGGCAGTTGCGGTAGGTGAAATGTGTCGGTGTCCAAACTACCGACTAAAACTAGGCGTGGAACTGCGGGGAAAACTGTTCCTAGATCCATGGGCGGTAGGAAAGTGCACGGCGGGCTGGCTAGGGCCAATGGACATGGCAGACAGAAGGTGCTGGGGTCTGCGGTCGAAGGGGTTCGGAGCGCGAGGACTCTCGGGATTGAATGGAGTATTCTGCAAGGGGTGGCGGGCCGTGGCTTCAAGAGGATCAATGCTCATTCCGTTCCGTCTGGCTGGTTTGGAGCTCTGGCGGCGGGCAATGGACTAGGGGGGTTGGGGTGCTGTGGGGAAGCTTGGGCGTGAGATGGGGATGGTACAGGTGCGTCGTCCGGGGAGGTCTCATGTCTAAATTGTATGAGCAGTTGTGCCCATTCCAGAGAAATGGGGTGTTTGCGTGTCCCTTTACCTTTCACTTCCTCTTCTCGCAGGATGTCCTCCTCTAAAGCCCCCCATTTACCGACCGCTCCTACCCAGGCTGCTTCTGGGGGCCAATGGGGCTCTCCAGTGCATAGCGATAGCCAGTTTCGCCAGTAACAGGGCGAGGAATGCAAAACGCCATTGCAATTTTTCGGACTTCTTCCTTCTGTATGTCCCTAGTGCACAGACTTCCCATGAATCAATGTGCGGCAAGCCGACCAGTGCGAGGAATGTTTGGTGTACCGTGGCCCAGTATCGTTGCAGGGATGGGCAGTCCCAAAACATGTGTCAGAAGTTCGCCTCCGGCAATGCACAACGTGGGCAGTTAAAGTGTGTGTCCGGGTAGTACCGGTGTAGCTTATCCGGCGTGAGGTAGGCCCGGTGGAGTATGTTAAATTGTATGTTTTTGAACCGTGCGTTCCTGGACGACACCTTCTTGGTATATTCAACAGCGCGCGTCCATTCCATATCATGGAACACCCTACCGACGTCGTCCTCCCAAGATTTGAGTAAATTAGCTAGGGAAGCATTTGTTAATTCCCTGATGGCCTTATAATGCCATGTAACTAGGTGTCTGCCAGCTCCTAGGCGGAGTATCATGTGGAGCACCGGGTGTGTGGGCGGTTCACCATCTCGCAGAGTCCAGAACCGTCGCATGCTATCTAGGAGTTGCCCGTACAAAAGGAATTGTCTTTGCGGGAGGTCATACCACTCAACCAGCTGCTCTTAGGTACGCAATTGCCCTTCGTGGAACAACGCTTCCATCTCCGTCACGTTGTGGTCGGTCCATATTTGTAGGGCTCTAGTAGTGTAATGTTTGTATCCGCGAGGGAGACCCACCAGGGGTAGCAGTGGGGAATAGAGTGGCCGGTCTTTGGACATTCGATGAATACGCATCATGCATTTGCGCGCAATGGAGACTTGAATCGGGTGGGTGCGGGACGGCTTGGTCCGGGGTAGGAGCATCCTTCTGATGGCCGGAAGAGGTACCCTACCGGTCTCCCATATCGTTTCCCCGACGCATCTCTCCGCCTTTCAGTGGGAGAGCCACTGAAGATGTGCGGCCAGGAAATAGGATTCGAAGGATGGGGCCCCCAAGCCTCCCGTCTGCGGTGGGCAAATATAGTGTGCGTAATGCCACTCTGTGCCGGCCGTTGCCCCATATGAGCGTTGTGAGTAGGGTTTCCAGTTCTCATAAAAATTACCGAGGTGGGATCACCGGGAGATTTGCAAAGTGGTAAAGCAGTCTGGGCACCATTATCATTTTTGCTATGGCTACCCGGCCGATGGGCGCCAAGGGCAGCGTCTTCCAGAAGGCTACCGCCGATCGCAGACCCGCTAACACCTTGCGGTGATTGCCTTCGTATAGATCCGTTGGAGAATTATATGATAGAGTCGCACTCCAAGGTATCTGGGGGAAACCCCACTCCAACGCAAGACCTGAGTGCCCAGCAACACCTCGTGGGGCACCAGGTGGGGGCCGAGCGGGTAAACGGTCGATTTCTCCCAGTTGACCCCGAGGTCTGAAATGGTTCCGAAGGCTTGCAGAGTATCCCATATTGATGTGAGATCTCCCGTTACGTCACAAACGTAGATAAGCAGATTGTCTGTGTATAAAGATACGCAGTGCGTCGTTTCCGCGATCGGAATCCCCCAGGCTTCCCCCTCCAAACGTAGCCGCGCGGCCAATGATTCAACTGTCCGTTCGAAGAGGAGGGGGGAGAGTGGGCACCCCTGCCTGGTCCCTCTCTCCACAGGGAATGGAGCGGAGATTAGTTTGCCGACTCTTACTCTGGAGGTCAGTCCCCCATACAAGAGTTGCGTGTATGCCATTAAGACCCGACCGATATTCAGTGTCCGGAGGACCGCAAATATATGGGGCCATAGTAAGGTGTCAAATGCCTTCTCTAAGTCAAAGATCAGACACGCAGCGTGGGGGAATCTGTCCCGCATACTGTCCTAGATATGGAAGAGCCGCCTCAGATTGTGGGATGTGTTGAGTCTAGGCACAAATCCACATTGGTCGGGGTGTATTAGGGCTGGCAGAATTTGGCTATGGCGGTCGGCCAAAATGTTCCCCAGGATTTTAGAATCGGTGTTTAGGAGTGTGATGGGTCTGTAGGAAGACGGGTGCGTGGGGTCTCTGGGATTTTAGAAAGGTCACCATCATGGATTCCCGGAATGACACGGGCAAAAGCCCTTTGGAGAGGGCTTCCTCGTATGTGGTCATTAGATGGGGCACTAGATGGGGTACTATCTGGGCCGCAAATGTGCTATAGTATTCTAACGGGAGCCCATCCATCCCCGGCGTTTTCTTCCGCGCAAGGGACCCAATGGCGCGCTTAATATCGGAGGATGTGATTTTACTGTCCAATTCTTTCTTGTCCGCTGGGGAGATTGTGGGAAGTGTGTGCCAATGTGTGAGGTGTCGCTGGCGCTGGGGTGCGGTACACGCCGTGTAGTAGGTGCGGAATATATTTAGGATGTCGAGTTGGGAAGTGTGGAGCCGTCCAGTCTTGTCAATCAGTTCTATGATGGGCTGTGAGGTCGTGTCCTGCTTGGCCATCCACGCTAGGAGTGCCCCTGCTCTGTTACCTTCCCTGTGTGTCCGTATAGCGTACATACGGAAGTTATATTTCCGTAGGTCCCGCAGTGTTTACGCATGTGTGAGCTTCACAGCCACAACCTGCTCTAAGGTGGCCCTTTCCTGGTCCGATGCACGGGACAGTCTCGCGAGCGCTGTCTCCGACACATGTAGTGCTTGCTCCAGTGTTTTTCGCACCCCCACCACTTGTTGAATGCAATGTCCGCGTGCGGTGATCTTATATGCATCCCATTCTGTAGCCCTGGAAGAGGCAGAGCCCGCATTATGCTGAAAGTGCTCCAGAATGAAGTCCCCTTGTGTTTGGCGGAAGGCTGGATCTGTGAGGCATTCCTGGGGAGCCTCCATGTGGGGACCGGGGCGGTCTCCAGCAGAGGGTCACCGTGTGTGCGTCATGATCCGAGACTATGCGCCCCAGATAGTCAGTGTGTTGTGTTTTCGGTAGGACGGCTGCGGAGAACAGAAATCGGTCGAGCCTCACTCGAAGGTTATGTGGGATAGAGTAAAAGGAATATAACTTGGCCGTCGGGTTCCGTGCTCTCCAGACATCCGCCAACGCCCAGTGTTCCACCCATCTGTGGAAGTGTTTGGTTTGTTTGTGTGCCGGGGAGTGCAGTGGGGGTGCGACCTGTCTAGGCGTAGATCTAGTACACAGTTATAATCCCCACCCAGGAGCCATGGCACCGTTGTGTGGCGGGCTAGTACTGTAGTCAACTTGTCCCAGTATTATTCCTTGTCTGTATTCGGGGCGTACAAACAGCCGATAAGTATCGGCTGGCCTTCTAACAGGCCACTGACAATTGCATATCTCCTGTCGTTGTCAATCAATCGGGACTGTTCTTTGAATGGTATGCCAGGTCTGATCCAGATTAACGTGCCCCTTGCAAAGGCGGTGTATTTCGTGGCACACACGATACCTCGCCATTTCTTATGAAGGCGGCTCACCTGTCAGGTGCGTCTCCTGTAAGAGGGCCACCTGGGCCTGCTGCCGCTAAATGTAGGCGTATAACGAGTACCTCTTCGTGGCCGTGTGCATACCCCTGACATTTAAAGTCACAACCTTGAGGTCCGTATTTGGTAATCTAGATGTCATGGGTCAGCTATGTGGTTTGTGGACCCCATATGATGACCCCCCCTCCTCCTCTCTGGACTCCCCAGCAGACCCTCCATCGCTCCCCCAGTCCGGGGATGTGTGCCATGGTCCTGTCTTTTTGAGCCCGCCCGCCTCATAGTGCCCAGGAAAGGAATAACAAAGAGGAGTAAACCATAACTCTGGGGAACATTCCCAACTGGGGGGACCTATCGCTCGAGGCAATACATCCAAACAATATTGCATATGAGTTCTTTAGTTCGTTGTTGAGAGTTGGTGGCAGACTGCCCTCCTCATCGCTGCCAGCTCCACGATCAAAGTAGGTTGGCTATGGAAGTGGTCCCTCTGGTATTGTGCAATAAGATTCTTTGGTGTAGATTCAGGGCAGCGTGGCGTGGCGCCGTGATCATCTGGAGGTCTATCAGCGGACCCACCTCGTTCAATAGTCGTCCGGGTCACCGAAGGTGCGCCGGGTGGTCCAGTGTGGGCTGGGCTGTGTCCCCAAGCGGCCTCTATGGTCATAGTACTGTCACATCAACAGATCCACAGTCTGGGGTGTCACTATCGGGGAGTCAGGGACCCCTCACGGGAGGCCGGAGCGTCACTGGCTTCATCTTCCGAGCTAAACAGGTGGGGCTCTCTGTCCACATCCTATCCCTCCTCCATCGGCCCAAGCGCGGACACCGCTTGGATCGCTCTCCTGCGCTCCGCAATGATCTGGGTAAGGTCTGGCTGGGGATCCGCTCCCCGTTGTAGTAGATCGGGCGCTGAGCTGTGTTAGAGTGACTTTGCGGCCTTGTCTCCGTGGCTGTCGCTTAGATTGACTGCTTTGTGTGCCCGGTGACGTCGGACGGCGAGAGACATGAAGCTCCACCCAGGTATACGCTTTTATCGGATTTCTGAAGAAGTGCGTGACTCCGTCGTGGATGATCTTAAGTTTGGCCGGGAACAAGAGGGCGTATTGGATGTTCTTCTGCCGTAGTGTTCGTTTTATCGTCTGGAAGGTGGCCCTTTGTTGCTGCACAGCCCGGGAATAATCAGGAAATAGCATCACTTGTTTATCTTCCACCTGAAGTCGCCCATGTGTTCTGGCCGCCTGGAGAATGGCGTCCCTGTCTCGGAAGTGGAGGAGTTTCAACAGGAACGGTCGCGGGGGCAGGCCCGGTTTAGGTTTGCACGTCGGGACTCGATGCGCTCGTTCAATGGAGAAGTAGGGAGTCAGGTCTGTGGCTGGTGTAAAGGTCCCGATCCAGTCTGGGATGAATTGTATGGGGTCGGCCCCCTCCGCTTCCTCGGGCAGATTCATGATGCAGATGTTGCTCCTTCGAGAGCGCCCCTCCAAATCGTCCGTCTTGTATTCCAGGGACTTGATCCGGGATTGAAGATCTGCAATGTCCTGGTGGTGTTGCTGTACTTGCGGGTTGAGCATCTGCATCGCCTTTTCTCCCTGGGTGACCTTGTCCGATAGCTTTCTATGATCATTGCGGAGAAGGGTGAGATCTGTGGCTAGAGTGTCGAATTTGTTCTCCATCGCCACCCTGGAATGTTCTATGGCTGCGAGTACCTGGTCCAACTTCCTGGACGTGGAATCTACGTTGTCTTGTCCATCACGTATTGTGGTGGGAGTTGGCGTCGGAGGCGGTATCTTCTGGTGGTCCGCGCCCTGTGTGGTTCCTGTTGTTCGGCGGCCCATTGTGGGGGCTAGGGATCTTCCGTGTGGGTCCACGTGCACGATGACTGGCGGGTATGGTCGCTTACAGCGCCGTCTGGGTCGGCGGGCGCATTCTCTGTTGATGCGACACTGTTGGGCACCGACTTGTCTCGCGTCTACGAGGGGGTTCTCCACACCGACTCATCAGTTCTACGGACCTTCGGGGTGTGCACCGTCCTCAGTTGGCCAGCCACCGCCCTCACGTGTCCCCCGACGTGTTCGTGGCCCGTGTGTGGTCAGCGGGTGGGAGATGGCCCAGCACCATGTCGCCGTTTTGGGATAAGCCGCCTCCTCACCTTGGGGCACGATGTGTGTGTGCGCCGCTGGGGACCTCTGGTCTCGCATCCCCCGGATCCGGCAGCGCCCGGGCGCCGTCGCTCTACCCGGCAGCCGCCATCTTGTCAGGCCGCACACGGGGAGCAATGGCGGAACGCCGCGGGCCACTCAGGGACCACGCCCGGGAGCCCCAGGCAGGTCAGGGCTGTCCCGGGTGGTTCCGATCATCGGCGCCGTCTCTACTACCCCTGTATCAGGTGCGGGGACGCCAGAAGGTGCCGTTGACGTGGGCCGGCAGCCGGAGCTCTAGGAAGATCGGTCCGCCATCTTAGGTGGCGGAGCCACGCCCCCGAGTGAATGTGGACTGATGATGAAACAATTGCATTCCTATGCCATCATCTTTAACTTTTCACCAGTTTATGGGGTTCACAGTTTTGTGTAACACGAATGTGGAGCGAGCAACAGTTATTTTCCAACAAACAGGAGATCTCAGCACCCATGCTCGTCTCCTCATACTGTTTCAGTGGTGGTGTTGGTGCTGGGGCATTCAGAGAGAGGAAAGCTCCTGGTGCCCGAGTAACCATTCTCTTGGATCCTGTAACAGAAGGTTCACAATTAGGCTTGAGCCTCTGTTTTTGGCAGAACACCAGGTATTGACAGTCCCCGCAGTTTGGAGATATCTGAAACAGCATTGGGACCGTGTTTTGACCCTCACAGCACCCAGAAGCAGAAGAGACATGGACAGGTGTTTGATTACTTGGTGTTTTTCCTGTTTGTAAACCCAAGAGAGAAAACAGATCGCAGAAGTTTGCTAACTCAGATAAGGTGTAAACACGGGAGCGGTGAAGCAAATGCCAAAAAAAGAATAAATCAATTACTAAGTCTACAATTAAAGTGACTGCTTCAATGCATGGATAGACATTTTCCATTTCAAGTGAGGAAAAGTGCTCTAACTTCAGGGTTGCATCATTCTACAACTTATTTTTTTTTAATAAAGTGCAGCTGCACTTTCAATAGGTGATATGAATTAAGTAGGAGTCCTGCACTCTAGAATACTAACACAACGTTTTTTTGATAGAAAATACATGTGAGCCACAAGCAACACTCTAAAGCAGAGTTCTTAGCTTAAATATGGCATGAAAGCAGTAACGTACCTGAGAGTGTTAACTGTACTGAGAAGCAGCCAAATCCCCAAGCCACATATGTCCATAACACCAAGAAGAAATATAGCTTGCAAACTTGAGTTGATACTACATCTTGCATATTTTGATTCTCAAATGTTTTAAAACATTTGGATACTAAGTCCTGAAACATCTTCCAATGCTTTCCAAAACACCAACGTTTTCCTCAAGTTTTTGATTTTAGCTTTTCTTTTCACATTTCTTCAGTACATTTGAGCTATGATTTACTTCAAGTATTAGACTTTGTTTCAGAAAACTAAAAGGGCCTAGTGTAAGCTTCATCTAGCTTGTATTGTGCTTGCTATTGTTGTACAATCCTTGCAATAGAGAGTAAGGCACCCCTACCACAACGATATCAATAAGTGTGTCCATAGTATGTGTCCAAAGCCAATTAATGAGGATGCAGGTCACTTCTGGATCTTAACCACATCTGGTAACCAGCCTACTGTTCATCAGGGTGGATGCAGGTACTGTCACTAGGAGTGTTCTGAAGGACCGACAGAACTGAGTTGTGTAGTGGAGTCTTGGGGTGTCACTCTCTAGCACATTTGAGGTTACACTAGACAATAATGGGATACCTTGGTTTGCCTTTGTGTTTGAATGCCAGTTTTTGGGGGTGTGCTCTCCTCACCTCGAGAGCCAGGCTGTCCAGGTCCGCCTGAGTCCTGCTGACTGCAATTACTTGAGCCCCTCCATTTTGAAGTGCCTTGACTGTTTCCCGTCCAATCCCTGCAAGATATCACAGAATATCAAAGGAGAATGGGCACTACCCTGCAAACTTATTTCGCCATCTGCAACGTCAACCAAATCTACAACCCTTACATGCAATTCGTATTACCTTTTTCCAATCTTCTGTATGACCCAGGAGCCCCCACACATGATCCTAATCAAAGACCCTCGGGACAACCTGAGAGCTTCTCCTGCACAATACATTTTGGCAGATTATTTCACTCCTAGTTTTGCCCTCTGAAACGCTCTCCCCATGTACCTCCAGCTTAAATCAGCCATCTAAAAGTATCTGGAAGATTTGAAGATCCGCTCACTAGTTGCCTCTGGATAATTAGTCATCTTGTTTTGATTTTGTGCCATCTCCGTCTACCCCCCCCCCGATATTCAATAGTGGATGCAGCCAAAAATGTGTACACTAAAAGAATTCACAGGAACCTCTTCAATACCATATCTGCCTTTATGATCAACAACATGCAAATCCATTATCCATGCAACCTACAAGATCTTGACCAATATTTCATGCAAACCTCATCTACATTCAGTCTTACCCATGATGCAATAACCCTCACAATCCATGTGACTCTTACCCAAAACCTGTCTGCCACAATACACTTGAACCTCTACCACACCACAAGTGATTACCATCCACCATGCACATTAGCTTCCCCTTAAAAACAAATTGACCCTCATTCCCCAATCAAGGTAGGATTGCAGCTAGTTCAGTATTTCAATGGTATAACATTTGCAAAATTAGCAAAACATATAACTGTGCCATTAAAACAAAAATGGGAATTACTTGAGAGCAGTCTAAAAAAAACCTTCCTACAGAATATGAACGCAACAAGAGGTGGGAATTCAGTGCTAAACTACCAAAAATGGGGGTTTGGCATTGATTATTTTATGTACTGCCACCTGGCCCATACAGAGTCTCAAAAGATGAACCAACGGATTGCACTGATGCCAGCCTAGTGTCACTCCTCGCATGTGACACTAACACGAACTGGTTTATTCCTGCAGAGTAGTGGTTTAGTCATCCATACTTTTTTGGGTGTTTATATAACCGATTTCGTTTTGGTAGGACTTACGTCAGCGCTGAAATGTACTTGAACCAACACATTTGCCAAACACGGCGTGTTTCTGCAGAAAAGAAATGTTCATCAGCTGCCCTTTCTGACAGTGATAAAGATGCGGACAATAGTCATCACTCACTCACCATTCACAGGATCTGCAGATGAAAAATGTATTATCCCTACATCCCTCAAGCCAGTCATTACGTTTGATGTAAGCTCACCTCAGACATGAGGAAGAAAAGGAAGTAAAAAGGTAGAAATCCACCCACCCAATGGGTATTATATATAAGCCTAAGCTTCCCACAGAACTTCCTGTTTTTTCATCTCTCTCGTGGCAAAGACTAGGATTGGCAGTATGGATTCTCCCTATTGTTAAGAGTGCAGGAAAAGTGTATGTGGCACCTGTTTATGCGCACCAAAATATAGTAAGTCATTCTCTGACCAGTATACAGGCACTGAGTCCAACAGTAGGAAGGACTCACATGCAATCAAATCCTGCCCCTTTGTCTCAGTGTGTATGCTTAAAGCTGGATCAGGCATGCATACTGGGCAGTAAGTTTCTGGCATGCACATGCTCCTAGGTGAACAGGCATTTTCTCAGATTTAAATTGATGGGTCCCAGAAGAGTTGGTTACATTGTTGCTGGACGCTTATAAGCTGGTGCCAGTCAAAGACCTGCTTTCTTTTGGTGGAGTGTAGAAATACACCAAGATTAGGCATTTTATTGAGGATCTCTACCTCCAGGTCATCATCACCGTCTAAAAAAGTTACGTATTAGGCAGGAGTCAGTTCAAGAGAATTTGTATTTAGCAATTAGGAGCATTGTATCATAGATGGTGGCTAATATACAGTCGACCACAAATCCTCAAGAATTCCAGGATATCTCTACCTCTGGCTCCGATTCTGATGGAAATGAGATGGATGTTCCCACTCCCGGCCAAAGGAGAAAGTATATAGACAAAGAACGTCTACCTGAAATATTATCAAGAATGCAGCAAAATATAGGGATTCTAGTGTAAAAACTTCAGATGGCCACATCAGAACATGTTGTGGGGCAATTCTGGAGTGTAATTCTCCTGACCTACCCAATCATTAACATATTATGGATGTCATAAGGGCAGAATGGAAGGACCCAGATACAAAGGCTACAATGTTCCCAGGATCATGTCCAGGTTGTACCTACTAGAAGACATGGATAAAAACATTACTGATTCTGTGGCTATAGATTCATTGCTCACGGTATTGTGTGACCCACTTTCATTGCTAAGTAAAGTATTTTTAAGGACCAGATTGATGAGAAGATAGATTCTGCTATTAAGAAGAGTTAGTGCGGGGGCGCTAGAGGGCGCCGAGCAAGATGGCCGCACGTATGTGAGGCTCTGCCGGGACCGTCTATAATTTGCAATAAAATCCTGCATATTCCGCTGCCTTCTTCCCCCGACTCGACGGCAAAGCACACCTACAACACCTGGGGCACGATTGGTGAGCTCTTTCTCGGCTGGAAGGACTGCGCGGCTGAGATATCGGTCTAACCGTCGGCTGGCGGTTGGACGTCCGGAGATTCGCGGGCTGGTGGCGCTGCCTGCTCACCGGCTGGGTCCTTACGATCTGCTCCTGTTTTCCTGCCTAATCGTCTGACCCTGAGCGGCCTTGAGCCTGGGTGCGGAATCGACAGCTGCTTGACGGCGACCTGGTGCCGGGAGCTAGAAAGGTGGAGTCCTTGCCCAGTGGGCGGCGGTGAGTGGGGAGCTAACCTACGCGAGGTCGGGGCTGCGGAGGTGGCGCTAGGCTTCGCGGGGTCCTTCCGCACGCTGCGCTCGGCTGGGTAGCGAGGAGGAGGCGTGACACAGCGGCTGCTGGCTGGATGTGCACACCGTATTGGCGACTTTTGAAGGCTTCTCCCACTGCAGCCCTATTGCTCTTGGTACCTTGCTGGACCAGCGGCGACAGTTCGAGTGGGCCTACTACCACGTGGGCGATAGCCCCTACACCCGGAGGGCCATTATTGCTGCATCATGGGCAGACCGGAACGTAACCAGCCCAAGATCAACTTCGAGGCGAAGAAAACGGCGACCTCCTCATCGCAATCGTCGCCGGACAATGGGGCCGCGGGGGCCGTTGGTGGTGCACCGAGCCTGGAAAACACTTTGGTTGCAATGCAGAAAACACTGCAATCCATAGAATGTACCATGGAGGCGGTCAACCACAGGCTCGACCATTTGGCAACGCAGTTCGACCGACAAAATGAGCGGATGGGCGAGGTGGAGCAGAGGGTGTCGGCGACGGAGGACGGTCTGGCCACTATGACCACTAAGGTGTTCAACATGGAGAGGGTGCTGGCGGTCATCCAGGCTAAAAACGAGGACTTGGAAGGGAGGTCCAGGCGCAATAACATCCGCGTCACGGGCCTTCCGGAGTCCATAAATGTGGGCCGCATGGAAGACTTCATGGAGAGAATGCTGGTGGACATTTTTGGCGCGGAGAAATTCTCGAAGGTTTTCATAGTGGAGCGAGCACACAGATCTTTGGCTAAGCGGCCTGCGCCTGGCGCCAACCCACGTCCTATTATCGCTCGACTCCTCAACTACAGGGACCGGGACCTTATACTACGCCTGGCCAGGGAGAGGGGCACCATTGACTACCAGGGCAGCCGACTGGAGTTCTTCCCAGACTTTACTATGGCGGTACAAACCGCGCGCAAAGAATTCGCTCCAGTGAAACAACTACTGAGGGACGAGAACATTCCATACGCCATGTTGTATCCAGCGCGCCTTCGGATAGGGCTTCCATCGGATAACAGAATTTTTGCTACCCCCAAGGCGGCCATGGACTATGCGAAGAAACAAAAGAAACGCAAGAGGGACGCTAATGTGCAGCAGGGAGGGGAGGAGGACATCATGGAGGATGTCGAATAGCTGTGTGTTGGCCGAGGAGGTCTGCTATGCCGTTTGGATGCATCTTGGTACAATGCTCCTTACGGTTTTGAACGTCCCTGCCTTTATGTCTGTTCTGGATGGGCGGGGGGGCCACTTGTGTTATACTGCTACAAACTACTGCTGAGACGTTGGGCTCTGCTCTTATAGTCGACTGTTTTCACATACATTGTATTGCATTGTGTTGGGGCTTAGCGTGGGGCATTGCAGTCCTTTTGTGGGCCCCTCGAGGGATTGATCGTAGATATGGGACGAAGTTCTGTCTGCTTCCATATAGTGTTGCTGGGAGGGACAGTTGCATGACTGGTGCCACTGGGTGGACATATTTGGCAGGAATGATAGATGCTTTGATGTTCGGGGGAGGGGGGCCGGAATGTCGTTCATCGCTTGAACGGTCCGCTCTCTCGTCAGATTTCTGGCGGGAGAAGTGCGCCGCTACGTCCCTGAGAATGGGAGATCCCCACACAGTTTTGAACTCACAGTTGGGGTTGTTGGGGGACAGGGGAGGGGGTCGGCTTTGGCAGGTTGGGGACGCTGAAGTGGGAGGCGGGGGAATGGGGGGGGGATGTTTTTATCCTGGAATCGGTCACGGTGTTGCGTTCAGAGTGCTGGGAGGTATGTGTGGGATAGGCCATGGTGGGTGGTGGACTGGGCCTGGTATCTTTTGAGGGGGTATGCTGTTCTTACTACACTGTTGAGATCTGTACGAGGTGCTTGCTTTACTTCTGAGGGGTGGACTGTTATCTTTAGGAATATGTTATTGCGGTGGCTAAATGGCTGGGGGGGGTAAAATTGTTTGTGTTACATGGAATGTCAGGGGGTTGAATCGCCCTCAAAAATCTAGACAGGTGTTGGCGTTTCTAAACAGACATGGAGCTCATGTCGCGTTTTTGCAGGAGACGCATCTGTGGGGCACGGCGGCAGAAACTGTGGGTAAGAAATGGGCGGGAGTTCGACTAGCATCCAGTTACTCCTCGTATGCACGCGGGGTAATGATCCTGGTTAAAAAATCTGTGCCTTTTCTTGTGAAACATGAAGAAGTGGATAAAGATGGGCGCTATATAATTGTGCATGGTACCTTATGCGGCTCACCAGTTACGCTCGTAAATGTGTATGGACCTAATGTTGATGACCCCGATTTCTATGTTGCGCTCTGGAATAAGTTACACATATTGCCTCAATCGGCTGTGATTTGTGGGGGGGATTTCAATGTGATTTTGGATGGGGAGCTGGACAGGAAGCAAGACAGACCATGGGTGAGAAAGAGGGCGACTGCTGAGATTCAGGGGGGTATGCATGAATTGGGACTGGTTGACGTGTGGCGTATGAGACACCCTGGAAGAAAAGAGGGTACTTGCTATACTTCTGCCCATGACACTTGGTCGCGTTTGGATTATTGGCTGGTGACTCGGGATGTGAGTGGGTGGGTGCTGGATGTTGCTCATCTGCCGCGTACGCTGTCTGATCACGCACCGGTACACATGCTACTGCAAATGCCTATGTGCACGCCTGCTCCGTTCACCTGGCGATTATCGCCGGGTACTCTGACTGATCTGGTGCTCCGTGAGAGGCTCAGGACGATTGTCGCGGAGTTCTTTGAAAAGAATGTTGGCTCGGTTGACAATGCATGTACGGTGTGGGAGGCCTTCAAGGTGACTATTCGAGGGGCGTGTATAGGCCTGCACTCTGGTGTCCTTACGTCTCTGCGTGACTCCATGTCCCGGTTGGAAAGGGAGTTGACGGGATTGGAAAGGCGCTTGGAGGAAAGTCCTGGGGATACCCTTCTGGCCGATATACGGTCAAAAGTAACTGAATATAACGAGCTGGCTGATCAAGAGGTGAAGTTCTTGTCTAAGCACACCAGGGCGCGCTACTATGGTGAGGGGGGCAGACCGGGTAGGGGGCTGGCGGACCGCATAAGGCAGCCGTGGGCCAAGCATTGCTCTGTTCAGGAGATTGTGGAAGATGGGGTGGTCGTCACTGATACTCCTGGCATCTTAAACTGCTTTACCAGATACTATGGAGACATGTATGGGTATACTGAGACGGCGTCGGAGGCAGAAATCGCTGACTACTTTGCTGATATAGCTTTGGTATGGCTCTCGAGGGGGCAGCAGGAATTCTTGATGCACCACATCACCGAGGAGGAGTTGCGGGAGGCAATTGCGGCTCTCCCTAACGGGAAGGCTGCTGGCACAGACGGCTTACCGGCTGAATTCTACAAAGAATACGTTGATATTCTTCTCCCGCATTTAGCGATGGTACTTGAGGAATCTGGATAGGGGCCGGTTCCCGACCACAATGAGGGAGGCCTTGCTGGTTGCGTTACCGAAACCTGGGAAACCTCCGGACCGATGTGAGTCCTATCGCCCCCTCTCGCTCATGAATACCGACGTTAAAATTATAGCTAAGGTGCTGGCCACCCGGCTGCGGCTGCTGCTCCCGGTGATGGTGTTACCGGACCAGTCGGGGTTCATACCGCTTCGATCAACCACCCACAACCTCAGGGCCCTTTTCGCTGTGTTGCATCTCCTCAAACCAGACCTGGCTGCCGTGGCGGTGTTGTTAGATGCTGCTAAGGCATTTGACTCGGTGGCATGGCGGTATATGACAGCTATCTTACATCGTATGGGTGTTCCCTTCTTTTTTACATCGCTGGTAACTCTTCTCTATACCGACCCTATGGCACGGGTGCGGGTTAACGGCCATGTCTCAAACTCGTTCCCAGTGAGGAGGGGTACTCGACAGGGCTTCCCTCTCTCCCCTCTACTGTTTGCTCTGGTAATGGAGCCATTGGCTTGTGTCTTGAGGCAGAGGTATGCCGCTGCGGCCTTGAAGTTCCCCCTTCGCTCGCTAGCTGTATCTATGTATGCTGACGACATGGTACTTTATGTACGTGAGCCCGCCTTCCATCTAGAGCCTGTCCTTCGGGAATTCATTCGGTTTGGGCGCCATTCTGGATTGACTATTAACTGGGATAAATCTGTCTTGCTGCCCCTCACGGATATAACTGTGCTTTTCCCCCTGGAATTCCCTCTGGAATGGGCCGAAGATTCGGTACGGTATCTTGGGATCCAGGTCCACCGGGATAGTCAGGAGGTTATCAGAGCCAACTATGGGGTGGCTATTTCCAAGCTGGAGGACCAAGTGGCCCGCTGGATCAAGCTTCCTCTCACCCTGGCGGATCGTGTGTCTTTAATCAAAATGGTTGTCCTCCCGAAATTTCTGTATCTTTTTGTTAACATTCCAATTCGACTGACTTCTCACTTCTTTGCACAATTGCGCTCTTTGCTGATCTCCCTGGTCTGGGCGGGTAAGAAGCCTAGGGTGACGTGGGAGGTGCTTACTAAGCCTTATGCTCTTGGCGGTTACGCTGTGCCGGATATGAAGTTGTACTACCTCTGTGCACAGGCGCATTTTGCCGCTTATTGGATATCTGCCCCCCAGTATACCCCCCATGTGGCGCTTGAGGCCAGTGCCGTCTTGCCATTTCCGTTGAGAGCCATGATGGGTAATACACACTCTGTGTTCGAGAAAGGGGAGGTGGATACAGTCCGGTCCACGGCGACAGCCTGGCATGAACTTGGCAGGAGAGCTGGCAGGTTGCCGCTCTATGCTCCCGCTATGCCGTTGTTGTACCATTCCGATATTTCGGTGTCGAGTGAAATTGGTGGTCTACAGGTTCTCCAGGGAGCTGGACTCCACACTATGGGGACTCTCTTCCCGGGGGCAAAGTTCCTTCCACTACAAACAATGACGGACCAATCCACCAATGCGGTCATGGCTACTTTCCTTTACGTTAGGCTCCGTGCGGCCGTACGCTGCTTGTACCCTACCTTCCCAGAAGAACCCCCGACACTGAACGCTTTGCAGCTACTCTACACCACGACGGACAGGGTCAAGTTGCTCTCCAGATTGTACCGAGCTGCTCAGGAAGACGAAGGGGGAGGGGCGCTGCTAGCCAGGGCCAGATGGGATAGAGACTTACCTGAGCCTCTGTCGGACGAGGAGTGGACCGAATCTTGCTCCATGACCGGGGGTTATGTGGCCAACGGCAATTTTCGCTTGCTTCATTTTAAATTTCTACATCAGTGGTATTACACTCCCAAACAATTGGTTCGGTACGGCCTTAGGGATACTGCGAGATGTGTTCGGTGCGGAGCAGACGATGCGGATTTTGTGCATTTAGCGTGGGGTTGTCCTAAGGTGTATGAGTTTTGGCTGGCTGTGACGGACGCCCTCACTAAGATGGCGGCCACGGAGGTGCCGATGGATATACGTCTGTGTTTACTAGGGATTGCGTCAGGAGTACCGAGTAAGGAGCGGAAATTGATTGTGCTGGCATTGCAGCTTGCTAAGCGGAGAGTGGCTGTGGGGTGGGGTGGTAGGAGGGCGCCTGATGTGCAGTTGTGGTTGAAGGACATGGCCTATTGTAGGGATCAGTTGACATGTTATGCGGAAGCTCTGCCGGAGACGTCACGGCCACGGGATATTTGGACCTCGTACACTACCTACATGCTTGGGTTGGAAGATACTGATAGTTCTGACGATGGGGATGGGGGACGCTTGCCTGTTGACGGTGTGCCTGAGGGTTAGTCTGAGTGATTGATTGATTGGTGAATGTCGCAGTGGGATGTCTTGGGTTGCTGTGAATGTAGCTCCTGGAGGGTGGTCTGGGTTTTGACTTTTCATGGTCCTGCGCAACGATTAGTGGCATGTGTTGCCTTGTGACTTTGAGATGATACCACATATCTGCTTGCTGGCAGACCCTTGCGTACCTTTTGCACTATTTTTTATCTTCTGCACTACTACTAAGCACTTTCCTATGACCTGAGACCGGGATTGTTGGGTTGGGGGTGGGGGGGTTTGTTACTGTTCTAGAAAAACAATGCAAAATAAGACCTATAGGTGTTAAGCGGGGAACACTTGTGGAGGCTGATTCCTATCTGGACTGTGGACACTTCTTGCCCTCTACAGACTTGGCTTGTCCCTGCCTGTTATCCTCAATGTATGCTTGCAGATCCACACTGTTGAAATATTGGCAGCCGGCTCTATACAGGGTTGTAGGCATATTGCTGTGTATGTGAGCGTATTTCCAATAAAGGTCTTGCAAAAAAAAAAAAAAAAAAAAAAAAAAAAAAAAGAAGAGTTAGTGCACATTTTCAAATGAAAGCGAGAATCTTTGGCGTCTACTGAACACAATTTCAAATTTCTGAAGATAAGGAGTTATTTAAAGTAGTTCAGGAAGGAGATTGATGTTTGGTCTGTTGGAGGTGATTGAGAAACAAGAGGAATTCCTTTCAGACATTTCGTTCAATGTAGTACATGCATCTGCATTGACTGAAGGGGCTAATATTGAGGCAAAACTGAATCTGTTCTCGAAGGAAAAGCATACTGACTCCTCACAAACATCTGCAGCACTGCATATGCCTTTGACGGCAGTGTTGCTGCTACGATCAGAATTGGAGGAGAAGCTGCATCCACTTTTTAAGGTGAAGAAGAACTCTTCCTCTTTTAGACAATCAGCAAGATCCTCAACTTCAACATCACTATCATCATGGAAAGCCATCAAAAAGGATCTCAGCAGCAACCATCTGGATATTTCGGAAAGCACAAATAGAGTTACAAAAATCACTCTGATCAAAATTTTAAAGTTTCTTCACTTGTCAAAAAACAATTATTATGACTATACAAGGAGGTGTCTCTTCCCACTGGGGTAGATTAAAGCAGGTCAATACAGAATAGGAAAAGTCTTCTTAATATGCATAGGTATTGAAAATATTCAGGAAAGATACCACTTCGATTTTTTATCAATTCCTACAGAGACTGGGCCCATAATTACTTCTTGTCCCACAAATCCAGTCAAGAAACAAGCAATGATACTGTCTGTTCATACATTGCAGTTGAAGTAGGCAATTGTTCCAGTGCCCAAGAAAGAGAGGGGGAAGAGGATGCTATTCAATAATGTTTCTGATTTCCAAGCCTTCAGGAGAATTGAGATCAATTCTAGACTTCTGGAAAGGGAACAAGTCGATTAAGAAGATATATTTTCAAGACTGAGTCTCTACAAGCCATAATTCTCTTTATTCCGGAGGAGGCTTAAAAAGATTTTATCTTTGGAGCGACATTTCCTATTTCAGGCGTTACTCTTGGGCATAAAGTACGAGCCAAAAGTTTTTCACCAACATTGAGTCCCTACTGGTTGCCCTACCTACTACATCTCAAGGGTCGGAACATATATTCATATCAGGACAATTGGCTGCTCTATGCCTAGACAACGCACAAAACACTGCTGGGATGGAAAAGTTTTCGGGATTGTCTTCAGAAACGTGGTCTGTTGATCAATCTTAAAAAATGCGCAAAACAGAACCGATGCAGGACAGGACATTTATCACAGCTCATTTTAGAACAGACCTAGGAATGGTCACTCTTACAGTAGAAAGAGAGAAGAGACTAAGACTGACAACCCTACAATTTTACTGGAACATCTCAAACTGTGCATGTCTGTGGTTGGAAAACAAGGACAAAGTCCTCCTGCATGTTCCTTGTTACCTTGGTTTTAGAATACCGTAAGCCCTCATTCATCACTCTAGAGGTTAATTCATATCACCTTCTAAATCAAAGCTGCTCTCCAATGGCAGCTGAAACCCATTTCGCAGGACAGAGCAAGTGTCGAACGGGAGGGAGTTATGTGCAGTTCATTATGTATGACTACATTTCGCGGATCAAAATATTCATCAAGACCAGACAGTGAGAACAGACAATATGGTGGCTATGTTGTATAAAAAACAGACAAGAAGGGAACAAGTTAATGGCTTTAAATTTGACTGCAAAGAAGATTGGTTCTAAGGCAGAGCATTATCTTCTATCTTTGAAAGCATAATTAATTGACTGCTCCTAAAGATTCAGCAAGAAGAAGCAGAGGTGTCAGCATTGATATCCATTTGCAGGTCATGGCTCTCGCTGGTGAAATCTATGGCCCTGGGTCCTCACTGAAAAATGTCCTCTTCAAGCACCTGGGTGTTGTCCTGTTTTTCAGCTGCCATTGTCAATCTGGAAATTGAGAGGATATGTAAGGCTATTCATGCACATTTAGCAGAATTGATTTAGAGGCCTCAATATTCTTCTAATTTGAATCCTATTCAAAGCGTTAGATTTTAAAAACACCAGTGCTTGAAATTCTTCTCTCTCCCCAGTGAATGTGGTATTTACTGAGTTAGAAAAGAGCAGTTTTTGTTCCATAAAAATAAGTTCTGATTTTCTAAGAAAAACAGGATAATTTGTGATGCTGGTCTTAATAGACAAGGAAACAAGGCATCTAATATTTGTATTAGCAGATGGATTTCCTCTGCTATACTTCTAGCGTAATCTTTATCTAACATACCTGTTCAGGATGGAATTCAGGGGAGCTCAAGAAGGAGTATTTCTGCATCATGAGCAGAGAATCAGTGGGTCTTCTTAAATGAGATTTGTACGGCTGCTATTTGGTTCTCTGAATACACCTTTGATAAACACTACAAAATTGAGGATGTTGGTTTTGTGAAAGACCTTTTGTTCACAAAGGACCACATTTAGTCCTAGAAAATGACGGTGTTAAGAATTAAACGCTTCTGCTTGGTGAGCATTAACCCTTGCTTATGTTCGTCTCTTCTCGGTCTCATGAAAGTCAGTAACTTTTTTATGTCGCAAAGGCTCCCTGTTCTTTCTCGTGTGTGGTGACTTCCCCTCCAAAGTAATGATTTTGACGACTAGGGGTAAGGATATTGAAAACTACTGGTAAGTAATTAGGGCCCTAACCTACATCTTTATAAGTACAAACAGGTTAAATTTTAAAAGGATCAATGATTTAACCAAAATGTGAATCAATTTAATGAAGGATATTGTGACTAAATGGCTGGTCTTTAAAAGTGCAACAATAATTATTAGATGATAGTCCTTGAAAACTCAACTATAAAATAAAAATGCCCTGAAAACTGAGGTGTTCCCCGTTTCCAGAAATACAAGTGCCTGCAAAAAATGCCCCATGTCACGTGAGAGTAGTTCATATTGTCGTCTCTTTTTCCCTTACGTTCTTTGTACTTTATATTTCCATTATAAACACTCAACTACATATTCCTGAATGCAAACAAGAAAAAAAATGAAGTAGATATAAAGAAGGGGTGAGAACTTCAGGGCCTAGGTCTCTTGTAGGGCAGTATTTTTTGGCAGCGCGGCACTAACCCTATGAGTGGGTCACTACTAAGCCCACAAAACAACTATATACCAGTGTAAACAAGGTAATGCAATCCCTTCAATAATTATTTCACTTACTACAGTAATTACTGCGTTGACTACCCTATAGTTTCTTCACACTAAGAAAAAATGATGACCGCAACATTGCACACATTTTCCATTTGCAATAAAGTGTCACACGTGAAGCGCTTCACATGTGTCACTTTATTAAGGTGCGAGTATTGTATTGTGCCAGTGTTTGACGTTTGCACGCGCGTGCAAACGTCAAACACTGGCCCAATACAATACTCGCACCTTAATCCTAAATCATCATGTTAAAGCCATTCCTGGTTTTTAAACAAACGATTAAGCATTTGGCAGAAATTGTTTTACATTGCAAATGTATGCTCAAAAGCTACAGTATGTTTACTGCTGACGGCTAAACGATCTAACTTGCCGTGGGACACATTCATCATGGGGCCAGCCCAGACAGTTGACAGCTATTAATAATTAACATCCTGCAGTGACGATCACAAGCCACGGCGACCCTATACTCTCAGGCCCGCCAGGCACCTCCCAGCCTAATCAAGGTACCCTCACTTCTAAAGAAATATGACCGGAAACATGTAACAGTACAATACCATGATTTTCGGTAGGTAGTCACGTGACCACATTTTAGTATCACGTGCTTATGTTCTTACTGAATCCTGTAACGTAAAACTCAACCATCCACGTGACTGTGACCCAAGCACAACACCCAGCAATTCATACGTCTCTCCAGTCCTCACCCCCACCCAAAAATGAGTTCCTGTGTTCGAAGGTGGCGCCCCGCCCAACCTTTTCCAGCCCCCGTCACCAAGGCTCTGCGGCCGCTGAAGTTGATCTCCATGGGCGCGTCGCGCGCGTCGCAGTCCTGTATCCCAGAGCAGAGGACTGGCGCGCAAGGAAAGCGGCTGCAAACTTATTGAAATGGTCTGAGGCGGAGCTACACGAAAGGGTGGGGCTACGAGCACGAGACAGAGGTGGGCTCAGTAGATAGTAAAGGTCAGGAACTGGCCGTCAGCGGTGCGCCTCTTAATTTATTTTATTTATTTATTTTATTTATGCGATTTTATATAGCGCGAACTTTACCCGAAGGTGTCAGAGCGCTTTACATAAGAACCAGTTGAAAAACATAAGGATTTAGGATTACATGCGTTACAAAGAGGAAACAAACACAAAAAATTGCAAATGTACAAATGTAAAGTCACACAAGGAGGAGATACAAAGGAATATACTCTTAAGAGTCACATAGGAATGGTAGATAGCAGGGGCGCAACTAGATCTTAATTTCGGGGGGGGGGGGCTAACATGGCAGATGAAGGGGCGTGGCTAATGTAAATCAATGGGGCGGAGCTAAAATGGCAGATAATCAGGATCGGTTAATGCTCAGGTCAAGCTGAGAAAAAAATGTGGTGAATTCTGCATTTGAAACTGGACAACAATTAAAGCACACATTTTTGTTAGCTTGATGCATTGCCCCCCAAAACCCATACTCACCCTGAATCTTAAAATTACCCCTGGCACACCAAAACACATACCCACGCTGAACCCTAAAATTAACCCCCTCACACCCAAAACCCATACCCGCCCTGAAATCTATAATTACCCCTGGCACCCCAAAACCCATACCCATCCTATCCCTAAAATTATCCCTCCCCGGCACCCCAAAACCCATACCCACCCCACACCCTAAAATTACCCCCTGGCACCCCAAAACCCAATACCCCCTGAACCCTAAAATCACCCCCCTGGAGCCCCAAAACCCATACCCGCCCGGAACCTTAAATTACCCCTGGCACCCCAGAAACCATACCCATGCTGAACCATAAATTCCCCCTTGCCCCCCAAAACCCAAACCCACCCTGAACCTTAAAATTACCCCAGGCACCCCAAAACCCATAGCCATACCCATGCTGAACCATAAATTCCCATCTGGCACCCCATAACCAATACCCACCATGAACCCTAAAATAGCCCCCTGACATCCCAAACCCACACCTGCCCTAAACCCTAAAATTACCCCTGGCACTATAAAACACATACCCACGCTGAACCCTAAAATTAATCCCATGGCACCCCAAAACCCACACCTACCGTGTACCTTAAAATTACCCCTGGCACCCCAAACCCCATACCCATGCTAAACCATAAATTCCCCCCCGGCACCCCATAACCCATACCCACCCTGAACCATAAATTCCCCGCTGGCACCCCATAACCCATACCCACCCTGAACCCTAAAATTGCCCCCTGACACCCCAAAACCCACACCTGCCCTGAAACCTAAAATTACCCCTGGCACACCAAAACACATACCCATGCTGAACCCTAAAATGTCCCCTGGCACCCCATACCCACCCTGAACCCTAAAATAGCCCCCTGACATCCGAAAACCCACACCTGCCCTAAACCCTAAAATTACCCCTGGCACCCCAAAACCCATACCCATGCTGAACCATAAATTCCCCTGGCACCCCATAACCCATACCCACCCTGAACCATTAATTCCCCCCGGCACCCCATCACCCAGACCCACCCTGAACCCTAAAATTGCCCCCTGACACCCCAAAACCCACACCTGCCCTGAACCCTAAAATTAACCCTGGCACACCAAAACACATACCCACGCTGAATCCTAAAATGTCCCCTGGCACCCCAAAACCCATGCCTACCCTGAACCCTAAAATTGCCCCCTGGAATCCCAAAACCCATACCTGCTCAGAACCCTAAAATTACCCCCTGGCACCCCAATCCGTAACCCACCCTGAACCATAAAATTAATCACTGGCACCCTAAAACCCACACCCACCCTGAACTCTAAAATTTCCCACTAGCACCCAAAAAAAAAATAAACACTACAAACTTACACTACATTTGCATATTTGGAGGGGACTGTCCTCTTTGACGTTTCTATGTATGTAAGTCAAGAACAACATTCACAGTAACCTAGATATGCAGGCAGTAGGTAATGCTGTGCTGAAAAATGCATTAAAGTTACTGGAACTTACACAAAAAAACTGCTGCCTGCTCTTCTGATACTATACTGTGGAGTCTGGCTGATCAGCAGCACTGTGTCCTGGCATCCAGCCCCTCCCGAAGGTCTCACTGTGTAGATCAATGTGGGTCAAATGCACAGACAGCAGGGGGAAAGGGATGGCCAGTGCAGGTGAAGCTTTTCCTTTGTAAATTAATTCCTGCTGGCGCCATAGCCCAGGGTTTGCGGTCTGTGCACTTGTATGGAATACACATCTATACAAGTGCACAGACAGCACACCCTGTGCTAAGATGCCAGCAGAAATTCCTTTACAAAGGAAAAGCATCACCTTAACTGGCCATGCCTTCCCCCTGCTGTGCACATCTTCACACCCCATGCTCACAACCCATCAAGTGCTTAGGTGAAATCCCTGCCTTCAGGCAAGGATTTCACCTCTGCGCCACTCTGAAGGAAACACAAGTGGTCAGGGCAGGGGGGTCGGTTCACTCGCTGAAACTTTTCAGAGGCTCGCTGTCTGGCTCGGGCTGCTGGGCCTCTCAGAAATCTTTAAAACAATCACATTCTCGGATCGGATGTGCAGCCTTCCTGCACCATTTCAGTGCGTGTCATCTTAGCCCGGGCAGAGGAGGCGACGGGGGGGGCTGAAGCCCGGTGAGCCCAATGGGTGTTGCGCGCCTGGTAGATAGTACAAAGGTCTACTGCATATGCTAGTGATTAGAGTTCTCTATATACATAGGGAAGGGATACACATGGATATACTCTAAGAGTCACATAGGAATGGTAGAGAGCACAGCGGACTACTGCATATACTAGTGATTACACACATGGATATACTCTAAGAGTCACATAGGAATGGTAGAGAGCACAGCGGGCTACTGCATATTCTAGTGATTAGAGTTATCTCTATATACATGGGAAGGGGATATGACTGGATATACTCTAAGAGTCACATAGGAATGGTAGATAGTACAAAGGTCTGCTACATAAACTAGTGATTAGAGTTCTCTATATACATAGGGAAGGGATACACATCAATATACTCTAAGTCACATAGGAATGGTGGAGAGCACAACAGTCTACAGCATATACTAGTGACTAGAGTTATCTCTATATACATAGGGAAGGGATACACATGGATATACTCTAAGAGTCACATAGGAATGGTAGAGAGCACAGCGGACTACTGCATATACTAGTGGTTAGAGTTCTCTATATACATAGGGAAGGGATACACATGGATATACTCTAAGAGTCACATAGGAATGGTAGAGAGCACAGCGGACTACTGCATATACTAGTGGTTAGAGTTCTCTATATACATAGGGAAGGGATACACATGGATATACTCTAAGAGTCACATAGGAATGGTAGAGAGCACAGCGGACTACTGCATATACTAGTGATTAGAGTTATCTCTATATACATAGGAAGGGATATGACTAGATATACTCTAAGAGTCACATAGGAATGGTAGAGAGCACAGCGGGCTACTGCATATACTAGTGATTAGAGTTATCTCTATAAACATAGGAAGGGATATGACTAGATATACTCTAAGAGTCACATAGGAATGGTAGAGAGCACAGCGGACTACTGCATATACTAGTGGTTAGAGTTATCTCTATATACATAGGGAAGGGATACACATGGATATACTCTAAGAGTCACATAGGAATGGTAGAGAGCACAGCGGACTACTGCATATATTAGTGTCAGTCAGTCAAAATACACTTTATTCGATTTTTGTTAAAATCATAAAAGGCAAAGGTAATACATACATTTAAAATATTTTGAAAGCACCCACAATACATTTATTTACACATCTTAAAAAAGTCAAATATTAAGACGCCATAAAATATTTAAAATTAGGTTAAAATTAATATGTTAGTGCAATTTTAGTTTAAAGCAGTACAGTTCTAGGGATTCTTTTGTTTCTTCCTCTATAAGCGGCTGTAAGGAAACTTGCAACACAGAAAGTGACATGTGCATTTGGTAACAGTTGAAGGAAAAGTAAAGCTGGTCTCACTTGTATAAAGCCCATGGTTTTCAAAAGAGGTATTAGATATTTTCCCATCTCCGTATTATATAACCCACAAAAAAACATAAAATGAAGGGTGTCCTGGTTGGAGAACTGGTCACACTCCCACGGTAGTGCATGTTCTGGTTTTTCCCACACAGGAAAACGACCTAGTGAATAGTGGATCAGGTTCATTCTGAGTCTGGTTAATAAAAATCTGTGCAAGGGTTTAGTGACAAATTGCAAATATGGTTCCATAGAGGGTGAAGAGGATAGGACCAAATGTGCTCTTACTGATGGATTGTTAACTTCAAGCTCCTCTCTCTCTAGACGGGCCCTTCCCTGGAATTCCTGCTTGATCCATACAATGTCTGCCCTCCTGATATTTGAAGGTGTTGTGTATAGATCGGGTCTCCCAAGGGCAGTGAATGATGACTTTATGTATTTCAGCCATAGTATTTTCATTGCCCCCTCCCTTGCAATCACATCTTTGAGAATACTATGATTTAAAGACAACTCTGTATTTAACCAGGTATTAGCCCAGAAAAGTAAAGGAGACATTTTCAGTCCATCTATAATGTAGGGTAGGCCTACTTCCTCGTGTATAGAGTAGGTGGGTGTGGAATTTGGGACCGATAGAATTCGTCTGATAAGCTTGTTTTCTACCCTCTGGAGACTATCCAAATTAACATACCCCCAAAGAGCTGAACCATATGAAGCAATGGAAACACTTGCTTTTGTAGACTTTCGACACAGCTTCCATTGGTTTGGCCCCTAGTTTTTTCGTGAAGGCCATCAGGGCTGCTGTGGACCGTGCTAGAGAGATGTTCTTGGCCTTGATTTGCGGGGCCCAGGTGCCTTTCTCATCAAACAGGATCCCTAGATATGGGAAAACAGGGACCCTGGAGAGAACCTCGCCCTTACAAGTAAAGGTTTTTGTATGTGATTTACTTTTCTGTGGGCCCACAATCATTGTGTGTGATTTAGTTACGTTAATCTTTATGTCTAAGTTTCCCATACAAGAACCAAATAGCTCCAAAAGGGTCTGTAGTCCAATGCCCGTACGGGCGATGAGAACGGCGTCATCCACATATAGGAGAGCCGGGACCTGCTTCCCACCTACCCGAGGGACGTCTGCGTTACCTGCTACCAGGGACTTCCCTAAGCCATTGATATAGATAGTAAATAGGAGGGGGGCCAAGATGCAACCTTGGCGCACCCCTTTCTTTGACCTGAAGCTGTCTGAGCATCGCCCCTCCCTAGAAACCCGGACCTTCGCAGAGAGCCCCTGGTGTAAGCTTGCTATGAGTGCCACCAAAGAATCCTCAATACCAAGCTCACAGAGTAGGGACCAAAGCTTGGACCTATTTACCAGGTCGAAGGCCGAGGAGAGGTCCATAAAAGCCAGATAAACTGACCCCTCCCCGGCCACCGTGTACTTGGAGATTAGGAGGTGTAAGTTTGAGCATTGCTCCAGGGTGCCCCGTTTCTCCCTAAAGCCATATTGTATCTCTGCAAGGCCCCCACAGAGCTCCAGGTTTGCTCTCAGTTTAGTTAATGGTACTCTGCCCAAGATCTTAAAGGCAGAGTCTATTAGAGAGATTAGTCGGTAGCACCCCGGATCCTCCCCATCTCCTTTTTTGAAAATGGGCACTATAACAGATGTTGCCCATGTGTCTGGAAAACATCCATCGTTTGTTGCCCTGAACACATTGGTGAGGACTTTAGACCAGGTAGTTGGGGCATATCTAAAAAAGTCCACCGGGACTCCGTCTGGTCCCGGAGCCTTGTTTTTGGTGGAATCCATTATAGCTTTATACACCTCCTCCTCGTTAAACTCTACTGCAGGTAACCCCAGACCTAGCCCTATGCCATTTTCTTCCACAGTGTCATTGCTGTCATATATATTTTTAAAATGGTTAACCCATTTCTCATCAGTAATGATACAATCGGACATTGTGTTAACCTCCCCCGAGAAGAATTGATTATTTATGATGTCCCAGAATCTGCTACTATTACGTAGAACATCCACGTCAAGTAAGTCATTCCAGGCGTTATTTTTAATTATATTTTTTCTTGTCTTAATAGCCAGTTTATAATCCCGTCTTAATTTGGAGATTAGTATGTTATCCCTCGGCTTTGTTTTTAATGCATTTTTCAGGTCTCTGTGGGCCCTTGAGCAGTTTGTGTCAAACCATTTGTGGGGCTTAAATGGCAATCGGGATTGGGGAACTGTGAGCTCTTTAGCAGTTTGTGAGCAAATAGAGTCAAAGGCTAAAATAATTTGGCTGTAAGTGGGGTGTGAAGTGATAGGTAGTCTTCACACTCTCCTTTTTTATAGTTAAGTGTTTTACTGTTTGCAACAAAGAAAGGAACAGAAGTAAAGTTTAATGTCCTAGTTGCACAGTATCTTATATGTTTAAATGTTTAATGTTGTTAGTCTTTGTTACATATAAGTTGTGTTCACTGCACCACGCACTGTCTTTACACTTTGGGTTTGAGACACGTTTCCGTTAAAGCTTGATGGCACCAATGATGATAACAGGGCCATCCTGGTGAGTACCAACCAGGGGTCCCATTGGTGGTGCGCCCGTGAGGTGCCATCTCGCTATTCACACATTTTTTGTCCGTTCAAAGTGTATGTGAGTCTTGTGTTGTCTTGTACTGTCGAGATCGGAGCGAGGCTGCTTTTTATTCAAGCAATAGATTGAGAGATCATGAGTATCCCTAGATTAAGGAACTCCCTGGTGTGATCTACAAGCAACCAGCGATTTCTATATATCATTAAAAAATATTGCAGTGAGAACTAGGACTTGTTTTGTTTGATGGCATTTTGATCTAGACAGATGCACATGGGTTCCTCTATCTTAGGGAGCAATGATGCCATAAAGGTTTCCTGGACCACCTTACCCCACTTGAGCCGTCTGCCCCGGTCACTGGGCACCGTCAATGTGCAAACCCTGGGAAGACCCAGGTGTTTGCTCCATAAGTCACTCCAGTGCAACTCAGCAGACACTGGGTTGTGGTCGCTATGTGGTGAGGCAATTACCTCATATTTTCTCACCTTAGGGGTTAGTCCCTGAGAGATAAAAATATAATCCATCACAGACCCGCTTTCTGAGCCTTTGTAAGTAGGCAACATTTCGCAACTTCTTGTGCTGTGGGGTTCAAACATGTTAAGGCTAGCAAGAAAAAATTCAAGTGCCTCCCCCGCTTTAGTGTGCGCAAAATGTAAATTTCCAGTATCAGTCTGACCCTCGTATTTGCCTAAGTTACATTTTAAAATGCATTTATGGATGTTAAAATCACGTAATATAATAAGCTCGAAATAAGTACGTGTATTTTGGCTGTAATTATTAAGGACCTTTTCCAGGAGGTCCACGTGAACTGTGTCTGTTGATCTGACCAATGAGTTATAGAAGTTTATTACCACAAGGATACAACCTGGTGAAATAGTCCACTCTATAATTAAAATGTTTGGGGAACCAGACTCTAGTTGCCTAAAGGTCCCTGCCAGATTAAGAGAAAAAAGCAGAGCTAAACCGCCTTTCGCTCTTCCTGCACTGCTTGGTAATGCTGGTATAGTGAAACTCGAAAAGCCATCCAACCAGAAATTTGGTGAAGTGTCCCATGTTTCTTGGAGGGCTATCACATGTTTACTGGATAGAAAATCTATCCAGGTAGGGTCTAACCTTTTAGCTCTAGTGCCCGCCACATTCCAACTAGGGAACTGACACAAAGGAGGTGTCCCTTCCCCTAGTGATACTGGTGACAATGGCTGAGTAGGTGTTGATTGTCAGTCATTTAAGTCTAAGTCGACTAAGGGAGTAAAACTATTTGCCAGAACCAGATTGGGGTACGGACTTTCGGTGACACGTCTATCCTGCTGTCGTCTAAAGGGTATCATTTGCCACGATTACCTGTCTTCTGGAATGAATGTAAATGTGTACTTGGGGGAGAGTTCCCTTTGTGGGGTGGGTAGAAGAAACCTAGTGGGACTGGTCTGATAGTGTCATATTCACGAATTTTTGATCCATCCCAAAAGAGTCTGTCTGCGCATATTATGTTATCAAAATTTACCACCACACAGTCACCCCTCACAGATTTTGGTCGGCGGCCCACCCACCCCACCCTTCTTGCAAAGTTGACACTATTTGAAATGTTTATACCCCCACAGCTATAGTTTTCACACAATTCTTTTGCTAATTTAATTAGCCTATTGGTAGGTTCTGCTTCCCCCTCTGATAAGGGTGGTACCCCTCAACACACGAGAGATACCATAGGTCTCTTTATGGTCCTATTGCAATGCAGAGCCTATACAGTGTTCTACAAAGATAGCTGAGAAATGAAACGTCACTCAAGTTCAGGAGAGACACACAGAATAGTGAGTATTGAGATGCTGTTCAGAGTAGGAACCCTTAAAAAGTACCCATCAGCCCACTCAATAGTGGAACTTCGTCATCTGGGATTTCATGTTTGAAAAGTGGTGTCCAAACAGCCCTTCCTCAAGGAGTACTTGAGGCTAGCTACGGAACCACTGGTTGAACCCTCAACCAGATGAGATGACAGAGTTTGAGGCTGATAGGGCTTAGTTGCAGTGCTAGAAAAAAGTGTTCAAGAATATATGAAACAGAAAGGAAATTGATCCAAGTGATTAAAAATACCTATCTTGATGGCAAATAAGGAAACTTTATTAGGTCTGCCCATCAAGATGGTATAGTTAAAAGCAGAGTGATAATAGCGAAAAAAGAATAACTTGCTATTTACCATAGATGTTATGTGGTCAACATGTTTCAGCCTTTGTAGGCTTTCGTCAGGACCTATGAATCACTACTGCCTGGCGACGGCTCAGGGTAAAGGAGGCCACGCACTCTCCGTCGTTGCCTCGTGCTATATTAAACCTCCCCCTCGGCTTAGTATAGCACGAGGCAACGACGGAGAGTGTGTGGCCTCCTTTACCCTGAGCCGTCGCCAGGTGAGGTGAGGTTTCTCATCCCTAAAATTGGGGAGAGGATACACCACTTTGGAAATGTCTGTAGTTTGTCTCTCACAGCACAAACAGTAAGTGTTGCAGTAGTGATTCATAGGTCCTGACGAAAGCCTACAAAGGCTGAAACATGTTGACCACATAACATCTATGGTAAATAGCAAGTTATTCTTTTTTCGCTATTATCACTCTGCTTTTAACTATACCATCTTGATGGGCAGACCTAATAAAGTTTCCTTATTTGCCATCAAGATAGGTATTTTTAATCACTTGGATCAATTTCCTTTCTGTTTCATATATTCTTGAACACTTTTTTCTAGCACTGCAACTAAGCCCTATTAGCCTCAAACTCTGTCATCTCATCTGGTTGAGGGTTCAACCAGTGGTTCCGTAGCTAGCCTCAAGTACTCCTTGAGGAAGGGCTGTTTGGACACCACTTTTCAAACATGAAATCCCAGATGACGAAGTTCCACTATTGAGTGGGCTGATGGGTACTTTTTAAGGGTTCCTACTCTGAACAGCATCTCAATACTCACTATTCTGTGTGTCTCTCCTGAACTTGAGTGACTTTTCATTTCTCAGCTATCTTTGTAGAACACTGTATAGGCTCTGCATTGCAATAGGATCATAAAGAGACCTATGGTATCTCTCGTGTGTTGAATTGTATAGTTGGGGGACAAGATATCCATAGGTCTATAAATATTCTCTTCCCCTTGGGCCCTTCTCCACCTCTTTTGTTCTATGGAAGGGTGGTACCCCTACAAAAACCGCCACAAAAGGTACTACAGCTGGGGGGAGATGTAGATGTGCCTTAGAATCTACTGTTGTTTTTGACTCTGCAGCTGTATTGGGCCTAACTAGGGAGGGTTGTGCGGTGCCTACTTTGCAGATCTTATCGCCCATACTCCTCCCTGTACCTGGCACAGTCATAGGTCTATTTGTAGGGATAGTCAGCAAGGGCTTAGAAGCAGATTGAGTACCACCCTAGGGTACCACGGTTGCCGATAGCTGTTGTGGAGAAGGTGTCTCAAGTTTCTTAACTAGGTTATCAATTTGTACACATTTCTTTAGTAACCCTTCAAGACATGTATTCATGATATCAACAATATCCTTTGCAATCCCCACTAAGAGGGGTTCAATCCGTTCCTCAAAAAGGGTTTCAAGATGTTCTTTAAGTCCGACCTCTGAAATGTATTTAGTCGTGGAGACCCCATCTCCTTTCTTCCTCTTTCTAGATGTTGGTTTGGCTTGGATGGCAGGATTAGGGAGCAGGGTAGGTGAGGTAGGTGTGTTCGCTGGTGTACTGCTAACTTGAGGGTCTGTTTTGCCTGGTATTGACGATGGTTTTAATATAATTATCTCAGGTTCCAAAGGGGTGCTTTGATGAGGGTTAGGTTCTAGAGATAATGGAGCAGTCACTTGTAAACCCAGTTCCTGTTGGGCGGTTTCTATCTCTTTAGATAGGGCCCCCACTGCAGATGATAAATAGGAAATGATGTTTTCCGAATGTCTAGCCACCTTCGGTTTTTTACCCCCAGCATCTGTACAGGTAGTGTTTTTTCGCTTACCCATGGTCAAGTCGGATGCAAGGGGGGTGGCCCCGCCCTGCCTCTTCCTGCCGATGACTGACAAAGACTGACCCGCCCTTGTCCCGGGCTTCTCCCGGCGGCGCCCGCGTGCGTCCCGTGTGGCGGGATACGCTCCGTTGCTTTGAAGCGCCTCCGTGCGCTGATGGTGACGTCACAGGTGCGACGCCGGGGCATCTGGGTGTTGGAGTCCGCTGGCTGTTGCCCTCACGGCACGGTGGCGGACACGGGAGCAAAGTGGCAAGGCGCTGGTGTGCTCGCGGTCCCTGGAAGCCGTTGCCCTCACGGCTGTGTCTCTTGCAGGTAGGTACCCCCGCTGTGACCCCCGAAGGGATATGACTAGATATACTCTAAGAGTCACATAGGAATGGTAGAGAGCACAGCGGGCTACTGCATATTCTAGTGATTAGAGTTATCTCAATATACATGGGGAGGGGATATGATTGGATATACTCTAAGAGTCACATAGGAATGGTAGATAGTACAAAGGTCTACTGCATATTCTAGTGATTAGAGTTATCTCTATATACATGGGGAGGGGATATGACTGGATATACTCTAAGAGTCACATAGGAATGGTAGATAGTACAAAGGTCTGCTACATAAACTAGTGATTAGAGTTATCTCTATATACATAGGGAAGGGATACATTTCAATATACTCTAAGAGTCACATAGGAATGGTGGAGAGCACAACAGTCTACAGCATATACTAGTGATTAGAGTTGTCTCTATATACAGAAAAGCAGAGTTCCATTAAGTGGGGTTGGAGGGGGAATGCAATCGGAGGGGGATGTAGTCACAGCACCAGGGGAGGGACAGAGAAGGGCAGGAAAGTGAGACAAACAAGAGAGGGAAGCAGATAGTAACGATTAAGACAGCGAGGAGTGTGTCAGAGGCAACAGGAGAGACAATAGAAAGGTCTCTAGGACAGAGAGGGGAGAGGTCAGAGGTCGCTAAAATGGCGGAGGAGAAAGGTTGAAGAATAAGCGAGTCATAAAAAGAAAAGAAAATGTCAGGGAGTGCAGAGGTCCAAGTCCGAAAGTCCAGGAGGAGTGCTGCCACAGCCAGCAAGTCCGGGGGGGGGGAGAAAGGCAGTCCGCAGCAAAGTCACAGCCTCATCGTCCATGAGGAGCTGGGGCAGAGGAGTTTGATCCGGAGACCAGGGGTCGGGGAAGAAAGACCACGGGCGCCAAGACAGCGGTTCGCAGAACGGGAGGCAGTCCCGGGAGCAGGGGAGAACACGCCACAAAGCTGTCCCACATCATCTGGGGCCAAATGGAAGAGCCTCAGCAACGCTGAAGCTGGATGGGCACAGGAGGAGGCACAGGAGGAGGGCACAGTAGGAGAGCTCAGCAGGCTATGCTTTGGCAGCAGCCGATCGCGAGCTTGAAAGTCTGCCCGGGGAGTCATTTGCACCGATGTCCATAAGGCGCCGCCAATTTGGGGTCAGGCAAGCCCCGGGGCAGAGCAGACTGGAGCGCTTCTCTGAGGAGAGCAGCGTTAGTTGCGGTGGCGCCCGGCTCACCTCTAGTGCTGGTGTAAAATTGGAGGCCAAGGTCTTCAGGTGGCAACCTCCGCTGGCACCACAGGATCCGGTGAACAAAGCCGCCATTTTAATCAGGAGTTCCTCCGTGGGTGAGAGGCTGAGCCAGCAGGTAGGAGAGAGGAGCAAGTGGTACAGGAGGTCTGCTGGAAAACAGGGTGTATGAGGTGTCGGAGGTGCGGGGTTAACCCCAGGACAGGCCAGTGGTTTCTTCAGCTCAGCTGCAGCATAGGCAGAGGGGCAGCAGCTCGTGGTAACAGATGCAGATGGGCACAGGAGACGCAGATTCAGTATATGTTGTGGGAGAGGCAGTAAGCGCAGGGCCCAGGTCATCAATTAGAGGCGCCGATCGGCATTTACGGGTCACCTCCGGGCGCCATTTTAAAGTCAGGCAGGCAAGGGAGAACCGATTGCGGCGGGGTCGTCTCCGGTGTAAAGCCGTTACCGAGGCCCCCGAGGTACTGTTCCACTAGTGGCAGTTGCTGTGTCCCTCGGAATGCGCACTTTGGACATACCTCCTGCAGAGGGATGCAGCCATCGGCGCTCTCGGCAGGGCCCCGGTCGCCATTTTGGCCGCCGCTGTCGTCTCTCCGCACCTCAAATCTACGCCGCTCCAGTGGCACCAGCAGCAATCTGAGCAGCCCCGCAGGTGCCCCCTACCTTCCGCTTCAGGTAGGGAGCGTCAGCATCGCGGAGGGCTTCCTTCAGATGCTGGGATCCAGGACGGAGCAGCGCGTGGACCGGGAGCCGAGACGGTCCACGTCCCGTCCGTCTCGGCTCCTCCCTCCCTCTACTGAGAAAAGAAGTTACAAACTAAAATCAGAGCAACTCATTGGGCATTTGACTCCCAGCAAATTTTGACCGGTGACTAGGGGCGGAATCCTTGTGACCAGACGGGCTTACTCTTTTCCTCTGAGCTTTAAGTTTTATCCCTGTGTACACTCTGCTTGGGCTGTTTTTGCCTGTCCTCTCTATCCTAGGCTCCCTTTCTGTCTTCTTTCCGTCTTCTCTGCCCCGAGCGTGCAGAGTCTGTCTCACAACTCTCAACTTCTTTCATGGAGGTTGGTAGGCTTCTCTTAACCTTCCAATAACAAGCATTGTCGGAGCCAACAGATCTTGCCTTTAACAGGCGAGTGCTGGGTTCTTGGCTTTGTTATTGCTTTTTATTTTACTGCTCTAAAACAGCAGTTAGCATTTGTGGAATTATAGAATAAAAAAGCATTGTCAAAGGGAGTGGGTGTGGCTTAACGGCCAGAGTGGCCGAATTTGAAGCCGAGGAACCAGGTTAGAGTCTGGCGGGAGGCTCAATCATCCTGTAATTCTGATCGAATCACTTAATCTCCCCGTGCCTAAAAAAAAGGAATGTGTTGGTCTGTACTGCAACTGGTACTCCTGTAAAGCGCTCTGATAGCGTTTGCCCCTATATAAAACATCCAGTCAGCCTTTTGGCTTTGGCAATTCTTATTTCTGTCTGTCATGTTGCGAAATGATATTGTTGGGGTGCTGGACCCTCAGCCAGGGCACAAGTCCTAAACAAGCATTGGCATAGCCAAATAGGTCTCGCTTTTGGGACCTTATAAGTATTTAGTTACGCAGCACAATATCCTTGGTGCAACAACATTAACTGTTGCATGGCTTAACACTTATAAGGTCCCAAAGGCGAGACCTATTGGGTATGCCAATGCTTGTTTTTAATCTTCTCATGGCCAGCTATCCTCACCCCAAGTTACTTTGGCTTTTCATATTTTACTGTTTCTGGAACAGTCCCTCTTTTGAAATCTTATTGGTACTCTTTCTTTTTTTTTAAATGTGTTTATTGAGTCCAGTCAACATCAAGAGTACAACTTCCAACATATAGTATCACATTTTTGAACAGCATAGTATTGCATCATATAGTATACACTCATTTTTCACATATTATTTTTCCCATCTTTCACTATCAAAGGGGATCATAATCTAAACAGTACTACACAAGTTACATCAATACTCTGTGTTGTTAAAAGAGGCATTCTGACATTACAATTCTCGCCTTACCTTCTTAGCTTTATCCATACATTGTTTTTTTTTTATTACCTCTGGTCATCTCATCGTAGAGTACCTGACAAAATCGTCATATATTCATCTATTGTTCTGTGTACCCTTATGTTCCCTCTTCTGCATGCACATTTTGGAGATATTGCAGTAGGGGTTCCCAGTAATCTCTTGGTCTGGATGCTTGTGGTAGCTCTTCCGAATAGATCTCTAAGGTGTCCCTACAATAGGTCATGTCTTTGAGCCAGTCCTTGAATCTAGGGGGGCGCTTACTTCCCCATCTGATGGCAACACAGCGATTTGCTAGTAGGGGTGCTACAGCCAAGAATTTCCTTCTTTTTACTGGTGTTATCTTATACATACCCAGTAGGCATACTCGTGGTGCATTAGGTATCATCTCTGACAACATAATAGTTAGTGCCCCTGTTACTTCCTCCCAGTATTTGTGTATCTGTGGGCAGGCCCACGCCGTGTGTAGGAAGTCAGCCCTTAAAACTACACACCTGTAGCATTTGTCATTTTGGGTGAGGACCGTATTTATGTAATTGGGTCGGAGTATAGTAGAATTGGTGTGGAATTTAAAATGTACTATATGTAGAGATCACAGTTTGGTGTCATCAGTTTCAGTTGCATGCAGCTATAATCCCAATCTTGTTTCCCAGCGTATATTCCCATTTACTAAGTAATTTATCTGCTGGCCCTATTTGTTCTGATTGTGACATGTTGTATAAACGGGTAACCAGTTTTCGGCAGCTAGGTGCAGTTACCAGTGCTTGTAGAGCTTGCAGTGTAGGTGGTTCTACCGGGTACGAGACATATAAGTCCTTCATCGCCATCTGTAAATGCATGTGGGCAAACAGCTTCATTTGTGGGCTGTGTGTACTTAGCGATGGATCCTCCCTCCGAATGAAACTGCCGTGTGGGAATACATCTGCCATAGAGTTTAATTTCATCTCAACCAGTAGCTGTAGCATCCTTTTTTCTTGTGTGACTGATAGTTTCGGATGATACCCAATTGGGAGAGCTGGTGCATAGACGGGGGTTTTCTTGGCCCTACTCGCTAGCATGTACCGGGCTCTCGAGGTGAATTGTACTATTTCAATCCTGTCACTGTGGGTAAAAGATATAGGGTCCGATACATAAGCTGGAGGTAGGTAGATAGGTGTCTCCCAAATAAAAGACCCTCATACACGTGTTTTTAGAAGATCTCGTAGCGGTATATGATGTGTCCCCGCTCCTTGTTACACGTGTGTGCGTAATCCTTGGGTCAATTTTTGTATGCACCCTCCGCCAGGAGGTTTTACCTTTGGTTAAAACAGTAGTGATCGTGGATTGTGGGTGGTGAAAAAGTGAAAAGGGGGGGAGGATATTAAAATACCCGGACAGCCAGGGATTCAACTTTAATAGGTCTGGATTCGCATAGTACCTCTAGTTTTCCGAAGCATTGCTTCTTCAGGGAGTACGGCAAATGGGGGGAGGCTTCACTCTAGCCTTCTCCGCCCTTCGTGCAGCATGTGCTGTCTCTGCCCGTAGTCACCCGGAATATTCCGGGTGACTACGGGCAGAGACAGCTCCCTGAAGAAGCAATGCTTCGGAAAACTAGAGGTACAATGCGACCTCCAATTGTCAGAAGAATCCGGTTATAAATGTACCTATTCTTTCACCTTTATTCACTTTATCACTAAATGGTCCTGAAGAAAGCCTACTGACCACATGGCAACCAAGGCTGAAACATGTCGACCGTATTTTAATTTCACTAATTGAGTGCGCTCGAATTCATAGACAATTCCACTGCTGCACAAACATAACTTTTTTGCCCGAATCCAGACCTATTAAAGTTGAATCCCTGGCTGTCCGGGTATTTTAATATCCTCCCCCCTTTTTCACTTTTTCACCACCCACAATCCACGATCACTACTGTTTTAACCAAAGGTAAAACCTCCTGGCGGAGGATGCATACAAAAATTGACCCAAGGATTACGCACACACGTGTAACAAGGACCCGGGACACATCATATACCGCTACGAGATCTTCTAAAAACACGTGTATGAGGGCCTTTTATTTGGGAGACACCTATCTACCTACCTGCAGACCTTGGTTATGCAGGACTAGTGATCCTTTCCCCATTGATTTTGAATAACTAAACGGAGACTGAAAGGATCCGCACTCTCTCCCTCCTCCAATTGATCATACCCGATGCATAAGCTGTCAAAGGTGTTGGATATACACTGTCCCTCTCCACCGCCACATGTGGGATATAAGCGTGCTGCTGCAGCCAATAGTAAGCATGTTGTGCCTGCACGCAATAATAGTATAATTATAGATCTGGTGCCCCGAAAACCCCTTTGTGGTATTGTTTTGTCAAAATATCCCAGCGTATTCTGGCTTGTGTCCCCACCCATGTGAGCTTCTGCATTGCTAACCTCAATTTTGTGAACTGTGCCTGTGTCAACCAGATAGGGATATTACTAAATAGATATAAAAATTTGGGCAGTACAATCATCTTTTGTAAAGCTATACGGTCGGCTAAGGAGAGGGGCATCCATGTCCATTTATCTATGTGTTCTTCCAACTTGGACATGGCACTGCCATAATTTTCCCTCACCACCAGTTCCAGGTCTCTATGTACCCATATGCCCAAGTATTTTACCGGGTCCGTGTGCCACTTAAGGGGATAGTCCAAATTTGGTTGTGTTGTAACCGATGTGAATGGTATGACAACAGACTTATCCCAGTTAGTTCTTAGGCCGGAGAAGTGCCCAAAATGAACATATTCCTTAATGAGTGCATTTAAGTGCGTGTCCGGATGCCGAGTATAGAGCACCATATTGTTAGCATAGAGAGAGATGCTGAGTGGGAGGAGATGGAATTGTAGTGCTGCTTCTGAGTGCAACTGACAAATCTTGCATGCTGATGGTTCTACTATCAGCGTAAAGAGGATAGGGGAGAGCGGGCATCCCCGTCTTGTTCCACGACTTATACTTATTTGTCTGATGTGTGCCCGTTTATTCTGACTCTGGCGCTTGGGTCGGTGTATAATATCTCTATCCATTTCAGAAATGACTCTGGAAAGCCCATTCTTCGTAGCACTGTTAGCATGTACACCTATTCAACAGAGTCAAAGGCTTTCACCACATCCAGTAGTGCCGCCGCTGCTGGGGTATCAGGGTCTAAGTGATGATATAATGCAAAGTTGGTGCGAAGGTTATGAGTAGTGGATCTGTTGGGCACAAATCCTGTCCGATCTGGCAATACCAGTTTCTCCTGCAGGAGCTGTATTCTGGTTGCAATTAATTTGGCTAAAATCTTGGCATCTATGTTTATTAAAGATAACGGTCGGTACGAATCACATTTTGTTGAGTCTTTGTCCGGTTTGGGGAGTGCTACTAAGAGGGCTTCTCTCAAGGAAGCGGGTACATTGCCTCCTCAAACATTTCGGCCAAGTGCGATATCAACAGATCGCTATATGCTTTGTAAATTTCACCAGGTAGCCCATCCAGGCCAGGTGCTTTGTTGTTTGGGAGGGAGTTTATTGCGTCAACTATTTAGTCTTTTGTGATATGGTGACTGAGAAATTTGCGGTGGGTGTCCGACAGCTATGCTGTAGCTATACCCTGCAAGTGTTGATCTATTTCTGCCGAGCCAGCAGTTATTTTGGTACTGTAAAGGTGACTAAAGTAGTCTTTAAAGCAATCTAAAATAGACAGGGTATCGTAGTATATGTGTTCTTCATCATCTATCAGTCGTGTTATGTATGATTGTGTGGGTGCCAGTTTTATTTTGCTTGACAAGGCTCGTCCCGGTCTACCTCCTTCCCATACCTAACCGCTTTCTATCTACGTGATTTGTTTTATTTCATCTACTGCATATTGTTGATAATCATCCAACCTTTCCCTTATTTGTTTCAGCAGTGCCAGGTTTTGGGTTTGTGTATGTTCTTCCTCAAGGTGTGCAAAGTTCCCTTCAATCACATTCAATTGCTGCTGTATACCTTTTAGGATACCAGCATGTTTGCTGATACAATGCCCGCTGATTGTAATTTTAAACGCTTCCCATAACGAGCCCGCACTTTCCACTGACCCTGTGTTAAAATCAAAATAGTCCGTTATGGGTTGATGTCATTCACTACGAAACACTGGGTCTAAAAGAGTTTCGCCCCGTAGCTTCCATGTAAATTGTCTAGGCACATAAGTAGGGACTTTTAGCATGAGACGGACTGGGGAGTGGTCAGATAATGTTTTAGGTAAATGTTCTATAGTCTTCGTCCACATGCATGCGTCTTGGGTGATAAGCCAGTAGTCAATTCTTGACCAAGTGTTATGAGTCGTGGATGTGCAAGTACCCTCTCTACGTCTGTTGTGTCGCATACTCCAGATATCAGTCATGTCCCATGCGTCCATGCCCTCCCGCTGTACTTTAGCTGAATGTTTGCCAGAGCGCTCATTACCTGTTGACCTATCCAGGGTTGGGTCAAGGCACGTGTTGAAATCCCCTCCCCATAGGATTGTCGAGCTGGGCAATTCTTTGAGTTTGGACCATATGCCTGCGTAGAAACAGGGGTCGTCATTATTTGGGCCATAGGACGTCCCTACTGTCAGTATTGTACCCCCAAAATCTCCATGCACTATCACATACTGGCCCTGATCATCTTTGAATGTAGTTAGTGGTTGAAAGGGAGTGCCCCGCCTGACCAGTATCATCACGCCCCTAGCATACATGAAGAATGAGGAAGCAATACAATCTGTCGCTTATCTTGCGCCCACTCTAGCTTCCGTGTGTGAGGTGAGGTGTGTTTCTTTCATGCAGGCGACGTCTACGCCGTGCCGGTCTATGTATGCCATACTGTTCGTATTTTCTGTGGATTTTGAAGCCCGCGAATATTCCACAACAGAAACGTCAATTTGTGGGTAGATGTGCCCGTGTTAGCCATTTCTATCACCTTTCCAGTGTACATCCTCCAACCATTGAATACCATGTGTGATTTAAAAGCAATACATATGTGTTTACTTAATGTTGACCGGACAGTTTTTTGTAAAGTCCCAACCCCCACCCTCCACCCATTCCGCATGTTCCCATATAGCGGAGCCAATCCCAGAACACCATTCTGTTGAACCCTCCAACCCCCCCTGCCCGCCCCAGCAACAACAAAAGAAAATGAATGAGAAAACAAAAGAAAGAACCATGAATAAACTGTTGTGGTTCACACTGAGGGGTTGGGTTAGAGCTGCCACCCCGTTTCTTGTGGAACTAATCCACATGGGTAACGCCTAGTAACTTGCATATCAGATGCTAAACATATCACTATACATTTTACCAATATAGTCCAGTGAGTCAGCGGCTCAGAGTGAGCTAAATATCCATAAACCAAGGAGACCCAGAAAGTAGCTGCATAGATATACATAAAAAAAGTGTTTTCAATTTAGGATATCAATCAGAAAGAAAGGTACTCTTTCTTTACTTATATTGTTTCCATGGTCAGATGTGGGTGTAAGTAGGGGAAGTACTAAACGGAGGCCAAAGTCTCATGAAATAAAAAGTAGTAGAACTCTGCCTAGCAGTGTGGATTTTGCAGGAATAAATCTAGGAAGGGGGAAGAGAGGTTTGTTTACAATAATTTTTGGAAATAATAATTAAAATAGTTTCAAAAAAATGTTTTAAGTAGTGTAAGTATATATCAGTGAAAAGAAATGTAGTGGATGTCACTTCCCGTTAGGTTTCGCTCACTATGAATTCTGGAACACAGGACATACAGATGTAAACATTAGTGAACAAACTAATCTGATTGGCTTCACCAATATGTCTTCACATACTCCAGCTTTCCATGCAACTGAGGCACAGCGCAGTTCATAGTAATATTTTGCCAATCTTTGCATAAGTATCATTTTTTGTTGTGACTATGATTTCCTCTGTGCTTTACTAAAGTTAGTTCTCTGTCTGCGTGAAAAGGCAATTTAGAATACACTTTGAAAACAAACCAGGAGATGCTGTTAATCAGGATGTTCCCTTTCCTCAATCATAGTTATGTGCTGCAGCGGGGACATTGGATAAAAAAAGAAACAATTATTTTAATAGTCGAAACAAAAAATGATGGGTTTGCTATATGTTGTGGTATCGGCAGTGATTCTTTATTGTACTTATTAGTACTAGCATTTTTACAGCACATTTGACATACGTAGCATTGTGGATACATAGGAGATATGTTGGGATAAGGGATACAATTATTTGGTATTGTGTACACTAGTAAGGGGGGGTTCTTGTTGATGGGCCAGTGGCCGAAGATACTTAAGGGGAGGGGGGCTTATACATTTGATGAGATTAATCCATATTGACCTTCTGGGGTTTGTTTTAAATTCGATTTATAGCAAACATGATGCTTGGAGGTAGAAGAAGCACCACAAAGCACATCTGGTCCGTAACATGTTAAGTAATGCACAAGTTTGAATTAAATGTTTTCTCTTTTACACCTTTCTACCCCTTCTAGACTCATCACCCCATCTCTGGCATATTAGGAGAAAAGGCACGTTTTCCGTCCGATTTAAGATTTCAGAAACGACTAGAATTCTGGTGCAGCACCGCCTTAGACAATGTGTGCTGCTTAGACATAGCACAGACGTTTGGTTTGATCAAAACAGTCAGGATTTGTTGTCTATGTAACTGGTGATGGCAAATGGATCCCTGTAAAATGTATTCTTTATTTAGTCGTCTCTGCAGAGACACGCAGAGCAATCACTCTTCAAAATCTGCGCTTCCAAGACCTAACGTGGACTAAAAGCAAAGTTGTGTACGAGCAGGAAACGGAGGCCAGCGCGTGAGGGGTGATAAAGGGCGGGAAATCTGAGGCCCTGTTAGGCAGAGAGAGGGGGCAGGTGTGGTGGAACGTTCATACCTGTTAGAATAGCGGCAGCTTTGACAGGGTCACAGAGGGCAACATCCATCATGCTCTCCAAAATATCAAAATTAGAAGATTGTAACGGACAACAGATTTGATTTCAATCACGGTTGGTCTCAGTTGCTGCATTTCTACAGTGCATTCACCAGCCTGGGACAGATATAAGTGCATGTGTTAATGCCGTGCAATTGATCGTGCTCTGTGGTGTGGGAGGTGCCTCCGCACTTAACAGCAAGCTTTAGGCCACAAGCAAAAGCTTGTGGTCGGATTTCTGAAGCCCACTCACTAAATGTCTTGCCAGGTCAGCGCATGCGCTGGCTCAGGCGAGACCTAAAAAAGAAGTGGGGGGATCAACCTAGTAATGCAGTATGCAAATGACATCATGGTGTGCAACATTACGGCGTACATCACGGCTCATGGCATCACAGAAAGTGGCATCAAAAGCCACGACTTTACAGGAAGTGGCATCACAAGAAGGGACATCAGATCTAAAGTCCTCACATATATGTTTAGCAGGTCTATCGTGTGTACGTTTGAGCTTATTGTGAGGATAATAGTACAGTGAGCTATGGAAGATGATATATAATAATAATGAGTTTTATAAAGCGCCTGGTTACGCTCAAATGGCGTGTCCCCGCGCTAAAAATATGTGGCTTCTACACCTTGCAATCCCCCAGTTTTATGTAACACATCCTCTACATTCATTTACAAACTTATATAATTTATTGTATATGTAATATGCATGTGTTGATGTAAAGAGCTCTGACACCATGCATTGTGTAGAGTAAGGCTATACAAGAACAAGCATTGGCATAGCCAATAGATCTCGCCTTTGGGGCATTATAAGTGTTTAGACAGAGCTATTGTCTTTGTTAACGTTTTTAATATGTATTGTAGAGCATTCTGAATGCTGTGCAGCATGTTGAAAATGTATAAGTTATTAAAAAAAGTGTTATAACCATTTCTGATACCTTATATTGCTGTCTTACAAGTTGCTGGAAATAGGATGCCATGTTTAGTGTAAAACTTGTCCAATCATAGAGTGAAGAAGTGAGAGTGAAGAAGTGAGTGAAATTCACAAAGTAGAACATTTCTCTAATTGGTGGTGTGTGTTATTGGGGGAAACTATATATTTTTTAACATCCCGGAGTTTCCAGAATTCAGGAAGTGCAAAATTTGAGTAAACACATGCAGTGCACTAATGAAGTTAATATAAAAGTACGCTGCATGCCTCTGCTTGTGTTTTCTACTGTGGCAGACTAATCAATAGTCGTTATGGAAGTTGCATGCATCCCACAAAGCTGCGGGTTTCACATATTCTGCAAAGGATTATTACCAGGCCATTGGCAGGAGAGGCCCACATTATGCGGCAGGATTATGCAGCAGGGAAGGAGCAAATTATGCGATGGGGAGGGCCAATTTATGCTGCAAGTGCAAATTATGCGACCTAATGCAGCATCATTTCTGATAGTATTGTTTTTATAATTTTGTCATTTTCTCCACATGTTCTAACTGTCTGGGTAAAGGTCTCACCTCATTACCCGTTTAACATCCAAATGCAGTCATAAGCATCTGAAAGATGACCAGTCCACCGGAACATAGGGCATTCCACTGCACGGCAAATAGAGAACCCGTGATTTTAATAACGTTTGTTCCATTTGAATTGGAAACATTTTTGTTGTTGTTAAAATCTGTGAATTGTATAGCAGATGACGAATTATGTGGAAAATTCCCACAAATCCATAAGTATGCAGAAAACACGGCGGCCACAGATCCACATCATTCCGGTGGCCCCGACTGTAACAGAAAGAAGTAGATGAAAGTATTGCAGCATGGGGAGGGGCAGGATGGGGGTTAGGGCAATGGAGGGGGCACTTGGAGGGGGATGAGGAAAGAAACACATCTTCAGCAATTGTGATGCAGCCAGAGCCCTCCAGGGCAGCCCACTCTGTCACAATCTGAGCTGTCACCGGGCCCAGCGCTTCTACAAGATTGTTGTGCTGTAAACTGGCCGCAGTGATTGTTTGTGGAAGGGGGAGAGAAAACAGGTACGGTAATTCATGTCTCTCTGAGGGTTACTGTCATGCGAAGACATCTCTGCATACAGAGTAATCTGTGCATCCCCTGGCAGATCATTAAGCAGCGGCTTGTCGTGCAGTGCCAACACCCATGCTGGCTTTATGCCAGGCCCTGCTAAGTGTTCTAATGCGAAGTGCCCTTAATATGGCTGACCTGAGATAGAGGGTTATTTTTCACTCATCCGTGATAGAAGACTCACTTGAGCACAATCAACACAAACAAATACATTGTTATTAGGCCAACATGTTATAGTACATTTAACCCTTGCCCCAATTTTGCCATTTGAATGAAAAGTTGCATAAATCATACGTGGTACATCGTCAAAAATGCCACTTCTCAATGAGGGGCGATCCTTTATTATGGACGTGTAAATCAGATATGTTGTACCCTGCACATAGAGACACTGGAAACCATGATGTATATTTTAAGTCTTCTTTATTGGTTCCAGTTTAGGGTAGTATCAATCTCTGTCCAGCCAGCTCTAGTCAGGTACTAGCCATGTACCAGCTCCTACATCTCCTACACCATCTCCATCAGGAGCAGCCTGCCTAGCTGCTCAGCCCATCTCCAACTGTCACCCCCTCATCCACACAGGCACCCAGGCATTCCATTCATCACAGTCACACCAACATTCCGTCACCATCTCTCACTCTGTCTGAGCAGCTAGGAGGACCTAAGCTGATTACATATCAATGTAATACTTAAGATATAACAAGATCTATTCAGGGGACCCCTATTAAATCTAAATAACCTAAACATGTGTCTAGGGCATGGGTACTCACAAACTTTATCTCGGGGGCCAAATTTACAGTGTGGTTTGTGTCCGAGGGCTGCACCAGTGGGGGGGGGGGGGGATGGGTCAGTAGGGAAGGGGGCGGGGCTATAGCAAAAAAAAAACTGACCATGAGGTTGATCACAGGTTCCTCGGGGGGTGGCGGGGGTGGGGGGATATGGATCAGTGGGGAAGGGGGCGGGGCTATAGCAAAAAAAAACTGTGACCATGAGGTTGATCACAGGTCCCTGGGTGGGGGGGGGGGATCTGGGGGGGGATGGGTCAGTGGGGAAGGGGGCGGGGCTATAGCAAAAAAAAACTGTGACCATGAGGTTGATCACAGGTCCCTGCAGCGGACGCCTTCATCCACTGAGCCACCAGACCCGTCTCACTCACTCACTCCCTCTCTCCATCTCTCCCTCGGTCTCATTCACTGACTGTCTCACTCCCTCTCTTCCTCTGTCTCACTCACCCTGACTGTCTCACTCTCTCTCTCCGACTGTCTCCCTCTCTCTCTCTGTTTCCTTCTCCCTCCATCTATTTCCCTCTCCCTCACTCTATTTCCCTCTTCCTCAATCTATTTCCCTCTCTCTCCTTCCCTCTCCCTCCTTCCTTCTGTCGCCCTCTCTCTCCTACCCTCTCCCTCATTCCCTGTCTCCCTCTCTCTCTCTGTTTCCTTTTCCCTCACTCTATTTCCCTCTCCCTCGCTTTATTTCCCTAACTTGTATTTCCCTCTCTCTCCTTCCCTCTCCCTCGGTCTCCCTCTTTCTCCTTCCCTCTCCCTCATTCCCTCTGCCTCCCTCTCTCTCCTTCCCTCTCCCTCACTTTGAGGTCTCCCTCACTCTGAGTTCTCCCTCTCTCTCCTGAGGTCTCCCTCACTCTAAGTTCTCTCTCTCTCTCCCCTTCCCTCCCCCTCACTCTGAGCTCTCGCTCTCTCTCCTTCCCTCTCCCTCACTCTGAGGTCTCCCTCCCTCTGTCTCCCTCACTCTGAGGTCTCCCTCTCTCTCCTTCCCTCTCCCTCACTCTGAGGACTCCCTCCCTCTGTCTCCCTCACTCTGAGGTCTCCCTCTCTCTCCTTCTGTCTCTCTCCCTCGCTCTGTCTCCCTCGCTCGGTCTCCCTCCCTTGCTCTACCTCCCTTGCTCTCCCTCCCTCGCTCTCCCTCCCTCTCCCTCACTCCCCTTCCCTCCCTCGCTCTCCCTCCCTCTCTCTCTCTCTCTGTCTCCCTCTATCTCACTCACTCTGACTCTCTCACTCCCTCTCTCCATCTCTCCCTCGGTCTCATTCATTGACTGTCTCACTCCCTCTCTTCCTCTGTCTCACTCACCCTGACTGTCTCACTCTCTCTCTCTCTCTCTGTCTCCCTCTCTCTCTGGTTCCTTCTCCCTCCCTCTATTTCCTTCTCCCTCACTCTATTTCCCTCTTCCTCACTCTATTTCCCTCTCTCTCCTTCCCTCTCCCTCCTTCCTTCTGTCGCCCTCTCTCTCCTTCCCTCTCCCTCATTCCCTCTGTCTCCCTCTCTCTCTGGTTCCTTCTCCCTCCCTCTATTTCCTTTTCCCTCACTCTATTTCCCTCTCCCTCGCTTTATTTCCCTAACTTGTATTTCCCTCTTTCTCCTTCCCTCTCCCTCATTCCCTCTGCCTCCCCCTCTCTCACTTTGAGGTCTCTCTCACTTTGAGGTCTCCCTCACTCTGAGTTCTCCCTCTCTCTCTCCTGAGGTCTCCCTCACTCTAAGTTCTCTCTCTCTCTCTCCCCTTCCCTCCCCCTCACTCTGAGCTCTCCCTCTCTCTGAGGTCTCCCTCTCTCTCCTTCCCTCTCCCTTACTCTGAGGTCTCCCTCCCTTTGTCTCCCCCACTCTGAGGTCTCCCTCTCTCTCCTTCCCTCTCCCTCACTCTGAGATCTCCCTCTCTCTCATTCACTCCCCCTCCCTCTGAGGTCTCCCTCTCTCTTCTCCCTCTCTCTCCTTCTGTCTCTCTCCTTCTGTTTCTCTCCTTCTGTCTCTCTCCTTCTGTCTCTCTCCCTCGCTCTGTCTCCCTCCCTTGCTCTACCTCCCTCGTTCTCCCTCCCTCGCTCTCCCTCCCTCGCTCTGCCTCCCTCGCTCTGCCTCCCTCGCTCTGCCTCCCTCGCTCTGCCTCCCTTGCTCTGCCTCCCTCCCTCACTCTCCCTCCCTCTCGCTCTCCCTCCCTCCCTCCCTCGCTCTCCCTCCCTCTCTGTCCCTCGCTTGCTCTCCCTCCCTCGCTCTCCCTCCCTCGCTCTCCCTCCCTCGCTCTCCCTCCCTCGCTCTCCCTCCCTCGCTCTTGCTCTCCCTTGCTTGATCTCCCTCGCTCGATCTCCTCCCTCGCTCTCCATCCCTCGCTCTCCCTCGCTTGCTCGCCCTCCCTCCCTTGCTCTCCCTCCCTTGCTCTCCCTCCCTCGCTCTCCCTCCCTCACTCTCCCTCCCTCCCTCCCTCTCCCTCCCTCACTCGTGCTCCCTCTCCCTCCCTCGCTCTCCCTTGCTCCCTCTCTTGCTCTCCCTCCCCCTCGCTCTCCCTCCCTCACGCTCCATCTCTCTCCCTCCCTCGCTTTCCCTCTCCCTCCCTCCCTTGCTCTCCATCACTCTCCCTCCCTCCCTCGCTCTCCCTCCCTCCCTCTCCCTCCCTCGCGCTCCCTCTCCCCCCTCGCTCCCTCTCTTGCTCTCCCTCACTCTCCCTCTCTCGCTCTCCTTCCCTCACTCTTCCTCTCTCACTCTCCCTCCCTCACTCTCCCTCCCTCACTCTCCCTCCCTCTCCCTCGTTCTTCCTCGCTCGTTCTCCCTCGCTTGCTCTCCCTCGCTCTCCCTCCCTCCCTTGCTCCCTCGCTCTCTCCCTCGTGCTCCCCCTCGTTCACGCTCCCTCTCCCTCGCTCTCTCTCGCTCTCTCCCTCGTGCTCCCCCTCGCTCACGCTCCCTCTCCCTCGCTCTCTCTCGCTCTCCCTTGCTCTCTCTCGCTCTCCCTCCCTCTCCCTCGCTCCCTCTCTCGCTCTCCCTCCCTCCCTCTCCCTCGCTCTCCCTGCCTCGTGCTCCCTCCCCCTCCCTCTCCCTCCCTTGATCTCCCTCGCTCTCCCTCGCTTGCTCTCCCTCGCTCTCCCTCCCTCCCTCACTTGCTCTTCCTCCCTCGCTCTCCCTCGCTTGCTCTCCCTCCCCCTCGCTTGCTCTCCCTCCCTCATTCTCCCTCCCTCCCTCCCTCTCTCTCCCTCCCTCGCTCACCCTCGCTTGATCTCCCTCCCTCCTTCTCCCTCCCTCACGCTCCCTCCCTCCCTCACGCTCCCTCCCTCTCCCTCGCTTGCTTTCCCTCGCTCTCCCTCCTCACCCTGCCTGTGTGTGCTCGGGCTGTGACAGCTTCGAGGCGCACACACACTGCCGCACCCAAGCTCTTCACAGGTCTTTAAAAGACCATTTGTATGTTAATGAGGCTTTGTTCACCTCTCAGCACCCCTGCAGCCCCACTCTGATTATGGCGGGAATCACTCGGCCCCCACAGAGCAGCAGAGCCTGAGTCACGCTCTGGCTGCAGACATCTTTAAAACATTTTTTTTAAACTCGGGTACAATGTCTGCAAGGTCCGCGGGCCGCCAGGGAAGGCTTGCCGGGCCGCCACCGGCCCGCGGGCCGTACTATGAGTACCCCTGGTCTAGGGGGTGAGATGGCAACTGCCTCTCCTATAAAGAGAATTTTATAAAGTTTAGAAGGGACATTAGAGGCAACACAAAAAAAGAGACAATAAAGTTACTGCTCGATTGTGAATTGTCTGCAAAACACGTGGCACTATTGTTATCATACCTTTTTTTTGGGGAGTGGGAGGGTCCTCCGTTACGACTATCTTTTCACTACTGGTAACTGTTACTAGAAGGCCTTGACTAAAGCGCAACACTTCATTAATCTCCATTTACATGAGGTAACATATTCATGAATCGGTATAGCTACAGAAGGTTCTTATAATGGCTTAATGAGTAAAATCTATAAAAACTAAAAGCACAAGCTCAGAATCTCAGATTTGGAATGAGGCAGGGCTGTTTGCATTGAGGCGCTCCCCCAACTGCGTTACAACACATGGATTCAATAAAGAGGCAGAACAAACAGCAACCCTGTGTTCCCTATAGCATTATAGGGGAAATTTCAAAAACATGATCATTCGTCTGCTATATACTCGCAGCAGCGATGTTAATCGCCACAGCCACATCACAGCCCACCTGCACTGGCTCCCAGTCAACAAGAGGATCACACTCAAGCTTCCCACTCATGCTCACAAAGCACTCCACATCGCCTGACCTGCATACCTCAACAAACGACTCACCTTCTACACCCTGAACCGCCAGCTTTGCTGACCTCGCCCTCATCACCGTCCCACTCATCCACAGAATGACCACTGGCATCAGATCATTCTCCCACCTCGCCACCAAGACATGTAACACACTCCCCATCCACCTGCGACAGACCCAGGACCTGCTGACCTTCAGGAGACTTCTCAAGACCTGGCTGTTTGAGCAGTAGCAGCACCCCCACCCACACCTCCCCGCTTAGCGCCTTGAGACCATTACGGGTGAGTAGTGCACTCTACAAATGATTGATTGATTAATTTTGTTTAATGCTTCTTTATTCTTTCAATGTATAGCATTGCGGGCTCTGTACTTGTTGCTGCGGAAACATTGAATATGGTTTGCAGCACAACTACACAACACCGCCGATACCTCACAGAACACTAATCTTCAAACCTGTGCATGCACCAGCAGTGCTAACCCGCTGCTGATCCAGGCTGAGTCATGATTTGTGCAATCCCAGAGCTTGCAGCCTCTGGCTCTGCATTGCTACGGATTTGAAATCCCTGCAATAAAAGCTAAAATCATTGCGCCTAAAATACCGAAGACCCCACTGACCATGGTGAGGAAGTAATGCAAAAACAACAGTTGATGGACAGAATGCAGAACAATGTCATACATTCACCACAGTACAGAGATCTGGGCCAAAATCCATCATTTTTTTGCACTCCACACCACCCCAGTTCAGGCATGGCCATATGCAAATCAGTCTTGACCCTGTGCCTCATGGGAACAGTCCAGCCCGAACTGCCAAGCCATGTCTTCCCTGGACCGGAATCAAGTATCCTAGGAGCGGTTTCTGGCTATCAGCCGTCATCAGCCACGATAGCTTGACTCCAGTGGTGTGGAGAGCACGGGACTCACGTCTGAGCATACCCGTCCCACTCGGGGTGACAAATGCAAAAACAACAGTTGATGGACAGAATGCAGAACAATGTCATACATTAACCCCAGTACAGAGATCTGGGCCTAAATCCATCGTTTTTTTGCACTCCACACCACCCCAGTTCAGACATGGCCATATGCAAATCAGCCTTGACCCTGTTTCTGGCTATCAGCCGTCATCAGCCAGGATAGCTTGACTCCAGTGGTGAGCCTACCCGTCCCACTCGGGGTGACAAACAGAAACAACAGTTGATGGACAGAATGCAGAACAATGTCATACATTCACCCCAGTACTGGCTGAAGACGGCTGATAGCCAGAAACTGGTCCTAGGATGCTTGCTTCCGGTCCAGGGTAGACATGGCTTGGCAGTTCGGGCTAGACTGTTCCCATGAGGCACAGGGTCGAGATTGATTTGCATATGGCCATGTCTGAATGGGGTGGCTTGGTGAGCAAAATAAAGATGGAGTAAACCCAGATCTGTGACTGGGGGTGTATGTTTTGCCATTGTGCAACATTCCGTCCATCATCTTGTGTGTTTTGCTGTTCACCCTATGTGGGAAGGGTATGCCCAGACGTGAGTCCCGTGCTCACTACGCCACTGTAGTTAAGCTATTCTGGCTGAAGACGGCTGATAGCCAGAAACCGGTCCTAGGATGCTTGATTCCGGTCCAGGGAAGACATGGCTTGGCAGTTCGGGCTGGACTGTTCCCATGAGGCACAGGGTCAAGACTGATTTGCATATGGCCATGTCTGAACTGGGGTGGCTTGGTGAGCAAAATAACGATGGATTAAACCCAGATCTGTGAATGGGGTGAATGTTTTGCCATTGTGCAACATTCCGGCCATCATCTTGTGTGTTTTTCATGGTGAGGAAGTAGTCACGGAGCAGGCGAGAAGTCTAGTCACTCGCCGTATTTCCTGTAGTACGTGCTTTATTTTCAAAATAAAAAAATACAAGGCGGGGGAGGGAATTCATGGAACAGGCGCCTTCTGAACTCATCTAATAAACAAAGAAATACAAATGTGTACGTGTTGTTACATCTAAAGCCATCGCGGGAGGGGGAAGTGCCGGAGATGGGCACCCTCGGAATGCGTCTGATGAGCAGGAAACGTGTGTTAGCTCAAAAGCGAAAGTCAACAAAAACAAGTTGTCCGGTTCCAGCTGCATTTGACCGCGCTGTGTTTCATGATCCACAAAGGAATACAGCTGGCACCCTGCGCAACACTGCTCGCTCCCGACAGCTGGAGGCAGTGGGATTGAACATTTTCAGAAAAGGTGAGACATGCACCCACCTTTGGCCAATTGCATTATTTCATTTTTTAAAGCCACACGCAAAGGCCATTAAAATGTGACAATTACACGCACCAGCTTTCAGAATGTCTGGAGTGATTCCAAGAGGCATGTGCGCGGCTCGACCTAAAAAATAGTGGTACGTAAATTATTTAAACGCCTCCTCAGGTGTAGTAAGATCTATATAAATGCAATTTATTTTGTGTAAATACTGGAAAAGACCAACACAGTGCATGCATATCTCCTACACAGGGACTGAACAAAGTGAAAAGATGCCTCTCTTAAGTATAAGTGAAGTGCTAACAATGTGTGAGCCTTTGTTTCCCCTCTGTTTTAGTTGCATCAGGTGTGAGGCTCCTGACTGCTCCCAGCCAAGAGACTCGAACAAAAGGAGGCCAGATTACCCCTCAAGTTCGACCTTTGTTATGGTCTCAGCAGGAATCCTAAATAAGAAAGCCCCGTCCTTGGTGTTGCTTGTTGCAGATGGAAAGCAGACAACGTGCAAACAAAGCTGAAAGTGTCCCGGTGTTTGGAAATTACACCAGGACGAGTTCAACACATTATTCAGTGGGGTCCAAATTCTTGGTAGGGTGAACGGCATTCACCCTGTGAAAATAGTGGGTGGACGCTGTCCACCCTCGTGTACCCCCGACTTGTGCTTTGCCCTCAACAATAAAAATAAAAAACACTGGCTAAAGGCATAAATGTTTTATTGATCTACAAAAAACAGCACACAATACCTAGGGTGACCAGAATACTGGAATTTTAAAGCCAAAAAACTGGACATTTCACAAAAATAGAAGGACTACAAATATACTTCAAACAAGGGGACAGAATGACATTGCTCATCAGCGTAGAATTATAGAAGAGGCAGTAAACATAAACAAAAAGACAGTTTTATGCCGGATAATTAAAATACTAGGTTATAACAGCAAACTATCTCTGGTTTGTAAAACATACAAAAGGTACCTCTGACCGTTTTCAGTCAACCCTCTCTAAAAACCGGTACATGAGCTAAATTTTGTGAATTCTGCTGGGATAGCTGGTAAAAAAATGGGACATCTGGTTACCCTACATATTACAATAGAAGTCCCTGGCACCAAAGGGAACTACTTGTTGAGTGGGTTGATCGTTATGGGCAAAACTCAACACCCTAAGCAGGACCACCCCAAATGGATCAGAAACATAGCCCAGATTCCTCAAGCTGACCTTGAAGAACAAATCAGCTCGCTCCTCCCTAACCCCACTGATCACCTCTCAACCACTGATCTCACCTGTCTTCATCACTCAAATCTATCACTCACCCTGGATCACCTTGCCCCATTGAAACTAAAAAAAACAGGGTTACTCCTTCCAGATCTTGGTTCACTTCCGACTTCAATGAAGAATGAAGACTTCTAAGAACTGCAAAAAGAACCTGGAGGTACAATCCCTCCATCCTCCATCGTGATCAACTCCTAGAAGCCCGCAGATCTTACAAAAAACACATTACAAACAAAAAGACAGCTTTCTTCCACTCTAGACAACGCAAAGAAATCGACCGAAAGAGCTTTTCAATATCATCAGGAACCAAACCTCAAAACCTATGACATCCTCAACACTAGCATCCAAAGAACGCTGCGACAACTTCACCAACTTTTTCAATGAGAAAATTGCCAAAATAGATCTCTCGCTTGGCTCAAAGCTCTCCCCCTCCATCGTGAACTTAGCATCTAATAACCATGAGAGCGAAGCCTTGATGCCCACAAAATACTGGTCCTCCTTCATCCGCATCCAGGAAGAAGAGATAGTTAAATTAATCTCCAATGCTAAACCCTCATCACACACCCTCGATCAGCCTTCCACGCACCTGGTCAAAGACCTGAAGCTTGTCCTAGCCCCAATATGGTGCAAGATCATTAATAGCTCTCTGAGCTCTGGAAGCATTCCGGACTGCCTCAAAGTAGGCCAAGTCACTCCTCTGTTGAAAAAACAGGGGCTCGACACCAAGGACCTGAACAACTTCAGACCCGTCTCAAATCTACCCCTCCTTTCCAAAATCCTGGAAAGATGTGTACTCCCTCAGCTGACCCAACACCTCGACAATATCAATCTCCTTGACCCTCATCAATCAGGCTTCAGAAAAGGCTGCCGTACCGAAACCGCAATCCTAAATGTCATAGATGACATCCTCAAATCACTGGACTTGGATCACTGCTGTCTTCTCATCCTTCTAAACCTATCAGCCGCGTTCGATACAGTTGACCACAAATTGCTCATCAAGCCTCTACAAGAAACTGAGTTAGAGGTGGAAATCAGAAGAGTTGAATTTGAATTCATAAGAGACAATCGAACTGACCCCAATCTTCACAAGATCACTACCGCCAGATATGAATACAACAAAATTACGAGCGAGAGAGCTGGTTCAACAGATGCAGGGCACTGAACCTCTGCGAAGCTAATAAAGCAGGGAAACTTCTGGCCTCATATCTGAAATACCAAAACAATGAGAGAAAGTCACATCGATCACTGACAGCAAAACATACACCAAAAACAAAGACATTCTCAGAGTCTTCAGGCAATTCTACTCAAACCTTTACAAAAACGAAAAACAACTAGATAAAGATGTGTGCAAAAAGTACATAGAAAGATTAGGACTACCAAAACTAGATGGTGCGGACTGCACGAAATTAGGTCCTGTTGGGAGATAAGTTAAATTATTTGTCAGATTCAATTGTTTACAATACTTTCGGTGTATTTCACAATATTATTTTGGAAATACTTTTTGAAATTTGTACAAAAGGAAAGAAACACGTTTTTTGGAAGGAAAAGGAAAAAAGACACACACACCAAGCTTTTGCCTTTTACAAGAATTTTCTTATTTTGAAAATCAGGCATGAATTAATCATAAGTAAAATCAGAAAGCGGCTGTCCAAAACATAAGTAGCGTAGGTATATCAAACACAGATAAGTGCTCAGGTGAGTAATAGTGACAAGTGATGATCTGACTGCGTGATGACACAATAACATATAAAGACAATAATATATCAGTCCATAATTCAAAAATCGATCGTTTCAACAAATACATATATTTTTCTCTTTTTCGGTTGAAACTTGGTATGGACTGATTCGTAACATAACGTCGACGTTTCGACCCTATTAAGAGGTGCTGACTTTTTCGCAACCGTATCGGGTCTTCATCAGGACTAACAAAAGAAGGGGGGACAACCTGTGAAGGAATGAGGGTTGATTTTAGTTCTTGGTGTGTGGAACATAGTATAAAACTGTGAGACAATGTCAAGCCTAGTTTTGAAGATTTTCCTGCTTCTACAACTGTCTGAGCTGGTAGGGTGTCAGCCGACACCCTAAGCGAACGAAGAATCGATGATAGTATCTAAGGGTAAAGCGAACAATCACTACCCTTATATTCACATGGAAGTATCAAAAACTCACTATTCCACTATGGACGTATTCCTATATGTACATACCTTCTGTAATCTATGCTGCGAATTTCTCCACCGGCCGGTGGAGAAATGGGGAGGGTGAGGGTTAAGTTCCGCGAAAGCGATCACCTGCGGGGATAAAGAATGTCTCAGGTAGCTCATAATGCACTAGGGATTGATGATGCACTGTTAAAACATAGGGTGCAATCTATTTGTGGTATTACTCATAATAATATTGTCAAATACACCGAAAGTATTGTAAACAATTGAATCTGACAAAGAAATTGACTTATCTCCCAACAGAACCATTGTTTTTGTACAATACTTAGAACCCAGGTTCTGAGGGTCACTGGGCCACCCCATTATAATTAATGGTTATTTAGAGCAGGTGCATACCTGCGAGAGTGCTTTTACGCATTCATTGTGCTACTAACAACAATATACTATGTCAAACAAGGAAACATTATCCGATACAGAGGAGTATATTTGCAAATTAATCCAGGAACAAGCAGAATTTGATTACCTTGGTACTGGGGTGACACCTACAGATACTACCTTGAATGACAAACTATCACAATTAGAAAGATTGGAGAAAAAATTAATACGCACAAGATTGCATGGCCATCTCCTTACCAAGTACCTGCAGGCAAATATAATCCAGAAAGGTTTACAAGTCCGCAAGGAACCCGGAATTTTCATAGAAATTCACAAATTCCGCGAGGGGTTTAGCTTCGTAGCCAACAACTGCTCCTGACACTGGATGTTGTTGGGAGCAGAAACAGCTGTTGAATAAGTGAAAAAATTGATCCAACAGATCGCAGAACTAAAGAAAGAAATCCTTGATGACAACGCCTTAACAAATGCCACAGAAGCACTCGAACGTGCAGAAAAGGCCACATCAGAGTTTAACACCATTACTCTGAACAAAAAACTAGAAAAATTGGCCAAAGATATTAAAGCCTACGATAAAAAACTTACCTACCCTTACGTCAGTGGCGAATACTACGCTGCAAGACACTCAAGGCTATTACACAATCCAAAATCGACTAACACCTAGGTGTGTTGCAACTTTTTCAAACTCCTCTTTTGGAAGTGGAACCGGCAGTGAGTCAGACAGTACCAATCAGAACACAACACCACTAGGATACCAACAAGGGACCTCATACCAACAACTGGATCACCCCTTTCCACTGAACGCACCTTATCCAATAGGAGCCCAATACCAGGATTAATTTGGCCCTTCATCTGCTTTTTTAGGGGATCCTACATTGACCAACAGAGACCCCAATTGGAGACGACCCCCAAGATGGAACCATGGGAGGGGCAACAGCAGGCCCAACACCAGAGTGCGCTTCCAACCCCAACCTCAGCGTCAGCAGAGCCATGGAGCGATCAGCACCAGACGCCAAACTTACAGGTGGTAACAGAAACGAGCCATGTGAATAATACCATTACAGATGAAAATTACACCATGCCTAATCCTCCAATTAATCAGGACAAAAAAGATCCAATAGTCAACATCTCAAACCATACCTTAACCAGGGATGAACACAATATCCTGGCTAAAGGTCTATCATTAATACCAACCGCACCACCGAATACCTTTACCACAAAATTGGAGCTTCAACAATTCTTTAGAAAAATTAGATTAAAATATTTCTTTGCTCACAGGGATGAGTACACAAGAAAACCGGCAGCAACCACTTTCCAACCTTGTTCCACTTTCACCCCAGCAAATCATGTAGTGAACGACAGGGTCTTGGCTTACGAAAAAGTAGTCATGACTGAAGTGATGAATCTACTTAATGACACTAAATATATCAAACACAACATTTCCAAGGGAGAAAGACAAGCACTCTATGACTTGAAAGCCAACTAGTCAATTGTTATAAAAGCAGCAGACAAAGGGGGTGCGGTCGTAGTGCTGAACAGAGATGACTATATAACTGAGATCCAACAACAACAACTCAATTGTGTGAATAGTTACACCAAAATACCAGGAGACCCAACAAAAGAAATTGCTAGACTAATAAGGACCCTGACGGCGAAGGGCTTGGAAGAGGGATATCTCTCAGAACCAGAGTCAAATTCCTCAATAAAACAGACCCAAGGATCCCGACAATTTATACCATCCCAAAGATTCACAAAAATATGAACAAACCACTGGGAAGACCCATAGTCTCCGGCTGTGGGTCCATTCTGGAACCAGTAAACCAATATATGGATGACTTCCTTCAACCCTTTGTTCTAAATACTAAATCATACCTCTGCGATACGATGCATACAATCCAGATCTTTGAAAAACACCCCTTCAACAATCAACAGCAATTATTTGTCACCTTGGATGTATGCTCGCTCTATACGAACATACCGCAAAACGAAGCGATAGAAGTGATTAACAATACACTTAATGCTCGTCCATCGCCACATTGGGTACCAACAGAATTCCTTGTACAACTACTACAAATTGCAATGTCAAAAAACTTTTTCATGTTCCAGAATGATTTCTACTATCAATGCAGAGGAGTAGCGATGGGAGCCAGTTTCGCTCCTAGTCTGGCGAATATATTTATGGATGATTTTGAGTCCAAATACCTCTATTCCAACCAAAATCCCCATGGAGATTGTATCACGAAGTGGAACAGATATATAGACAATGTCGTTATGATCTGGACAGGCTCAGAAGACAGTTTGAAGAACTTCCTGTCCTGGTTAAACAACTGTTCTACAGACATCCAATTCACCATGTCATACAACAGGGATTCTCTACCCTTCCTGGATTTGACCTTTGAAGTAGAGGATGAAATACTTATAATGAACCTATATAAGAAACCGAAGGACCGCAACACCTTACTCCAGTACAATTCACATCACCCCAGAAACCTGCGAGACAATCTGCCATATGGACAATTTTTGCGTCTGCGCAGAAACTGCACCAGACGGACCAACTATTTCAAAGAAATAGACCTACTCATCATTAAGCTGCGAGAAAGAGGGTACCCCAAAGGCCTCGTCAACAGGGCGCGCAAACGAGCATGGTACCGACCGCGTGAGACATTACTGGAAGTACAAGAGAAATCAGAAGAACTAGATAAACTGATCTGTGTTACCACATTTAACACAAGAAGCCATGAAATTACCAAAATAGTGAAAAAATATTGGAACTTAGTAGGCCCGGAAATAGGATTACCAGAGGCCCCTATGTGTTCTTTTAAGAGGGCCAAAAATGTGAAAGACTATGTGGTATCTTTTCCTAGAAACACCTAAGGCCAATGATATAAGGACACAATTGGGACTCCCACCGATCATAGGCCACCAGAGATGTGGAAATTGTAAAGTGTGCAAATACACCAAAACAGGAAACTCTTTCACATACAGGTCAAAGCAACATGCACTTACAAAATTCACCAACTGTAACAGCCAAAACGTAATTTATGCAATCAAATGCCCATGTCAACTGGTATACGTAGGACAGAATACACAACGAGTAAAAAACAGGATTATGCACCATCAAAGCAGAGTCTGTTGTAAAGTGCAAGGGGCGCCACTTGTGGAACATTACAACACCCTTGGTCACACCCATGAAGAATTGGAATGGTGGGTGATTGAAAAAGTGGAATTGCACCAAAGAGGAGGAAATATGGCATCTACCCTCAACTACAAAGAGTGCCGTTGGATCCATACCCTCGACTCAGTTTCACTGGGACTGAATGAACATGAGGAAACATATCTGCAAATGAACAGGCTATGATCTATGCAGAACAATAATGACACTATATAGGGGCATCCGTATCTTCGTGTAGATACATAGAAAAGGCACATGGGAAGGTACGCTACAATAGACCAGGACAAGTGCAAAGCCTCGATAAATCAAGAGACCTTTTTATCTTTTTAATTTCAGCATGTGGGATTCCAACTATTCAATATGTAACACGTCTTAATGATAAGTATTTGCTTAAAAAGGAATTGGTTTAAAATATAAAAATGATCCGACATTAGTTCATGTTAACTTTGTATGTGGTCATCGATTCTTTAGGATGTTAAAGTTCCCAAACTGTTCTCCTGCTTGCAATTGACAATGTACATAACATGTACTGTATTGCGCAAAACACATCCTGCTGACAAATTAGTTAATCCCTAAGCTATAACACGCAATTCTCTGGCCTCGGAAGTAATTTTGTATTTTCCGGGCTACAAGTTAATTTCAACAGGTATGCTCGAGAAAACCTCCAGTTCCAGGTTTTAAACTCAGCGCCATACACAAGTTAGAACGTGCATGCTAGCACGTTGGCCACGCCACGCAGTATTTAAACAGGACCTCACACGCGGCACTTCACGCATCACCAGCCACATCAAGAGGGAGATAGACCCTTGCAGCTCTGCTCGAAAGTAAGTCTGCCCCACTTTTGCTCTCGCTAGACGGCAGAAATCACCATTTTAAACAAGACACCTTACCGGCACAAGTCCACGAAAGACCCGTATTAACCGCTCACAGTTTGTTTAACTGATTGCACCCAATGTTTATGAGGATAACAATTACCGTTGGTCCTCTCTTTAGACACTTCCTGAATCACGCTAGGTAAAAAGAACTCGCGCCTACTATAATGACGCTTATTCTGCATGTTTATTGTTTCAACGAGTGGCACATATGGCCGACCAACTGGTCTGCCACTCACACATCCACTAAGTTCCTTTGCCCACAATACCTTTCACTTGACTTGACTCGGCTGTCCATGACATATCGAATTTGCGTAAAATTGTGAAGAGGTCGAATGGTTTAAAATTGAGTTGGATATGGCATCCTCATAAGCAGTGCACCTGGGAGTGGAGCGTGTTACCACGCGCTCCCCATATGTCTTTACTTAGTATTGGTGCATTTGGGCTTGCACAACCCAGGGACGCACGCAACTGGTTAAAAATGTTTTCAGATTAAATAAAAGGTAAATAATAGGAGTAATGGAGTGCAGACCACCTACACAATGTTCATGACATATCGGGCAGAGACATTAATTACCGTTCACTCTCGCAAAATCCCATGTGTCAAAGGCACTTGACCCCCTAGCTGCACAAGTGGGTTTTAACATCCTCATTTAAACACCTCTTAGAGTACCACCACAAATAGATTGCCCCCTATGTTTTAACAGTGCATGATCAATCCCTAGTGCATTATGAGCTACCTGAGACATTCTGATGTTAGGTTTTCCTATTCTTTATCCCCGCAGGTAATCGCTTTCGCTGCACTTAACCCCCACCCTCCCCATTTCTCCACCGGCCGGTGGAGAAATTTGCACCATAGATTACAGAAGGTACGTACATATAGGAATACGTCCATAGTGGAATAGTGAGTTTTTGATACTTCCATGTGAATATAAGGGTAGTGATTGTTCGCTTTACCCTTAGATACTATCATTGATTCTTCGTTCGCACCTGTCATGGTTCCTAGATTTTCCCCCCCCCTGTCTTCTCCCCGCTTGCCTGTTGTCCGTGTGCTTGTTGTGACGCTTGTATTGGTACAGGAATCCTCACTTTTGGTTTCGGCTGGTAGCGGTTCAGTCGACGGCTGGAAACGCAACCACATCACCAGAGCTTCCGGGGAAGGCCGCTTATCAGGCGCGACTCCCCGGAGCTCGGCGCTTTGTGTACGTTCCACGGCGTGTTCCCGTTGCAGAACACAGTTTCCTGTATCCGGATCCAACCGCACTAGGAGCGCTTGCCTTTCCGTGTAGGTAGAGCAGGAGCGCATTTGCATTTCCTTTCCGACCGCGCTAGAAGCGCTTGACATTGAACCTTGTTGCAGCGCTAGGAGTTAATATTGGTTTCAGCGCAGGTGCGCTTGCTATTTCCTTTAGTTGCAGCGCTAGGAGCGCTGGACATTTCCCCAGTAGCAGCGCAGGAGCGCTTGGCAGGTACTTTGGTTACAGCGCAGGAGCGCTTGGTTTTTCCTTTGTTACAGCGCTAGGAGCGCTTGGTATTTCCTTGGTTGCAGCGCAGGAGCGCTTGACATTTCATTATGTCCACTTCCTGGAGTGCTTGTGGATTCCTTTCCTTTCTTTTTCCAAGATGGCAGCAGGGTAGAAGTAAATATGAGGAGGTAAGTTGTGTCCCATATGAGTATTGTGGATTGTGATTGCACGCCAGAGTACGGTGGTTAATCAGTGTTCCCTTGTCTCCCGTTCAGTTGGTGCTCTGGGACTACTCACGAGAGGGACTTCCGCCACCACCTACATTCCCAGCATTCCTGCCCAGACCTTTTGGCTGCCATCCTCACTCGCATCCTGTCCCTGGTCTTGTTACCTACCCAGAGCACGGAAGGGTGTGTGTGGGGGTGGTAGTTCGTGTCGTCTCTGCGAGGACCCACCACAAGAAGCAGGTACTTGTGGGGAGCCCAAGCACACACCCTGCCAGCTCAGACAGTTGTAGAAGCAGGAAAATCTTCAAAACCATCAGGTGAGCGGGCCAGACTTGGCATTGTCTCACAGTTTTATACTATGTTCCACACACCAAGAACTAAAATCAACCCTCGTTCCTTCACAGGTTGTCCCCCCTTCTTTTGTTAGTCCTGATGAAGACCCGATACGGTTGCGAAAAAGTCAGCACCTCTTAATAGGGTCGAAACGTCGGCATTGTGTTACGAATCAGTCCATACCAAGTTTCAACCGAAAAAGAGAAAAGTATATGTATTTGTTGAAACAATCGATTTTTGAATTATGGACTGATATATTATTGTCTTTATATGTTATTGTGTCATCACACAGTCAGATCATCACTTGTCACTATTACTCACCTGAGCACTTATCTGTGATTGATATATCTACGCTACTTATGATTTGGACAACCGCTTTCTGATTTTATTTATGATTAATTCATGCCTGATTTTCAAAATAAGAAAATTCTTGTGAAAGGCAAAAGCTTGGTGTGTGTGTCTTTTTTCCTTTTCCTTCCAAAAAACGTGTTTCTTTCCTTTTGTACAAATTTCAAAAAGTATTTCCAAAATAATATTGTGAAATACACCGAAAGTATTGTAAACAATTGAATCTGACAAAGAAATTGACTTATCTCCCAACAGAACCATTGTTTTTGTATAATACTTAGAACCCAGGTTCTGAGGGTCACTGGGCCACCCCATCATAATTAATGCACAAAATTAGGGGCAAAATTTACCACAACAGAGATGGAAACGGCAGTCAGGTCCCTAAGAAAGAACAAAGCCCCCGGCCCGGACGGTTTCACAGGAGACTTCTTCAAGTCCTTCCTACCACAACTCGCACCACTCATGAAAAAAGTTTTCAACCACACTGCACACACAGGGAGTTTACCAGCAACCATGACAGGAGCGACCATTACAGTTATACCTAAAGAGAACAAAGATCATCATCTACCGAAAAACTACAGACCAATCTCCCTCATCAACGTAGACTGCAAAATCTACGCAATGATGCTAGCGACAAGACTAAACAAGATACTGCCCAAACTAATAAGGAACTCCCAGGTGGGCTACATGAAAGGTAGAATGTCAAGTGACAACACACGCCTTCTATGCCATGTTTTAGAACTGGCCTCAAAGAGCCCCTCCCAAGCCGTTGCCATAGCGCTTGACACGGAGAAAGCTTTTGATAATGTCTCATGGGCTTTCCTAGAGCAATGCATGGAAAACTTCAACCTAGGGGAGGACTACATAAAGAAAACAAAGGCCCTGTACCATACACCCACTGCATGCATCACCATAAACGGGGGCCTATCAGAACCACTGACCCTTCAACAAGGCACGAGACAGGGCTGTCCGCTATCACCCACCCTCTTCCTACTAGCCCTAGAACCTCTAATCCAAAGCATCAAACAAAACGGAGAAATTCGAGGGATATGCATCGGCGACACTTCTGTAAAAGTAGCTGCCTGCGCCGATGATATACTGATAATGACAGAACAGCCAAAGACCTCGATAGAAGCCCTCATGACCTCAATTAGCTAATACGCTTCCCTTTCAGGATACAAACTTAACAACAATAAGTCAGAATGCATACCGCCAAACATCCACTGCAATAAAGGGGTGCTGGGTGCATCAGGAATCAAGTGGCAGCCGGGACACGTCAGATACCTGGGTATCCACTTTAGTACTGACCTATTTTCCACCCTGAGACACAACGAGAAGCTAGTGTTAGAAAAGATAAGGAAGCAACTTGAAGCATGGTGTCCAAAATTCTTGTCCTGGTGGGGGCGAATCAAGACAATAAAAATGATGATCACCCCGCTGGTGAACTACCTCTCAAGCATTCTCCCAATATTCCTTTCAGAAGATTTTCACCAAAGACTTGATAAAATGTGCTCCAGATTTCTGTGGCGGGATAACAAGGCCAGAATAAGCATGAAGAAACTAAGAAGACCCAAACACCAAGGGGGAGGGCGAACCTGGCAGACTTTAAGTCATTCCAACTAGCTTTCCTAGCCAAGCAGGGAACACACTGGATAGAGCAAGCGAAAGACTACACACCAGTCTGGGTACAGCTTGAAAGGGCAATACTAAAAAACCTCAACCCACTGGCACTACTCACAGCCACCACTCACCCACTAGCAGGAAACCCAATAATGAAAAACACCAAGATAGCTCTGCTAAAACTAGACAACAAACTGGAGGGGAGCATTAAGGGCTCCAAGGCTGAATCCCTATGGTCTAACAGCGCCATAAAATACAGGGGCTAAAAACTCAATTTTGACAACTGGATAAGGAAGGGCATCTCACACCCATACCAACTTGAAGGGAGCTCCGCACCACTAACCTTTGCCAACCTAAAATCCTCCCTCCAACTAGAGGACTCAGACCTATACAAGTTCCTAAAGATCAAAACAGCCTTGACAAAGTCCAAAATATCAAACTCTAAGCCCTCCATATTCCACAACATTGCAAATATTAATAGACTAGGACTCCAGGTCTCACACATATATAAAACCCTCACCGCACAGAAAAACAACATCGATGAAAAGACAGAGGAATACTGGAACTCTCACATACACCCACCATTAGACGACAGAGAGTGGGACAAACTATGGGCATCAGCCACACGGGCCAAGATTACCCCAGTACTTGCGCAGACCAAACTGTGGCTCTTACAAAAAATTTTCTGGACCCCAGAACGCCTACACAAGCTGGGCCTCAGAGATCATAACACATGCTGGAACTGCAACAGGGCCAAGGGGGGCCTGGAATACCTAATCTTCCTGTGCCCGACTCTCACGGAATTCTGGGAGAGGGTTTTTGATTTTATAGACAGGACGTTCAAATGTAGGATGTCAAGGAACTTCCCCTCTAACATCATAGCCTCTATCCGAACCGACCTCCCCACAGAGGAAGAGAGAGAACTCCTGGACCTTCTCCTAAATGCTGCAACCAAACTAGTCCTCACAAACTGGAAAAATACAGCAAAAGTGACGTATGCTGGATGGCTCTCCTGGATCACCTACCTAAGGGGAGCCGACGCACTGGCAAAAAGATATTCACCATGGAAAATCCACCTCCAGAGACTTATGGTGTAGGAGAGTAGGGTCTGCTATCCTATGGTCACCCCAATTTTTGCTTTTTGCTTCACTGGTTTTCGACTTACTGAGGCTGTGGGCCTGCTAATCAGACCCCCCGCCTGCTGTTCTCTCTCTAAATTTATAATACATGTGCTATAGGTACATACCACAATTGGAAATGGACTCCTTGTCAGCCCCTGTACCATGCACTATAGGTGCTCAGGGCATAGGTGCCACCAAGGCCTACCAGGGGCTGAAGCATAGCTTTTGCCACCCCTGGCTGGTTCTTAAATTGACACAACTGGCTGATCACTCAGCTGGGGCAAGTGGGTGTAATCACCCCTTGCTTAGATATAGTATACCTATATCTAAACCTATATCTGGACACATATATAACCTGTGAGCCACTCCTATGGAAGGCCTCATCAATCCTGGAGGCAGAGTGCGTGGTTTTATGTGAGATGGAGCTCTGGCATGAGCTGAGCCTGTCTGCAGCTGTCGGGAACAACTCCCTAAGCTGATCCGGGATAATGCCATACCATATACTCTTAAGCGCCTTATAATCCTCGCGGTTATATAGCAACTTTGGTTTGGCTTTATCAAAACATGTCGTGTAAGGTGTCATACGAATTGGAATACTACCCCCTCGCCAGTTCTGGCGACGGGGGTAGCATTCCACCCTTCTAGAGGGAGAAGACATGTTACTTTACTGAAACGCGGTTGATTTAAAATGAGCCTCAGATCCACAAAATGGATGCCCCTGCCACAGACACGGGTCTGGCCTCCTGCTGCTGACCGAAACCCGGCAGAGGAGGCCTGGACAAAGAGTTTCCTGTCACAGGGCGGTGTCAAACCACCCCAGACAGGAGATAGTGGATTGGAGTAGGGAGGTTTCAAAGAAACCAGACACTGCCTGGGGAGCACAAGGCTGCCCCTTGCAGGATCCGGCCAAACCGGTTCTGGGGCCTCCCAGCCCCTGTCCCAGCGCGGCCAGGATCAAAGGAGAGGGGTGTAACCACCCCCTTCCTGGGTCCCACCCATAGGAGGGGACCTAGCAGGATGTCCAACCCCCTAGATTCGAATAAGAGGGGGAGCAGTCCCAACGGACTTCAGATCATCCTGAAGAAACATAAGAAACGAAATCTGGACCCTTCGACTTTCTACACGACGTGAGAAGACTGAAGAATCTCCCTTGTGGTCAAGGAGTGACCACCCTGTGCAAACAGGCACCATCCAGCCCTCGACCCTTGCTTTGTTGCAGTTCCCGCCGGAACTCGAGCGACAGAGATCGACGAGATCAAGCTTGCCTGCCTTCTACCTGCCCGATCCACAGTCCCTGCAGAGCTGAGACCCGTGGAGGCGACCGGAAGCGTGGGGCACGCCATCTTGAAAAGGCCACGAGACGCTGACCGTGCAGCCCACGAGTGACCCTCGAAGCTGTACACCGGGGTTTGAGAAGCCCCAGCCCCGAGCTCCACTTGCACCAAAGCTCACCCCTCCACACTCGACGAGTGCTGCGTGGGGCCCTTCTGCCTGTGTGTGCTCGACGCGTTGGCCCGGTCACTTGCCAGCTGGCTTGTGGCCCCTGTGCCGACGAAACTTGAAAACCGACTTGCTTTTCTGGTTGCTCCAGATCTGCACCAGCTCCTGTGAAAAGGAGCACCCACTCTGACCCTCCTGGTTCGAGTGATAAGCAATCTCCCGGTTCCGCGTGGATTGCTTTTGCCAAGTGCTGTTTGCTACAATCTTCAAGCCGACGGTGCTGACGGCGAGAGCCTACGTGGGACAGATCGTGACCTGCTCCTGGACGTCGCAGATGCCCCAGAGCCCACGTGACAGCGGAGAGAAGCCTATCGACAACCGCCTGATTGCGCCCGACATTGCCTGGTTCCGTCCTGGTTCCACCCTGGTCACTGCTGAGTGACCCAGACTCTGTCCCCTCTGCTTTCAGGTACTTTTCTACTTCGATCCACCCTTGGATCGCACCGGACACTTCTGCTTCACAGCGCCTGCAGCTGCAGCAGCTCCAAGCACCAAGAACCTGCGTGACAGAACCCGACGCCACTTCGACCCTGTGCACCCACGGCCTGTGGGTGAGGTAACTTTGCAACGCCGGTGTCCTTACACTGGCACACACCTCTAGGGTCTGTGTCTGAAGTTTTGTGTTTCTAGGTTCAGCGGAAGTATCATTTAATTCACTTTAACTAACTTTTACGCACCATTGACTTTACATTGGTGCGCGCCGCACTTTCCGTGCTGCACCCGTATCCTGTGGGCTACTCCCGACTTCTTCATTGCTTGTCCTGACTGCTCCCAGCGAATCTCTAGGCCCTAGGCCTAACCATTGCTCGATAAGTGTTACTTATACCATTTTTTTAGTATATGGTCTGAGTGGCCCCCCGCCCTCAGCCATAATTGTGCCAACTTTATATGTTTAACAGTGCTTTTGATTTAACGCTTGTGCCCCTTTCCTCATAAAGAGTACTGGGGAGTAATTTAGAAATAAATACATATATTTTTACAATATATACTTGTGTGGTGTCCTTTCATTTGATTACAGGATTGTATGTGGTAAAACAGCTCGCTTAACACGACCTCTTAAGTTTAGCCTTTAGGCTGCTTAGTCCATGCTACCACTAGGATAGCTTGTCTAACAAGGTTGACTTACAACCAGACATCTTTGGGGTTTGTTTGGACTGATACCCAGTGGTTCCAGAATTGGAAACACTACATATCAGGCCAACTTCTCACATTGGTGTGCAGCGGTGCGGATTTGAGCTTGCTGTTTGTTTTACCATTGCAATCTTTATCAAATTGAAAGATCACATCAAGTACCTCTAGGTACATATAAATCAAAAGCTTAGCATATTAAGTTCTACTGAACTTAGTAGTTGTAGATTAAAGGGATTAGCACACCCTGACTACAACTCACTAGCAAGGTACAGTAGGAAACCACTTAGTGTAGGTAAGTGCACCACTTACACCTCACTAGCAGTCATGTCTGATACAGGTAGAGCCTCAGGCTCTGCTCCTGTAGAAGTTGATCCTATAGGGACAACATCCAGATATGACAACCTTAGCCACAAAGACCTGAGTGCCTTGTGCACAGCCAGGGGGCTAAAAAAGGGCAGAGGCCCTACCATTCCTTCCCTAATAGCTCTCCTAGAAAAGGATGACCTAGATAAGGTGAGTCAGGCTCCCTTAGAATCAGGTGAAGGGATAAACTCCCCTGAGAATGAGGATCTTCCAGATGATGATGCAGTAGAGGAGGAAGAGGAAGAGGAAGGCTCTGATTTAGAAGAGCCTGAAGATCAGGATCAGCAGGGAAACCAGGTACAGGTTGCCAGCCTTAACCAGGCCAACTTGGACCTACATGGGAATGGGGGGGGCCAGCACCACCCCAGATCTCATAACCTAATTCTCCCAGGTAATAGGAGGGAGAGGTCTCTATCAGGGGACTCTCACCTTTCTAGTGCCTCAAGAGAATCTCAAAGAGGGATGACTTCCTCCCAGAGAAAAGAGCATAGGGCCAGAATGAGGGCTGTCCAACTCCAGATAGAGAGGGAAGAGGTAGCCCTGGCTCAAGCTAAGCTTACCTTGGAACAAGCTAAACTTACCTTGGCAAGGGAGAAAAAAATAAGTGGCTTAGATGCCACTGGTGGCAGCAAAATTCCTAAAGAAAAAGACAGGGCCTATGACAATAGAAACCTGACAAAAATTGTGCCCCCCTACAAGGAAGGGGATGATATCCACAAATGGATGACTGCTCTTGAGAGGGCCTGCATGGTACAGCAGGTCCCTGAGGATCAGTGGGCAGCAATTTTATGGTACTCCTTTTCTGAGAAAGGGAGGGACAGGCTCCTCACTGTTAGACCTGAGGATGCCAAAAACTACTCTGTTCTGAAGAGTGCTCTTATTGAAGGGTTTGGCCTAACCACTGAGCAATACAGGTTGTTGTTCAGAGACACCCAAAAAGCACAGACTCAGGACTGGACTGATTTTGTAGATTGTGCCACTAAGGCTCTGGAGGGTTGGCTGCAGGGAAGTAAAGTTTCAGACTATACAGGATTGTACAATCTTATGATGAGAGAACAGATCCTTAATAACTGTCAGAACCAGCTGTTGCATCAATACCTTGTTGACTCTGATTTGACCTCTCCCCAAGAATTGGGAAAGAAGGCAGACAAATGGGTCAGAACAAGGATTAAGCAGAAAAACCAGAACCAAGGTGACCAGAAGAAAACAGACCAGAAGGGTGGGAATCAGAAAGATAAAGAAAAGGACCAGAAGTCTTCAGGCCCCCAAACTAGCAATAAGGAGGGGGGTTCCCAAAATGGAAACAAGAAAAAGAAGAATGATGGCCCAAAGAAACCTTGGTGTAATACCTGCAAATCAGTTTCACACTGGGGCAGTGAATGCACTAAGAAAAATCCAGTCCCCACCACTGCAGCTCCTAAAGCAACTGCACCCCCTAGTACAGTCAGCAGTGGTGGTACACAGCCAAAGGGTTTAGTAGGGTTGACCCTGGGTACTGAGGTGGAATCTGGCCTAGTCAGAATCCCCACACAGGCAGTTCTCCTATATGATGTGGACATATCTTTGCCCACTGCAGTAAGCCCCAGTAACCTGGGCAAATATAGGCAGACTCCCTTAATTAACGAGAAACTGGCTCAGGCCTACAGGGACACTTGTGCCAGTGTCACAATGGTGACACCTGGCTTTGTGGACCCTGGACAGATTGTACTAGGTGAAAGTTACCTAGTGACCAATGCAAGCAACTCCACTACTTCCCATAGTGTGGCTGTTGTGAACTTCTCCTGGGGAGGGGTAGATGGCCTAAAGAAAGTTGTTGTGAGTGCAGACCTCCCAGTAGACTGTCTGTTAGGCAATGATCTTGAAAGCTCAGTTTGGTCAGAAGTGGAGTACAGGACTCATGCAGAAATGCTAGGGATTTCAGCTCATGTCCTTGCAGTGACAAGGTCTCAGGCTAAGAAGTGCCTTCCTGAACCAGTGGTGGATCTTGAAACAATAGACCAACCACAACCCAAGAGGAGGAGCAAGAGGGTTAAGGCTGTGCCTTCCCACTTGCCCCAGGTTGAGGATCAAGTTTCACAGGAAACTGATTCTGCAGTCCAAGAGGAGACTGTCTCAGATGAGCTTGAACCTGAACAGGTTGAGTTTCTGGGGACAGGGGGACCCTCAAGGGCAGACCTGGGGCAGGCCCAATTAGATTGCCCTTCACTTGAACCCCTCAGACAGCAAGCTGCTGCTGAGGCTGCAGGGAATGCTCAAGGTACCCATAAGGTGTATTGGGATGAAGGGCTCCTTTATTCAGAGGCTAGAGACCCCAAGCCTGGCACCACCAGGAGGTTGGTTATACCTTTGAAGTTTAGGGGCTTCCTTCTTACCTTGGCCCATGATATTCCCCTTGCAGGACACTTAGGCCAGAATAAGACTTGGGACAGGCTTGTTCCACACTTTCACTGGCCTCACATGTCAGAAAATGTCAAGGAGTTTTGTCGCTCCTGTGTCACTTGCCAAGCCAGTGGTAAGTCAGGTGGCACAACAAAGGCCCCCCTGATACCACTACCTGTGGTGGGGGTACCCTTTGAAAGAGTTGGAATAGACATTGTGGGTCCCATGGATCCTCAAACAGCATCTGGGCACAGATTTATACTGGTGGTAGTGGATCATGCCACCAGGTACCCAGAGGCAATTCCCCTGAGGACCACCACAGCTCCTGTGGTGGCAAAAGCCCTCATTGCAGTTTTCTCAAGAGTGGGCTTTCCAAAGGAGGTTCTTTCAGACAGAGGTACTAACTTTATGTCTGGATACTTAAAAGCAATGTGGAAAGAGTGTGGAGTAAACTATAAGTTTACCACACCCTACCATCCACAGTGCAATGGGCTTGTGGAAAGGTTCAACAAGACCCTAAAGGGAATGATAAAAGGGTTACCAGAGAAGCTTAGGCGGAAATGGGACATCCTTTTACCCTGCTTGCTCTTTGCTTACAGAGAGGTCCCACAGAAGGGGGTTGGCTACAGCCCTTTTGAACTTTTGTTTGGCCACCCTGTAAGAGGTCCATTGAGTTTGGTGAAGGAAGGATGGGAGTTACCTCTCAAAAAGCCTAAACTAGACATTGTGGACTATGTACTTGGTCTCCGCTCCAGGATGGCTGAATACATGGAGAGAGCATCCAAAAACCTTGAGGCAAGTCAGGAATTACAGAAAGCCTGGCATGACCAAAAGGCTGTTATGGTTGAGTTCCAGCCAGGACAGAAGGTGTGGGTGTTGGACCCAGTGGGGCCAGCAGCTCTCCAGGACAAATGGACTGGACCCTACCCTATCATTGAAAAGAAGGGAGAAGTCACCTACTTGGTTGACTTTGGTACCCCTAGGAGCCCCCACAGGGTGCTCCATGTGAACAGATTGAAAGCATTTGTTGACAGGGAGGACATGAGTCTCCTCATGGCCACAGATGGGGAACAGGAGGAAGAGAGTGACCCTCTCCCAGACCTGCTTTCCCAGAACCCTGATGATGGTTCAGTTGATGGAGTAGCCTTGGCAGGCAGCCTCACTGAGCAGCAACAGGTGGACTGCAGACAGGTGTTGCAGGCCCACAGACAATTGTTTTCACTCACACCCAGTCAGACTAACTGGTGCACCCATGAGGTGGACACTGGTGACAATCTGCCTGTGAAGAATAAGATCTACAGGCAACCTGACCATGTCAGGGATTGTATAAAGGCTGAGGTGCAAAAGATGTTGGAGCTTGGAGTGATTGAGCCATCAGAGAGCCCATGGGCTAGCCCAGTGGTCCTTGTGCCAAAACCTCATACCAAAGATGGGAAGAGAGAAATGAGGTTTTGTGTGGACTACAGAGGTCTCAATGCTGTCACTAGGACAGATGCTCATCCCATTCCAAGAGCAGATGAGCTCATTGATAAATTGGCTTCTGCCAAGTTTCTGAGCACATTTGATTTGACAGCTGGCTACTGGCAAATCAGACTAGCTGAGGAGTCAAAAGCCAAAACAGCATTTTCGACCCCTAGTGGACATTATCAATTTGTGGTAATGCCCTTTGGCTTGAAGAATGCACCTGCCACTTTCCAAAGGTTGGTGAACCAAGTCCTTGCTGGGTTGGATGACTTTTGTGCAGCATATCTAGATGATATTGCTGTCTTTAGCTCCACCTGGGAGGATCACCTGATCCACCTGAAGAAGGTTCTGGAGGCCCTGCAAAAGGCAGGCCTGACTATCAAGGCTACTAAGTGCCAGATAGGGCAGAGCAAGGTTGTGTACTTGGGCCACCTAGTAGGTGGGGGTCAAGTTCAACCACTGGAGAGCAAGATCCAGACCATACAGGACTGGGCTCCTCCAACTACCCAGACACAAGTCAGAGCCTTCTTGGGCCTGACTGGGTATTACAGAAAATTTGTAAAGAACTATGGGTCCATTGTGACACCATTGAATGACTTGACATCCAAGAAGATGCCCAAAAAGGTTCAGTGGACAGTTAGCTGTCAAAAGGCATTTGATGACCTGAAGAAGGCCATGTGCTCTGCACCTATCCTGAAGAGTCCTGACTACTCCAAACAGTTCATTGTACAGACAGATGCTTCTGAGTTGGGGGTGGGAGCTGTGCTTTCACAACTTAATCAAGATGGTCAAGACCAGCCCATTGCTTTTATTAGCAGAAGGCTGACCCCCAGGGAGAAACGTTGGTCAGCTATTGAGAGGGAGGCCTTTGCTGTGGTTTGGGCCCTGAAGAAGTTGAGGCCATACTTGTTTGGTACTCACTTCCTAATTCAGACAGACCATAAGCCCCTCTTGTGGCTAAATCAGATGAAGGGTGAAAATCCCAAACTGCTCAGGTGGTCCATTTCCCTACAGGGGATGGACTTTACAGTGGAGCACCGCCCAGGGACTGACCATGGTAATGCAGATGGTCTCTCCAGGTACTTCCACTTAGAACATGAAGACTTATCTGGTCAAGGTTAAGTTTAATGTCCCTGCGTTTGGGGGGGGGTTATGTAGGAGAGTAGGGTCTGCTATCCTATGGTCACCCCAATTTTTGCTTTTTGCTTCACTGGTTTTCGACTTACTGAGGCTGTGGGCCTGCTAATCAGACCCCCCGCCTGCTGTTCTCTCTCTAAATTTATAATACATGTGCTATAGGTACATACCACAATTGGAAATGGACTCCTTGTCAGCCCCTGTACCATGCACTATAGGTGCTCAGGGCATAGGTGCCACCAAGGCCTACCAGGGGCTGAAGCATAGCTTTTGCCACCCCTGGCTGGTTCTTAAATTGACACAACTGGCTGATCACTCAGCTGGGGCAAGTGGGTGTAATCACCCCTTGCTTAGATATAGTATACCTATATCTAAACCTATATCTGGACACATATATAACCTGTGAGCCACTCCTATGGAAGGCCTCATCAATCCTGGAGGCAGAGTGCGTGGTTTTATGTGAGATGGAGCTCTGGCATGAGCTGAGCCTGTCTGCAGCTGTCGGGAACAACTCCCTAAGCTGATCCGGGATAATGCCATACCATATACTCTTAAGCGCCTTATAATCCTCGCGGTTATATAGCAACTTTGGTTTGGCTTTATCAAAACATGTCGTGTAAGGTGTCATACGAATTGGAATACTACCCCCTCGCCAGTTCTGGCGACGGGGGTAGCATTCCACCCTTCTAGAGGGAGAAGACATGTTACTTTACTGAAACGCGGTTGATTTAAAATGAGCCTCAGATCCACAAAATGGATGCCCCTGCCACAGACACGGGTCTGGCCTCCTGCTGCTGACCGAAACCCGGCAGAGGAGGCCTGGACAAAGAGTTTCCTGTCACAGGGCGGTGTCAAACCACCCCAGACAGGAGATAGTGGATTGGAGTAGGGAGGTTTCAAAGAAACCAGACACTGCCTGGGGAGCACAAGGCTGCCCCTTGCAGGATCCGGCCAAACCGGTTCTGGGGCCTCCCAGCCCCTGTCCCAGCGCGGCCAGGATCAAAGGAGAGGGGTGTAACCACCCCCTTCCTGGGTCCCACCCATAGGAGGGGACCTAGCAGGATGTCCAACCCCCTAGATTCGAATAAGAGGGGGAGCAGTCCCAACGGACTTCAGATCATCCTGAAGAAACATAAGAAACGAAATCTGGACCCTTCGACTTTCTACACGACGTGAGAAGACTGAAGAATCTCCCTTGTGGTCAAGGAGTGACCACCCTGTGCAAACAGGCACCATCCAGCCCTCGACCCTTGCTTTGTTGCAGTTCCCGCCGGAACTCGAGCGACAGAGATCGACGAGATCAAGCTTGCCTGCCTTCTACCTGCCCGATCCACAGTCCCTGCAGAGCTGAGACCCGTGGAGGCGACCGGAAGCGTGGGGCACGCCATCTTGAAAAGGCCACGAGACGCTGACCGTGCAGCCCACGAGTGACCCTCGAAGCTGTACACCGGGGTTTGAGAAGCCCCAGCCCCGAGCTCCACTTGCACCAAAGCTCACCCCTCCACACTCGACGAGTGCTGCGTGGGGCCCTTCTGCCTGTGTGTGCTCGACGCGTTGGCCCGGTCACTTGCCAGCTGGCTTGTGGCCCCTGTGCCGACGAAACTTGAAAACCGACTTGCTTTTCTGGTTGCTCCAGATCTGCACCAGCTCCTGTGAAAAGGAGCACCCACTCTGACCCTCCTGGTTCGAGTGATAAGCAATCTCCCGGTTCCGCGTGGATTGCTTTTGCCAAGTGCTGTTTGCTACAATCTTCAAGCCGACGGTGCTGACGGCGAGAGCCTACGTGGGACAGATCGTGACCTGCTCCTGGACGTCGCAGATGCCCCAGAGCCCACGTGACAGCGGAGAGAAGCCTATCGACAACCGCCTGATTGCGCCCGACATTGCCTGGTTCCGTCCTGGTTCCACCCTGGTCACTGCTGAGTGACCCAGACTCTGTCCCCTCTGCTTTCAGGTACTTTTCTACTTCGATCCACCCTTGGATCGCACCGGACACTTCTGCTTCACAGCGCCTGCAGCTGCAGCAGCTCCAAGCACCAAGAACCTGCGTGACAGAACCCGACGCCACTTCGACCCTGTGCACCCACGGCCTGTGGGTGAGGTAACTTTGCAACGCCGGTGTCCTTACACTGGCACACACCTCTAGGGTCTGTGTCTGAAGTTTTGTGTTTCTAGGTTCAGCGGAAGTATCATTTAATTCACTTTAACTAACTTTTACGCACCATTGACTTTACATTGGTGCGCGCCGCACTTTCCGTGCTGCACCCGTATCCTGTGGGCTACTCCCGACTTCTTCATTGCTTGTCCTGACTGCTCCCAGCGAATCTCTAGGCCCTGGGCCTAACCATTGCTCGATAAGTGTTACTTATACCATTTTTTTAGTATATGGTCTGAGTGGCCCCCCGCCCTCAGCCATAATTGTGCCAACTTTATATGTTTAACAGTGCTTTTGATTTAACGCTTGTGCCCCTTTCCTCATAAAGAGTACTGGGGAGTAATTTAGAAATAAATACATATATTTTTACAATATATACTTGTGTGGTGTCCTTTCATTTGATTACAGGATTGTATGTGGTAAAACAGCTCGCTTAACACGACCTCTTAAGTTTAGCCTTTAGGCTGCTTAGTCCATGCTACCACTAGGATAGCTTGTCTAACAAGGTTGACTTACAACCAGACATCTTTGGGGTTTGTTTGGACTGATACCCAGTGGTTCCAGAATTGGAAACACTACATATCAGGCCAACTTCTCACATATGGAAATCATTGGACAAGGCCCTACCAACTTACGACCCACCATAAGATATGAACAATCCAAGTTTTGACCCCTAGCCAGCAGAAGTTTTTAGGCCTTGCTAATACCTGACCTAAGCTACATTCTCCTTTCTCCATATACTTATTCACACTTCTTTCTCTTTCCTTCTCCCTACATTAATCCAAAGTAATACAAAAAGGGGGCCCGTCATAAACCCACTGTGTATGATCTACCTATGTTTCTAGCAGGTGGACTCCCCGTAGCGATGCCACCCTGGTTAACTGTATGTATATGCATAAATACCATAAATATAAAAATAAATAAAAAAACATTTACATGGAACCCCTCACCTCTCTACTCAGGAAATCCAACATCCCTTTTCACTTATATGCTGATGACACGCAACTTTATCTGGAAACCACTTCCATTGATGACATCCAAAGACTTAACAACACGCTCAAGGAGGTGCAACTTTGGCTCACAAACAATCACTTGAAACTCAACCAAGAGAAAATGGAAGTGCTCCTCATCTCCAACAAAAACGACAACCCCCAAATTGAAGAATGTCTCAAAGCCATCGACGCCCTCAACGGCAACCTCGCCCTGGCGGATTAAGTAAAATCTCTTGGCATCACCCTAGACCCGAAACTGGACATGAAACATCACATTTCAAGATCGGCCAAAAGTGCCTTTCTCAACCTGAAACTACTTTACAAAATCAAACCCTTCCTCCCCCCCCAAGGACCTTCAACAAGCCACTCAAGCACTGGTACTCTCCAGAATTGACTATGGGATTGCAACCCTAACAGGGACAGCAGGATCACACTTCACCCCTCTGAAGACAACTTTCAACGCAGCAGTGAGGATGGTCACGGGAACCAGGAAATTCGAACACATCACGCCCGCCATCAGAGAACTTAAATGGCTCCCAATTGAGATGCGAGCCAGCTTCAGAACAGCTTGCCTCACACACAAAGCCCTGCACACAGGCAAACCTGAATACTTAGCCGCCAAACTCAAAAGGGCCGGCCATTCTAGAAGCCTCAGGAGCTCCAACACCATGCGACTCATCCCGCTGAAAACACGTAAGAAAAAAACCCCAGCCAAAACATTTGCTGGAAACGCCCTTAAAATCTGGAACTCCATTGCTCCCCACATCAGGACGACCCCATTGTTTCCAAAATTAAAGATCCTACTCAAAGCCCTCTTCCTCGAACGATCACAAGGGAACAGATAGCAGACGACACCGCCCAGAAACAAGAAACCCTTTTGAACATTGAATCCGCTCAGAGACTCGTTTGATTTGTTCTACACCCTCCCCCCTTCCCTCTTCCCCTTCCCTTATATGTGCGTTCGTTACCCAGCCACAGCCCTCATGTTATATCAATTATCTGTACCTCTTCTTGCTCTTAAATGTACATGTTGTGAAGCGCTCTGATACCCTCGGGTCCAGCTTGCGCTATATAAAACTCCTAAAATAAATAAAGAGCAGCATGGGGCAACTCACAGAGAAGTCAGCCAATGGCTAAAGTAGGCTGGTCCATTGCCCTATCATGCTTTGTGGAGTGAGTGGAAGAAAATGTGAATCACACAACAATAGACTAATGGACGAAGTCTGTCTCAAAACCCTTATAACTAACAAGGGTATTGGCATAATTTTTAGTAAAATCAAAAGGTCTGGGCCAACACCAAACATACAAAAGTCAATTGATCTGATAGCTGCCTGCCTCTTGCCTTGCTGATGCTTTTTCTGTTGTTGTAATGTGAATCTTTATTGCAATTAGATACAGAGGGTTGAAAGATAAATAGAGAGGCAAGCAAAGCCAGATTGAAAGGGTTGTATAGATAGATGACAGATGGATGGTTGCATAGATGGAGATGGTTACATAGACAGATAAAGTTGCATACATAAAAAGGGTTGGTTAGATAGACAAAGTTAGATATATTTCCAAAGATAGGCATACATGGGGTTGCGTTGCAAATATTGATAGAATTACATAGAACAGCATAGATGGATTAGTTAGATAGACTAGGTTGCAAAGATTGACGGCTAGACAGACATGTTGATAGATTGACAAACAGGTAAATAGTAAGACAGCTAGGTAGGTGGGTAGATAGAAAGGTAGTTAGGTATACAGACAGATAGAATGAGTTGCAAAGATAGATAATGAAATTGGAATAAACAGCACAGCTTCAGTTATTAACATAATAGTTAAATGTCTATATACGCATGTCCTGCAAGAGCACTGAAAGCAAACTAGAAAGCTATACAATTGGGGCATACAGACTAAATTGGTTTACATGTATAACAGTAGTTATATAAAACACTTATCAGCATGACAGACATGTGTTAAATTATAAATGCACTTCATTATATTTGTACTAAAAAGACGATAACTCTATAAACAACTGTTTCAAATAGACATAATCTGCTGTAAAATAGCAGTAAACACTTGATCTGAATTTAACTATCTTATGTGCGGACATGCTCCTTATAAAAGAGCAAAATTCAGTCACTCAAAATGAAGTCAGCCAATAGCTGAAGTGGGCTGGCAGTTTGCCCCATCCTGTAGTGGGTGGAAGCAAAATGTGAATTAAACAACAGACCAATGAAAGAAGACAGCTGTCAGGAAGCTTCTTTAAGTAAGCATATTAAACATATCATTTTAGAAAAATCAAAAGGTATTGACTAAACACCAGACCCAAAAAGCCAAAATAACTGTTTCGGAGTCACGACACATGCACACCTATGAGACAACACAGTGGCACTATTTGAACTACTTAATTCCAACGTGGCAGCATATGTTGGATTGTATTGTGATGCATCTGCATAACCTGTTTCTAGACGGACTAGCGAGCATTTCTTTCACATTTTTACTGTTCTGTTTCTGCTGACAGTCTCTGTTGAACGGTGAAAGAAAACTTCAAAATTACATTGTGGGGAAGCACCAAAATGTGAATGAATGGGCAGGTAGCAATTCCCAGCTGGCAGGCCATCACAAAGAAAAAACAAGCATTTGCAATGCAATAGGTATCCTATTTACACGAGTTTAAGCTATTGGCATTGTAAATGACAATGCCTTGTATTTATGTTTTAGAAATTAAAACAAAAATAAAAAGGCATCAATGTAACCAGACTGGCACATTCACACACAATCTCTGGGACTGCCCCCACATACAACAATATTGGAAAGACGTCACGCGACAACTGGCCTGGGCTTGTGACAAACCCATACAACCATCTCCCACACTTTGTCTCCTTAATATCTGGGAGGCTACTGACCTCTCGCAGGCGGAGCAGTCATGGGCTACGATGGACTGGATTATAGCAAAACGAAATATCGCCCAGAAGTGGCGGGTGGACACTACACCGACTGGGCAAAAGACATGGATTACACCACGATTGCCCAAAAAAACTGTGTATAAAGGGAGGGCCCACAAAAATGGGATCATAAGTGGTGAAAATGGAAAAAATATAGGGGTGAGATCTGCATGTCCCCTACTGTGGAATTGTGGAGGGAGAGACAATCATGTGTAGTGTAGTTCCTATTTTCCCTATAGGCCCTGCGCATTGGAATAACATAAACAGTAGTATAGACGTAGAAGTGCGGTCTTCCAGGTCTCTACTGACTATGCTAAACTTAATTGGGTTTGTTACCAACTAGCTCAGAGGTCACTGGAAACTTTCCTGACTGAATAGGAAGTGATCAGCTTCCCTGGTACAGACAAGAAGGGATTCAGTTTTCCCAACAACTGCATAAACATGACAACTTTGCTCCTTAGAATAAGAGTCAATCTCTAGAGTCGTGTGAAACAATAGACAGTTATTTTACTCAGTCAGTTTTGTGCAGATTACTTTCACCAAGATGCAGAGAATAGAGAGATGGGCGTTTTCAATAAAAGGTATTATTTATTGAACAGTCTTTCTTCTCATGCAAGAGAAATGAATTGCCACAATTGCAAGACTTGTCAATATAAAAAGTGCGTACAGTAAAATGAGGATTGCGAAATAATACTGTAAAAGCATTGATATGATTTCTTAGCCATACAATGGTTTAAATGAATAAAATATATACATTCATATATACATTAGGCTAACATACTCAACTGGTGCTTCTAGCTACGCCTACCCCTGTGTACCTGACCTAAGCCTAACACGTGGATGGGAGTAAGTAGCAAGTTAAGTTAAGTTGGTTTTGCCAAGGTTTGCTTCAAGAATTCTCTCTAAGGGTTTAGTCAACACCATACCTCTGGAATAGAATGTTGGAGGTCTTGTATCTCCTTCCAGGACTCGATATCCCAGTCACTCGCAAGAGTAGGCTGGAAATGCCGGAGCTGGATTTTCTCGGCAGGAGAAAAGACAGCGTCTCTCTCAGCGCGTCGAGGAGGAGGAGGGGCAGCGTCCGTGGGCAGCTTGCATTTGCTGGGCTCTGCAAGGGACAGCTGTTCTGCTCCTGTGTTCACCACACCATCGCTATCGTCGATGTCGTTGAGGCAGCCTTTGCTTAAGGCAATGTTGGTAATATTTATACCTGAAAGGTGCCTTGTTTGACGTAAGTTTTTGGACATAAGACGTCAATAAAGAGGTCACTAGGAAGTGATCGTCTCTCAGTGCTCATTAGAGTTCTATTACTAATCAAAACATAGCAAGCGGGGATTTCCCAGGTTGCTGAGTTTTATCTTGTTGAAGAACTCGGAGTGTTAATCTAGGAATCTAAGATAGTGGCCTCTGCCATGTCATCTGCAGTAATGAGCTGCAGAGGAAGAGATTCTGAAATGTGGCTCTGAGCGTGTGAGGCCAGAGACGAGTTTCTGAATATTGCTCTTGATCGTTTATGCCAATATAGGGGTATGAATGGATTATAGCCGTATAGGGGCATAAGGTCATAGTATTGATCGGGGTCCTAGATTAGAATACGACACCCACTCCACGAATTTAGGTCCATCAAATTACTAAAAACTAGAGAAATAAGATGCATGTGTAACATTGCCCACCCCAAAATACATTTTCGCATTTGAAATGGTGCATTTTGAAAATACATGAAATATCGGTACTGTACGTCTTTAAGCATAGGAATCATTCAAAAATTATAGCATATGTAATCAGTGAACGATTTTGCGAAAAAATTACACATGAAATATCTCTTAATACAGAAAAGAAGGGCGAGATAATTTCATCACATATAAATGCATTATGCTGTAAAATGTGCTAGAGGCTGATGTAGAGTAATTCTGTCTCTAGACTAAAAATAGGAGTTCTGTTCTTTATGAATAGGTCTAATTTAAGCAAAGAATTTCGTGCCAGAAGAAGGGTAAATATTTTGAAAAAGTTCAATCCAAAAAATGTTTTCCATGGTGAACGGGGGAATAGAGTTCCAGTAGTTTTGTTGATCAAAACCGAAGGCCGAATTCAGAGTTCATGGGAACGCTATGTGTCGGAATGCTTTTCAAAAGTTATTGTTTCTGTTCAGGGGAGAACATCATATCAGACAGGCTCACAAAAAATTGGTCTACAAAATCAGGTGACAGTTCGACCAAGTTTGATAACGCTGTAACTTGGCAGGTGTGAGAATGATTGCTATCATCAAACTTCGGATCAGCAATGCTCACAGATGGTCGTACCTGGGTGATGTTGCTTTCATTTCTCGCTCCACTGATACCACCTACACGTAGCACAGGAGTCTCAATGAATGCCGTCATCAGGATTGGTAGCCGCTGGGGACAACACAATGCGTGAGCCGTTACAGGACTTAGCAAAGCATCGATATCCATTGGTACTGCTGATGGAAGTGCAAGACAGGTGTCTAACACGCATTCATCTCCGCATAGCATACATCGAAGCACAGGTAAGATGCAGGATTGCCATATAGGTCTGAATGAAAGGAACCAGGTCATGTTTAGATCTCTCAGCCTGGCCAATCCAAGGACTCTAGTTATCCTGTCCCGGTAGCGTATCGCTAGGATTGTTTCTTCCATTCCTGCCGGAGTCATGTCTGTGTCTTGGCTTGCCATATCGGAGCAGGAGGGTCAAAAATAAAATGCCTGCTACTGTAGCAGGGTTTCCGTTCTCCCACAGAACTGTGCACAGAGATCTAGAACCTGGGTGAGTTAGGATGATCCAAAACTCACCTTTGTTTCAGAAATCCCCTTACCAAGCTAGCTACAGTGTCTCATCGGTAGTAATAACTTACCAATGACTTAGACAATCCAGAACATGAACTTAGGGTACCTCAGGTATCGTGGAACACATGAACACTCTTTCATTATATAATCATTCCAAACCGAAACTGGGAGGCAAAGAATACACGTGCAAGTTTGAAATGTTTATTTTTCAATGCAGCATTCTCAAACGCAGTATCTTGTATAATATCAACATACATATTATAAAAATCAGAGTCAGCAGCATAGTCACTAATCCATAGTAAGCAAAAGGTGATAGCATGTTATGATGCAAAAATCTATAGAATTCTGTATCACCTATATTTCGCGCACCCTAATTAGCATATTATATTATATCTAAGAAGGTCTCATCTGGGTTTTAGCAGGGCGGACCCATACCTCTAATTCTCAGTAGGAGGAGATCACATCAACAGCTACCAGCTCTCTGCATGCGAAGCATCAAGTGTGTTGATTCATTCCCTGTAACTGTATCTTAAACCCGCGTAGAGCCCAATGTTGGCAGCAACATTATTTGTGTTATGTCTAACGTGTGCGAGGATCAGGCCTTCAGCACCCTTGTGTTAGGTTATTCTTAGAGTGTGCAGTTCTCGGTGTACAGACAGTTGTACCAAGTGTACCAAGCACGACTGATACTAGAGCAATAACATATTATTCTCAAATAAATCACATCTTTTGTCTAGGTTGAAAGCTACAATAACAATTAGGTGTCGTGTGCAAACTCAAGCTGGAAGAAAATATTGCGTTTAAACATTTAATAAGCTCATGCTAACTTAACACAATATATAGAAACGTAGTAACCATATGACACCCCCCCAATGATCCGAGGACGGTTTAAAAAGGAGAAAACACAAGCTAATACCATATGAAAGGTAAAACATGAAAGCAGAGTTCAATGATATTGAGCCAAGCTAAATGTATGCAAATGTATGTAAAATTTAAAAACAAAAATATGTATGAATGCCTATAGTGGCCACACAAAATATAAAAGTCGAACTTAAGGCCTACTCTCAGTTCATAGGCCCAGAACATATGAAAATCGAATGTTCATATTGAAAAAGGCACCATTCAGAATTACTAAAAAGTCACGTGCCATAATAATGAAAGTCTTCAAAGTCACTCATGGGTTGAATGAATATGCAAAATAGGTAGCTACAGCTTCCAACATGAAATCACTGTCATCATCCGAAAACAGTTCAGCCATCCAATTAAGCAATGGGAAAGAACATATGTGCTCCTCCAACACCGATTACTCTAGCAACATCACAGGACAACTCAGTGGGTTCTCGAGAACACTATGTGCCAGAAAGTCATGCGCCGCTGCGAATATGTCCCACTGACCCATTAGTCCATGCATCGCTGCCACAGCCATAACCCTTTCGCCAGAACAGACCAACTCGTGAGCCACTACGGGGTTCATCAGCTGATCAAAATCGACGTCAGGAGAAGTCGGTAAACAGAGACACAAATCAATGGCCCAGTCGAAATCACAGCTCAGGCAATGAAACACGGGCTGGACACATGTGAAATAGGAAAATCTGAACGATAATCCAAAAGCCGTGCTTAAAGTCGCAAGCGGCAAGGAGCCATAGTAATCAAGCATCCGGTTGCGAAACTGCATCAGTAGGGGCTGAGCGTTTCCTTGCGCAGGATGGGCATCCATGTTTTATAAAGTAAAATATCACCAGAACGCCTGCAGCCAAAGCCAGCAAAACAGGAAATCCGCCGAACAGGCTTGCGAATATAGAATGAAAGAACGCAGGGATAATACCAAATACTTTTTCAAATGTAGTCACAAGACCACTGCTAACCAATTTAAAAAAATGAGCCAGGCCTACTGTGGAGGAGGCATTGAAGATTTGATGAACCAGCTCGGAGAAATGAAACGGCAAATCAGTACTTAAAAGTGCCTGCACCTCTGTGCGTGTGTTTGCTATGTGAAGGACATAAGTTTCGCAGGCAGAGCTCAGGGCCACCTGCTTTTGAGACAATAGGGCTCTTATACGGCTTAAACCATTGAACTCGGCTTTCAAGGCTGGTATTCGTGGCCAAATTGAAACATCTGAATTCCCATGCGTGGGCGGATATAACACATTCTTGCAACAAACCACCCTCTCTGAAACGGTTACCACATAAGCGATACCGGCCTGTAACCCACAACATAGTTCGTTATTCAAAAGTAAATAACTACCGTTGGACAATAAAGTGAACGTGGGAACTATTGCAGGAACCGGTGTCCCTTTCAAAACACAGGCCAAATTAGGTTTGTCCTGATTACAAGAACCATGCAACTGGATGTGTCTGCATATTAGTGAGCGGTCAGGCGACTGTGTACATTCTTCACCATTCAGATTCACTTCATTTCCCTCTTTTAGGCATCTGTAAGTGTATGGTAAAGACCATGTCTCATGGAGGAAAACACTGCCTAATGGTTCATATCGCCCTATAGCCATATATTTCATACAATTTGTAAATTTATACAGAGCAAAAGGTAAGGTAATAACACCATGGATAAGCCATGTAGCAGCAGTCACCTCAGCCACCGAAAAGGGCAAGGATTCTCATTTTTCAATGTGTAACATAGAAAATGATGCATCTCTCATTGACAGCATACGCTGTTTTTCAGTCAAATTAAATGGGGCAAATAGTGATGAGACGTTCATAAAATTCCATGGCACTCGACCAGACTTCAAAGTCTGTAGTGTCCATGCAAACTGCATCACAGAACGCAATTGATTTTGACCATGATAAAACACGGACACTTCATCATGTACAATGTCAACTACAGAAGACACAATATTGTTCAACGTGTAAATTCGGGAAGAAAGCGTGTTAATACTGTTATCGACAACTGCAAGCACCTTTTCTAAATTTGCTTGATCAATAGCTCTCAGTCGTTTAGCAGCTTCAATTTGGGAAACTTTCCAAATTTCATTGTAAATCGCATACAGCCATCTTTTAGATCTACCTTTAGCTGGGCCTTTTATAAAATCGTTCAAATCCACATTATCATTTAATTGAGACAGATTTAGTTTGACTGCAGCTAATGTGGAATGTTGCAACCAATTCTGACACAGTTTTCCCACAGAATAAGTCGTGACAGTATAATCAGTTTCAAAACGGGGATCAGGTCTGACATGTGTGAACCCTTCAGCCAAACCCAGAAAACGACGTTGGCAAGAATCAGCACTTCTATGCCACATCAGCCAACCCTTGGAGTCCAAACTGGAAACGTTAAAGGATGAATTGTGCAAAAGAGCTTGCAACTCATGAATGGACAAATCAGTAAAATTACCCCAACCTGAATATTCCTCTAAATCAGGGATGGTCGGTGTATTTAATTTTTTAGAAGTAGCCAATCCAAAGCATGTTGTTTGGAAAATGGATGAATTTAAAAACAACATGTGATTCGGGATGAGACATGCACGGTGCAAAGCCTCAGTGCCTTGTACCTGCCAATCTTTGGTACCCCAAACCGATTTAAGGTCAATTGTTCCTTTCCAAAATTCGTAGCCATCTACAGCCAACCTGTCTAGAAAGGTCTTCGAATACAGCAATTTTGTATCGGTAAGTCTAACTTTGGACATGGACTTTTGTGTCATTTTAAAATAAAATGACTTGGGATTAGATTGATTAAAGTCTGTAAAATAAGTGTATTTTTTCAGAAACGTATTGGAGCTGCCACCTAATGGAGCAGGGCAATGTTCCCATGGTGTATAATTTACAGCAACCCTCCTGGAATTTGTCTTAAGTAAAAAATGATTACCATAGTGTTGAAAACAAAACAAATCACCATAATTAGTAGAATCTGAATACAGATCCTCAGCATCGAAGGCAGCATAATACTTCAAATCAGAGAATAATGCTTCTACGGCCTGAATATCCCAATCATCAGAACGTATATTTTGTTTAATCACATCTCCCATGTTTACTCTAAGCACATTTGGAACATTAATCACTTCAGTGGGCCCATGTATCTGAAACCTAACCGCATCCCACACAATCCCATCAAGGACAGGCCAAGCAGTAATGTTGACTGTATTTAAGTTTCGTTTCAGTCTGTGCGCTGAATGTGAAGAGGAAAGAGGGGCCAATGTTCCATTTAGGTACCGAATTCCTGTTCTTTCTTTAACGTAGTGACCATCGATCAGGCGGAAAAAATAAAACACAAAACCAATTGACATAAAAAGGTAAAATGAAAATAGGATCAACCAAATGTATGTCCATGGGGGAATCAAAAAATGTTTTTTAAATAACTTGGCATAATTTGAAATATTTGAGGGTTTTTTGAAAGTTCCGAAACAGAGTCAAAAGAGAATCTGGATTGGTCTGCCAAACGGGTCTGTAAATCAGGCATCGATAAATCAGCAGGATAAGTGTAGTTCAGCTCATCAATGTTAGTAACAGGAATAGTATTTAATAAAGGACTGGATATGGCAGGCATCTCGAGGGACACCTCCTGTTCTGCACCAGATGTTATTGCTAGCACAGAGTGCCTCACCATGGAAGGACAGGATACAGCCGGTGTCATGCTATGAAGAATCGGCCACCCTGTGTGTCTTGACATTGTCAATAGAAATAAATCTGTTTTCCTTACGACCTGGAAGTGGTGGTAAAATGACTGTTCTTGTGCCCTTCACTCCAAGAACTCGAACCGGTGCTCGATATGAGGGACCAAACTCTTTCTTGTTATCGATCTTCTCTCGAACCAGTTCTCCAACTTGGGGTAGCCAGCCAACTACCGGGATCTGCAGCGCATCATCCGATGTGGAGGGCAAATGTTCCTTTGCAAGACTGTCTCTGGTCTTTTGTAGGTTCTGTAAAACATTGCAATGTTCATCTACGTCAAAGGCCGTGGCCTGGGCCTTGCAGTCTAGCCCATCGAGGTCAGGGACATACATCTTGATACCAAAGAGCATTTCGTACGGGGTCCGCCCACCCAGAGACCTTCTAGGGAGATTATTAAGCGCACGCTGCACGCCCATGAGGTGGGCTAACCAGTTTCTGCCAGTGCCTATAACTCGAGCTGTCAAAGATTGCTTTAAGTCGCGGTTCATTCGTTCAACTACACTGTTACCCTCAGGTCTGTAGGGACTCGAAAACTTGACTTGGACCCCCATCGAAACCATAGCATCCTTATACGCCTTAGAGGCGAAAGACGGACCCTGATCCGAATGAAGGTACCACAGGCAAAAATTCCCACAAAGACTCGCAAATCCTTAATGACAGTACGTGAATCAGCGCTCCGATGTGCCCATACCCACACAAAGCGTGTGCATGAATCAACTGCTACTAAGATGTACTTGTATGCAGTATCAGAAGAAAATGGACCGCAGTGATCCAAATAAACGCATCCAAGCGGTTTATTCGAGATGTACAACTGTGTCTGAGGCGGACGCGCAGCAGTTGAAGGCTTAATCTGCTGGCAAATGTCACATTGAAGAACATAATCGCGCGTCTGTTTGTACAGTCCTCGCCACCAGAACCTTTGTTGTAGCTGAGTTACAGTGGCTGAAACGCCTGCATGCGCAGACGCCACACCTTCATGCGCCGCTGTAATCAAAGCAGCTCTGCGATCCGAGTTAGGAACTAGACGTTCGCCAACTTCAGGGATTTTCACATAAGGAACCTTATCGGGACTTAAGTGGTATGTGTATTTAGAAGGGAACCCCGCAGGATATTTACTTCCCTTCTCCGTTGCAGCAACTGCTGCCAAGATGTCATCATCTATTTTGCTTTTGGACCTCGTGACTGCTGCAACTAAGTATTTTGATACCGCTGACTTCGCTGCTTCATCAGCAAGCGAATTGCCAACAGCGTGGACCCCCACGCGCTGATGACCGAGAGTATGAATCACAGACACGAGTGGCAGCTTCTCTTTCAGTTCCGCCACTCGGACCCAGATCATTTTATGTTTTATTGTCCTACCTTTGGAGTCACGAAATTCATTTTGAATCCAAAAGAACAAGTTCTCATTGTAAGACTGGACACAGTAGTAAGAATCACTTACGATCAAAGTCGTCACACCAGGATCTGCGTACTCCAATGCAAGCATCAGTGCACGAAGCTCCGCCAATTGTGCGGTGCAGTCCCCAAGCGTCTGCGTGTGCACGACACTGGACTTGAACTCATCGTTCACCATGGCACCGACCACAATGGCGCAAGCGGAAACGTAGGCATGTTTAGAGCCATGCGCAACCTGCGCCGAACCATCAGTGTAAATGATGCAATGGAAATCCTCCAACGGCCGCATTGCTAATGGAGCAGGATGAACAAATTCATACTGTAAATACTCCTGCGACCGCAAAGTGGCGTCAAAAATAAACGGGACATCCTGGGACGTCAAGGACGCAGCCCATTGAATCCACCGAGGGTGCAAAGCTTTGGAATTAGGTACACTGGCTTTCGTAACCGCCTCCAAGGCAGGACACAGGGTAACAACCAACATGCGTTTTCCTTGTGCCAGGGCACGTTCCTTAAGAATTGCCATCTGCACAGCCGTCAAAACTTTTTCCACAGTGGAAAATCGCAGTTCAGCCGAAGTGTACAAGTGTGACTTGTAAGCAATAGGTACTGTATCTCCTCCATTGAAAGTCAAGTACGTGAAACCCACCGCCCCAGGGATGATTCTTATCACTTGGTTGGTCTGGTTATCACGAGTCTGTAAGTATTCAGAAGCGAGCAAATCAGCGTGCAAAGACTGCAGAATAGCTGAATGCTCAGGCAGCCAGCATGATTTGGAAAAAGATGGTTGTATCAAAGCATACAAAGGCTTGATACGCTGGGCAAATTCCGGTATGTATGCCCTTCCGAAATTCAAAAAGCCCAGTAGAGATTGTAATTTTTTCAGTGTTGTCGGAGAACGCAACTGTGCGCACTTCTCCAGGAAGTGGGGCGCTAAACCCTTCCCTTCGTTGTTAAGCTCGTAACCTAGAAACAACACTGTGTACTCTGCAATGTGCGATTTTGCAAAGATAAACTTGTAACCTATGCCAGCAAAGTTACAAATTATGCTATTTACCCGTCACAGATGCTCCCAAACATCCTCGAATGTGAGATAAAAGTCATCCACATACGAACAAGCAACTGGGTCGATGCCCTCCACAAGAGAGACAATGCGGGCGGAGAATACTCCAGGACTGTTCTCATAGCCCATTGGGAGACGCCGAAACATTTTTTGCACACCGCCGCATGTAAAACTGGTCCATTGGGAACTTAGACCGTCTAATCTATGGGCATAAAAACCATTGGAAATGTCAAGCGTGGTTTTTGAACCGTTTACGCTGAAGACTATTTACTAACGCAGAGCCATGAGTATTCTGTACTGCGCAGTTACGGCAATGAGAGTTCAAATGCCTATAATCCAAAACCAAACGATATGAGCCGTCCGGCTTGTTCACAGTAAAAAGGGGGGTTATTCATCGGTGACACACACGTTTCAATTACACCTTGATATTCTAATTGTTCAAGGATAGCCGCGACTGAAGCTTTGGCTTCACGCCGTATGGGATATTGAGGTTGAGGCTGCGGCTGAGACCGTAAAGGAATCTCGTGGCATGGTGACAATTTATCCCAGCCACACTGATTATGGTACACAGCCGGCGCAAGCGCTAGAGCCCACTTTTCTGCAAAATGCAGCGCTTCCACTCTCGGCACAGTGTGCGCGAAACTGGGTAGGATTACCTCCTCCCCTCGCGGAGCTGCGAGAACAAAAGGTGGGGGCCAGTCAGCCTCCGAAAGCAAAATGTCATATGTAGACGAGAGATTTTCCCAAAATACCCCTTTTACAGTTCGCTGCATGTCACCTTCAATTAACAGGACAATTTCAAAAAGACGTTCAGGGGGAGCAACATGCGTATCAGCAGTTTCAATCACAACATAAGTATCAGTCGCTGTCACCTTCAACAGTGGACGGAGGGCCTCTCTCACTATGGTAATCTCTGCTGCGCTGTCCAGCAAGGTCAGAGCCCACGTCAGATTCCGAAGCCGCGTTCTCACTATCTGGGGCAAATCATAAACACGATCCGACTGCGCAGGCAACGGAGACGCAGGAGCAGAAACCTGTGTTTGTTGTTGTTGTTGCTTACCCTGATTCTGCTTTTTAGGCCAATTTTGTTTCTTGGACTTTCGTTGACCACTAGTTTCCGATGTCTGACTCTGGGGCTGCTTTTTCTTTTTATCAGGAAAAGCTTTAACCCCCATGGCATTGCGGCCAACCGTTTTATAAGCAGCCACAATTATCCTTGCCAACCGTCGGGGTCGTTCGGCCTCGGGAACCAACGCCAATGCGTTAGCAACCTGAAAGTTCACTGCATCTCCCTTGACATTCGCAAGGATCAGATCGCAAACTACATCAAAGGAGCCACGCAGGCGCATACCCAATTCCACAGCCGACTCCGGTCCGTGTTCGTCTTGAACACGTTTAAGGACTCCACCTAGATTGGTCACAGACGGGGTGCCATAACACCTCGAATAGACCGCTGCAAAAGTCTTGCCCCAGGTCTCACAGTCAACAAGTTCAGGTGCCAAATCCTTCTGTAAACTTAGTGTAAGAATCCGGTGCTTATCACCCGGACTCGTGTTGGGAAACACAGCCTCCAGCTGGCCGAATGTCTCAGCAAGCCAGAACGGAAAATCATCCTTGTCCTGGGGCTTTTTACCCATCACGGAATTCACCATGACTGGATTGATTTTCAGACCTGCATGTTCTGCACGAAGCTGCGCACCCCTAGGGGCCGCGTCCTGAACATTACGGCTTGTGTAATGAACAAGCGCTCTAATCACTGCCACCGCGACTTCATGAAGCCGCCACAGATCAGCCACGTTACAAGTGGCGCGTAGAGGGTGAGGAGTGAATCCAGCCAAAGCGGGCCAAGGTGTGCCCGGAATGGACAAAGGACCTAACCTCGAAGCGGATAAAGAGTGTGGTAGGGCGCCACCAAACCAAACTCCATGCTGCCAAGCATCAATAGGAACCTCCAGTGCTCTGTACGGAGCATACGCAACCGGTACAGCTGAAGCAGTGTATGAATGGAACACTCCAGAATTAGCGTCCACTGGCGGAAATGTCACCCACGAATAAAATAGTTCGTACTGGTAAGCATGTTCCGCACTCACTACCAGAACGACAGCCAAGCCATCCACAGGAACATCATAAGTCCGCAAATGGTCACTCACCGCAATGCGACTATGCTGCGGGATGTCCACGGCTTGTGCCATGTCAGCACAGGAAAGAGAGAACACAAAGATTACTTTGTAGCACAACTGGGTAGTAATTCAAAGAAACCGTTTACAGATAGATTCAAGCTTGAAAAAGACCTATTTCAAAAATAGGTAGGTTTTTCCGACACTGCCGTTTTCCGGAAACGGGAATGAAGGCGTTAAGGTTTGAATGATATACTACTCGAGTGTCATGATATAAGGCCAATCAACGTATGGGCGCCATGTAGCAGGGTTTCCGTTCTCCCACAGAACTGTGCACAGAGATCTAGAACCTGGGTGAGTTAGGATGATCCAAAACTCACCTTTGTTTCAGAAATCCCCTTACCAAGCTAGCTAAAGTGTCTCATCGGTAGTAATAACTTACCAATGACTTAGACAATCCAGAACATGAACTTAGGGTACCTCAGGTATCGTGGAACACATGAACACTCTTTCGTTATATAATCATTCCAAACCGAAACTGGGAGGCAAAGAATACACGTGCAAGTTTGAAATGTTTATTTTTCAATGCAGCATTCTCAAACGCAGTATCTTGTATAATATCAACATACATATTATAAAAATCAGAGTCAGCAGCATAGTCACTAATCCATAGTAAGCAAAAGGTGATAGCATGTTATGATGCAAAAATCTATAGAATTCTGGATCACCTATATTTCGCGCACCCTAATTAGCATATTATATTATATTATATCTAAGAAGGTCTCATCTGGGTTTTAGCAGGGCGGACCCATACCTCTAATTCTCAGTAGAAGGAGATCACATCAACAGCTACCAGCTCTCTGCATGCGAAGCATCAAGTGTGTTGATTCATTCCCTGTAACTGTATCTTAAACCCGCGTAGAGCCCAATGTTGGCAGCAACATTATTTGTGTTATGTCTAACGTGGTGCGAGGATCAGGCCTTCAGCAACCTTGTGTTAGGTTATTCTTAGAGTGTGCAGTTCTCGGTGTACAGACAGTTGTACCAAGTGTACCAAGCACGACTGATACTAGAGCAATAACATATTATTCTCAAATAAATCACATCTTTCGTTTAGGTTGAAAGCTACAATAACAATTAGGTGTCGTGTGCAAACTCAAGCTGGAAGAAAATATTGCGTTTAAACATTTAATAAGCTCATGCTAACTTAACACAATATATAGAAACGTAGTAACCATATGACACTACAAGTCCCAAAATAAGGGGGATGCCACCAAAGACTGAATGGACAAATTGGGAATGATTCCCAGAATTGCTTTGAATGGTGTTAAGAGACCCGTAAAAATCGTCTTAAATACGCCTGGGATGCCTGTGGCACTAGACATGTTAAGAATTTGGCTAAGCATTTCTGTGAAATGCACAGGGCAATTTGTTGATAAAAGGTCATGTATCTCCGTAGCCGTCCTTGCAACTAGGAGATCATACGTCTCTTTTGATGACGTGATGGGCACTGTTGTCTGTAAAAGCACAGACTTCATTCTGCTTAAAGTATCAATTTGTATAGAAGAGAAATTCAGACAAGGCCATAAGGGAGTCTCGGAGTCTCCAGGGCCGTTTGGAAACAATGCTTGCATACAACAAGTGACCATGGAAGTTACGTGTACGAGATATGCTTTCCCTGGCAAAAGGCCACAACAGCTGTGATCTGTTATTAGAATGTAACTCCCATTCGAGAGTTGCTTAAAGAAAGGCTCTGTGTTGCAGGTGTGACATGCTGGTGGCATGAAAGGTTGTTTGAATTTCCTTCACAGGCCCTGTGTAAATTAATACCCTGGCACAAAAGTATACCGCTTAGTGAATGTTTACAATTTTCACCACTAAGAAATACATTTTTGTTGCTGTCACTGTAGCATGTGTGTGTATATGGTAATTTCCATGTTGACTTAATGTACCCTTTACCCAAACATTCATACTGGCCAGTCGGTATATATTCAAGGCACTTTCTAAATCGATACAGCAATGTTGGTGGTAGCGTTTCTCAATGAGAGAAAACGTCCGCACCTTCTGTTTGTGACTATTTCCTCTGGGCAGGTCGTGTGTGAAATATCAAGAGAAGAGGTGCACTGAGAACCTGGTAAAACACCCACCACCCGGGGTGTTACACAAAGCAACTTAATGCTCGTATCAATACTCAGGAGAAGACCAAGTTACAATAAGCACCCTCTTGGAAGTCCAATGTCAAGGAACAAAAATTCTTTTTTGTTTCCTAATACAATATTAATATTATAGTTCTTTTTCACCAGTTTCAACAATCAGTTCATAAGTAATAGGGAAGCTTCAAAGCATGGATCCAAAACCGTATGTAGTTCTTTCAAGATCTTTATTTCAAACACATTAAAAAATTTCCAGCTTTGCACTGCCGACACGTGTTTCGCCCTCTGGGGGCTTTTTCAAGGCTGGAAGCAATAAAAATTACAGTAAATACATGGGCTAAATATAATCTAAATATATACAATTTCCCTTAATATATACAATGTGCCTAGTAGATTTAGGCTACTAAGCTCTTGCTTGTTGCGCAGCGATTGTAAAAACATAGGTACTGAGAAAAACCACAAAACACCAAGAAAACATTCCAAATTATATACAATTTTACAATTAATATGCTGAAAATACCAGACATTTCATATAGGCCAAGAATCACAATTTTGAATTTATGTGCTCTAATTATCTACAAAAAGGTTTGCAACATCAACATAGTCTTATAATTTCAAGGCTCTGTCTTCATTTCCAAAAAAGAAAATTTTGAGAGTTTAGAGAGATTGGTGGTATGGGGATTAAAATCTTTGTCCTTATTCCTGACCCCTATCCTCTAATTAAGGGGGGATGTCTGAAGTATTCCATCCCAATGCGTTATGTAGTTGTTCGCTCTATGAACTAGGACCTACCAATCTCGATGTGGATGGGCAGGTCTTGTTTTCGAAAGGTTCTTGTCAAATGGGTGAAGCAGGTATGATGTGGCAATATTAACAATCCTAATGCAATAAAAAGACGGATGGAAAAAGAACATATTTTCAGACATGACAATCCCAAATGTCCACAAAAGATAAGGTTTAGAAGAAATTCCACTGCCCCTACCTATTAGTTGAGATGCTGACAGTTACGCTGATATCGATGTAAGTTCCAATTTGATAGCTGCAAAGGATATGAATACCAGTTATTGCACTATAATGTACAAGTCTAAGTGCATGGAGACTGAGTCAACAACAGAAAAAAACGGGGCGTCCTACTGTGATCCCAATCACAATAGCAAGAAAAGCTGTAAAATTGACAGATTACTCACTCAAAAGGGTCGCGTGAGTCACTTTGTGGAGATCAGTTCTTTATGTTCATGTAGTTTGGAGTCCCGTAGACCTTGATAAGTCTGGAGGGGAATATAAAAACTCCTGTAGTGCATAGTGTATTGTTCAATTGAGTCTCGAAGATATTATTAAACTATATATTCTTAACATAGGGTGTAGCTGTATAATAAGCATGGTGTGCACAGTAGTCCAAATTAAAATATATGGCTGCATGGAATGCGTTGTAGTTGCTTTCCCAATATAATGGGTCTCAGCGCAAATAGAGTAAAACCGTCTTCCGTGGCAGGAATAAAGGCTTAGTACATTGACCAAACACACAGAATACGTGACGCCTGCTTTACAAATGTTATGGGTCTAAGCGCACATAACGTATGAACCAACTTCAGTGACCTAAACGTATTTAAACCATGATGCAAGATATAGACAATGGTCCACTGCACGGAATACGTGGTGGTTGCTTTCCAAGTGTAATAGGTATCAGGGCAAGTAATACAAAAGCCGTCTTCCGAAACGAACAATAAAGTTTTTACACAAAATCCCCAGTAAAAACGTATAGCAGGGAGGACGTATAACCAGACAACCCCTGACGTAGGGAGAGTTACCCGCCGGGTATGGGGTGAGTACTTGAGACAACGAGGCTATCAATGCAATCATTTTTGGTTTCCCGCAAAGCGTGGATATTCCCAGTCCGGGGTCCCCACCTTACCTTGTTCGTTGAGCTTGTATGGCACAGATCTCCACTGCTGGGCGCTACCAGAATGGAGGTCCCGCCGAATATTTAAATATGCGCGCACAGGAAACGAGCGCGGGAAATTGCGTCATGGGATTCCCTCTAACCTCCACTGAAAATTCGATACTACTGTGGCGGCCATCTTATAGTGTACCGGAAACTTAACACAGTAGGAGCCCCGGTTTATGAGGCTATGAATCGCCTGAAAGAAGTGCGAGGCAGAAATAATGATACACAAAGCATATCCGAGCCGGATTACAAAAGGGTTCACAGTTACAATACATGAGTACAGTCATGATAAAAGAAAAGAAACAGGCATCAGGTGTGTAATGTGACATATCCGATAGCTAAAATTTCGTCTACCTGTTGTTGATATATGTTGCTGTCATAGTGTATGTAATTACAACATAGGGTTATGTTTCCCTTGTTTAGAGGCAAGGTTCACATGGTAATTTTGTGTCCACCCATTACTAGTGAGAACACAGTCCTGGTGAATTCTAGACCGGTTTCATGTCTAAATGGATGTAAATTTGTGTAAGATTTAGCATGGGACATGGATTGTTAATCCACAGGCTATCCACATGTATAACCGCAAACAATATTCAGACCTTACCAGGAGGAGAAGATGACTGTGAGAAGAAAAGGCAATACATACAATGGTTACACAGTTGTCATTACATCAAAACGATTTGAATGTAGAGCCAATTTACAGAATATCCTGATATCCTCCCTGGAGTTAGTACACAAATAGTAATTGAGAACCCCTTGTTACAGGAGAAACAGATTAATCTTTCAGAAACACATGTAGTTCCCTATCGACATTGAGACCTAGATCAACTGCACGCAGTTTGATTAACCATTGGGATTCCAATTTACGTAGTGCCAGAGTGTTATTTCCTCCTCTAGGATCAGGTTTGATTATATCAATACCATGAAAACGGATGCCCAATAGCTCCAGTTCCAAATGTTCTTTATTATAATGTGCCGCTAGTGGATATCTGGTGTCATTATTGCGGATGGCTCTAATGTGCTCTTGTAGTCTTTCCTTTATGGGGCGGATAGTACTCCCTATATAAATTAATCCACAATGACATAATGCAATACACCACCAGCTTGGAATTACAATTGATAAAGTGTCTGATATGGTGTGTTTGTTTAGTGTTGTATGAAAAAGTTTTCTTCTTGTCTAGGGCAAATTGACAAATATTGCACATAGTGCATTTGTAAAAACCACAGGGTTTGATAGGCATCCACTTATTAGTGCTAGTTAACACATGATTGGTGGTTACAGGGTTCCTTAAGATCGAGGGGCTAAGCCAATTTCTTAGTGTTTTGCCCTTCTTGTAATCAACACGGGGTTTTTTGCCCACATATTTCTCCAAGTCTTTGTCCAGTTGTAATAGATGCCAGTGTTTTTTAAATACATTGAAGATTTTGGAGCTGTTAGCATTATATTGCGTTATTATGGCCGGTTTATTTCTAATGCCGTGATCTGATCTTTTTGGTTTACGTTTTAAAGTCGACTCCCTGGAGATTTTATCAATTCTTTCATGCGCTTTATTGAGCACTAGACTGTCATATCCTCTTATCAGAAACCTTTTTTTGAGGATTTCAATCTCCGCAGCAAATATGTCATCTGTGCTACAATTGCGTCACAGTCTGGTCATTTCGCCATATGGGATGGCGCCAATCTGCGAAGCAGGATGAGCACTGCTGGCGTGAAGGACAGAATTACAGGAGGTGTTTTTCCTATATAATTTAGATTCAACTCTGTTGTTGGAAATAAACAAGGTGACATCTAAGAAAGAGATGCTATTGTAGTCAGATTCGTGAGTAAACTTGAGATTGTATTCATTGTCATTGAGGTAAGTTATGAATTCATTTAGTAAGTCATCCCCTCCTCTCCATATCATGAACACATCGTCGATGAAACGTCCCCAATAGACGATGTGATCAGTCAGAGTCGGGGGGCCTTTTTTCCAGAGATGGTGTTCCTCATAGAACCCCATATATATATTTGCAAATGATGGTGAGAATTTTGCTCCCATGGCTACCCCAGAGTGTTGTTGGTACCAGTCATCTAGATGTTTAAAAAAGTTATTATTGAGAGCAAATCTCGTTAAGTCTAGGACCATGGTAGTGTGTTCATACAGTGTGGCATCTCTTTTTGATAGAAAATATGTGAGAGCAGCCATGCCTTTTTCCAGTGGTATGCTCGTATACAGTGCACACACATCTAGTGTAACCAATTTAAATGATTGGCTCCATTCCAGATCTTCCAATTTACATAAAAGGTCCTTAGTGTCCTCTATAAATGAGGGAATGTTTCTTACAATTGGTTGCAGGGTTATGTCAATATACTCCGATATTTTTTCTATAGGTCCTCCGATGCCCGAAATAATGGGTCTTCCAGAGGGAGAGGTGAGGCTCTTATGAATTTTTGGTAACACGTATATATAGGAGGCTTTGGGATCAGAAACAGTAAGGTATTTAAATTCCAAGTCTGATAAGAGACCGGCACTATGCCAGTATCTCAAGATTTTATTTAGATTATCTGATGTGGAGTTCATGGGATTAGTTGTTAATTTGATATAGGATCCAGTGTCAGCCAATTGTCGGTTGATCTCCTCAATATAGTCATCTCTGTCGAGCATAACAATATTCCCCCCCTTGTCAGCTTCCTTAATTACTAGATTTGTTCTATCTTTAAGTTGTTTAAGGGCCTTTCTCTCATTATTGTTAAGATTGTCTCTCTTGCCCAACGGCTGATCTCGTATTTTATCTTCCAATTTATACAGTTCACTCGTAACCGTTTTGTAGAAACAATCTATTAGGGTGTCTGCTGTGGTAGTGGGGGAGAAGGTAGATTTATTTCTGAGTCCACTGTCCGTGTATATATTACTCTCAATTCCCAAATCCCACATAATTGAGCTAACAGTAGGAGTTTCTATTAGATCATCCATTTCTAGGAGCATCTGTACCTCCATGATGTCTTGTATACTTCTCCCACTCTCACATACGTCAAACACTTTGATTTCTTTGGGTTTTTTATTTTGATCAAAGAATTTTTTTAATTTTAATTTCCTTACAAATTTATAGAGGTCTATATGTACAGACATGAAGTCAGTTTTACTCATAGGACAGAAGCTCAATCCTTTTCTTAACAGACCAAGTTCACTCTCACCCAATTCAGTTTGAGACAGATTAATTACTGATACATCATTCCCCACAGTTGTAGAATTCATTACACTGTCACAAGAAGTAGTGTTACATGACATGATTACATTATTTTCTGTGATGTCCAATGCATTTACTTCCTCTGTTGTCTTGACACTGACCTGGTCACTCTTTGGGTGGGGTCTTCTTCTATTCTTCCTACCCCCCCCCTCCTTGTTCTTTTCCGTGTTGTGGCTTGCGATTGAAGCCCGCCTGTATTCCCTTTCGGTATCTCTCTAGCTCGTTTAAAAAAGATGAACCTGGGATGGGGCTCTTAGGTGCACCTGCCAGTAGGGAAGAATCACTGCGTCTATCGCTGATCTCTGTGTACTCGCTATTGATGCTTGATCTCCCAGACTCACTCACTGTGGTGATGTTATCTGCTCTGGGTTCAGCTAGTGTAGACGATCCCAACCTGGGTTTGGTTTCGTCAAACTTCTTGGCAAACGTGAAGACGCGACCATTTTTATAGTCGAGTTCGTCACGTTTCAGTTTTCTAATCTTCTTATCCCTTATGTAATTTTGGTGGGAACTAAGAACATCCTTTAGTACTTTATAGTTGTGTTCTGCCATATCGCCTAGGTTAAGAGCACTTATGTCTCCTTCCACTTTCTCTATCTCTTTAAGAAGTTTTTCTCTTTTTCGTTCCGCATGGCGGATTAATATATCCATCATTCCAAATGAGGATCCAGCAATCAGAATCTCCCATTCCTTGAGCAGGTCGGGGTCAAGATCCTCAAAGGTTGGAAAAATAATAACCCTCAACCCTCTAGGGATTTGTTTGAGCTCAATATACTTTTTGAGCGTTGTTAGGTCCCACCAGCGGGAGAGTTCTGCCTTGCGTAGGCGTTCAAGCTTGAGAAACAGTTGTTTAATATTCTGTGGTTTTTCTTCTACCGAGACCTTAGGTATGTTTTGGATCCCCTGTGATTGAAAAATTTCATTGAACATTTTATCACGGTCGTCTTCAAACGTTGCCATGATAGAGGGTAAGACAAAAGTTTACTAAACTAGTGGACTGTACCAGCCAGTTACACGTCAACAGAGAAAATATTACAGAAGTGCAAGGACTCACTTGTCAAAGTAATACAGCAATGTTGGTGGTAGCGTTTCTCAATGAGAGAAAACGTCCGCACCTTCTGTTTGTGACTATTTCCTCTGGGCAGGTCGTGTGTGAAATATCAAGAGAAGAGGTGCACTGAGAACCTGGTAAAACACCCACCACCCGGGGTGTTACACAAAGCAACTTAATGCTCGTATCAATACTCAGGAGAAGACCAAGTTACAATAAGCACCCTCTTGGAAGTCCAATGTCAAGGAACAAAAATTCTTTTTTGTTTCCTAATACAATATTAATATTATAGTTCTTTTTCACCAGTTTCAACAATCAGTTCATAAGTAATAGGGAAGCTTCAAAGCATGGATCCAAAACCGTATGTAGTTCTTTCAAGATCTTTATTTCAAACACATTAAAAATTTTCCAGCTTTGCACTGCCGACACGTGTTTCGCCCTCTGGGGGCTTTTTCAAGGCTGGAAGCAATAAAAATTACAGTAAATACATGGGCTAAATATAATCTAAATATATACAATTTCCCTTAATATATACACTGTGCCTAGTAGATTTAGGCTACTAAGCTCTTGCTTGTTGCGCAGCGATTGTAAAAACATAGGTACTGAGAAAAACCACAAAACACCAAGAAAACATTCCAAATTATATACAATTTTACAATTAATATGCTGAAAATACCAGACATTTCATATAGGCCAAGAATCACAATTTTGAATTTATGTGCTCTAATTATCTACAAAAAGGTTTGCAACATCAACATAGTCTTATAATTTCAAGGCTCTGTCTTCATTTCCAAAAAAGAAAATTTTGAGAGTTTAGAGAGATTGGTGGTATGGGGATTAAAATCTTTGTCCTTATTCCTGACCCCTATCCTCTAATTAAGGGGGGATGTCTGAAGTATTCCATCCCAATGCGTTATGTAGTTGTTCGGTCTATGAACTAGGACCTACCAATCTCGATGTGGATGGGCAGGTCTTGTTTTCGAAAGGTTCTTGTCAAATGGGTGAAGCAGGTATGATGTGGCAATATTAACAATCCTAATGCAATAAAAAGACGGATGGAAAAAGAACATATTTTCAGACATGACAATCCCAAATGTCCACAAAAGATAAGGTTTAGAAGAAATTCCACTGCCCCTACCTATTAGTTGAGATGCTGACAGTTACGCTGATATCGATGTAAGTTCCAATTTGATAGCTGCAAAGGATATGAATACCAGTTATTGCACTATAATGTACAAGTCTAAGTGCATGGAGACTGAGTCAACAACAGAAAAAAACGGGGCGTCCTACTGTGATCCCAATCACAATAGCAAGAAAAGCTGTAAAATTGACAGATTACTCACTCAAAAGGGTCGCGTGAGTCACTTTGTGGAGATCAGTTCTTTATGTTCATGTAGTTTGGAGTCCCGTAGACCTTGATAAGTCTGGAGGGGAATATAAAAACTCCTGTAGTGCATAGTGTATTGTTCAATTGAGTCTCGAAGATATTATTAAACTATATATTCTTAACATAGGGTGTAGCTGTATAATAAGCATGGTGTGCACAGTAGTCCAAATTAAAATATATGGCTGCATGGAATGCGTTGTAGTTGCTTTCCCAATATAATGGGTCTCAGCGCAAATAGAGTAAAACCGTCTTCCGTGGCAGGAATAAAGGCTTAGTACATTGACCAAACACACAGAATACGTGACGCCTGCTTTACAAATGTTATGGGTCTAAGCGCACATAACGTATGAACCAACTTCAGTGACCTAAACGTATTTAAACCATGATGCAAGATATAGACAATGGTCCACTGCACGGAATACGTGGTGGTTGCTTTCCAAGTGTAATAGGTATCAGGGCAAGTAATACAAAAGCCGTCTTCCGAAACGAACAATAAAGTTTTTACACAAAATCCCCAGTAAAAACGTATAGCAGGGAGGACGTATAACCAGACAACCCCTGACGTAGGGAGAGTTACCCGCCGGGTATGGGGTGAGTACTTGAGACAACGAGGCTATCAATGCAATCATTTTTGGTTTCCCGCAAAGCGTGGATATTCCCAGTCCGGGGTCCCCACCTTACCTTGTTCGTTGAGCTTGTATGGCACAGATCTCCACTGCTGGGCGCTACCAGAATGGAGGTCCCGCCGAATATTTAAATATGCGCGCACAGGAAACGAGCGCGGGAAATTGCGTCATGGGATTCCCTCTAACCTCCACTGAAAATTCGATACTACTGTGGCGGCCATCTTATAGTGTACCGGAAACTTAACACAGTAGGAGCCCCGGTTTATGAGGCTATGAATCGCCTGAAAGAAGTGCGAGGCAGAAATAATGATACACAAAGCATATCCGAGCCGGATTACAAAAGGGTTCACAGTTACAATACATGAGTACAGTCATGATAAAAGAAAAGAAACAGGCATCAGGTGTGTAATGTGACATATCCGATAGCTAAAATTTCGTCTACCTGTTGTTGATATATGTTGCTGTCATAGTGTATGTAATTACAACATAGGGTTATGTTTCCCTTGTTTAGAGGCAAGGTTCACATGGTAATTTTGTGTCCACCCATTACTAGTGAGAACACAGTCCTGGTGAATTCTAGACCGGTTTCATGTCTAAATGGATGTAAATTTGTGTAAGATTTAGCATGGGACATGGATTGTTAATCCACAGGCTATCCACATGTATAACCGCAAACAATATTCAGACCTTACCAGGAGGAGAAGATGACTGTGAGAAGAAAAGGCAATACATACAATGGTTACACAGTTGTCATTACATCAAAACGATTTGAATGTAGAGCCAATTTACAGAATATCCTGATATCCTCCCTGGAGTTAATACACAAATAGTAATTGAGAACCCCTTGTTACAGGAGAAACAGATTAATCTTTCAGAAACACATGTAGTTCCCTATCGACATTGAGACCTAGATCAACTGCACGCAGTTTGATTAACCATTGGGATTCCAATTTACGTAGTGCCAGAGTGTTATTTCCTCCTCTAGGATCAGGTTTGATTATATCAATACCATGAAAACGGATGCCCAATAGCTCCAGTTCCAAATGTTCTTTATTATAATGTGCCGCTAGTGGATATCTGGTGTCATTATTGCGGATGGCTCTAATGTGCTCTTGTAGTCTTTCCTTTATGGGGCGGATAGTACTCCCTATATAAATTAATCCACAATGACATAATGCAATACACCACCAGCTTGGAATTACAATTGATAAAGTGTCTGATATGGTGTGTTTGTTTAGTGTTGTATGAAAAAGTTTTCTTCTTGTCTAGGGCAAATTGACAAATATTGCACATAGTGCATTTGTAAAAACCACAGGGTTTGATAGGCATCCACTTATTAGTGCTAGTTAACACATGATTGGTGGTTACAGGGTTCCTTAAGATCGAGGGGCTAAGCCAATTTCTTAGTGTTTTGCCCTTCTTGTAATCAACACGGGGTTTTTTGCCCACATATTTCTCCAAGTCTTTGTCCAGTTGTAATAGATGCCAGTGTTTTTTTAAATACATTGAAGATTTTGGAGCTGTTAGCATTATATTGCGTTATTATGGCTGGTTTATTTCTAATGCCGTGATCTGATCTTTTTGGTTTACGTTTTAAAGTCGACTCCCTGGAGATTTTATCAATTCTTTCATGCACTTTATTGAGCACTAGACTGTCATATCCTCTTATCAGAAACCTTTTTTTGAGGATTTCAATCTCCGCAGCAAATATGTCATCTGTGCTACAATTGCGTCGCAGTCTGGTCATTTCGCCATATGGGATGGCGCCAATCTGCGAAGCAGGATGAGCACTGCTGGCGTGAAGGACAGAATTACAGGAGGTGTTTTTCCTATATAATTTAGATTCAACTCTGTTGTTGGAAATAAACAAGGTGACATCTAAGAAAGAGATGCTATTGTAGTCGGATTCGTGAGTAAACTTGAGATTGTATTCATTGTCATTGAGGTAAGTTATGAATTCATTTAGTAAGTCATCCCCTCCTCTCCATATCATGAACACATCGTCGATGAAACGTCCCCAATAGACGATGTGATCAGTCAGAGTCGGGGGGCCTTTTTTCCAGAGATGGTGTTCCTCATAGAACCCCATATATATATTTGCAAATGATGGTGAGAATTTTGCTCCCATGGCTACCCCAGAGTGTTGTTGGTACCAGTCATCTAGATGTTTAAAAAAGTTATTATTGAGAGCAAATCTCGTTAAGTCTAGGACCATGGTAGTGTGTTCATACAGTGTGGCATCTCTTTTTGATAGAAAATATGTGAGAGCAGCCATGCCTTTTTCCAGTGGTATGCTCGTATACAGTGCACACACATCTAGTGTAACCAATTTAAATGATTGGCTCCATTTCAGATCTTCCAATTTACATAAAAGGTCCTTAGTGTCCTCTATAAATGAGGGAATGTTTCTTACAATTGGTTGCAGGGTTATGTCAATATACTCCGATATTTTTTCTATAGGTCCTCCGATGCCCGAAATAATGGGTCTTCCAGGGGGAGAGGTGAGGCTCTTATGAATTTTTGGTAACACATATATATAGGAGGCTTTGGGATCAGAAACAGTAAGGTATTTAAATTCCAAGTCTGATAAGAGACCGGCACTATGCCAGTATCTCAAGATTTTATTTAGATTATCTGATGTGGAGTTCATGGGATTAGTTGTTAATTTGATATAGGATCCAGTGTCAGCCAATTGTCGGTTGATCTCCTCAATATAGTCATCTCTGTCGAGCATAACAATATTCCCCCCCTTGTCAGCTTCCTTAATTACTAGATTTGTTCTATCTTTAAGTTGTTTAAGGGCCTTTCTCTCATTATTGTTAAGATTGTCTCTCTTGCCCAACGGCTGATCTCGTATTTTATCTTCCAATTTATACAGTTCACTCGTAACCGTTTTGTAGAAACAATCTATTAGGGTGTCTGCTGTGGTAGTGGGGGAGAAGGTAGATTTATTTCTGAGTCCACTGTCCGTGTATATATTACTCTCAATTCCCAAATCCCACATAATTGAGCTAACAGTAGGAGTTTCTATTAGATCATCATCCATTTCTAGGAGCATCTGTACCTCCATGATGTCTTGTATACTTCTCCCACTCTCACATACGTCAAACACTTTGATTTCTTTGGGTTTTTTATTTTGATCAAAGAATTTTTTTAATTTTAATTTCCTTACAAATTTATAGAGGTCTATATGTACAGACATGAAGTCAGTTTTACTCATAGGACAGAAGCTCAATCCTTTTCTTAACAGACCAAGTTCACTCTCACCCAATTCAGTTTGAGACAGATTAATTACTGATACATCATTCCCCACAGTTGTAGAATTCATTACACTGTCACAAGAAGTAGTGTTACATGACATGATTACATTATTTTCTGTGATGTCCAATGCATTTACTTCCTCTGTTGTCTTGACACTGACCTGGTCACTCTTTGGGTGGGGTCTTCTTCTATTCTTCCTACCCCCCCCCTCCTTGTTCTTTTCCGTGTTGTGGCTTGCGATTGAAGCCCGCCTGTATTCCCTTTCGGTATCTCTCTAGCTCGTTTAAAAAAGATGAACCTGGGATGGGGCTCTTAGGTGCACCTGCCAGTAGGGAAGAATCACTGCGTCTATCGCTGATCTCTGTGTACTCGCTATTGATGCTTGATCTCCCAGACTCACTCACTGTGGTGATGTTATCTGCTCTGGGTTCAGCTAGTGTAGACGATCCCAACCTGGGTTTGGTTTCGTCAAACTTCTTGGCAAACGTGAAGACGCGACCATTTTTATAGTCGAGTTCGTCACGTTTCAGTTTTCTAATCTTCTTATCCCTTATGTAATTTTGGTGGGAACTAAGAACATCCTTTAGTACTTTATAGTTGTGTTCTGCCATATCGCCTAGGTTAAGAGCACTTATGTCTCCTTCCACTTTCTCTATCTCTTTAAGAAGTTTTTCTCTTTTTCGTTCCGCATGGCGGATTAATATATCCATCATTCCAAATGAGGATCCAGCAATCAGAATCTCCCATTCCTTGAGCAGGTCGGGGTCAAGATCCTCAAAGGTTGGAAAAATAATAACCCTCAACCCTCTAGGGATTTGTTTGAGCTCAATATACTTTTTGAGCGTTGTTAGGTCCCACCAGCGGGAGAGTTCTGCCTTGCGTAGGCGTTCAAGCTTGAGAAACAGTTGTTTAATATTCTGTGGTTTTTCTTCTACCGAGACCTTAGGTATGTTTTGGATCCCCTGTGATTGAAAAATTTCATTGAACATTTTATCACGGTCGTCTTCAAACGTTGCCATGATAGAGGGTAAGACAAAAGTTTACTAAACTAGTGGACTGTACCAGCCAGTTACACGTCAACAGAGAAAATATTACAGAAGTGCAAGGACTCACTTGTCAAAGTAATACAGCAATGTTGGTGGTAGCGTTTCTCAATGAGAGAAAACGTCCGCACCTTCTGTTTGTGACTATTTCCTCTGGGCAGGTCGTGTGTGAAATATCAAGAGAAGAGGTGCACTGAGAACCTGGTAAAACACCCACCACCCGGGGTGTTACACAAAGCAACTTAATGCTCGTATCAATACTCAGGAGAAGACCAAGTTACAATAAGCACCCTCTTGGAAGTCCAATGTCAAGGAACAAAAATTATTTTTTGTTTCCTAATACAATATTAATATTATAGTTCTTTTTCACCAGTTTCAACAATCAGTTTATAAGTAATAGGGAAGCTTCAAAGCATGGATCCAAAACCGTATGTAGTTCTTTCAAGATCTTTATTTCAAACACATTAAAAATTTTCCAGCTTTGCATTGCCGACACGTGTTTCGCCCTCTGGGGGCTTTTTCAAGGCTGGAAGCAATAAAAATTACAGTAAATACATGGGCTAAATATAATCTAAATATATACAATTTCCCTTAATATATACACTGTGCCTAGTAGATTTAGGCTACTAAGCTCTTGCTTGTTGCGCAGCGATTGTAAAAAACATAGGTACTGAGAAAAACCACAAAACACCAAGAAAACATTCCAAATTATATACAATTTTACAATTAATATGCTGAAAATACCAGACATTTCATATAGGCCAAGAATCACAATTTTGAATTTATGTGCTCTAATTATCTACAAAAAGGTTTGCAACATCAACATAGTCTTATAATTTCAAGGCTCTGTCTTCATTTCCAAAAAAGAAAATTTTGAGAGTTTTGAGAGAGTGGTGGTATGGGGATTAAAATCTTTGTCCTTATTCCTGACCCCTATCCTCTAATTAAGGGGGGATGTCTGAAGTATTCCATCTCAATGCGTTATGTAGTTGTACGCTCTATGAACTAGGACCTACCAATCTCGATGTGGATGGGCAGGTCTTGTTTTCGAAAGGTTCTTGTCAAATGGGTGAAGCAGGTATGATGTGGCAATATTAACAATCCTAATGCAATAAAAAGACGGATGGAAAAACAACATATTTTCAGACATGACAATCCCAAATGTCCACAAAAGATAAGGTTTAGAAGAAATTCCACTGCCCCTACCTATTAGTTGAGATGCTGACAGTTACGCTGATATCGATGTAAGTTCCAATTTGATAGCTGCAAAGGATATGAATACCAGTTATTGCACTATAATGTACAAGTCTAAGTGCATGGAGACTGAGTCAACAACAGAAAAAAACGGGGCGTCCTACTGTGATCCCAATCACAATAGCAAGAAAAGCTGTAAAATTGACAGATTACTCACTCAAAAGGGTCGCGTGAGTCACTTTGTGGAGATCAGTTCTTTATGTTCATGTAGTTTGGAGTCCCGTAGACCTTGATAAGTCTGGAGGGGAATATAAAAACTCCTGTAGTGCATAGTGTATTGTTCAATTGAGTCTCGAAGATATTATTAAACTATATATTCTTAACATAGGGTGTAGCTGTATAATAAGCATCGGAAAGTTGTTATCGGAATTGTGATAATCCTGTGTATTATCCATTCAATGACAGGACTTTCTGACATTGTCAATGGTAATCTCTCAAGTTTTTCGATGCTCAGGATTGTATAGTCTGCTCCTTTTTGTGCCAAGCTGATTTGTTTATCAGTAAGGTTAAAGATGGAAACCAATGACGTTGTGTTGATTAAACGCCAAGGCACATAGCCTGAACGAAGATTTTGTAGCGTCCAGCCTAACTGTACAATAGAACGTAATTGTGACTGGCCATGCTGTAACATTAGCAAGTATTTGTCTATTATATCTATGGCAGATGATACAATACTGTCAAGTGAATATATTCTGGAGGACAGAGTCATTAACCCATTGTCTACTACAGAAAGTGATTTTTCCAAATGAATACGATCAATTTCTCGTATTTTTTCTGCTGTTTCAATTTGTGTTACTTTTCAAGCCTCGTTGTATGCCGCATATACACTTGCCGCTATGAAACGTTTTTGACGCTGTTTGCGTGGTCCCAGAATGAAATCGCGCAAACCAGCACCATCTTTAAGTAAAGATAAGTGTTGCTTAATTTCTGCCAGTGTGGATGTTTCTAGCCATTCAAGGCACAGCTTCCCTACACTGTATGTTGTTACTATCCCTGGATGTTGTCTCTGGGAGTATCTAGGGTCTAGTCTGGTCATTTTTAACCCCTGTGTTTTATTCAGGAATCTATCTTGACAGTTATTCGTGTCAGTAGGCCAGATTAACCACTTTTTCCAATCAGGATGTGTTCTGTTTAAATGTAAAATTTGTGATACGTCTAATTCAATATCTGTGGTTGCATTATCAGGTATTGGCTTTGGAATAGACGGTTTGTTAAGGTCTTTAATCTTAGCTAGGCCAAGACAAGTTGTTTGTTGAATTGTGTCATTTAAGAACAATATTTGTTCTGGGATCATGCAGGCTCGAAATAATGCTTCTAGGCCTTGTACCTGCCAATCTTTTGTACCCCAGATTGTTTTCGTTTCAATATTATTTTTCCAAAAATCAAAACCAAATGTCATCATTTTTTCATAAAATGCTTCTGAATATATCAATTTAGTATTTGTCAACATTGTTTTCGTCCCTATTTTATCCAACAGTTTATAATAAAACGTTTCTGCATCACTTGTGTTAAACCCTGAGAAGTACTTGAATTTCTCATAGAATGTTTTAGAACTGCTTTTAGGTGGTGTAGCACAATGTTCCCATTGGTTATACTTAAAAACATTTCTAGGTTGTGCAGATTTATGCAAGTAATGATCTCCATAATGTGAGAAGCAATACATGTGTTCATAATTAGATGAACCTTGTAAATAATCATGTATGTAAATCTCGCTGACATTACTAAATCTGACATCATGTTATTAATACTTTCAAAATCCTAATCATCAGAAAATGTACTTGGTTTTACAAAGTCACTTAATGAAACCTTGAATTGATGAGGATACTTCAGGATCTCGACCGGGCCATATATTTCATAGTCAGTCTTGTCCCATACTACCCCGCCGGGTATTGGAATGGCTGTGACATTCACCGATGACAGTTCTCTTTTCTTCACGTGAGATTTGTGTGGTTTCAGGACTAAGTTGATGTTCTGACTTGCTGTGTCCATTGAATTGTATTTCCCCTCAATGAATTTTCCCAAACAAAGTACCATGATGAGCCAAAGCAGGAGGAAAAATATACCTAAACCAAACCAAAACTCTTATTCAGGAATATCAGTAAGCGTGATATTTTGGGCTATCCAGGCATGTCGTAGTTGAACATATTTGAAATGCTGCGTATTATTTAACCCGAACTCTGCTTGGAGGACTCGGAACGACTTCAACTCCCCCCTGGCTATTACATCGCCTATGGTGGAGATGCCAATGTCGTCCCATCTCCGGAATCCTCGCAGTTTATGTAGCTCATGCAACCATTGGCAGTGCCATTGCGGTGTCTGCCGTGTGGGTTTCTTTTCCCAGCCCATGCGTCGTGTAGCTCTCGTCCATGCCCTAAGCGTTATAGATGTGGCAGGGAGAGGGTGGGCCCCCCTAGCGCTCCCATAGAGATATCGCAGTAGGTTATTGGGTGCCAGTTTAGTTCTTTCTAACGCGTATGTCGGGTGCTCCGCCGGTGCGTGGAGCCAGTCATTAATCGGAGTCAGATGTTCCGCCCAATAGTAAGCCTCCAAATTGGGGAGTGAGATTCCTCCACTATATTGGTGCCTCTGTAACGTGGACAGGGCCACCCTAGCCTGCTTACCCAGCCAAAGGAAGGATCTCAAATCTGCGTGGATCCTGGTGAAGACCGCCACTGGTAGTGGGTAATATTCATTTTGTAGGGCGTATAGGAATTTCGGTAGAATGATCATTTTGTACATGGCCGCCCTGCCCATAAGTGTCAATGGGAGCTGTCTCCAGTGGTCCATATCCGTCATTGCGTTAGTGATGATTCGTTCCAGGTTTCTTTGGAACGAAAGGGTTGCATCCGTCGTTATATAAACCCTGAGGTATTGGAAGCCCTCGGCTGTTGTCATCAGTTCCTCTGGCAGTCTTCCCCACTGATTGCATCCCCTCGGGTCATAGAGTACTGACTTGTGCCAATTTATATTGTGGCCCGCCATCCCTCCGTATCGCTCTAGTTCTTGGAAGAGCTCCGGCACAGTGGTCTCCGGCTTGGTAATGTAGAGCAAGACATCTTCTGCGTAAAGCGAGACCTTTTCAGGGTTCAGTGCCGTATCACCAGTGGTGATGCCATGAATGTCTTTATTGTGCCGGATTCTGGACGCGAGCACCTCAATGACGAGTGTGAAGAGAAGAGGGGTGTCAGGTCCGGGTGTCCTCAGGATCGTACGATGCTCAATGGGTTCCACCACTAGACAGCCCCTAGGTCTGAATTACCACAGACACAAAGGAGTGGTCAAGTGAGGGACAAAAGGGAAGGGTAGGATGGGGACAGCGGGGAGAGAGAGCTGTAACGAGAACAAGGCACTATAAGTCAAGCACATACACTGCGGCCACCTTAAACATAGGTCACAAGTGCTACATACTAATTTACTGTACATAAACACATAAGCAGCAATACCTGTAAAGGAAAATAAGTGTGCTTTGCCTGGCAATCTGGATGTGCAGAGAACGTCACAATTCTAAAATGCAAAGAACTACAGGTTATAGTATATCAACAGATCAGTGTCATCACCACAAAAGGCACTGCAAACACGTACCAAATGATAAATGGAATCGGCTTCAACAGGGGGCTATGGAAAACAGCCTGCCAGGTGAAGCTCAATAACCCCTGTTGCAAGGAAACAAAAGATTACGCAATGAATAATTCAATAATCCAACTCTAATGATAGCGCTCCGGGTTAATATCACCCTGAAGTATGCAACATGACATTTTTATCCAATGATCCTCTTCAGAGAAAAATAACACAGCACTGTTTATAATGTGGACACAAAAGTCATTGTGTGCTGCACTTGCTTTCAGCAAAAGAAAAAAAAAACGAACTACTAATTCAGCATGAAGTTCTAACTTGGTGTAGGTAACAAAGCACAATTGCCAAGATCCAAAAACAAAGTCATTAGTAACACTTGAAGCGTTCCAACTCCAGTATGCGTCATAAACAGTCTGGAATTAATGGTAGAGAATGGGAGCCAGAAGAATAAATCCCTTAACCAAAAGGACTTGAAATGGCAACAGAGCCCGGAGGCGGGCACAGTACAACAAGAACAAGAATACTCTCTAAATGCAGAGAATTACTCCACAGTTACCTCAAAAGGGCCCGAAGGCGGGCACAGTACGAAAAAGTCATGAATACTCTCTTGCTGCAGAGAGTCACACCATAGGCACACGGAATGAACTCCCCCCAATGCGTGATGACCGGAGCTTCTTTCACCAGTAATACGAGTTTCAAACACAATCATCAGGAGAACGAACCCCTAGAGCCAATAGACTCGAAAACGGAACCAATCAGGAACAGGAACTAGAAAAGCAACTGAATGGCCCCCAGGACATGGACACACAAGAACTGGTGCGAACACCCCTACCGTGATCTTCAAGGTAAATGCAGAATCAACGGCGGTGCTCCGCTGTTCCCGGCTTCGTCTTGATACCTTGCGCGATGACGTCACCTGCCTCTTCCGCCGCGCGCTTCCCCCTAGGAGCATGGGAATCGTAGTTTGCCTGCAAAACAATGTCTCAAGGCAGTGTTCGAGCCCGCACTCCGCCATGGGACACAACAAGGGGATAGGGGACAGCCCTGTTTAGTGCCTCTTTGGATTTGGAACTCACGTGAGAGCATCCCGTTGACCCTCACCCTGGCCCTCGGGCCAGTATAGAGTAATCGGATCCATGTAATAAACTTTGCCCGAAACCAAACCTCTGAAGCACTGCAAACAGAAAGGGCCAATGAACCGCGTCGAACGCCTTTTTGGCGTCCAGGGAGAGGAACCAGTGTGGATCACGTCTCTCCTTCACCTCTTGGAGCCAGTTGTGGGCTCTCCCGAGATTCAGCGTTGTTGCTCTATCGGGCAAGAAGCCCGATTGGTCCATATGCACAAGGCCCGTGATGACCGCCCTCAAGCGGACAGCCAAGATGGTTGCCAACAATTTCACTTCCGTATTGAGTAGGGATATCGGCCGGTAGGAGGCACAATTCTTCCGCTGTTTGCCCTCCTTATATAGCGGAATTATTGTGGCCATAGTGAGATCCGGTGGGAGCTCTCCTTCCTCAAAGGCACTAGTGAAGAGGCCCTTAAGATGGCGGGTCAGTAGGTCCGCCGTGCGCTTAAAAAGCTCTGCGGGGAAACCATTCGGGCCTGGGGTTTTGCCCGGTCGAAGCCTGGCTATGGCACTCGCGATGTCGTCAGACGTTATGTCCGCTTCCAGAACCTCCATGTCTTCCGGGGGGAGGACCGGTAAGGTGGTATCATCTAGGTATTGGAGGGCCACTTCGTGCGTCGCTAGGTCTCGAGCTGCATAGAAGGTTTCATAATGGGTAGCAAAGGCCTCTGCTATCTCTGCGTCGGTGCTAACCGCAGTACCCTCAGCCGTATCAATACTGTCTATCCACCTCTCAGCTCTCTCTTTTTTGCTGAGCCATGCCAACAGTTTCCCTGACTTGTCCCCCACGTCATATAGTCTATGAAGGGTGGCTAAGGATTGGGTCCTGGCCTCGTTGGTTACCAGTTCCCTATATTGTTTCTGGGCGTCAAGTAACCGTCGTAGGGTGTCTTCGGTCTTATGGGTTAAGTATTCTCCCTCCCATTTCAGAATAGCCTGTTCCAGGGCCGCTACCTCAGCCTGAAGTCTCCGCCTGTCCTCGCCTAATCTAGATCTAATCCTATCACGTAGGACCGGTTTCAGGGCCTCCCATAGAGTGATATGCAAGTCCACCGAGCCTTCATTTTCAGCAAAATATACCTTTAGGCCTGTCCTCACGTCTCTCATGATTGCTGTGTTTTGAAGATCCCAGGCCGCGAGGCGCCAGGACCCCGCGTCTCTAGCTCTGTCATGCCCCACTCTCACGTACAATGGTGAGTGGTCAGATATGCCTCTGGCCCTGTAGTCCGCGGTATCCCCTATTCTCAAATATTGTCGGGACATAAAAACATAGTCAAGGCGCGAGAACGTCTTGTGCGCCCCAGAGTAGTATGAGTAGGTGCGCTGTGTCGGGTGGAGCCATCGCCATACGTCAGTCAGTCCTAAGGTGTTCCTCCCCAACTGTGTTACCGGATCTATCAAGGTTTACATTCATCACGCCGTTAAAGTCTCCCCCTATCACTTGTACGGTGTCTGCTGTGTCTAAGAGTATTTTTGCAAGCGCTGTATTCGTGCGTGACTGTAATTTGGGTGGTGCGTAGATTGAAATCAGGGTATATGTGCGTCTGTGCCAGTAACCCTGCACTCCAGCGTATGTTCCCTGCGGGTCAATCCACGTGCGAGTAATAGAGAAGGGTGCGGATTTTTTAACTATGACTGCCACTCCCCTAGAGTCAGATGTGTATCCCGCATGAACCAATACCCTGTACCGGCCTCTAGCGATGAAGGCACACTGGGTACCCCTGAGGTGAGTTTCCTGTAGGAAAATAATGTCAGGGTCGATCTTCTTAATATAGGCGTTCACTAGGCCTCTCTTGATCTTAGAGCGTAGTCCATTGACATTCCACGTCAGGATATTCAACCTCCTGCCTCTCTTGTGATGTGTCTACGGTACCTGCCATTGGAGGATGCTGTGACTATGTGTGACCCAACCCCTGCATTTAGAGGTGAAGCGGAGGTGCGGCATGCTCAACTGACCCCTTACCTGAGCTTTCCTTGTCCCCCACCAATTCCCGCCCAGTCCCCTACCCCAACAAACTTGAAAACCCCCTTTCCCCACTCCACCTCCCTCCCCTTCCAGATGTGTCCCAAAACAGGACATGGCTTTCCGTAGGAGTAGGCCTGTCGCCCACCCACCAAACCCTCCCTATTAAACACCAAAAAACCTTACAAGCGTGTCAAACAAAACAAAAGGGGGGGTGTCAACTTGCGTGCTTCCCTGTACCGGGCTGCCACTCCAGTTCTTCAAGTCCATCAATTTTCAGAGCCTCCGTCTACATTTCCATGCTCTGCGTTTCGGGCCCTCTATTAGGATTTGGAGTCTTGAGTCTCAGATTCGGGCGCACTGTGTTGTCCTGACAAGCCCTGTTCCAACACACGGATCTCTCGTACCAGCGGGTGATCAGAGTGTCTCTCTTCCTCCTCCCCACCTGACGTGTGGCTCTCGAGAGCCTCCTCCTCCTCGCCTTCCGATCGTGCCGAGGTGCGCAGTACTGCAAATCTCGACCCCGTTGCGGCTGCACCTCTTGGAGAGGCGGAACGTCCTTTTCGCGTCATCCCAGTGCCTCGGCCTCTGTATGGCGTCGCTGGGGTTTGCCTCTTAGATCTCCTGGATTTCAGTCTCTGAGCCTTCGGAAATTCCCAATGAGTCGCGTTCTTCAGGAATCTATCTAGCAGATCACGTCTGGCGATCTCTCTGCTGTTGAGGATCGGACGCTCCTCCAGCCATTGCCAGGTGTCCTCCGGGTGCGTGAAAAAGAGTGTCTGATCATTGAATATCACCTTGAGTTTCGCCGGGAACAGTAGCATGTATGGAAATTTCAAGTCTCTAAGTTTAGCCTTCACCGCATCAAAGGATCGCCTCTGCTTTTGCACCTCCTGACTGTAGTCTGGGAATATCATGATGTGTGAGTTTTCCAGCCGGATCTCGCCCATCTTCCTCGCCTCTTTCAGTATCAAGTCTCTGTCCGCAAAGTTCAAAAAGCGTGCAATAACCCGACGCGGTCTTGCCCCCTCTGGCGGTTTCGCGAGGAGAGCCCTGTGCGCCCTCTCTATTATGAAACATGGTGAGAACTGTGCCGTTGGGAATGTTTCCATTAGCCACGCGTGTAGAAAGGACACAATATCAGTCTTCTCAATCCCTTCTCTAAAACCGACAAAGCGCAGGTTGTTGCGCCGGGCCCTGTTTTCGGCGTCGTCCACTTTCCAGAGGAGCTGGCGATGGGAGGCCTGAAGCTCCGCCATGTCTTTTCGTAGGGTCATGATCGAATCCTTGGCCTCACCCATCCGTGTCTCTGCGGAGGTGACCCTGTCGGACAAATTTCGAAAATCCTGTCGTAGGAGTGTCACTTCCGATCCCACCTCGCCAATTTTGACCTCCAGGGCCGCCCTGGACTCCTGAATATCAGCACGTGAAGCCTGGATGGCCGCCATCAGTAGATCGGTGTCTGAACGCGTGCCCGGGGCCGCGGGAAGGCCCTCCGCCACCTGTTGTCCATTGGGCCCTGTTTGGGTCCTGTCGGTGGTATCTCCTTTTTCCCCATGGTCCGTAGGGTGGTCGCGACCTGATTGCTCCGTTGGCAGATCGCCTCCTTCCACCCGGACGCTGGATGTGATCTCAGGGCGCTCTCTCGCTTCTCAGGGCCTCCGCAGTCCAGGTCTCCTGTGGCTACCAGGCAGGTCTCCGTCGGGTAGGGCCCAGGAGGACCATCCGCCTCCCCTCTCGTCGTCTCTTCCCAGGCGCCGGGGTCCCGGACTCCCCCACTTCACCCAGCGGTGGCTGTGGCCTCGCCCGCGTCTCCAAGCAGCTCAGGGGTCTCTCCGGCCTACCTTGAGTGTCGGGCAGGGCTGCGGGTTAACAAACCCGGCCAGGAACGTCTTCTGGTCAACTGCCGACTGGACGTGGATATTCCGGGTCTCTCGCCCTCCCCAGACCGTTCACCTCTAGCTGTTGCTTTCGCGCCTTTGCCTCTCTGCTCCCTTGTATAGTCACTGTGCGGTGACACGTACTGGCAATCCCCTGCGATGCTCCGGTGTGCGGCGGCGTTATGCGTAGTTGGTTGTGCACAGTTATGTCTCAGTTGCCCCCAGCCGTGGTCGCTGTAGCCATCGGAGGACAGGCCAACTCAAGTCAACTCAGCCGGAAAAAGACCGCAGAACCCTGCGCCATGTTGTAGCCACCGGTGTGCGCCCATCCCCTGATGGCACTAGTCCGCTTCTTGCGCACCACCGTATCCTCCCCACACTGACACTCTCGGGGGTGTGTTGGATGGGATGCCGCGTGGTCTGTGGAGGTCCCGGGGCCCCGCCAGTCACCCCCTCCGTCCCCACGATCCCGTCCCAGGCGGGCGTTGCCTGCCGTTTCTGCTCGCCTACCGTCATTCCCCACTGGGGTCAAACCTGCGTCGGGACCCGGCAGGGGGTCGCTGCCGTCTCTCAGCCCGGTGCACAATGATCCGGGCGGGTTCGGGTCTGCGTCTCCCGGGCGCTCTGCCATCAGTGGAGGAGTGACTGGCCGCCGTTCCAGCGCCCAGAGCAGCGCTCCGCCAGATCCACCGCCACCGTCGGTCTCCTTGCGCCAGCCAGTCGGGGACCAGGTTCGTGCCTCTCAGGGCCGCCGGCGCACCATCCCAACTCCGGGCGCCATCTTGGTGCAGGTCCCCCTGTGGTGATCGTGCTCCGTAGGGAGGGGGGGGGGCTGATTCAGGGGTCTGCTCGGGGTATGCTTGGTCACAGTGTAATCACCCACCTTCGGTAACCTCGATCAGTGGGGCGAGGTACTAGAGTTCATGGCGCTCGGTACGCCCAGGTGCTGACGGCCGCCATCTTAGTGTAGTCGGGCACACGAGCAGGCGGATCCGGAGCGTTTTTTCCATCCGTAGCGCGAAATTTCTCCCGTAGCTTGCCCCTATCTGGTGCAGGACACCTTCAGCCGCATTGTCGTCGTTTTTGGGAAGGTAGAAGCTGGTTTTTCGTCGGATCTTGAGGCAGCTCTTCAGGAGCTCGCTTTGGCACGTCCTAACCGGCCATGCTGTTGGCCACGCCCCTTGGTTATGTTTCTTGATGTTTGCACACACCACACAGACACTCATAAATAGCAATGTTCCTGGCACAGGTCGACCTATGTAAATCCGTTATACCAATTGCATGCTCAAACAGTCATGGCAACGCATGATCCTCAGACAGCTGCTCGAGAGCAACCCCGTAGTATGCAGGTAGCCCCCCCTGTCATTAGTTACGTAGAATGTACACGGCTCAGGCGACAAAATTAAAAGAGGTCTGGACCTGCAGTGTCCTAAAAAATGTTCCCCTGCAGTGGCGCTACTGCAGGAGACTCATCTTACTGGCAATGCATGTAAGACACTAGATCGATGGGGATTTAAGATGGTGCCCCATTCGGAGTTCCCCTCGGGTTCCAGGGGTGTAGGTATCCTAGTTCGCAAAACAATCGCCGCTTATAATACTTAAAACGAAGACGGACATGAGTGGCCATTTCACGGCTATTGTGGGTCAATGGGAAGGGCATCCCATCAATATAGTATCGGTTTACATTCCCCCAGCCCTACATGCATTCGCACTCCCAGCCCTCAGTGACTTCCTCCTTGATCTCCCGGAAGGGGAACTGCTGATCGGAGGCGACTTTAATGCCACAGTTGAGTGAAACATTGGACCGCCACCCTGCAAGGGAACAGACCGGGGTCGTCACGCTTGGGGAGCTTTCTGGACGCTTTGGGGCTCACTGGCATATGGGGGCACCTACACCCCTTTGAGCGACAATTCACTTTTCATTCCGGGGTCCATAATAATTTATCCAGAATCGACTATTTCCTTGCATCTCCGGATAGTCTGAGACATGTTGAAAAGATAGAGATCAGACCCAGGTGCATTTCTGACCACTCTCCAGTGCTATTAACCTACACATATCCTCATAGGGTGCGACAACGACTGTTTCCCATATTTCCTGGTTATTTGCGGGTTCCCAAGATTATGAAAGCCATGGTCACCACAACACAACACTACTTCCAAGAAAACGCTTAGTCTGTCCACTCCCCTGCCACCCTTTGGGAGGCCTATAAGACCGTTCTGAGGGGGCATGCAATCGCTTCCATTACGGGTCATAGGCGAGAAAAGCAGCAGGAGCTCAATACCATAGAATCAGAGCTGCAAAGCAACGAAACCCGGCACTCCCATAACCCAACTCCTGACACTGCCCACGTTTTGTGCCTTAAAGAACTACAACATAGGGAATATCTCAGGGAGATGACAAAGCTAAAACTCTGGGCTACGCGACATAAGATTTACGAGTCCGGCGATAAAGCCGGGAAACTTCTGGCGTGGCTTGATAAAAAGGAGCGTGACAAGAAATGGATAACTCAGCTCAGAACAGGGGATGACCTGATGGTGACTGACCCACGCGCAATAGTAAGCATGTTGGTGCAACACTTACATCAGCTTTACGCCTCGCTAGCGGAGATGTTCGTGGAAGAAGCGTTGACCTCTCTAAAAGATATAACAATGCCCAAACTCACACCGGAGATGTCCCTTGAGCTGGAGGCAGATCTTACGGTCGACGAGCTTCAGACGGCGATCGGGTCCTTACAGTCCGGGAAGGCGGTAGGTCCTAATGGTATACCCATAGAACTTTATAAAAGGATGGCGGGACAGTCGTTTCGCACCTGCACAACATGTTTACAAACAGGTGAGCTCCCGCTGGATCAGCGACTGGCCACTGTGGTGACGATCCTAAATAAGGGAAACCCCCGGTGGAGAGTGCCTCATATCGCCCCATATCTTTAATTAATGCTGAGGCCAACATTTTAGGTACAGAAAAGGGGGGTCCCAGGCTAGTTGCAATTCGTATAGTAGAAAATTAGAAAAAATATAGAAACAATAAACTAAAGTAGGAAGTACATATGCTGACGACACTCAGCTCCTCTTCACCTGTCGTAAGGGTGAAGAGTTTGATGGTGAAGGGATCCGCGAGTGCCTTGGGGCTGTTTTTAGCTGGTTTTCACAAAACAGCCTCAAGTGCAACTCGGATAAGTCCGAAATACTATTCTTCGGATGCCCCTCTGAACCAGACTGGCAAGGCTGGTGGCCTGCTGACAAGTTCCCTCCCACACAGTCATCTAAGTGGGCCAAGAACCTGGGAGTCAAAATCGATAATGAGCTGTCGCTCAAATCCCAGGTTTCTACCCTTACGGGAACCTGTTTTGGCATCCTCAGAATGTTGCGCAAGTTTTTCCCCTTACTTTCGGAGCAACATCGGAGGATCACTGTTCAGGCCCTTATAGGGTCCAGATTGGACTATGCCAATGCTCTATATCTGGGCCTGCCTGAATACCTCCTCCAACGCCTGCAGATCACTCAGAACGCTGCTGCGCGTGCCATCTTTGGCCTTCATCGTCGGACTAGTGCCTCTAATCTTCTTGCATCCCTCCACTGGCTCCCGGTGCGGAAGAGGATACTGTTTAAGACCATGACTCTCGCCCACAAGGCCTTATATGGCACTGGGGCCAAGTATCTTCAGAGGAGGCTTGATTTTTACCGACCGGCACGCTCCCTTAGGTCAGAAACCTTGGCCTTGGCTCGGGTCCCACGTATCAAAAAGGCTCGGCTAGGCGGCCGGTCCTTTAGCTTTCTTGCTCCTAAGTTTTGGAACTCGTTGCCGTTGTCCCTGCGGAGCACTTCTAATCTGCTTGTCTTCAGGAAAAACTTGAAAACTTGGCTGTTTGCCGGATAATTCTCCCCTCTGTGGCCCTTTTCTCTGTTATTGTTATGTTTCCTGTCCCACTTTTGGTTTGGAGCTCAAAGCGCCGGGACACTCCTTTGGAGTAGCCGTTGCGCTATACAAGTCCCAATTTAACATAACATAACATAACATTTGTTGTTTAATCACAAAGTACCGCATGTGAAATCATCACACATAGCATGAATGCATAGATCAACATGTCATTGTGCCCAAGGTGGGAGGGGAAGGGGGGAGGCAAGGTGAGGGTAAACGTGGTGAACAATAGTGCACAAATAAAATATAAACAGTGTAAGTCACAAATACTCGTTTGTAAAATATTTACAGGCTGGCTAAGATTTGCGCCAGGCACATGAAAAGCGCATATATGACACTGTATTAATGCACACATGCTTCCTAATGAGGAGAGCCAGTTTATATATGGCTAGGGCAGGAAACTGGTGAGGGATCCAGTTGTTGACGTAAGTACATAAATACATAAGTAGGAACAAGTTGGCCCTTACAGGAGGGTCTTCATCAGGACACGTGGGGTGGGGTGGGGTGAGGGGTGTTGGGGGGCAGTAGATCTAAAGTAAACATTTATATAATAATGATTAGGAAAAAAGGGGCCCCAGCCGGGGTCAACTACAGTGGAGGAAGTAAAAGGTGGAGGGAGATGGAAAGACTTTGTACCGTAAATTGTATTGATGAGTCTCCCGGTGGTTCTAGTCAAGGGTTCCTGAATGTGGATCTTTCTGGAAAAGACAGTAAATGTGCGCGCTTTAATAAATAAACATGTCATGTGGGGTATAATTAAAAGCAGTAGGCTCGGTACTCACAAAGGGAGTAGAACAGTGAAAGTGCAAGCGTCGCTTCACCGGTAAATGGTGCCAAACAGCTAACCACGGATAACTAGCAGAAGACAAAAGAACCGTTTACCATTAATGAGGACACAGCCGGGTAGCCAAGGAAATAAAAATGCTCGAATTGTCAAGAAGTCTATGCGGGGGGCAGAGGAAAGTCACATACCTTTGATTCAGCCGAGCTAGCGTTCCGATGAATGAGGGCGCCGCACCCGGGGGGAGCTCGCTTTAAATGGAAGCTCAGACGTGCAGGGTGTGCGCGTGCACGCCGGTATCACGCCGAAGGCGTGCAACGTCAATGAGGAAAGACTACCGTTGAAACAGATACGGCGAGGAATTCTAAAGAGTGTTCTAAAATACAATGGTCAGCAAAGCGAATATTCTTAATTGTAAAAATGTGTATGAAAGTATGATTAATAACAAGTGTCTGTTCTGTACAAAATGCTGATGTGGGCTGAAACGACGGGCCCAATGGCAGGTACCTGCCTCACAGGGCGGTCAAAAATGCTGTATGGTCCGCATCAGCCAGGCAAAAATTTCTTTACATATGGATGATGCCAAATGGGGAAACATGTTGGTTTGTTGGTCACAATACAATTAGTTTGGGGGGAAGGAGGCATGTACCTGCCTCGCAGGGTAGTATACATGCCGGCGGAGTAATGCATACATGAATTGTAAACATCCTGCAATTAGTACATATATCCCACAAACGGCAATCCAAGTGCCATAACGTTTGAGCCACCATGGCAACTTATCTGAGACACGTAGCAGATATACAATAGCTTTTGAGGTTGAACATTATACAGTAGAATATGATATTGGAGACACATTAAAGGCATGTACCTGCCTCACAGGGTGGTACACATGCCACACGGGTATTATATACATGTACCTTAATATCTATGCATTCCTGCTATGTGCGCTGATTTCAAATGCGGTACTTTGTGATTAAACAACAAATGTACTTCCTACTTTAGTTTATTGTTTCTATATTTTTTCTAATTTTCTACTATATGAATTGCAACTATCCTGGGACCCCCTTTTCTGTACCTCTAGGTACCCAGGTCCCAGTGACTTTTCGGGTTACACCCATTTACTATAACAAGGCCAAAATGTTGGCAAAACTGCTAGCGATCAGACTAACCCCGCACCTCACAGCCCTGATACACCCGGACCAGTCTGGGTTCATGCCAAACAGAAATACAGCACTGAACCTGAGGCTTCTACACGGAGTGATGGCCCGTATACCATATCTTCAAGAGCCAGCGGTTCTCCTGTTGTTGGACGCCCGCATGGCGTTTGATGTGGTTGAATGGCCTATCTTGTTCGCAGTACTCAAGCACTTGGGCTTCGGCCCCAAGTTCTGTGCATGGGTACGTCTCTTATACACTAAACCACTGGCGCATGTGACAGCTAACGGTCATATCTCCCATGACTTCCCATTGACTCGGGGCACGCGTCAAGGCTGCCGCTATCGCCTCTGCTTTTTGCCCTACTTTTAGAGCTGTTAGCAGCATGGATGAGATGAGAACCAATGATTCGGGGCATTAAGTGGACAGAAGGGTGGGAAGACCGCATCTCACTGTACACGGACAATGTGCTATTATACCTGGCCTCCCCTAGATGATCCATTCTGGTACTCCTAAATATTTTGGACCTCTTTGGTCAGGCGTTGGAATACACCATAAATTGGTCCAAGTCAATACTATTTGTGCTCTGTGGTCCACCACCACACCTTCCACTGGACTGTCCGCTACAGATTTCGGCTGAGGCTTTCAAATACCTGGGCATTTTTATCACCACAGATCCTGGCAAATTTATTAAAAGAAATCTCATGCCCCCCCTGGAGAGTCTGAAAAGCGATACGAATCATTGGAGCGCACTGCCATTAACGCTGCAGGGGAAGGCAGCGCTTTTCAAAATGATGGTGCTCCCTAGATTCTTGTATGCACTTGAAAATACTCCATTCCCAGTGCTGCCTGCCTACTTCCGGAAGATAGCGGCTCAGGTCTTCGGGCTGTTTTGGGGAAATAAACCTGGACTCATAGCACAGCGTAAATTGGTAATGGGGTGGTACGATGGCGGTATAGCACTCATACGGCTATACTACTGGGCGGCCCAGTTGAAGGTAATCAACCAATGGATACATGCTCCGCAGACAGACCTCTTGTTCAAGGTACGGACTGGGAATTGAGGGCATGATGTCTGCACTTTATAACAAAAAAACGAGCCCCAGCTATTATTGGGCCCACAAGACAGACGGTCGACATATGGCATGAGGCACACACTAAATTAGGCTGGAGGGGGGAAATAACCCAACTTACCCCACTGTGGGACACACAGCGACTGGACAATCTTATGAATTACAAGGGGTTCGCTCAGTAGGACGTAATTGGTATCTCTACAGTGGGGGACATGTGGCATAAAGGGGAGGTGATTACATTTGAACGTCTCCAAATGCAGTATGACATGGCGCCCTCGGAAATCTTTAGATATATGCAGATAAAGCATGCGCTGCAGGCGGTCCTACCATCCGGCACAGAGGTCCCGGAGGCTACCCCCCCTAGAGAATAGGCTGCTGACAGACTGCATGCATAAGCGGGTGACTTTCCTTACCTATCGAAAATTGGTAAATAATCTACCTAACCCACACGTGACACTCAGAGACAGGTGGTCTCAGGACATGGGCGAATTCGAGGATTCAGAGTGGCAGGATGCGCTGGCGTCCCCATGGGCAGTGGGAATACCCTTGAGACTCTAGCTTGTACAGCTCAAAATTCTACACAGAAAAAACTATACTAGGCACTACCCTCCATGAAATAGGGAAGATATTGCACCCATACTGCCTGAGATGATGTGGAGAGGAGGGCCCGTTCTATCACACTGTGTGGCAATGTCCAAAGATCATGGAATACTGGGTAAAAGTCATGAGGACCATGTCACAAGCGGTTGAGGTGTCGTTAACACCAGAGCCCAAGAGATGCTTACTAAATGTGTGGGAGCCGAATGATCTCACTCGCCAGGCACAGGTGTGGGTCACACTAGGGATAATGGTAGCGAAGCACGATATTGCACAAAAATGGGGAGCGGAAGAACCATCAACACTCACAGCATGGTGTGGAGATCTGGATACTGCTATGGTAACTGAGAAGACGATGTTTATTAACCGGGGATGTCCTCAAAAGTGGGGCAGGATCTGGGAGGCATGGAATAGGTTCATGGGCTATATCTGTGAACCTCCACAGGTATGATGGAGAGGGATTCGAATGATGGAAGCGATGGGGAACTGTGAATTTAATTGCTGGAATACTGCCACATGGAATGAGCTATACAATATCAGTATGCCGATTGCCAAGAACCTACTGTTGTCCGGTTATATAAGCTTGTATTCATTGTCTGATTGTCTTGTGCCTTCCTTTTATTTACAATAAAAAATAATTTACAAAAAAAAACTATAGCAGAAACCCATTCTGCCGAATCAGTTTGTTCTATGACATCTTCTTCAACCAATTTGTTGAGAACATTTTGCAAGTAATTTCTGACAGACCTTATGTTTTACAGGAATTAAATTTTTCTTCAACTTGATGGAATGCTCAAAACCATTGACACATCCAATACGGTCTTCAAACAGTGAATCATATCATTATTTTTTTTTTTTTTTGGTTGTAAGATGTTTATTGCACATTTCACAGAGGTATAAAGACATATTTGCGCCTACAACCTGATTAGGACGGCTATACATTTGTGCAATTTATATATGATTTTGATTTCTGTACACAGCCCATCAGCCGACATCGTTAGGACCGGCGGCGCAATATGTAAAAGCATTCGCATTTTCAAACAGTGCTGTATACGCTGCAAAGCATGTTCATGTTCTTACAATATTACACTCTTTTTTTTCTAAAAAAAAACTGTTCAAAAACCTTTAACTACAGTTAAACAACCTAAGTTTCATTATCTACAGTCACCGTGTCACAGCATTCTTCCTCTCCATTAAGAATTGTATACGATTTATCCCTTTGTACTATGTCGCAGGTCATCTACGAGCTCTCTATACTGCGTGTTCTGATGTGTGCTTCATTAAGTAGTCACGTAGGTACATCCAATAGTCCTTGGGGCGTGAACCTAACGGCAGTTCCTCTTCATAAGCGGCTAGTGTATCCCGGCAGTATGTCAGATCTTCCAGCCAGTTTTTCATTTTCGGCCCTATCTTACTGTTCCAGTGTAATGAAACCCATCTTTTCGCCATTAAAAGTGCTACCACGCAGAACCTACGCCGCATCGCCCTTAGCTGCGGGACAATACCCAACAAACATATCTTGGCCTTGCATTCCAGAGTTATTCCCAGCATGTCACCTATGGCCTTTGTCACCTGCTCCCAGTATTTCGCCACAGGGCAACAATGCCAAGCTAAATGCATGAAGTCTGCATCTTCCTGCCCGCATCTCACACACCTGGAGTCTTCCCTCAACCCGTATCTATGAAGCCTCTGAGGCGTGTAGTACATTTGGTGCACATATTTATAATGGATGATCCTCAGGTTACCATTTGCCGTTAACATGCCAGTGAGTAGGCATGCAGTCGCCCAGTCCTCCTCTGATAGTGCATCATCCAAGCTCTCACTCCATTTGCTTCTCATCCCCTCTGTGTGTCTGCCAATGTCATTTTGCATGTTTGTGTAAAGTTTCGACACCAGGTGGGAGGCGGTGGGCGTGGTGAGAACTAGTTGCAAGGAAGTCAGGGTCTGAGGCTCTTCAGGGAATGTAGGAAAGTGCTCTTTGACCGCCCTCTGTAACCTATAATAGTTAAAGCTGAATAGTAGTGTCGGATTGCTAATGTAGTCTAATTTGTTTAGGGATTGAAAGACCCCATCTTTATACAGGTCTCCCATCCTATCAATACCCGCTCGTCTCAGCAATTCCATCCCAATCTGCTCTTGTGTAACCGAAAGCGCAGGGTGGTGTGCTAGTGGGAGCGCTGGTGCATATAGCGGGAGGCGATTAGTCACCTTGCCCATCAGCCTCCACGCTTCCACGGTGGTGTTTACTGGATTGATGTCACGCTCGTGTAGTCTAGCACGTGTATGTGGCAGTATACTGGACAACGGGATTGGGTCGGCATCGCTAGCTTCCACCGCCACATGTGTCAGGAAAGGAATCTCGTGGTACCAGTAATGCGCAAATTGCGCTTGTGCGCATAAATAATACAGATATAGATCTGGCACTTTGAAACCCCCCGCAGCATATGGTAGTGTCATGGTTTGTAACTCCAATCTGGCTTGTTTTCCAGCCCAAATCAGATTCAGTACCAATTTTTTTATATTTCGGAATACCTCCGCAGGGGGCTTAATTGGGATGTTATTAAACAAGTATAAGAACTTGGGCAGTAGCACCATCTTCACAATTGCCACCCTGTCCGCCAGTGACAATGGCAGCTTATTCCATCTTTTAACCTTCTCATCTAATGCTGAGATTACTCTCCCATAGTTGGTTCGGATGACCAGTTCCGGGTCCCTGTGAAACCATACTCCCAGGTATCTGGTCGGCTCATCCTGCCATTTCAGTGGATAATCCATGGCCGTTTGGTGTGTGCCGTCCGTTAACGCCAGGACTAGGGATTTAGCCCAGTTGATCTGGAGACCTGAGTGCTGGCCAAATTTAATGTATTCGCGCAGTAGTGGGTTAATATGCTGTTCCGGGTTCTTTACGTAAAGCACCATATCGTCCGCATACAGGGAGATGTGTATCGGACGTGTTGGCAGTTGTATGGCCGAGTAGTGGTGGTGTTGTCGAATTTTACAAGCCAGGGGCTCTAATACCAAGGCAAAAAGCATCGGGGAGAGTGGGCACCCCTGCCTTGTGCCACGACATATAGCAATAGGTTCCGAGATATGTCTATTCACCCTAATGCGTGCTATCAAATTTGTGTAGAGCATCGTGATCCATCCTATGAAGATTGGAGGAAACCCCATACGTACCAGGACTGCGTGCAGGAATGGCCAATCTATTGTGTCAAACGCTTTGGCCGCGTCTAACAGAACCGCCACTGCCTTCACTTCCGGGGCCAGATAGTGTGCTAGTGCAAATAGGGTGCGTGTGTTATGTGTCGTTGACCTGTCTGGTATGAAGCCAGATTGGTCAGGTCTTATCAGTAGGGGCATGAGTGGCTTTAGTCTGTCTGCCAATAAACTAGCCATAATTTTGGTGTCCACGTTTATGAGGGATAGTGGGCGGTATGAGTCGCATTGTTCCCCATCCTTGCCTGGTTTTAGTAAGGCTATTAGCAAGGCCTCCCTCATAGATGTCGGAAGCTCTTGTGCCTCGTGCGCCACACCATAGAGCCTCACTAAGTGTGGGGCGAGCAGGTCCGCAAATGTTTTATAAAATTCTATCGTGAAGCCGTCTGGTCCTGGTGCTTTGCCATTTTGGAGGCGTTTGATGGTGTCTACTACCTCTTCTACCGTGATAGGGCGAGCCAGGTATTTTCTGTGCCCGTCAGCCAGCCACGCTATTTCTACATCCGCCAAGTACTCCAGTAGTTCCTCTTGCGGTAGCGAGGGGCGTGCCTCATATAGTGTGCCGTATGTGTCAATGAATGCACCCAGGATCCCTTTTACATCATGTGTCGTGGTTCCCTCTTTGGTTTTGATAGCCGTAATGTTTTGTGGTTGTCGCCTGGTGCATATTTTCTCAGCCAGTGCTCTTCCTGGTCTACCCCCTCACCATACCTCCTAGCCGTTTTTCGTTTGGAGATATACTTAAGCTCATCGTCTGCAAATTGTCGATGTTCTGTTAGTAGGACCTGTATTTCCCCTAAGAGTGCCGTGTCTTTCGTTTGTGTATATCTTTGTTCCAGTGCGTGTATGGCGCTTTCGCATGTTTTTAGTTGTTGCCTAATATCTTTCAATATGCCCGTGGTCGTGCTAATGCACACCCCCTGTAGTGTAGCCTTAAAGGCTTCCCATAGTAGGCAAGGGTCTTCTGTCGTGGGGCAGTTTAATTCAAAGTAGTCTAGTATTGCTTTATGTATAGTGTCAACGTATAATGAGTCTCGCAAGGCTGTAGCATTAAATCGCCATGTATAGGGTGGGGGCACATACCGCGGTATGTCTATCTCCAGCAGTACCGGACTGTGATCTGAAAGTGTTCGCGGGAGATGTTTTATGTGGACAGCCCATGACATCACTTCCTGTGTTCCTAGCCAGTAGTCTATTCTGGACCAACTGTTATGTGCAGCATTGATGTGCGTTGCCGCTAGCTCTCCAGGGTGTTGGCCTCTCCATATGTTCCCCATTTGTAGATCTTGTAGAATGTTCTGGAGTGTCGCCCTCGCCTGCACGTGTGGCTCTATCGTGTTTGGCGATCTGTCAAGCCCCTCCTTTAACGCTATGTTGAGATCACCTCCCCACAGAATATGTTCGACCTGGATATCTGCCAATGTGTTCCACACTTGTTCAAAGAAACCCGGGTCATCTATGTTCGGGCCATATGTGTTCACCAATGCCACCCTGTGTTGTCTCACAATGCCCACCACAACCACACTCCTTCCCCCGGTCCCTGTGTGTGTCCGAAATATCGAAATGTACCCCCTTTCTGATTAAAATGCTAACCCCTCTTGAGTAGGTCGAGTAGTTGGAGCTGGTGACCGATTCTGCCCATCTGGCTCCCAATGTTGATGCGTTGGTGGCCGCTATGTGTGTTTCCTGTAGGAAGGCTACATCTACCCTTAATCTATCAAAATATGCAAACATCTGCCTAATTTTCTTGCGGATTTCCCAGGCCCCTGAAATTCCACGTGATAAATTTCAACGTGGTGGCGTGCGTCATGTCAGCAATTGTGGATTCCGCTGGCTATTGTTAGAGCCCCCCTCCCCACACCGTATGGTAGTTCTGCTCTCCATCCTGCATGCGAGTGTACCTTCTCTGGCATCAAGTATAACGTTAATTACAGTGCATTCAGTAAATAATACAGAGGTCGCAATGCTTCTCAGACTCAGTGAATTAATTCGAATGACTCCCAATTCCCCCCTCCTCCCCCCTCCCACTTTAGCACCCCAACTTTGCCAAAGCCATCCCCATTCGGTAACAAAACTATTAGCAAAACTTGAATTGGGGCGCACCCGCTTGGGGGTGTCGCCAGGTGCACACATCTCCATCCACATAGTGGACGTGGACGGGTGAGTTCGCTTATGTCATAATACTCGACTTTGTTTACACCTCTCCTCCCCCTTCACATTCAGTTAGTAATCTAATGCATCACAACTACAAGTGTACAGGGACTCATTTTGTAATATATGTCCGGAATCAGATATGATAACTGAGGACACCGCCGTTCCCCCCCCACTGATTTCATAACAGCCCTCACCTTCTCAGTTGCGCAGGTTGTGCCCAATGTTCGCCAGCCAGCATGTACGGTGTCGCAACCTTATGCCACCCCCATGCGGCTTCGCGCACATGGTCCCGAGCCATGTCACCTTACTTGTCTCGCAGCCTGTTCGGGCAGTCTGATTACTCACTTATGCAGAACCCTGGCTCACAACCAAAATGGCGACTGGTCTTTGTCGGACACCTTCCTCCGTCTCGCAGGTGCCGCTATCTCACTCTTTAGATGACGTCTGTAGGTCTCTAAGGGCCTCAATGTAGATCCGCAAAAGTTCAATGCGGTCTGAGTTCGGAGGCATCCCCTTCATCATGCAGTCCTTCCTGCGGCGGTGTTATATGTCCCTCCTTCGGTTTAATCATTATCACTGGTCCGGTCATCTCTATTCTGTGTCTTGTGCCGTTTGCCCATCTTCTTGATGTATTCCTGCGCTGCTTGTACCGTCGGAAGAATCACGGGCTTTCCTGCATTCGTGATTTTGAGCTTCGCTGGATATAACATTGCATATTCAACCCCTAGCTCTCGCAGCTTCTTTTTAACTGGTGCGAATTCCTTGCGTGCCATTTGCACCGCCATTGTATGGTCCGGGTAGAATTCCAGGGTATTGCCCTGATATGCGATTTTACCCTTTTCTCTGGCTAATCTGAGGACTGTGTCCCTGTCTCGGTAGTTGAGCAGGCGGGCAATTATCAAGTGTGGCGTTGCGCCTGGTTTTGGAGTTGGCGCCAACGAGGAACACTGAAGATAGGTTTTCAGCTCCGAATAGTTCTGTCAGCAATGTCTCTATGTAGCTTTCCATTCTTCCAGTGTTTGTTGATTCCGGCAGGCCTGATATGCGGACGTTATTTCATCTCGATCTCGCTTCTTGGTCCTCCACCTTGGCTTTGAGGACCTCCAACGTTTTTTCCATGCCGTCGCACACCTTCGTTGTGGTTCTGGAGTCGTCCTCTACTCTAGAGATCCTTTGTTCCGCCTCCTCAATCCGCTCATCGTGCTTTTCTATTTTCGCCTCCATACTGTCTACCCGTTGCACCACATTGTCGAGCTTGTTATTCATTTCCTGTAGACTTTGTTGAATCGCCCTTAGAACTGCCTCCATGCTGGACCCTTCATTGGCGTCTTGTTCCCCTTCTGCATCTGAGGCGGTTGCATTGGTCTTGTTTTTCTTCCTGGCCTCAAAGGGCAGTTTAGTTTGCTGCTTGTCTGGTTTTCCCATGGTAGTGTTGCGCTGTAGGGGGCTATGTCGCGACGTCCCTGGGCTCACCGGTGTCGCTGCTCGCGTTGTAGCGTGAGTGCGTCTTTGGGATGCGTTCGCTGCGATGTAGAGTTATGCATCTGCCAATCCGTTCATCTGCATGGCCGCCTTATCATTGTGCTATATTACTTCAGCGGCTGAGATGGTAGCTGTACAGTCCCCTTCGTGCTGTTCAACGCTGCATTGTGTCGGTTTCAGTTATGACCGCTGCGCCTTGTGGAAGAGTCTTTGCCCAGGAGCGTTATTATTATGTTTAATGCCTGTCTGTCCCACCACCTACAGCGCACATCCACAGTCTTCCGATGTCGCGCACACAGTCCCCCTGTGCAGCACCCACCTCGCTAGGAGCCTGTGGGGTTCTGTCGTGCAGTCTGCCTCATCCTCGTGTTCTTCCCCGTGTCTGGCGTGTGGGCGTGTGGGCCTTTGCTGGGTACTCACAGTTCCCTCAGGCAGACAAACCGCTGGGTCGTGCTTTCGGCTCCTTCACTGCGCGATAGGCGCCATTTTTCAACTCCCTCCCGAGTCCGCTGTCTGGCAGCTCGTTCTCCTATCTTGCAGGAGTTTTGTACGAGTGTGCAGTGGTTCCCCTCGTCTGGCCGCTTCAGTCGCTCTCCAGGTCGGGTCTCCAGGAGTCTTCCTGCCTTCATGCGTCCCCGCAGCAGTTCATCATCCCCGATTGCGGTGTGCGTTCCATTTACGCCTCCATTTTGCCTGCCGTGGAATGCAACTCCTGCAGTGTCTCTGCTTGCATGCCCCGCGATGCTGCACATTACCGTTTCGGCATTATTCGGTCTGATTACTGTGGGGCCGCTATTCAATCGGCACTGCACACCTTCCCGCTTACGGTGGCAGACTTATGTCGGCCATCTTAGTTTGTCCCTCGCCTCCACTCCGTGTTTACATCTATTCCATCGATCACAAACTTCAGGCAGGAATTTGGACACTGCTAGCGTATGCGTGTCATGTTCCGATTTCCGACATTATCCTTATCTTTGCTCCAGGGGAAGTTTTAGAGGTGCAAATCCGCTGTTGTTTACACCCGTCCGGCGGAGCTGACTGATTAGCCAACCATCCCGCAGTGCGCCCTCTAGCGCCCCCAACAGTGAATCATATTTACAAAGTACAGATTCTACATTATCAAGAGAAGAATAAGAAACAGAAGAATGGACAGAAGCAACAACGACATCACCCAGAACAATAGGATCATCAGCACCCGGCTTTAGAATAATACCTAAACGATCTAGATCCTTCCAACCTACAATGTTTCTTCCACGTTCAGCAACATATACTTTAGTTGAGATGGACCTCCCTTTAATATTTAACTGATCCTGAACATAGCCCAACATATTAATGTTAAAATCTCCAAACGTCTTTGGGTTGACATCTTGAAGCAAGTAAATCAATATGTGACCAGTGTTCTTCATATTTTTTGTCAAATACAATAGTAATAGGCTGTGAGGAAACCCCCGCACATGTACTCCCCAATATTGAAATGCCTACATTACCTGCCCCCTGGATACCTTACCGCTCGCCAGTGGATGAGGACTATGTACGCAATCAGACTTCTTCCTTAACCCAGGGTCTTTCTTCTAAACTACAGATCCGTGAATCCAAACCGGAAGAAGTCCAACCCCAGCCGGATAGAGAAGGAAGTCAGGGCATCCAATCGGGAGAGACTAAGGATTCGCCGGAGTGGCTGAAAAAGGAAGGCGGAGACATACCGCCTCTGTCAGCTGACCGGAGGACGCGAGGAAGCGAGAGAAGCATTGCAGAGCCGGAAGAAGACACCGAGGATCCCGAGAGTCGTTGGGAGAACCGAGACTACAACGGAGAAGACAAGGACCAGGAGACCCCAGACGAGTGGACAGTGGACTGGTGGTTCCCTGAGGAAGCTGATGAGCGGACGCAATCCAGGAGGGTTGCGGCGGAGTGCGGTACGTGATTTGGGAAGAGGATGGGGCGGGATAAGGGAGTAGTTGTTACGTCCCGTCCCCCTACCTGACCGTAAAACCTCTCTAATCTTTACACGCCCAGCCATTCACTTTATGCACCGTTCATTTTTTTTCCTCCCCCTCTCGAGCTAGCATCCGGCACCGTTTCCAATTCTGCTAAGACCCTCACTCGGTGTGGTGGAGGCCATAAAATTATTGCATACTAGGTACTGACCGCCATCCTCCTTTCTTGTTTGTTTTGAGTGTCCCTCTGTACTACGGGAACCCGACCAGCGGCGAAGAACACAGGAACTCCTGACCCAGACCCAGAAGACACCTCACTGGAACTATCACCACAACCATCCCTGACCACTTTTCTGTGCGGATTCAACAGACTTTGTTTTCTTTCATTCTCCTTGCTTTCCCCTTATAAAATACTTGTTGAACACTCACAAATAAACTCACAATATAGAGCACCTACGGCCTCTCTGCTTCTGTTTCCGACCCACACTCCGACATAGGCAAACCAGAATCTGCCATAATATTCAATTCAACCTTACCTATATATGCAACTCGAAGAGGACCTGGCTTTAACAGAACTGCATGGATCGTCAATTGTCAAAACAATATTGGAGCACATATCTTCCTCAAAATCTTTCACATTGCTAACTTTCTCAAAGCTATGTGGTTTAAAATTCTTACAAACACCTGCAAAATGCCCTACCTTGAACATAAAAATGTTTTAAATGGAATTTGCTTATGAATAAGAATCGCCGTGCCCCTGGCATAGCGGCTGTAATTGACAAAGTACCTGTGAGGCCCCTAATTCAAGGCGAAGCGCGTTATGTCAGATTTGGGAAGGTGTGTCTCCTGTAGGAGTGCAATGTCAACCATATGACGTTGAAGATAATTAAGGACATGTTTACATTTCCGGGAATCATTAAGTCCTCTAACATTCCAAGATATCATATTGAGGCCTGAGGGGCCATTAACATCCCCTATTCGGGCCATAACGAAACACCATGCAGCCTTATGCAGTGTTTCAGTTTTAAGGAAAAGATAAATAAGACAGTGAGCATCATGACACTTAGATAAACTGCAAGCATTCTACTTTCTGATCCCCCCACTCACCTCCAATCCTCGCTTCCCCTAATGCGAGGGCCGAACCCCATTGAACCTTTTACCCAGACATCATGTTTCCAAACAATCAAACTGACATCCAAATAACAACAGTACATCAACAACTACAAATCTCGCTGGCTTACACCTGGGGGAGCAGCAACGCTACGCCAGAATGCCGACAACCTGAAAAGAAAAGTAACTAATGAATCTAAGTAATAACCCCTACATGTGCACTACAGCAATAGAGTCAGTAAGACCTGGTACTGTGCAAATTCTTTATTGTATAGTTAATTAAAACCGTTACAATATACCAATGAATAAAAATACTTTCCTTTGCGTACTATTATACAGAAAAATACAAATTTTAAAACAACCATTAATTAAAAAGATAAAAGCACAAGTATTCTCTGTGTCATAGTGGTTTCGGAAACAGATTCTAAATCGGCCAGTGCAAATTCAAAGTTCAAAAGTTCAGGCTTGTGTTAGCTTTTCAGTACGTTTTTCAAAATTGCTTACATATTTAATTATTCGAAAAATGAATTGTGGATCCGCTGATGTACAACGCATTTAATATTGCTGAGCGGCATGTACGAATTCCTATTTCATTGAACTTTACCCTAAGTAAACTCCGGCGATCACGCTCCAGTACTGGACAAATACAGATCAGGTGGATGATGTCTTGTACTGCAGCACCACATAGATTACAATCCTTCGGGCCCGGTATCCTCCAGCCAGGTTGGTCAGCGTTTGTTGGCAGTTTTCCCACGCGTAACTTTAGGTACTTTAGTTTTAGATGCGATGGAAAAGCAAGGCCAAAATACGCAGCTGGTGCTGGCCTTTTGTAGGATTGTATTATCATCCAAGCATGTGCGCGGCGTCTTAGAGTTGTTTTGTCTTCGATCAACGAGTGCATGTTGACAGCCTTTTTTATGGTCTGCTTAAATGATAATACTGGTAACTTCCTTTGCCACACTGACGCCATCTCAGTAATTTTCAGGGAGGAGTTCAGGTACTTCACGTACTGGGATTTGGAGTTGCTTTGCAGAGCTTCCCAAATAGCAGAGTTAAGTTGTATCTCGCGATTGACCCAGATATTATACCAAAATGTAATTGTCTCATATCTTTTATGCAAAATTTGGGACTGCAATCCAAATTCGAGGCGTACCTGTGCTGGTGAAGCATCGCATGGTAAACAAAATACGCGTTTATACACTCTTATTTGGATTTTGTCTAATAGCGGTGCACTTCTTCCACTATGGGCCACACTGCCGTAAGCTATCGTAGGAAGTAGCTTAGCTTTGATAACTGTGAGGAGGGGGGTTAACAAAGGGCCTTTTAGCTGCTTGGATAGGCTGTAAAATGCATGCAGTAAGTCTGTTCCTTTCTTTTCGATAGCGTCAAAGTGCGTAGAGAAGGTAAACCGTCTATCCAGATGTATCCCTAGATATTTGTAGCTTTCCACTACTTCCAGAGACTTGTTTTCATTTGTAAAGTTCAACTGTTTAGAGCGACGATGCGTTATAATCATGACCTTGTTTTTTTTACTGTTTAATTCCATTAGATTCTGTTTGGTATATTCGGCCAGTTCATGCATAAGACGTTGCAGTCCTATTTTCGTTCGACTGAGGAGGACCAAATTGTCTGCGTAGGATAGATACGTGAGGGGCAAAGTTCCTAGCCGTGGAGGGTGTGCATTGATCCCATCTAGCCTTGGTGTCAAATCAGCCATGAATAAATTAAACAGATGAGGAGCCAAGACGCAGCCTTGTTTTAATCCTTCACTAGTTGTGATCTTCCGTGTTAGCCTTCGGCCATTATCAAACTTAACCTGCATCCAGGTGTTAGTGTAGAGGTCCATTCTTGGGTTTAAAATCGTGTCTGGCAGGCCCTGTTGCTTTAGTTTGGCCCATAATGTTTGTCGGCTGACACGATCAAAGGCCGCCTTGAAGTCCACGAAACATAAATGTAATGCTTGACGCTCTTGTAGGCTTTTTTCAGCTATCAGGCTTATAGCTATGACATTTGCCATTGTACCTATGCCACGCCGAAACCCTGACTGATTTACAGGGATTTTATTGTTACCATCGGACCATTTGCAAGGTCGATTAGCACCAGTGAGGCGTAATATTTAGCCTCTGTGTCGATCAGCGCGATCAGGCGGTAATTTGCTGGATCTTTAGGTCCCCGCCCTTGTATATTGGGTTGAGGATCGCGCCTCTCCAGCTTTCCGGAATTCAACTGGTGACATTGATCGTCCGGAACAGATTGTTAAAGTTGCTGGCCCAGTAATGTGGATCTTGCTTGTAGATTGCCTGGGGGACACCGTTCGGTCCTGGTGCACTATCTTGCCGTTTTTCCTTTGTGACTTAAGATGTATTTTGCTCCAGCGATGTTCCTAGATAGAATTTTTATGGAGGCTTGATCGGTTTTACCACCCTGGTTATAATTTCATTCCTCTCTGGTTCCGCAGTTTGATCTGTATTGATGTTCAGATTTTGAGTTTTCCGCTCCCTTGGCACCTTGCAGTACTGATTATATGGTGCTTTTTTCTGCTGAAATGTTTTCTCTTGAGACGCCAGTCATTAGGAAAGTGGACGGGTAACCTGGTGTTGCCTCTTCTTTGAGGGTGATTCCCCACTCATCAAATTTGTAGTTTCTTATAGTATGTCATTGACAATTTCTGCATTCCTCCAAGTCGCTAGGGTGCCTTCCTTTATGGTGTTGTTTCCGGAGTTTACGAATTCTATTGCCAATAGGTCAGCAGATGTTATGTGTTGTAGACTTGGGATTTCAGCCATTAGGCGTAGGATGTTTCCTCTATTCAGGTAGTCTTGTGGGCCTTGCGATTGATAATTTGGAAAGAGTAGTATCCTTCATTTTGTGATCAATGTTTTGTCATGTACTTGCGCAGAGGAAGTCAATACCTGCTCATTTGTCCGGCGTCTCATTACGGCTTTTTTGTCTTTAACATTTGTGTCGTTGGATAGGTTTTTTGCGTTATTCTTATTATGATCCTTCCCAGAATGCTCTTGAGACTCATTTACTTTTGCGAGTACTTTCAAATTATCTCTCTTCAGACTACTGGACCTAAGGATTGTGGCATGTTCATCAGTGGTCGTCAGGTAGACTGGACACAACCTTGTTTCTTTTTCCGTGCCACCAATAATCTTGGGCCGGCATGTTCCATGATTATGTTGACTAATAGCTGATCTTGCGGGCTCTTCTCAACTTTCACTGTAACTTGCCTAGGGTTTTTAGTGTCCCGTTTGCTAAGAATTGCTCTGGGAATGACCGTTGCTGGGCGAGGGATACTTTTTCTTTTTTATTATTGGCTTTGTCTATCACCTCCATTGGGTGTCCTTGTTTACCCGTCCCTCTAGAACTGTTCTCTAAGTCCATTGTGGTCTGTCCATATTCTGGCTGTGTTGACCAAACTACTTGTTTTAATTTGTTCCTGATGTTTTTGGATTGGCCCGTTGGGCTCCCAGCTGTTCTATTTGTTCTCGGAAGTTCGTAGTCACCACTCTCAAGACTCCAGTTTGCACTACTCCTTTCTGGCGAGTGGGTCACGAGTTCGTCATCATTGCACTCCTCCATGCATACTGATGTAATTAATCTTGGCACGAGTGCTTTCCCACAGGATTGAACTTCCGTGGAGGTCGACTGATGTTCTTCCTCTTTAGTAATTTGGACTTAGGGTTTTCTTAGGTTCTTGGGAAGATTAAAAATTGGATAATTGACAAAGGCCTTCTTGTTAGCAGGTCTGCTATTTAATTGTTGATTTCTGGCTTTTCTAGCACGTTTTTTTTGTCGTTTGGTTAAGACTGACTGTTGGATGTTTATGATTTTTATCTGCCCCTGCCTTTGTTGATCTATTTCAGTGATCAACGGATGACTATATTTGATCAGATCTGGGGATTGGTCCTTTGGTAGTATTGGGACCGCAATTAATTCTCCAGATTTTATATTTGTTACCTTTTTTTGTAGAAGGTTTGAGTCTATTATTTGTTGTGACGTTTTTTGGGAAGTTTTTTCAATCCTCTTTTCTGTTTTAACTATTTCATCATTGAGCGTGACTCTTTGGTGCTCTGTGGTGATAATGTCTCTTGCTTCAGATGTGCTAATGGGCCCATGGTGTTCCGTAATAACCGACTCACGGTTTGCACATTTGCATTCCAGTAAGATGTTTTTAAGTATTATTGGTAGGTCCCTTAATTTTTCAAGTATAGGGCTACATGTGCAATTTGGGGGCTGGGCCCGAAGGTTAGTTTGGTCCTGGAAGTTTGCTAGTGAGTTTGTCATGGTAACTAGTTTTTTGTTTATATCTGAAATATGCTCAGCAATTAGACTCATAAGATTTATTTGAATATCGAGTTTATCGGACTGCATATTCAGCGTTTTGATGGATGTTTGTAATATTTTCCCCAGAGCACCATGTCATTTTATTATGGATTCCAAATTGTGATTGGGATCATGTTTTCCCTTGAGGGGTTTTTCAGCCTGCTGGCACCGGTTGGTGTTGTAATTTAGTATGTTCGTTGAACATTTTATGTTTTCCTCAGCGTTTTCCCTTGCCATGTCAACTCGATGTTCCAAATTTAGTTCAGTCGATTGACATGTTTTGTTAAATGCCTTGAGGATGCTAGATCAGCCAGTTCCGGCACGCTCGATATGTCTATTATTGTTTCCTGTCGTGCTTTTAGGCATATTTTATTAAGTGAATCTGTGGGTACTTGTACTACCTGTTCCAACCCACTTGATATCTCAATTATGTTTTCCTTTTCTGTTTCTAACATTGGTTGTTTGAATGTATGGTTGCCAGCTAGGGTTTTTTCTTGCACGTCGTTAGATAGAGTTATGAGCTTGTTGATTGCTTTGGTTTGCTTAGGGTCTGTTTCTCTTGTATTCTTAATTTGTTTATTGATAGTGGACGTTGTACTCAGTGCTTGTAGAATCTCCTTGTTGTCAAAGAATGTTTGAGACTCCATCCACGAGTCATACACCTCATCCATTTTATTGAAATTGACCTTTTCTTGATTTAATCGTGACTCTTGTCTAGGTGTCGAATGATTATTGGGTTTTTCTTTGTACACGGCGTCTGGTTTACTTATGTCATTGCATCCTCGGTCGTACCCTGAACCCGGGGGGCTCCCCGCCCCTAGTTGGTCCAGGTTAGTATCGCTGATTAGTAGTACTGGTAATGTAGTTGTCCTTATTACTCTAGTTTCACTTGTATGCATTGTGGGATTTTCCAATGGAATTTCCAAAGTGCTATCCATAACGCTTTCCATAAGACCATGCGATTTTTTGTGCTTTGCTTGCTCTTGCTCCTGGCCATGACCTCCCCATTCTATATGTACTTGTGCTTGCGTTTGAATTTTGTGCTTGTTGGTCCCCTGGCATGTTGGCCTGTGAGCCTTTTGAGCTTACTCGTGCCTAATTCTTCTGTTCCGATGGTGTGCACTGTGCTAGGCATTGGTGAGACGAGGAAGTTGATTTGTCGACCGTCTGTGTAATTACTTTGCACGGTGTCAGTGGGTTTTGGAGACCATTTGGCGTTGCTGGCATTGAGTAAATTGCTGCGACTGGATCTTTCAAAAACGAGAATTTACCAGTAGGATTCATTGAGCCAAATATCGAGTAAATTTGCGGTATTAATGGAATTGTTGGTAAATTGGCTGCACTACTCTGGGAGTTATTAATATCTGTTTTGGGTTTGGTTTTCCATTTCATAGGTTGTGGTGGGTTCTTGCGTGTCCTGCCCGACCTCATTATTCTGAACAGTATTGGCGTAAGCCACCCCTTGCTGCCAAAGGAACTGATGTGGTTATGTCTGGTCTGATTTTACCGCTGAGCCTATCCGCCTCCACCGTGAGGAGTACGCCTCCTTGCGTTACTCTGTGGCTCCAGCTGCTACCAACAGTATTTTTTTTTTTTTTAACCAGAAGGAGATTTACATGCGGCGGCGGCTGGCAGTTGGTAGTTGTTTATAATTAATTCCGGGGTTTGCGCAGACGCTTGCTCGCTGCTTTCAGTGACCTCCACTGGCCCTGCCCTTGTCCCTTGTCCCCCAGGGTGGAGGAAAGGCTGGGAGTCCCAGTTGGAGTGTCAGGACTGCAGGGGATTGCAGGGGGGCCCTCCTTGCGCTTCTACACTCAGCACACACTGATGCCCAATGTCTGCCGCTGTCTTTCTTCTCTCAGACCCTAGTGGCCCCTTCTTGCCCCAGAAGGTTATGGCAGGGAAGCACTTGGGGATGGCGAGCGACTCTCTTGTGGGGTGGAGCGGGGCGGAACTGATAGTGGCTGATGGAGTGGGTTCAGGGTTGGGGACGTAGTCAGTGAACTATGCCCCCTTTCTGACCTCCTTTCTGGCCTCCTTTCAGCCCACCGCAGGCCACAAGCCACACTGCCCCCCTACACCTCTCTTCCACGCTCCTATGGCATCCTATGGCGTCCTTCGGCGTTGACCGCACCACGCTTCAGGTCAGGGCTCACCTCACCTCACCTCACCTCTGGTACCTCTCTCACCACCCTCACCTGCAGGGCAGAGCTGGGCAGAGCTGGACAGGGCACCAGACAGGTGGTGCTTGCGGATGTCTAAGCGCCGATCATGCACCTGAATTTTGGCCACAAGAGTCTCGATTTGTTTCCCAAGAGCGTCAAGAGTTCCTTGAATGCCGCTTTCATTTCTTGACGGTACAAAAGGGGGTGGTGATGGACGGAGCATCTGAATCAATCAAACACTCACACCCAGTCAAAAGATCTGGGTTTAATCCATCACCGTTCTTTAGCCCACTCTGCCACCCCAGTTCAGACATGGCTATATGCAAATCAGTCTGACCCTGTGCCTCATGGGAACAGCCCAGCCCGAACTGCCAAGCCATGTCTTCTCTGGACCAGAAACAAGCTTCCGAGGACCGGTTTCTGGCATTCCAGCCGTCTTCGGCCCGGCTTGCTTGAATCCAGTGGCAAAGTGAGCAAGGGACTCACATCTGAGCATACCCTGCCACACTTATGGTGGCCAAAAGCGGTACAAAAGGGGGTGGTGATGGACGTAGCATCTGAATCAATCAAACACTCACACCCAGTCAAAAGATCTGGGTTTAATCCATCACCGTTCTTTAGCCCACTCTGCCACCCCAGTTCAGACATGGCTATATGCAAATCAGCCTGACCCTGTGCCTCATGGGAACAGCCCAGCCCGAACTGCCAAGCCATGTCTTCTCTGGACCGGAAACAAGCTTCAGAGGACCGGTTTCTGGCATTCCAGCCGTCTTCAGCCCGGCTTGCTTGAATCCAGTGGCAAAGTGAGCAAGGGACTCACGTCTGAGCATACCCTGCCACACTTATGGTGGCCAAAAGCGGTACAAAAGGGGGTGGTGATGGACGGAGCATCTGAATCAATCAAACACTCACACCCAGTCAAAAGATCTGGGTTTAATCCATCACCGTTCTTTAGCCCACTCTGCCACCCCAGTTCAGACATGGCTATATGCAAATCAGTCTGACCCTGTGCCTCATGGGAACAGCCCAGCCTGAACTGCCAAGCCATGTCTTCTCTGGACCGGAAACAAGCTTCCGAGGACCGGTTTCTGGCATTCCAGCCGTCTTCAGCCCGGCTTGCTTGAATCCAGTGGCAAAGTGAGCAAGAGACTCACGTCTGAGCATACCCTGCCACACTTATGGTGGCCAAAAGCGGTACAAAAGGGGGTGGTGATGGACGGAGCATCTGAATCAATCAAACACTCACACCCAGTCAAAAGATCTGGGTTTAATCCATCACCGTTCTTTAGCCCACTCTGCCACCCCAGTTCAGACATGGCTATATGCAAATCAGTCTGACCCTGTGCCTCATGGGAACAGCCCAGCCTGAACTGCCAAGCCATGTCTTCTCTGGACCGGAAACAAGCTTCCGAGGACCGGTTTCTGGCATTCCAGCCGTCTTCAGCCCGGCTTGCTTGAATCCAGTGGCAAAGTGAGCAAGAGACTCACGTCTGAGCATACCCTGCCACACTTATGGTGGCCAAAAGCGGTACAAAAGGGGGTGGTGATGGACGGAGCATCTGAATCAATCAAACACTCACACCCAGTCAAAAGATCTGGGTTTAATCCATCACCGTTCTTTAGCCCACTCTGCCACCCCAGTTCAGACATGGCTATATGCAAATCAGTCTGACCCTGTGCCTCATGGGAACAGCCCAGCCCGAACTGCCAAGCCATGTCTGCTCTGGACCGGAAACAAGCTTCCGAGGACCGGTTTCTGGCATTCCAGCCGTCTTCAGCCCGGCTTGCTTGAATCCAGTGGCACAGTGAGCAAGGGACGCACGTCTGAGCATACCCTGCCACACTTATGGTGGCCAAAAGCAAGGGGGTGGTGATGGACGGAGCATCTGAATCAATCAAACACTCACACCCAGTCAAAAGATCTGGGTTTAATCCATCACCGTTCTTTAGCCCACTCTGCCACCCCAGTTCAGACATGGCTATATGCAAATCAGTCTGACCCTGTGCCTCATGGGAACAGCCCAGCCCGAACTGCCAAGCCATGTCTTCTCTGGACTGGAAACAAGCTTCCGAGGACCGGTTTCTGCCATTCCAGCCGTCTTCAGGCCAGCTTTCTTGAATCCAGTGGCAAAGTGAGCAAGGGACTCACGTCTGAGCATACCCTGCCACACTTATGGTGGCCAAAAGCGGTACAAAAGGGGGTGGTGATGGACGGAGCATCTGAATCAATCAAACACTCACACCCAGTCAAAAGATCTGGGTTTAATCCATCACCGTTCTTTAGCCCACTCTGCCACCCCAGTTCAGACATGGCTATATGCAAATCAGTCTGACCCTGTGCCTCATGGGAGCAAAGATGTGGACATGGTCACAGCGTCATTGTTAATTTCTGGTTGTGGGCCCCCGTCCGCCATCGCTGGAGCGTCCTCCTGGTTCTTGTTCGCTAGTTTCTCGAATGGCAGGGTCCGTTGTCTGGGATCTTTGCGCCCCATGCCGCGCTGTGGACTGAGAGAAAGAATCAGTGCTACCTGCCCGTAGAGCTCATTATATTCACCTACAGACTGGGCAGACGTGGGTATCACCGTCTTGAGGACACGACATGAGGGGCAGGAATTTCTCATGGTCTGAGAGTGTGCTGCTCTAAGGATGTGTCTTGCAGGGCACTTGCGATGGGGGTAGCGCACACCACACTGCGCCCAGCAGTCCAAGGACTCCCACTATTTACTCCAGGGCCTTCCTCCCTGGAGCTGGGCGGTGGTGCCGTTATGGACCGGGCACTCCACTATAATGCTAGAGGCAGTAAGCCCCCCAGGCCAGCCAAACCAATGGAGAGGGGCAGAAATCAGACAGGACCAATGCAGCTGCATTCAGGCATCACCATGTACAGATGGGCCCGCCACTGAACACACCTTGGGCCAGACTTCAAAGTACCTCAGTCTCCAACACAGGCGGGGGCCCTCCTACGCAGATAATATCGCAGCAATACTTGGCAGGACTGTGAAGGGTGCCCTGGCAGCGCGACACACCCCACCTCTCCTCCCCCAGACAGCCCCCGTGACTGCCGGTCGGCCGCTCCCTAGGCCCGCCCGCAGGCCCTGTTCCCACGGAGCCTCCGGGATGCACACGGGGCTCTGCAGTGCAACCTTCAGACAGCACCATGCTCTATCCACTAAGATGGGGGGAGGGAGGGAACAAGGGCTGCATCGCACCCGGAACTCTCACCGGCTGCAGGGGGAGATCGATGGGGTACTGCTCTGCCAAATCTGGGGACGGCAGCGCATTTCTTCCCAAGTGCAGGACATCAGGAAAAATCCGCCTTATGATTTTTTGAACCACACCTAAATCAAACAAAATAATTAGAATCTTTAAAACTGTTTTGTTTGATTCTTTTGTCATTGCTACTATCAATTTTCTTTTTTTCATGCTTATAAAAAACATTGGCCTTTGGGTTTCTCTCAGCTGACAGTTCCTTTCTGCACGCCAACAGTCTTGTAGCATCCTCCACTCTCAGGCTTAGCTTTGGAGTGCACAGTGTGATGTCATAGAATCTATGTTGTAACCACAGTTACTAGAATGTATGTTTTGAAGCAGAGACTGTTACTGCTCTGCACTTGGATGGGATCTGGATGTGTCTCTCTTTCCTGGAATAAACCTGAGCTTCTTTACAGCTTCAATGCTGTGTCAGCCTCATCCTTCTTTAAAACCTGAATCCTACATTGGCGTAGTCGGCAGCTGGGGAAAAGAAAAGGGTCAACAATCTCAACAATTTTCAAGGTACTGTTTTCACCTTCTTTCTGTGTTTGTGATTGCACCAGCGGCTGATAATTCAGACTTGCTTAGTCAAAATGGGAGTGCTTTGATCGCACCAGCGGCTGCATTATAAAATATTTCAACTATTTCTAAACTAAACCGATCGCACCAGCGACTGCATCTTAAGTTGGTACAACTGTATTCAAGTGGATGTGTCATCAGTTTTACTACACAACCGTCGAAATTATTTGAGTTAAATCACAGACTCTTTAAACTGTTGTAAGCACGGAAGCACAGAGGGCGCTAGAGAGCAGCCACAGTGAGCACAGTGAGCAGCAGTGAGCAGCAGGAGCGGGAGCGGTGGCAGAGGGAGGAAGAAGGAGAGCTGTGGAAAACGGAGAGCGCTGTGGTGTGCGGCGTGCGGCAAGTGGCGCGCGGCAGCAGGAGCCGCTTCCGCCCGGGACTAAGACTTGAAAAGGCCGATTTGAAAAGGCCGCAACCCGGGTGCCGGACTCCGGGCTTCAGGACCCTGACGCCACCCCAGTCATCGTCGCACAGCGGTGGCGAGGAGAACGTGAACGAGGAGAACGCAGGCAGTGGCGGAACGCAGAAATGCAGGGACGCACTCAGCGGTAAGCGGAGATCTGCACCCCCACCGCACTGCACTGCACCCGTCTGTTCCGCACCGCTAAACACCATGCCAACAGGCATATTCACCTATATATCACTCGCCCCCCCCCCCCTGGCGTCAAGTGAAGAGAGCTGCCACCAGCGTTGTGCGAGAGTGCGTCCACATCAGCACCCCCGCTACCTACAGAGCTGAAGACAGCCAGCTGCAGAGCAACTGCAAATAGTAGATAGCAGATAGTAGATAGCAAGTGCAGCAGCAGCAAGTAAGCGAGCAGCCAAGCAGTGAGCAGCCAACCAATCCACCAATCCACAACCCACCAGCTTAAAACGGTCAAGCAGCCAAGGAGTAATTCGGCGCTAGGTAAGGCGCGAGGACCCCTCTTGTAGCCGGCTGAAAAGTAAGAAGCAAGAAGCAAGAGGCGACGCCAAGAAGAGCAACGCAGCTCCCTCACCGCCAGCATCCTTCTGAGCAGACTTTGCCCAGGTCCTCGCCTTGGCCTCCTCCAATCGAGCACCAGCAATACAGGAGCCGGGAAATCACCGGCAAATCACCTAAGCCACTCAGGCCAGCCGCAAAATGAGGACCAGAAACTCAACTCTAATCCAACCTCAGGAGAAGCCTCGGCCACACAACTCCGCCAAGAGAAGGAAGGCGAAGCTATTTTATCCTCCAGTACTTGAGCTAGGGGGACTTTGCCAAGTCCCAGGGCCCTGGGATGAGGAACATGCAGGGAGAGCGGGAGCGACTGGAGCAACTCCAACCTTCCCAGGACAAGACTTCGATTCTATCATGGAACTGCCGGCTCCTTCCCTCCCAGCCCACCCCTCATCTGACTTCAGGGGGAAACCTCCCAGCACCCCGAGCCCAAACTCGCACAAGCCCAGGCTCAGCACTAAAGACCGCTCAAACTGCCCCGCTGGGAACAGAGACATAAGAAGTTTTTTGAATCCCAAAACATCGTCTACTCCCACTTGTTCTAGCGCTTCGGACAGCTTGTTCGCTATTAAAGCAACAGAGGAAGAAGAGTTGAACTTAACAATGGCAAGCCCTCGGGCAAACAGGATACCTCTCTCGCCAACAATACTTACTCTCCAGAGTGGCATGTGCCACAAACCTTCGACACCGAATAAGGTGGCTCTTGGGCCCACCCAACCAAACATTACAGCCCAGACTCTTCCCCCTTCAGCGCACTGTCCGCAGAGCAGTCCTCCTGCAGCTACAGCGAGCACACATGTCATTTCAGACAGCTCCCTTGCCGACAAGAGAGGAGGCACAACTCTCCCCACCACACCAATGCACACAGAACCGTCCCACGACCCCCCGGCCATTGAGGAGGGTGTAACCCGCCAATCACTCGACAGGACCCCAAAACACCTACTGATCTTACCTAGACCGGGCCTCCAAGAAGATGATAAAACGGCATCTTCCCTGACATCGGATAGCGGCCTTGTAAATACTGAACATCTATCATCAATCAGTGAAGCCCTTGTCTCAATGACCGGAGCAGCGATAATGCACGCAGACAAGCTTGATGTGCAGATCAACATTCTACAATTAGTGGCAAATCTGATATCGGGAATAGACTCAAAACTGGACAACTTGAACGCCCTGATACGCAGAGCGCAGGACAACACGCAATTCAAACAAGAGTCATGCAGTTGCAGCCCGATTCTGCAGAGCCTAGAAAAACTCCCAAATATTATGTCCACTCTAATAGAGGACCTCAAGGGTGAAGCAAATAAAAAAAACGGTTTGAAGAGTATGCCTTCATTCACACAGGGACCTGCTATGGCACACCCCACGGATAACAGCCCGTCCACCCCCTGCCCAAGTAGCTCGGAAATGCCAGCACCCTTGACCTCGGCCTCTGCTGGCAGTACAAGATTAACCCTAACGAAGGCTGAAAGTCAGGACCACCAACCAACATTCAAGCCGTCCAGCCCAGAGTTACAAAACCTGTCAAGGAAAAACAAGAAAAAACTCAACAAGGAGAAGAAAAATAACGCATACGCCACCAGCGTCATTCACAATTGGCTACGACCGAATAAGCAGCCTACCCCGGCAGCCCCCACGCACACAGAAGAAGCCACAGGATCATCGCCCGAAAACTTACACACCTTCACTTCAGTTCAGGTCCCAAGCTTGCTAGCGCCGCCCATGGCCTCTCAATCCGCGACAGCGCCAATAACACAAAAACATGTGCATGAATCACAGGCAACCATCCATGAGGAAGCCAAGCAAAACCTGCAGGAGCCTTGCCAAACCAGCTCTGAGAACCCAGCGCAAATCAAGCTCATAATGAGCGAAGCAATAGCCTCCGATAACTCAAAAACTATTAATGCCACCATCGGAGACTCTCAGAGCGCCCCCTATGGGCTAATATCCTTTAAACCAGAGCAAGCAGTTGACAGGCTACGGAATAAGAACTGCTCCCCTAGCACAACGCCCATGGAAGCACCCCAAGCGACAATAGGGCCAAACCAGCAGACAAACTCTCACCTGCCTGGCTTGAGGATGACACCCCTAATTAAAACCCAGGACAAAATCTGGCTTAAAGAGGCCATTCCAAGCCAAGCAAATGCAGAGGATCGGAAAATCCTGCTATATCCAGAATACACCTCGCAAGGAAAATGGGACATCCTGAATCGAAGCAATCTCTTCATACTCTTCGCAAACCTGCCGGGATTGGAAGGTACAAAAACCAAAGACATCGAAACCATCTCCTTCCTGCCCCCGACGCAGAAGAAAAAAATTAAACAACGGAACTAACCTTCACCAGACCAGACCTGGCGGAGGCACTGAGGAGTCAACAACCATTACTAGAAAGTTGGGGCATAAAGATAAAGGCAAAGCCGACCCAAAAATATCCCTTAATTTTAAAAGCATCAATCTTACACTCTAAGCCCGACAATCAGGCACAGGGCATGGTTGTCTCTACACTCACAAATGCTCCATCCACCCATCGGCGAAAAACTGAGTCTGTTCTCCAGGGGTGCAAAGGTTGCATAAACAACAGCCCAATCGACGGTACCCCAATTAAGATCACAACAAACCTTACCCAAGGAATACGATTGTGCGCAACCAGGGGACACCCCTGCAACGACTGGTCCTGGCTGTCATCTGCACTAAATCCCAGCTCCTAATACAGCCCGCCCCGCAAACTCAGCTCGAACACTTCAACACGCTGCTAGCGAGCGAGAAAAAAATCTGACGAAAAAAGAGAAATCCACCGAGAGTATAAAAATATTAACGTGGAATGTCTCAGGACTCAAAAAGCTGTTACTAAGCCCAGCTGCGGTGAAATTCCTGGAGAAAGCAGACATTATTTGCACACAGGAAACCTGGCTGACTCAACCACTCTCGCTAAGAGGATATGCAGAATACAGTTAAGCGGCTAAAAAGTCCAACATATTCGGAAGACCATCAGGGGGAAAGTGCGTCTACATAAAACATGCCTTGAACATAGAATTTTTGGAACTATACAATCTACCAGACACTTTACAGGCGGGTATTCTGAAATTCCCCAACCCCATCAACGGAACCCCACCAATACTACTGATCAATATCTATCACAACTCGCAGGAGAATACATCCAACTCGCTCAAACTCGCAAATCAATTAGAAACTTTACTGCTAGGCTATCCACTATTAGACTTCATTATCCTAGGCGACTTCAACATTCATAACATAGGGGTTTCAACCAAGCAAAAACAACACCGCGGGGGGACCGAAGCACTGAATGATTTCTTAAACTCTCACAAACTGGCGACGGCCCACACATTGCTCTTAAAGAACACCCCGGGAGCCTTGATCGGTCACACTTATAACAACCAAACGACGATCGATTACATCATCTTAAGCGATAACCTGCAAGACAAAATGATAAACTTCATGGTTCACCAACGTAATGATAGCGATCACGCTGCCCTAACTATAACCATGAACTTATCGGTGCACTCACGACATCAGCCGATATTCGTGGGGGCATCGGACGGCCAAGAATTAACAAAACTGCCAAGAAGAATAAAATGGGGGCAGGCAGCCACAGCAACCTTTAACAACTGGGCAAACACGTGGGCAGGCTGGCCCCCGTGCAAACACAACCAGGAGACAATAGCAACATGGGAAGGAATCACCTTGACCCTAGCGGCAGAACTTAGGGGAGGTGGAGACAAACCAAGGGCAATCCGCTTGCACCCTCCGACCAAACTCGGATTCAACGCAGAAATTAAAACTAGTGCAAAGGACTTAAACAAAAAACGTAAAGCTTACTGTAAGAAGCGCACAATCAAAAACAAAATCCAACTGCAAGAGGCCGCAAAGAGCTACTCCACAAAAGTGTGGGCCGCAAAGCGCAACCATTGCGAGGCACAGTGGCTGAAAATCTTCGATCTATTGAGCCCTGGAAAAACACAAGAGTTCTGGAGTTATATTAGTCACCTCGGTCGATGCACAAATCATAGAGAAAACTCCCTGGAGGCATCTGTCTGGGTCTGCCATGTAAAAGCACTTTACAAGGAAGAAGGATTAACCACCAAGCCTCACAACATGACATCACAAAAACTGGGCCCGACCTTAATCACTAACACAACATCCCCTCCCGGAAAAGCACTAGTGTCCAAAATATAAAAAAAAATTAGAGCAAACGGCGCACCGGCCCCAATGGCCTACCAGGCCACTTATTCAAATCAAACATCGAATTCTGGTCTAAAAACCTGACCCACCTATTCTCTGACTGTTGGCTGTCGGGGGCCGTGCCTGACTCATGGCGAGGGTCGCTCCTGCACCCAATTCATAAACAAGCATTTACAATGCAATGGTTTTGCCTTTGTTAAAGTTAGAGCTATTGGCATTGCTCTTGACATTATTTTTATTTATGTTTTTTTTAACATAAATAAATGGCATTGTCATTTACAATGCCACTAGCTTTATCTCTCGCAAATGACACACACAAACACACAGAGCCCCCCCCACACACACACAGACAGCTTCCCATATACTATCACTATAAATGCAACACTCGCCGCACACTTTCACAACAAATGCAACACTCTGCTAACAACTACCTCCTCAACCGGGTACTGTCCGAAAATACTCCTCAGCGCCCCACAACTACGTATAAAGGGCTCTATAAATACTTCAAAAGGACTAAATTAATAGCGGTTACTGTGCTACTCGCAAATACAAGCAGGGTGAATATCACCACAAGAACATGGTCGGAGAGTATGGCGAAGCCGAAGCATACTTGCTCTTGCAATGATGCAGTGCTGTTCTACATGACGCCGCGTATTAACACACATTACGTGCAGTAGCAGTGGGAAGGAGCGATTTAGGGAAAGTTCAGGGGCTGGCAGTGAACGACGGGTGTCACAGCGGGGCGGTATGGGGCACAACTAAGGGGGGCAGAGCCGAGGGTGCGCAGGGTGGTAAAGGGGGTACAACTAAGCGTGGTAAAGCCGGGTGTGCGCAGGGCGGTCGAGGAAGAGCTGCCGGGCGGTTCGGTATGCCATGCCTGAGGAGCTCGTACCTGCTGTCCGCAGCCCCTCCGGTCGGTCCCCGCCGGGCTGCCCGTCCAGCCCCACAGAAGCTCCCCGGCAGCTCTCTCGCATGCTTCCCGGGGCCGCGGCGGTGCAGTGACTCCAGAGGGACCTTCCCCGGTCCTGCGAGCCTCGGACCCTCTCCCTCGGAGCGACACTTGGCCTCTTTGTGCCGGAGTCCCCGTCGTCCCCCTCTCCTCGTGGTCACTGGTCGCTCCAGCCTCTTCCAGGACCGGCTCAGTCTTGTCATGAGGGAGCTGCGGGCGGCGTCGGGCAGAGGGCGCTACGCCCCCACGCCCCAATGGACGAACCGCGCCTGCCAGTATTAAGTGCTAACAAGTGCTGGAAAAGTATAGTATTCATCAATTTTAGCATAGATACAGGTGACTGTATTACCATCTATATTTCCCATCTCGACAAAACATTATAACGGTTGTTAAATAGGACCTGCTGGAAACAGTGGAGGGGCGCGTTCAGAGGACTTTTCACAAGAATCTAAACATACACAGTGATATAATAAAAAGCAAAAAAAGGAAGTGTGTGCAGACTTTACAAGCAACCAAAACACTCAATATGCTCTTTCTACCAGCAACATATAGTGCAAGGCTTAACAAACCAGGGGGTCCCATTCAGTCGTTATGGCCCTTAACGGAGTCTGTTTATGAGCATTCTTAATGTTTACAGATAAACTAACGGAATAAGGAGATTGTGAGGCCGAAGATGCGATTTAATTCCAATTCAACAATCAAGATACTTCCAGTGCACACTTAACTCACTAAAGGTAGCAATAGCAAGCAGAGCAGGCTTACCCAAGGGTGCGGTACATGGATAGCGACTAAAACACAGTCTAGCAAGGTATTGTTCAATCTGTGTCTCTTCCATAGACAAGGGGCACAATTTAGAGAGCAATATGGAATGGAATGAAATCCTCAAAATAACTCCATTCCATTTACATGCTTCGCTCCACCAACGCCCACCATACAGACCTCTCTCCCCTGACACCAACCCTGCTGGCATCAATGCGGCCCTAAGCCACATCATAGACCATATACTTTTGACCCCTGGGAAAATGTTTGCAAGTAGTAGAGAGTATATCACAACTAAACAAATAGTGGCACAGTCAATAGGCACAAAAGACGAGGCTTATTGGGTTTGACAATGCTCGTTTATATACCGGTTCGTATCACATATGATGTGTTTAAGCACTGCAAGTAACGACTAGCTATTACATCATACAATTGTAATTAGATGTAATGGTCACTCGATGTCATCGCTTCCAGCCCTGTGCTTTCGTGTGACAACCTAATGCATTCTGCGTATAGTAGTCTTGTTTGCTCCAATTGACCCAACTGCTTTAATGCAGTTGACGTTGCCACCCTGCTTACAGTGGCATGATTCACTGGACTTCCCCTTGATGAGTTGCCCTTGGCAACTTGCAATAGAAGTGGCTGTAGGGGCCCTGGCGAGGGGCTCCAGCGCACGTCAGAGCTTCTTAACACCACAGCTTCGCGAGCGGACTGTTCTTCCAGTGATGTCAGGCCTGTTCGGCAGGAAACTCCCTCCTCGGTTTACAGAGCTCGAGGGGGAGCCCGGAGTGCAGATGTGCACTGAGCAGGGAAGAGAAACCCAGCACTGAAATCGGAGACACACGCGCCGTCCCAGACACGATCCCTTCTGGGGCAGGCGCTCCCCATTGGGCCCCGGGAGGACACAGACGGCCGGCCATGAGGCCCCAAACTAGAGCAAAAGTGCAACTCCGGGGGATAGGACCGTAAAGTGGGACAGAGGGCATTCCCCACTGATTGCAGCGCTTAGAAAAACACTTCAAGGAGCAAGACGTTTTTCGCCAGAGATCGGAAAGTAGTACATTTAGAACCGTGTTGCGTGCTGGTTTAGAGCCTTGTTTCAGCACACATCTGCTATGCCGTAGTTATCTGTTAATTTCTCGTTCACAAAAAGTAAAAAACCTAAAAAGCGGGGTGGGGTGTATGTCCTTGCGGAATGCTTCTAAAAAGAAGCCAAACATAAAAATCATCGCTCGAAAGGAGAGGCTGACCAGAAAAGAGTGTCCTGTGTGGAGACAGGCTCTCCAGAGTAAAGCACAGCTGGCAGGCAGTGGAGGGACCCCCGGAGGCAAGCGGGGCTCCCCGACGAGACGTGGGCGGACCCCACAGCACAGACGGGAGGGGGGGGGGATGCACGCCAGAAGGAGTTTGGCCAGGGGCTCCCCGGGACGCGGCACAGCTGAGGCGATGACGCAAGCAGCACATCTGCTTAGGGGTGGACCTGCATCCACCCAGTACAGTAGTGTCACGGCCGGACACGCCACTGAGCAGCACATCTGGGCCAGGCGGGACTTCACTCACAGGCATATAGGGGAGCCGGCTAATAACGCGCGCAGAGGGGTGTTAAGCACAGCTGGGGGAGCACTATTAATGCGCACATCGGGGCGCCCATCACTCTTGTGAGAAGCGCATCTCGGAGGGGCAAGATCCCGAATGACAGCTGGGGTCGGGTGGAGGGGCCGAAGCACAGCTGGGGATGGGTGGAGGTGCTCCTGAGGGGAACACAGCTGGAGGGGGCGGTGCTGGTGATACGCACAGCTGGATATGGGTGGAGGTGCTCCGATGAGCAGTAAATGAATGTGTCCTCATGTATCGTAACTGGTGCTGGGTAAAGCGCTCTGATACCCGATTCGGGTCAAGTTCGCGCTATATAAAACTCTGCAAAAAAAAAATCAGAGGGTGGAGGTGGGCGAGAATCACGCTGGGGTTGATGGGGGCATAGCGGGGTGAGAGGTGGTGATGCTGCAAGCGAGGAGTGCTCAGTACACAAATCACCTCATGTGCTGCGATGTTTGTAGCCTCCGGGGTCAGTGGGAAAGAAAACACTACAGGCCGGCAGAAGCGCTGTCCTGGCGCAGAGCAGCAGCCACAAGTACTGGCACCGCCGAGACGATGCGGTTGGGGCGGGTAGAGTAGAGAGGGTGGTGCACTGCCAGGACTTTGTCCTAATATCTGAGTGCACGCACCTTTTATAATCCATAACATACGAGCTCGTCTATACTGAAGGTGTCCTGTCTAGACTACCAGGTGTAGTAAAAATGTGAACCCATGATTCACGTGATATTTTTCCCTACTTCGCACGTTTATCTGCAGCCTACTTTTGCAGTAAAACTTGGAAGATTTGAGATGTGCGAGACTGTTCTTAATCAGGTTCCAAAAAAGAATTGAATTACTAAACTTCAGTAACCAGCAACATACATCAAGCATTTCACACCAAGGTAACACTACATCTCTCATTTGTAATGCTCCGTGAAGACACCAATGGTACCAAAAACGCAGAATTGCCATCCGGATTTGCACACTTGGCTGTTGATATAGTTTTAACTTAACTTGCTTGCAAAGGCGTACGAAGTGCGGCTGCAGAGTTCAATATCATACTGACGGCTTCGTAGGCACTTCAATTATCAACAGGCATTACAACTGATAATTACTGAAACCGCAGGCGTAAATGCTGTAATGCAGCGGGAGGGGGGCGGGAACGGCCACACACTGACAGCGGAGGGGGGGGGGGAGCGGGAACAGACACACACGGACACACTGACAGCGGAGGGGGGGGGGGCAGTTTCATGTGGAATAAAAAATTAAAATTATAAGAATGTAAGTGTGTGCGCTTAAGCATAAAGACAAAGTCGGTGTAATTTTGGTAGCTCACAGGCCTCTTTACTAATAAATAAACTAGCATGAGGGTTGAAAATAGAAAAATCTCATCCGCACTCCCTACGGCTGGACACTATCTCCATATATGATACATAACTTACCAAAATAGAAATGTGCAGATATGCAGCAGATGGTCTAGAAAACAGGGGTGATGAGGATAACTGGCTCTGCAGAACACATCTAATGGTAATCGACGAGGCTCCAGCAAATAACGTAAAGGCTCAATATATAATAGCTGACAAAATGTTTGCTTTAACTGCGAATAAACTGCGGGGGCGGGGGTTTACAGGGCCGCTTTGAACCACTCTGGATTTTCTTTTCTCGCCTTTAGGGGTAGGATTTAAAGTGCACTGCCAGTGGTAGGCCTTCTGACTTGGCCTCCACTTCTGTCACAAACACTCAACAACCACAGCCGCCACCCCCCCCCCCCTTCCCCGCTGAGGCCGCCGCATCAGGGCAAGTCAGGGGGCAAGCAAGGCGCTGCACGTTAAGAGCATTAAGGAAACGGTGGGCTTTGGAGGGGTGGGCCTTTAATCTTGGCACGTCACAAACAGGACTCCCTATACCGCTGTTTCTCAGGTAACCAAGTCATCAATAGTAACCCATTAACAGGATCTTCAGAAGGAGCGGCCCAATAGCACACAACCCATTTAAACTGCGGGGGGCGGGGGTTTACAGGGCCGCTTCAAACCACTCTGGATTATCTTTTCTCGCCTTTAGGGGTAGGATTTAAAGTGTTTACAGGGCCGCTTCGAACCACTCTGGATTATCTTTTCTCGCCTTTAGGGGTAGGATTTAAAGTGCACTGCCAGTGGTAGGCCTTCTTACTTGGCCTCCACTTCTGTCACAAACACTCAACAACCACAGCGTAAAAACAGTCAACAGCAAAATAAATGGCAGCAGTAATAAAGGGAGGGGCGCTGGAAAAAAAAGTGCACTCAAGACCAATTTAACAGCACCAAAAAGGGCGGCTTACAGAGCGTCATCGCAAACTGAACTACTCTAGCATTTGTTGCACGAGGTTGGACGGGGGGAGGGGGGAGGGGGGGGAAGTGCGGTAAGGAACGGGAACACGGACATTATGGAGCTGGGGGGCCAGGGTCGAGTCTCGGCGTCGACAACATGAAAAGCATCGTACTTTCACCCGTGTCAGCGGGAGAGGGGGTGCGGGGGCGGGAACGGACACACGGAGCGGGAGGGGGGCGGGAACGGCCACACACTGACAGCGGAGGGGGGGGGGAGCGGGAACAGACACACACGGACATAAGGCACAAAACCTAAAATACAAAGCACTCACGCAAGCAGGAAGGCGGGTGCCGGCTCAATGCCGGACCAGATTCGGGGGCGTTCTCGACGTCGCGTGACGTCGGCAAAAGCCAAAGAATCTCGGGAACGCCCCCGTGTCTGGTCCGGCATTGACGGACAGGCCCCTCGTCCAATGGCTAGGCTCCATTTATGGAGCCAGCCAATGAATGACGAGGGCCGACCCAAACCCACACACAGTACTCATTAGGTTTTTGCCTGCGCAAAAAAGATGCGCAGAGCGCATCTTTTTGGCGAGGCAAAACCTAAAAAGGGCCCAAATCAGACCCAACAAACTACCGCATGATCGCCCTGTTGGATATCGAGGGTAAAGCTTACGCAAGTGCCATCCTGAAAGACCTTACAGACTGGGCAAGCGAAGAAAATCTCCTGCCATTCTGCCAAACCGGTTTCAGTCCTGGGTCCTCCACCGTGGATAATATCACAGCACTCTCTTACCTAATCAATCGAGCACGGCTGCGCAAAAGCCTCCCTTTATTTGCCTGTTTCATCGACTACTCCGCCGCGTTCGACAGGGTAGACCGTACTATCTTATGGAGAAAGCTGGTCCACTGGAACATTGACCCCTCCCTCTTAAGAGTGATACAATCCCTGTATGAAAACACCTGGGTAAGAATCAAACTTTCAAACGACTCCGCAACTGACAAGATAGCCACGAACCGCGGTTTAAAACAAGGGTGCGTGTTGGCGCCCCTACTGTTCAACTTATATACAGCAGACATGGAGACAGCCCTGCTGGGGGCCTCCTTAGTAACACCAAAGATCGGGGCAACCAAAATACATCTCATGCAGTATGCGGATGACCTCGTAATTCTGGACCACACAAAAACAGGACTCCAAAAAGCACTCACCGCTCTGGCTATATATAACAACAAAAACAGGCTGGTAGCAAACCCGACTAAATCAAAAATAGTCATTTTTGGGCACTACCCCAAAAAACAAAGAGCAAAATGGAGTCTCTGCCATTTAACCCTCAACAGCACACAGAAATACCTATACTTAGGGGTCTCCTTCCACGAATCAGGGTTGTGCGGCACCCACTTAAAGAAAATTCAGGGTAAAGGTAAATCCATCACCTTTGCCCTATGTAAACTACAAGCCCTTATACACAGCCCTTCAGCAACGGCCATTCAAAGAGTCCTCAAGGCCAAGTTAATGCCTGCCCTTAACTACGCACAACAGGCGTACCCAGGCAAATTAAATAAGGAGCTGGAAAAAATCCAATGTTGGGCATACAAGAGACTGTATCACCTGCCGAAATGCACAAGAAACACCCTAATCCGCCTGGAATTCGCCCTTAACCAACAAAACCTGGAAGAGATGGCAGCCCTAAGTAAATATTACTACCTCACAACAGCGGCAACCGATAACACACTAAAGGCCGTTCTGAAACACATTTTTACTGAACCAGGGAACCCCTGGTCAACTACCATCGAAGCTGCCACAACGCAATTGAACCTGGCGATCGAGTCGTGGAACCCAGATCTTGTCAACTACACGACCATCAAACACGTGATAAAGAGGCAAGTACGCGCATGCTCCCGGGAACTGGACTTGGAGTCCCTCAGGAAAAGAGCCTTCCATGAGTCTTTACGCTTGCCACACACCGTGCACAACCCCCGAAACCACCTCACGCAGGCCGTGGGCCTCCCAGCCCTCCACAAAATTCTCGCCTACAGATTGCATCCCTTGCCGCTCAATGAACTATATCACCCGGAAAATGCAGGCATAGGAGTTCGGTATTGCAGACTCTGCAATTACAAACGAGAGTCACTGGCCCACTTACTGTTTTGCTGCCCCGCTCTACGCGCTCCCCGCACCCTCTACCTTAGGCCCATTCTTAGGGACGCTGGGACACGCACAGCCAAGGAAGCAATTCATCACCTATATACCCTGAGCGTAGTAAAACAGATGGCCTCATTCGGAAAATGTATACATCAGACTCGGCTGGAGTTGATAGCCGCAAAGGCCACGCAGGAATAGAGACCTTGCCATAGGACCCCCGGTGGCCCTCAAAGGCATTTGACCGCGTGTGCCCGTATGAACTTTAGGAACTTCTTATAAACGCTTGTCATCAAAAATTCTGTGGTTTTTCGCCCTTATGAACTTTGGGAACTTTTTTAACAAACGCCTGCTTACAGAAATTTTGTGGCTTTTTTTTTTAACTTTCGTAATTTTATACCTGGTCTTAATGTAATGGTTTTAAGTAACCACACAATAAAGATTCATTCATTCAGACCTTTTATTTGCGGGGCTTGAAAGACTCTGATTGCTTATTTAAGCCATTTTTATGAAAATGCAGCAGATATGATTTCTTAAATACTCTTTGACTGTGTACTGCTTTTCTGTTTATAAATTCGATCGCATTGATAAGCTGAATCTTTTAATTTTCAACATAGAAGGCATCTTTCATGACGAGGATATAACATCTTTTTTTAAAAAATGTTTTAAACTACCTAACTCGCGCATCTCTCACTCTCGAGCTCGACCTCACGCTCCAGCCAGCTGATGTCATTGCGCTCTACGCTTCTATCACTGCTTTCGTCACTGCAGCGAAACACCTGATTGTCTATTTCCTACGCTGCGTTTCACCCGACAACAAAGCAGCTTCTGGATGTGTCTCTCTTTCCTGGAATAAACCTGAGCTTCTTTACAACTTCAATGCTGTGTCAGCCTCATCCTTCTTTAAAACCTGAATCCTACAAGTCTCTCCTGAATCTTTTTTTCGAAACAATGAAAAACAAACTGGTCCCGTATATATACATCTACCAAATTCACATTTGGTGGCTAGAACACGTAGACAAGCAATGTATTCTTGAAATTCTCCCGATGAGGTATGCTCCGAGCCCATACTGAGTGGGACTGGCTGGGGATCGCAGCGGGGAGCTGATGCAACTCGGTAGCACCCCAGGCATGCATCGTTGCGCGGAGATCCACAGCCCAGAGAAGCGGAGCGGCGCAGGTGGCAAAAGTAATGAAACTGATGCTGGAGGTAACAGCCGCTGCCGGGACCTCAGGCAGAGTGGTGAGGAAGCCGAGGATGAGCTGCGGATCTGTCCCTGAAAGTGCTGTCGGATGTGGCATGGTGCTTTGATGTGGCCGAGTCAGGGGTGAGCCGGCGCGATCTGCCGCACACCAGGGACCCCCGCCGTCTGCCGCTGTTAGTGGGCCCAAGACGAGCTGTGGAGGCGGGCCTGTGGCGGTGGCGGGACACGGGCAACAACGGCCGGATCTGAGCCCCCGGGACATCTGCGGCGGACGAGGGGCAGGCGTCTATGGCCTGAGGCACCGCTGAAGTCAGAGCGCCAGAGAGGAATTACGGGCAGAGTGTGCGGTGAGGCCCGGGAAGGGAAGGTGTGCCCTGGGTCTAGGACATTGTTGACTGCTCCTGCGGCCTGCCATTGTGAAGCCAGCCTGCTGGAGGAGAGTTGGGCTTGTGCCCTGAGTCGGACCTGACCTGCATCAACGCTTCTCAAAGCACCTGAGGACTGTGCTGGGCTGAGGGGCGGAGGGGTCGGTGCAGCCAGTGGGTTGTGCGGTGGAGAGTGTGCCTGCCCTGCGATACGGTGAGAAACACCGCGGCGGTCTCTGTTGGGGGCGGCAGCCTTGTGGAGAGCGGTCCGGTGCCCATAGGAAGCTGGATAATAGTGGCAGAGCGGGCGGTCACAGCATCCCAACCACCAAGTAAGTGGGGAACTCCCCGGCGCTGGGCAGGACACCCCAGGAGTGGCTACCTAGCATCAATGACGTTGAGAGCGGCTGTGCCTGGAACGCGCAGTAGAGCGAGGAACTGCGGCAAATGTGGCCGGGAACGCCTGCTGCCAGAGGCTAGGACGCTGCGACCTTGAGGCTTGGGGTGCGAGCGCCATTTTGGGAGCAGCGCCATTTTGTGCGAAGACCAGTGCGGTGCAATCTGGGCGTGGACGCACTGCACACTTTAGGGGATGCCTCAGCCGATAAGAGGTACCGCAGGGAGGTTGTGCCTACGGCCCCTGTGCCCTGAGAGCATCTGGAGAAGCAATGCGGAGCCTACGGGAGTGGTGCCGGCAGCGGTGCTGCGCCCTGGAAGAGTGAGGAGGTGCCAGGGCATTACCGTGCTGCACAGGGAAAGCGGACCGCATGGGAACAGCACCCGGTGCCGGCAGCAGGTGTGGAGAGGCTGGCCTCCCTGACAACAGGGACGGGGAGACGGTCTGCGTCGGATCGGACTGCGCTCCTTGGGTTGATGATCGTGGAGGAGGGCCCCCCTGCTGAAAGTTCTGACTACGGACTTGTGCGTCTGACTTCACGCCTGGAAGCGGGAAGAGTCCTGAGCTTTGGAGACATGCATCTAACCGTGTCCGCCTCCTCTGAGGACCGCCCGTGGATGCCAACAGCGCAACAGCTAGCGATGGGCCGGCTGCGGGACAAGTCGCAGCACAGACAATCGAAAGGGTAAACTCTTGACCCCTCACAGGGGCATCAGAGTGGAAAGACGGAGCCGCAGGCGGCGGCTCTTGCTGCAAAAATGGACACTGTGCTCGCTGTGGTGGAGAGGATCGGCACCACCTTGGAGCAAACAAAGGAGTCACTAGAGACACGGATAGACAAGGTCACGTCTGATTTCACACTACTCCACGCGGATCACCGTAAGTTAACAGAGAGGGTTGCAACGCATAGCCAAACGTTCCAGGAGCTACAACCTGTTGTTCAAAATCACACTATAGCGCTACAGGACATGATTGCCAGGGTCCACGCCCTTGAAGACCGAGGAGGGCAGAAACCCGGAGCAGTATGTAGAGCGCTGGCTACGTGATCTCCTCCCCCAAAGGTCACTGTCACAGCAGTTTGTTGTGGAAAGGGCGCACAGAGTGCCCACACAGAAGCCCAATCCGGGAGCCAGACTCCGTCTGTTCCTCTTCAAGCTCCTCAATTATAGGGACAGGGACGTGGTGCTGCGTGAAATCAGGAAATCAGGTGATCTGACTGTGGGAAACAGTCGGGTAATGTTCTTCCCGGATTATACTGCAGCGGTGCAGAGAAGGAGGAGCACCTATATGGCGGTGAAGAGTCAGCTCAGGGCACTGGAGTTGCCCTACTCTCTACTGTTCCCGTCACGCCTACGAGTGGTCATGAAGGAGGGAGCTCGCTTCTTCGACTACCCCCCGGAGGTATGGGACTGGCTGGAGGAGTCGGGGCAATGGTCGGGAACAAGGCCTCCAGGCTCAGAGGTAGGTGGCCAACCGGAGAGGAGGTCAAGGCGACGTAGAAGGCGGGGGACACCTCGCTCTGAGAGGCTGGGCCCAGTAGCGCCCAGTCTGGAGAAAATCAGGATGGAACTTCAGGATGCCCTTGAGGCGGTGGCAACACTCGGGGCAGGGCTCAGCAGCGACCAAATGGAGACTCACACATGCAGTGACCGGAGGGCCAGTGGTTCGTCGTCTCCGTCCACCGTGATCTCTGAAGACATGAACTTGACTGTGGTGACGCCATAGACTGCTGATCTGCTTATGTGATATTTTAATGTTAGGTTATATCTCTGCATGACTGCCTAATGTGTATGCGCTGAGAACTGTTTTGCCTTCCTGGGCCCGCGCTCATGTTATTACACCATGCAGCACATTCGGGTTGTGCTTGCAGGCCAGGGGGATGCCTGCACATAATCTGGGGTTAGCTCATTGTGCAGAGGCGAGATGCGCAGTGGGGGTATTACCCCTGCGGGATCCCTCCCGTCGTGGCTTGTGCTGGGCCTGCGCGTTAATCTAGATAATGGTACATTGCACACCTCCCGCATATACAGGGGGCATGAGCAAGGGGGTACAGTGCAGGTATGCCACTGACATCACACACACCCCAACCAGGCACTACGCTAGAATAGCTCACCACTATTCGTATTCTTTATTGTTTTTGAGGTTTGGACGAATGCCCCTTTGGGGATCTGCCCCATTGGTTACACTGTTTATGGTTGTTCTCTTGTTTGTAAGGCAGCACACTGACATGTTTCCCTCATGCCAAGATCCAAACCTCCCCTATTGTGCGGTCCCCTCGTCTTTTGATGCGATAACTCACCCGGACACATGATGGCACGCACTAACATAGTGACCTGGAACATACATGGTATGCACACGTCGTTGAAACGTTACTCCATTTTCTCCTACCTTCAGCGGCACTCTGTTGGGGTTACCCTCCTACAGGAAACCCACATGACCCAGTCAGGGCTTGACAAGCTTCACAGGCGTTGGAGGGGGCAAATCTATGGTACTGTCTTCTCGGCGCACGCGCGGGGGACGCTGATCTGGGTGAGGGCGGGCACTCCTTTTGTCTGCGAAGAAGTGAAGGTGGACAGTGAGGGCAGGTACACATTGATGCGGGGGAAACTGATTGGTCAGGAAATACCGCTGGGATCCTTGTATTCCCCTAACGTCGACCAACCGTCCTTTCTGGCTCTGCTCACCCAGGTCCTCCACCCTTATGTTGGGCTCCCTTGGTTACTCGGGGGAATTTTAACATGGTACTGGATGTTCAGCTAGTCAGGTCTTTCCCTCCCCTGCGTGCCGCAGCGGTGGCGTCCAATGCGCAAGCGCTTAGGGACCGGCTCTCGCACTGGGAGCTGCAGGACTTGTGGCGCATATTACACCAGCTGATAGAATTTATTCCTACTATTCTGCAGTTCACGACTTGCATGTCCGGCTGGACAGGATAGTGGGCTCCCAGTCTTTGCTCCTGCTACTTGCGCAATCAGAATACCTGGGGAGGACACACTCCGAACATAACCCCCTGTGGTTGCAGATTAGTTGGGAGGCGGGTTGTCCGCCTGTGCCCACGTGGTGCCTCCAGCCTAGTGCGCTAGAGGATTCAGAGTTCCGCTCGTCCCTGGGCATGGCTGTTCTCGCGTTTTTCGACATTAATGAAGGGATGGCGAGCAGTGCAATGCTAGAGTGGGATGTCCACAAAGTGGCAGTCCGTGGGCATTGCTTAGGAGCCACCTGGAACATACGCAGGACGCTCTTGGTCTCACTTGTGCACCTAGAAGCTGAGCTATTGCGATATGAGCGGGAAGGAGAGGAAGCGGGCAGGCACTCACACAAGCTAGGAGACCGTTGCGCCCAGCATGCGGAGCTTTTGGAGCAGCTGAGGTGCCACAACTATGCGGCGCATACGGCCAGAACACATGCCAAAGCAGACAGGGTGGGCCGCCTCCTGGCTTGGCTGATTCGACAGGAAGAGCGATGCACCCCGATAGGAGCGCTCTGCACGGAGGGCGGAACACTGGTCTATACGCAACGCGAAATCCATCCTGCCCTAACAGATCACTACAAACAACTATATATGGCAAAGGGAATTGGCCCGGGTTAACTCCTGGAGGAGTTTCTAGACTCCATCCATCTACCCATGGCCTCTGAGGAGCAGAAGGAGTCACTTAATGCGCCTCTTTCATTAGAGGAAATTGGGGAGGCGATCCAGTCAATGGCTTCTGGGAAAACCCCGGGGCCGGATGGCTTGCCCACCGAGTACTATAAGGCTTATTGGGAGCCCCTGGTGCCATTATTGCATAGGTTGTACAATGCAGCGGTGGACGAAGGGTCACTGCCCCCTTCCATGCTGGAGGCGTTTTTGTTCTCCCTGCCCAAGCCCGACAGAGACCCCACAGTACTAGGCTCATATAGACCTCTGGCAATGCTCAACGTGGCCTATAAGATCTTCACAAAAGTGCTGGCAGAGCGGTTGGCACCGGTGGTCGCCCACTTAGTCCATGCTGATCAGAATGGGTTTGTCCCTGCGATGTCCACTTCACTGAACCTCAGGAAGTACTTCAGGGAGGCAGCTGAGGCCTCCCGGGAATGGCCCAGGGTGGGGTGCCTCATACTAGACCTGGAGAAGGCGTTTGACTGCCTAGAGTGGGGCTACCTGTCGGCGGTGCTACTGCGCTATGGGCTGGACATGGGGTTCTTCCATATGGTACGGCTGGGCCCCTACATTTCCGAATCGGTGGCGGTGGGCCGGGGCACCTGGCAGGGGTGCCCCCTGTCCCCGTTGCTGTTTGCACTGGCAATTGAGCCTTTAGCCGTAGCTATACGGGAGACTCTTGGCGACGGCATACCAATGGGAGACGCAGTCCATCAAGTGTCACTCTACGCGGACGACTTGCTGGTATTTATGAGGGACATGGAGCATATCCCTGAGCGCCTGGCCCAGCTGCTACACGCCTTTGCCAATATTTCGGGGCTCCGAGAAAATGCGGGTAAATCCTGCCTGTACGCTTTCAGTGCAGGGAATGCGGATCCGGGATACTGCCTCGGGGGTACAAAGGTGCCGTGGAAAGAAGACACCTTCCGATACCTGGGTATACAGATCTACCGCTGCCGGATTTCATCCTGGCCCCCTTTTTTAACATGCTTCATAAGATGCTGCAGGACTTTATCTGGGGCACCTCTAGACACAGGCTGGCGTTGGCGAAGCTGTATCTGCCGACGGATCGGGGAGGCCTGGCTGCTCCTCGTTTTGAGTACTACTACCTAGCCGCCCAGCTGCAGTGGGTTGCTCGCTGGCTGGCAGATAGAGGTAGGGACGATACAGCCACAGAACTGCCGCCATACTCACTAGAGTGCATAACCAGACTCTTCCACCCCACTGCTGCGATTGCGCGCCCAACACCGCCCCTCCTGGCAGTGGCGCATAAGTGCTTCCGTAGGGCTCTATACCTCACCTGCAACACTATCCCTTATGTGCCGGCTATACCTCAGGAGGGCTCGCCCAGTGGTGAAGGGGTACTTACGGCTCCTATGCTAACAGAATGGTGGAAGGCTGACATCCACACGCTTGGAGACCTGTATCGGGATGGGGAGATCTTGCCTTATGAATTCTTAGTAGTAGAAGAGAGGCTTCCACCAGGGAGGTTTTTAGTGCACCGCTCACTAATAGCGAAATTGACTGCTCGGTGGGGGGATGTGACCGCGGAGCCTAGTCAGCATTTAACTATGCAGTACATGCACGTAATGGGGAGCGGGAAGCACCTGGTCCGCTGGTTTGCGTTGTCGCCAAGGGAACACACAGCTGTTAGCTTAGGTCCACTTAGGTGCAAATGGGAACTCGATCTGGGGCGGTCACTAGCAGAAAAAAAATGGGAAAAGGTCCTTAAAAGCCCCATGCGCATCCCTAGAAATATGCGATTCTGCCAAATCCAGCTCTTCACAGAGCTTACCTCACGCCTGAATTGATCAACAAGTACTTTCATCGTAATGATGCACTCTGGTGCTGCGAACTGGGGGCGGGGTTCTTGCACATGTTGTGGAGCTGTCCTGGGTTGATCGCTTATTGGCGCGCAATCAGTGGGCTGCTGCAGAGCTGCACAGGCCGAACCATACCCTTCGACTGTCCCGAGCACATACTGCATCACTTTAAAAGGTCCCCCAAAGATAAGGTGGCGTCCCGGTTCTTGGATCTGGGGCTAGTGGTGGCAAAGCGTCTTCTTACAAGAAGATAGAAAGCGCATGACCCGCCGTGCGCGCAGGCATGGACTTCCTCATTCCAGGCATGGGCTAGGGCAGAGTGGACTGTCATTCGCAGGGAGAAAACGCTGGGGTTGCGGCAGGAATCTATAGCGGCCCATTGGGAGCGGATGCTTGTTGCGCTCCAGCGGTCGGGCAATGAGGAGCACACGAGTCAGGCGGAGGGTGCGGGAGGCGATCGCATGGGCGGATGCACACCACAGGCTGCTCCACTGACGGGATGATCTGGTGGCATTCTGCCTCTGCTCTCCCAGGGCATGGAGGCAATCCCAGTAGCGCAGCTATAGATGAGGGGGGCCCAGCGCGACCGAGGGGGGGTGGAGGGTGGGGATACCGAAGAAACTGTGAGGGAGTTAACATGTGCATGTGGTTTCTGCTGCTATCGTTATTGTTTCTGGTTTAAATGTATACCATCTGTTTGCATGCCCAGGATGCAGGGTCAACATTGATCATGCAGGCAGCTAAGAAGTCGCCACACCGGCCCTCACTAGTGGCCTTAAAGACTACACCAGGACTGGCGAGAAGTAGAATAGTTCGCTCCTGGGTGGGCACTATTTGTTCCATTTACAGCTATGTTTGTACGCCTGTACAACATCATGGCCATGCGCTAGCGCGTTGTTGAATATCCTGTGCATAATTGTGAGCTACTATTTGTGATGTTTGCGCTGTCAAGTGTAATCTTTAAACAATAAAAACAGATTTGACAAAAAAAACAAGAAGTTCTGCACGAAATACCTTTGCTTTGCTGAAAAATAGCTGAAGTGCGGTAACTGACGAAATGAAAGGTTTAATATAACTTACATGAAAGTAGCTTGAATCCAAAATAGAGTCATTTACGTTACGTGCGTACGTGCGTGGACACAGGGAAGACCAAAATTACAGTTGCAGCTGATATAGACATCGTCATAATGACAGTTGCAGCTGAAAACCAGTATTGCCGTTAACGGATCATCCAACAGCCAACGGTATTTCCAAGTAAGCCAAGACAAATTAAATTAACACGCGAAGCGCGTTCAAAAGTTAGACATTTAGTTGCACCACAGGCAGACAAAACATGTAGTAACTTGCCTGAACGATTTCTTTTGAAGAAGTTGAATCACAACATCAAAATCGTCACACAGCTGGTAATTTCTTGTATGCTATAACAAAGCAGATTCACACAAAAAACGTGTTCCCACATTAGTAACCAATTAATCCGTAGGTAGACAAATTAAATAGTAACTCACCTGATTGATTGCTATAGAAGTCCTCGTTTCACACCCTTCAAGTAGAAATAGGGCGGAAGCGGGCCTTTTCTTTTTAATTTTATCTCATCCTCGTCGCCATTTGAAGTGATAGAATACTGAAATGATTCTGCAGAAGCACCGGTAGATAAAAATAAGTGTATTTATTTCATAAATAAGGCCCACAAGCAGCCAGGAGAAGGTGTGACAGCAAAGGTAGAAGCTGACTAAGGAATACATGAACATTCCATGACATGTGCTAAATACCTAGCGGGGAATCTAAATGACGTAACAATGGCTGGACAACAGTGGGGAGTGTGGTGAAGTCAAACTATGCAAGGACTAACCTTACTGACAAGATCAAGTACAACAGTCGTGTCCACATCCTGTGATTCTGTGCAAATCACTTAATCTCCCAGTGCCTACCAACATTTTTTTTTTTTAAATGAATGTGTCCTTGTGTAAATAACCGGTGTGCATGTAAAGCGCTCTAATACCTTCGGGTCGAGTCTGCGCTATATAAATCTAAAAAAAAACAAGTATTTGCAATGCAATAGGTCTCGCATTTGTTAGTTTAAGCAATTGACATTGCAAATGCCAATGCTTTTTATTGATCTGTTTTTATAATTAACAAATAAATAAAAGGCATTGTCGTTTACAATTCCAATAGCTCAAACTCTTGTAAATGCGAGACCTATTTCATTTTAAAAAAGCCGCAAACATTGTCCCGGGCTGCTAAGAAAGTGAAAGCGCGCATGGCACGGTGAATTTTGCAGGAAAGCATGTGGTGCCTGCAGAAGGAGAAACTCATTAAAGAAAAATTGTGCTTACAGACTAAATAAGACCTACGTGTCGGCTGCCTGTTATCAATATAAGCAGGAATCCAGCAAGTTGTCAGGACTCTAATAATACCTTGCTCTTGGCTTACCGATTCTTGCACAGGAACAGAGATGTTAGGTCCCAAATCCCTTTCAACAATGCTGGTGGGTCTTACACAGAACCCTCCATCATTACCTTAAGGGAAGGGGGAAATTGAATAAAAGAACAAACAGAGAAGAGACTGGTCCTGCGTAGGGTTCCTCAGTCAGCTGCCTTCTGTACTGCTATTCTCTTCTGAAGGAATCCTAAAATGACATCACATCATTACAATCCTACCCTGCAATTATCTAACTGAAAACTGCTCTATAATCTTCTCACACCCACCCTTATACTTCTGGACCTTAGCTCCTCTTCTGATAGTAGTTGTGAATTTATTCTCCTCTAGTTAGTTGAAACTAGTGAGAAAGAAGACACAATGTATTAATTCTTGCCCCTAAAGAATCTCTACTAGAATTATTTGAGTTTGTAGTAAGACATTTACTTCACTAATAGTGGAGTCTCTCTCTCTAATGGGGGTTCTGTTTGACTATGTAATCTGATTATTCTCTTCAGTGTTAACACTCTTTTTCCTTATAATGTCTTATTCCGGTTTTGCAGGTTTGCTGTTTCACAGTTTTTAGGTAAGTATGGATATGCACATAAATATATACAGGTTTACATCTTTCTGGCATCACACATTCTGTTCAAGTTTTAAACTCTTTTCTTTCCTTGTAATTTCACAGTTTGGCTGAGACACGGCTTCTTGTCAGCTAGGTAAGTACAAAGATAATCTCAATTGCTCAAGGTTGTTATTTCTTCACTTAGCTTTGCCTTCTTATGCCTCCGAAATCCAGCGCCTCAAAACTCCTTTCAGCCCTCCACTCGATAAACTCCTCCTCAGACGAGCAGCGCTATTTCATTGACGTTTCTCACTGGACTCAGGACTCGATACTCGCACTATACCTTGCGAGACGAGTTCCAAACTGGTTTGTTCTCCTCAGCCTGCCACTCGATAACTTCTCCTCAGACGAGTGGGAATTTTCCTCTGACGTACCTCACGGGGCTCGGAACTCGCGCTTGACTTAATGCGCCGAGTTCCGAACTAGATACAGTTCTCAAGGTGTTCTGCCTAGCGGTTCTACTAAAACTATGACAGCTTAACTCAGGATTCTTGGCAAATCTTCGAAGCGAACTTCACTGACGGATTCCTATTGGTGAAGTGTGCATTCCACAGGCTGCTCACGCTACACATCGAGTTCACAGCCGCTGTGAACCGAGAGACTAGAACGCCCACTGTCACCTCTTTTGGCAACGGCGGCGGCCATCTTGTATCTCCAGGTTCGCACTCTCTTCGCCCACATGTCGCCAGCAGCAGACCGTCCTGTCAGTGTCGCGGTTGGGCAGCAATAAATGGAACCCAGAGTCTGGGTCCTGACAGTACCCCCCAACAAAGCGGGTCCTCTCTTTCTTGGTTTGGTGGGGAATCGTTGATGAAAGGATCTGATTAATCTAGGTGCATGAACATCGTTCTCTTGCTCCCAGGATCGCTCTTCTGGGCCATAGCCTTTCCAGTCTATTAAATAGTACAACTTCCCTCTAGATTTCTTGCAGTCCAAAATTTCTTTTATTTCATATTCAGTACCTGTTTCTAATTGAACTGGCTTTGGGGGTGATTGTCTTCTCAGATTTGCAGGAGACTTTTTTAACAATGATACATGAAAAACTCGGTGTATCTTTAACTTGGGTGGCAGTCTTAGACGATAAGTAACCTGGTTGATTTGTTCTTCGATTGGATATGGAACGATAAATCGAGGTTGAAACTTTCTGTTTCCTTTTAACCTCAAATTCCTGGTACTCAACCAAACTTGATCTCCATTAGCCAAAGACGGCCCCTCACGTCTCTTCCGATCAGCATATCTTTTATACTTTTCTTTGGCTACTCGTAGATTGGCTACAGCTCTTTGCTGAATTTGAAGCAGGTGTGAGATGACCTCTCTTACTGCAGGTACTGCTGTCTCTATTTGTCAAATGGTAGCATTTGGGTGCCTGCCATAGTTCAGGAAAAAGGGGGAATACCCTGTCGAACTGTTTTTGGCATTATTGTGAGCGAATTCCGCTGTCCACAAATAATCAGACCAATTTCCTTCTTCTTTTAAGAGGAACAGCCGTAGATATTGTTCTAGTTCTTGGTTTACCCTTTCAGTCTGCCCATCTGTCTCTGGGTGGTAACTAGTGGAGAACCTAACTTCTGTTCCCAACCCTTCCATAAAGGCCCTCCAAAAGTGGGACAGAAATTGGGAACTCCTATCAGAGATGTCAATTTTAGGAATTCCATGTATTTTGACAATCTGGGAGCTAAAATAGGTGGCTAACTGTTTGGCTGAAGGAACCCCTTTTAGAGCTGTAAAGTGGGCCATCTTTGAGAAGGCATCCACTACCACTAGGATGGTGTCTACCCTTGACTAATTGGTAAATCTGTAATAAGGTCTAAGGTAACTGTGTGCCATGGATAGGGAGGTGTTGGTAGGGGCTGCAATAACCCCTTTGGTGCCTGCCGTTCTGACTTCCCCTGCGCGCAAATCTCACATGACTTAACATATCTCTCAATATCTGATTCCATCTTAGGCCACCAGTAATGTCTTTTAATTAACTCCTCGGTCTTGGCATCTCCCTTGTGACCAGCTAGTTTGTCATCGTGACATTCGTACATTACTTGTCGCTGTAACTAGGTTGTCGGAAGGTACAAGGCATTCTGGTGATAAGGCATTTGCCGCATGATTTTCCTGTTGGCATCCTCCTCTACCCAACTCTGCATGGCCTCTGGACTCATGGCGTCTGCAATCGACTCTTGTAACCCAATGGAGATTGTAGCTCCTATGATCTTGTCATTGGGAATGATTGGCTGTATGTCTGTAACTGTCTTCTGCGACTCAGTACCTATCCTGGATAGCGCGTCCGCCTTTCCATTTTGAGCTCCTGGGCGGAACGTGATCACAAAATCATAGTCCGCAAAATACAAAGACCATCTCAGTTGTCGTGGTGTAAGAGTTCTGGCTGTTTTTAGAAATTTTAAATTGCGATGATCAGTAAACACCATTACTTGGTGCCGGGCTCCCATCAAGTAGTGTCGCCACTCCTGAAAGGCGTCCTTAATAGCCAACAGCTCTTTCTCAGTGATAATATAATTTATCTCTGCTTGGGTCAACTTCCTTGATTGATAAGCGACCGGATGCAGTTGGCCGGTGGTCTTATGTCGCTGTGATAACACTCCTCCCACGGCTTGATCCGATGCATCTGTCTCTACATAAAAAGGCTCCAACGGATCAGCGTGCAACAGAACTGGCGCCGTGGTGAAATCCTCTTTTAAAGAATGAAAGGCCTCCTCTGACTCCTTTGACCACTCAAACTTGCTTCCACCTTGCGTTGATCCATCAGAATTCCAGAGGGCGACAGCACGAAACCCAAGAACACCACCTGGGATACATCAAATGCGCATTTTTCTAACTTCACAAACAACGTATTCTCCTGTAGCTTCCGCAATACACCTTTCACTTGCTCATGATGTTTTGTCACCTCGGAAGAATAAATTAGAATATCGTCAATGTACACTATCGCACACTGGTTAATGAATTCTTTCAGGATGTCGTTGATGAAGTGCTGGAAGGCTGCTGGGGCATTGCACAGTCCATAAGGCATCACCTGATATTCGAAGAGTCCAAATCTAGTCCGAAACGCCGTCTTCCACTCATCTCCTTCGCGCATTCGGACTAGGTGATAGGCTCATCTCAGGTCGAGCTTGGTGTAGATTTGAGTTCCTTTCACTTGGTCTAGGAGCACCGAAATCAATGGTAAGGGATACCGGTTTTTCTTGGTTATTTTGTTGATGGCTCTGTAGTCGATGCAAGTCCGCAAATCTCCTTCCTTCTTTGGCACGAAAAATAAGGGAGACGAGACAGGCGACTGGGACGGCCGGATGAACCCGTTGGCGAGATATTTATCTAGGTACTCCTTGAGGTGTTGGTGCTCCTTTTCGGTCAAGGCATAGACACGACTGCATGGCAGGTTAGATCCAGGCCCCAGTTCTATCTTGCTGTCATAAACTCGATGTGGTGGTAAATGTTCCGCTTCTACTTCATTAAACACATCCGCAAATTCTTTATATTCCTCGGGAATTTCCTCAATGTCGATCACACACACAGAGTGTCCAGTGGAACACAAGGACATGGCTGGGTTGTTCCTTGCTCGTCCAGTCTCTGGATTAAAACAATTCTCATGACAATAACTCAAATCCATTACTATCGTTCTGGAGCTCCAATCAATCGTAGGATTATGTTCCGTAAGCCACGGAAGGCCAAGAATTAGTTGGAACTGGGGAGCATCTATTAAGTTAAACTGGATTTTCTCCTGATGTCCGTCATTTGCCGTCAATTCGGTTATTTCTGTGTGGCTCACAATTGGTCCCGAAGATAGGTTCGTCCCATCAACTGCACGAACTGGCTCGCTCTTTACCTTTCGGATTGCCTGGATTCCAACCTTAGCGGCAAATCTTAAATCACAGAAATTCCCAGTGGCTCCCGAATCAATCATAACTGATACTTCCGTTAGGGTGGTCTGTCCGAATTTAACTTCCATGGTCAGAACTAAGTGCGGAGCCGCTGACTGTAGTGTATTCGCCACTTGATGTTCGTGCGGAGTTATTTTTTGAATTGCACCCACCTGCTCAACTCCTCCCGCAGGTGGTGCTGTTAGTTTTCCTTCGGCTTGAAGGTTCCCTTTGGTTTCTTTGGGCACTCTCGAACAAAATGACTTCCCGATCCACAATACATACATTGGTTATTCGCCCTTCTTTTCTCTTTCTCCTCTTTGGTTAAAGGGGCTCTTATTGCTCCAATCTGCATTGGTTCGGCTCCTGAGTTAGTCTCTGAAGTTCTAGCTCCATCTGACCGAACCCTGTCAAATCTTGGAGGAATCAACTTAAAGTCTTTCTTCTTTTCTCCTCGCCTTTCTCCTTGGCGGAAATCTATCTCCAACACTAGATCTATGAGTGCTGAAATCTCGGTAGGCCGATTAGGAATTTGGGCTAAGGTGTCTGTTAATTCATCTCTCAACCCACGATAGAACACCGCAGCCCTCTTACTTTCTGGCCAATCCGTCTCCACCACCAACTTATTGAACTGTGCCAGATATGCGATTAATTCTCGATTTCCTTGTCGTAAATCAAGCAGCTCATTATCCACCACTTGAGATATCCTCCGTCGGTCAAAGATCCGTAAGAATTCTCGTTTGAAATCTTCAAAACTTCTCAACAAGGGGTCATCTCATGAAACTAAGGGCATGGACCACGAGGCCGCATCCCCACTTAGATATGAGAGTATGAAAGCCACTCTAGATTGCGTGTCTGGGAAGATCGAAGGACGGCACATGAAGTGTAATGAGCATTGAGAGAGGAATATCTGGGCCTTCTGTGGATCCCCACTAAATCTCCCTGGGGCTGCTAATGGTATGACTGGGGAGAGCGAATGTATCACTTGTGTGGTAGATCTATTTGTAGTTTCTAAAACTGGATTCATGGCTTCCCTCTCCAAACTACTAGGTTGACGTAATCTTAACGCCAATTCAGCAGTTTCTTTTCGGGCGCTAACTACTTCTTGTCTCAAATTTTGATTTTCCTCCCTAACCGCTCCCAATTCCTTTTGTATTGCATCTAGAATTGTACCTAAGGATTGGATATCTATTCCTTCCGCCATCTCTGTTCGGGTGCGAAGGCAACTTGGGCACTTCACTCTGTCAGGACTCTAATAATACCTTGCTCTTGGCTTACCGATTCTTGCACAGGAACAGAGATGTTAGGTCCCAAATCCCTTTCAACAATGCTGGTGGGTCTTACACAGAACCCTCCATCATTACCTTAAGGGAAGGGGGAAATTGGATAAAATAACAAACAGAGAAGAGACTGGTCCTGTGTAGGGTTCCTCAGTCAGCTGCCTTCTGTGCTGCTATTCTCTTCTGAAGGAAACCTAAAATGACATCACATCATTACAATCCTACCCTACAATTATCTAACTGAAAACTGCTCTATAATCTTCTCACACCCACCCTTATACTGCTGGACCTTAGCTCCTCTTCTGATAGTAGTTGTGAATTTATTCTCCTCTAGTTAGTTGTCACTAGTCACTAGTGAGAAAGAAGACACAATGTATTAATTCTTGCCCCTAAAGAATCTCTACTAGAATTATTTTAGTTTGTAGTAAGACACTTACTTCACTAATAGTGGAGTCTCTCTCTCTAATAGGGGTTCTGTTTGACTATGTAATCTGATTATTTTCTTCAGTGTTGTTAACACTCTTTTTCCTTATAATGTCTTATTCCGGTTTTGCAGGTTTGCTGTTTCACAGTTTTTAGGTAAGTATGGATATGCACATAAATATATACAGGTTTACATCTTTCTGGCATCACACATTCTGTTCAAGTTTTAAACTCTTTTCTTTCCTTGTAATTTCACAGTTTGGCTGAGACACGGCTTCTTGCCAGCTAGGTAAGTACAAAGATAATCTCAATTGCTCAAGGTTGTTATTTCTTCACTTAGCTTTGCCTTCTTATGCCTCCGAAATCCAGCGCCTCAAAACTCCTTTCAGCCCTCCACTTGATAAACTCTTCCTCAGACGAGCAGCGCTATTTCATTGACGTTTCTCACTGGACTCGGGACTCGATACTCGCACTATACCTTGCGAGACGAGTTCCGAACTGGTTTGTTCTCCTCAGCCTGCCACTCGATAACTTCTCCTCAGACGAGTGGGAATTTTCCTCTGACATACCTCACGGGGCTCGGAACTCGCGCTTGACTTAATGCGCTGAGTTCCGAACTAGATACAGTTCTCAAGGTGTTCCGCCTAGCGGTTCTACTAAAACTATGACAGCTTAACTCAGGATTCTTGGCAAATCTTCGAAACGAACTTCACTGACGGATTCCTCTTGGTGAAGTGCGCATTCCACAGGCTGCTCGCGCTACACATCGAGTTCACAGCCGCTGTGAACCGAGAGACTAGAACGCCCACTTTCACCTCTTTTGGCAACGGCGGTGGCCATCTTGTATCTCCAGGTTCGCACTCTCTTCGCCCACATGTCACCAGCAGCTGACTGTCCTGTCAGTGTCACGGTTGGGCAGCAATAAATGGAACCCAGAGTCTGGGTCCTGACACAAGTACAATCTAAATAATGTAAAAAATACTGAAAGTCAAATTCAAATTTCAAAGCTTTATTCGATTAATTGAAAACAACAATCATAAAAGCACATGATATAGCAGATAATAAACATTCATATATCGCTAGTACAGATTCCACTCAACAAGTTAAAATTAAAGCTACATGATTCAGAGATGAGTTTAAAAAAGCATACTTTTCCTCGCAGAAATGGCTTTCAAGATAAAAATCACAGTACGAAAGCAAATTTCATAATCATACAGAGAGAAGAGCAGTCGCATAGCTGATTTGACAGTTGTTATTGCCCTTTTTTTAAACAATGGTTTTAGATAAAATACACGAAGATGCAAATAAAAATCACAGATTAATAAAAAGTGGACAGTGCTTTGTTTTGTAATCCCATCACATGGACACGGTACAGAAGGATGAATTTTTATAAGCGGAAATGCCACCAGGTTATGGGCAATACCCAGTCCTAGCCTGGTAAGGACATACCGGTGAGACGGCCGAGTGACCGTAGTTAGGTAGATCTGAAAACCAGTAGTCTCGATATTAGAATAATAGTACTGGGGAATTGTTAACAACATATTTGCCTCCCTACGTGCTTCCGCCTTTTTCCCTAAAAACAAAGATTTTAACTCCTTCTTAAGGATGTCGGAGAGACTGGCTGGGTCTGCCAAAATATCCATATTCAGTAAAGCTCCTACTGTGGTCACAACATAATTAATCCAAGGGATCGAGAGCCTCTTGTCTAAACGAAGACAATCATTAATAATGTCTCTCGTAAAGCTCGTTTCTTTTTTATACCAAATTGCTCTCCAAACCATCAGAGGTCTTAAACTAATTAAGTCGGACAAGTATTCTATCCCTAGCTCATTATGTATTATCGGTGTAGAAGCTGATTGGGGTAGGCACAATAGTCTTTTCAGAAAACAATTCTCTTCCGTTTGCAGGGCCTCATAGCGACTATGCCCCCAGACCCCTGACTCATATAAAGCTATAGGGGCGCATCTCAGTCGATAAATTTGCAACGTGTCGTATATACGACGTTGTCCAAGCTTTGTTGCAAACTTAAAGACACCATGTGCGCTGTTGGACATCTTAGCTTTGACGTTCAATATTTCTTGTGTCCACAGGCCATTATTACTAAAGGTTATACCTAAGTAACAAAATTTGTTGACAACTTCAATCCTTTGCCCATCGATAAAAAAGGAACTGGACTTCCTCGGCTTACTTCCACAAATCATAATATAAGTTTTCGTGGAATTAATATTAAGTTTGTGTTCTTTTATAAACCCCGCAAACCTATCCATTAATTTCTGCAAGCCTCGGGGGGTTCTAGATAAAAGTACTGAGTCATCGGCATAAAGCAGAACAGGAATGGCCTGCCCGTCTACTTGTGGTGCATCGGAGTTAACTAACCTAAGCTCAGCCTCAACGGCATTAATAACAAGAGAGAAAAGGAGGGGTGCCAAAACGCACCCCTGCCTTATGCCTAGGTTAACACCAATACTATCAGTACACTCCCCGCCCCGGCCGAATCTGATACGGGTCGATAAATTGGAATATAATCTAGCCAGGAAATAAATGACCTCTGAGGGAGGACCCAGTTGAAGTAATGTCGGCCATAATAGGGCATGATCAACTAGGTCAAACGCGCTGCTTAGATCAGCGAAACAGAGAAAGAGCGAGCCCTTCTTGGCGCGCGTATACTTCCCTATTACGAGGTCTAAGTTTATGCACTGTTCGATCGTCCCTAATCCTTTTCTAAACCCAAATTGGGAACGGGCTAAGATTCCATTACTCTCCGCCCATTCCTCTAACCTAGCCAGCAACACCCGGCTCATTGTCTTGAGGGAAGAATCTAGGAGAGAGATATGTCTGTAATTCTTTGGGTCTGACCTAACTTCCTTTTTATAAATAGGTATAATCACCGATTCCCCCCAAGAAAGTGGGGTGCTTTCGGTCACTGCAGCGTTAAAAACTTTAACCAGTACAGGCCCCCATAATTTCGGGTCGGACTTATACAGATCGATCGGTACCCCATCCGTACCGGGTGCCTTACCGCCCTTACTACACCTGATCGCCACCTCGACTTCTTGTACTGTAATATCCAGCGGGGTGACCGGCCAGGGTTCAGTGTTCCTAGGGATTGCCATTCCAGTTGAGTTGAATATACTTCCAAAGTGTGACATCCAACTTTCGTTACTGACCTGGGCAGTGAGTACCGGAATGTCCTCATTCTTAAAAAGAGGGCGATTAACCACGTCCCAAAAGAGTTTACTATCTGACATCTCAACTGCTCTAGTCAAACTATCCCAGGCTTCTTCCCGTAGTTCTCTCTTCCTACGCTTTAGCTGTTCATTATAAGATGCCCGTAAGTTAGAGACAATCGATCTATTCCTTGGTCTTCTAGATAATGCTGCCTTTAATTTCCTCAGGGACTCAGTACATGCGTGGTCGAACCAACCGATCTTAGGTTTATTATTACCATGCTTGGTGGCTGTCAGGAAGTTATTGATTACAATATTTATCCTATTAAAACTGGATAAGATTCCCTGAGTGGTGAAATTCTCATCCAGGCAATCTTGTAGATCCGGGAGACATGCCGATACTATTTTAACCAAGAGTTTTTCTGAATTGTCTCCCCTCCATTTTATTCTATAGCCGTTGGATCTACACGGCACTATGTCGTTGATGATACAAGTATTGGGCAAAGGCTTAAGGCCCCAAAAAGTGATCTCAAATGTAATACAGTTGTAGTCGCTTAAAGCTAAATCCCTTACAACTGGGGCATCACAAAAGGGGCTAATATCATTAGAGATCAACAGGTGGTCAATGACCGTGGCCGAGTTCCTCCCCGTAAAGGTAGGGACGGAGTTGCCCTTGCTGTCTTTAGCAGGCTGGAGTATAATTAAAACAAACATAGCCAGAACCAGGTTCAACGACTCTCCATATGCATTGTGAGAAAAGTGAATAATGCCATCCCCACTATCATCGTTATACCCACAAGCCATGGTCCCTGATAGTATACATGTAGTGATGTTAAAATCCCCGCCCCAGATGATTGAGAAGTTCACACAGTTATCCTTACACATCTTATCCAAAGCCTTCTCTAGTTCCTTTACCACCAGGCAGCGGTATGAATCAAACACATTATTGTAGTGGTTAATCAACAATATGTTACGTCCGTTCTTATGGGATAACCACAGAATTTGTGAACGACTACCAACATTTTCATGCAAAACATTCTTTACTGGGAGTTTAACAGAGAGTAGGATCACCAGGTAACCTTTGGCTCTACCCATATTCGAGGCCTGGGCTGGTAGATTATAAGATGCAAAACCATCATAAATAATGTCATTCACCCACCAAGTCTCTTGAAAATATAATATATCATGATTGGTCATAAAGTCTTTCCAGCCCAAGCTATCTCGTTTTTTTATTCCAGCCGGCAATGTTCCAATAGGCAATATTAGACCATTTACCACTTATTTCGGTACTGTGAACGGGGGCTTCATCAATGCTTTTTGAGAGGATCTCCTGTGGGCTTAATTGGTTTGTGTTGAACAAAATACCTCCATGTCCATCAATTATAGTAGTATCTACGCCCCGGATTGCGTTTCCATCACAGGGTGGGGCGCTATCATTCCCCGCCCCTCGTGCATAATCAATCAATGTGGGCTCCACTAGCTGTGGTAACTTTATATAATTAGGGGGTGAACCGGACGCCTTATACTGGGGACAATTGTTCACAAGCTCATGCTGGGACTTGGACAGTCAGTCTACGGCTTCTAAGCAATTAAATCGGCTATAGCTAGCGTAGGTGTCAATAGGATACAAAAGGGCCTTGTTACCCCAGGCCCCCCTATCATTTTTCCTCCTTACTACTCTAGTCCATTCATCTGGGCCTCTTATGGGTTCTCTCTCATAATTCAGTGGGTAGAAAAAGTTTAGGGGAAGTGGCTGGATGATTGTATCTGTCTTATGATTTTCCCATGCACAGATATGGGTGACTGCCCTCGGATCTCTAAAGGTTACAAGGATACAATCACTGTTAATTGATTTGGCCGTTCTTCCCACCCAGGGGGTCCTCTTGACCATAATAATCTCACTTGATGTAAAGGGGGGGAGTTTTATTCACACTAAGCCAGCTTACCACTTTGTTCTTTAATGAGGCAAAAGATTCATAAACTTCCTCTTTTAAAGCTGGGACACCCGTAAGAACTACTACCAAGGGCTTTGCTTCCGGCGGGAGATCCGGATATGAAACTTTCCCTACCTGGTTATTAGTCTCTCGATCATTTTCCTTAGGCGGATTTTCCTTTGCTTTCAAGGGTGCCTTAGCTATAGCTGGACCTCCCTCACAGCCCCCGCGGGATTCTAACTTGGAACTAGGCTTGGGGATAGTTACTTCTTTTCTCGCTGGCTGGGTATTAGTAACTACTATCTCCGGTTGTGTATCTGTGCTAATGCCGTTTTCTAAGGGCTCAGTTTATTTATTTATTTATTTATTTGTAGTGTTTTATATAGCGCGAACAAGACCCGTGGGTATCAGAGCGCTTAACATAGGGGGTAGGTTACAGATTGAAAATATCATAGCATTATACAGAGCAAACATATATGAGGTAGATATGTGGCTGAGAGGGGGTGATTACATCTATATATTCCTAACGCATGTGCAATTAGCATTAAGAGGTGAGTAAGGCTTAGTATATGTCAAGGACAATATAGACAAACAAATGTGAGGTAGGGGTTATATTGTATTGGCTGTGCGATGCCGTTATAAGATCACATAGACATGAGGTAGGGTTATATAGTTCTGGTTGTGAGATACATTTATAGGATCACATATACATGAGGTAGCTATTAGGGTACAGCCAAGGCTTGTACGTGGAGACAGTCATTTGTCAGTTAATGATCTTCAAAATCTTCGTAACGAGGACCATCGTTCTTCTGGCATAAATGTTTATACCAGCGATCAGTGGGCTTCCCTATGCGGGGTATTTACTCATCATGTGGGTCTTCAATTCCAGTTTGAATGTTACAATATTTTGGATCTTCCTTATGCTTGGAGGGAGTGAGTTCCAAACTCTGGGGGCGGCTCCAGAGAACGCTCGGTCATAGGTCTTTTTCTTTCGGAAAAAGGCTGGCCGCAATAGCAGCTCCTTGACGCTTCTAGTTGGTCTGTTACCTCCCGATAGCTTAATTTTCTTTGCTAGGTATCTTGGCGTGTTGAAGTGAACCGCTTTGTGGGTAATACATGCCATCTTCATTTGGATTCTGGCCTCGTAAGGTAGCCAGTTTAGTGCTTTCAGGTGAGGAGATATGTGATCAAATTTCTTCGATCCAGAGATGAGTCTTGCCGCTGTGTTGAGACAAGCTTTTAGTGGTGCTGTGGATGTTTTTGGTAGGCCAGCCAGCGTGGTGCAGCCGTATTCGATCCTCGCGATAACTAAGGATTGGATAGCCAGTTTTAGATCCGCCTCTGAGATGAATGGTTTTAGGTTTCTTAAGTAGTTCAAGTGGAAGCGGGCGCTCTTAGCCATTGAATTAATGTGGGCTTTCATGTCGAGGTTCTCATCTAACGTGATACCTAGTGATTTAGCTGAGTTGACTAGTGTTGGGGAGCAGTTTAGCGCAGTCACCAATTTGGTCCATTCTTTTACTTCGGACTGGTTCCTTGGAGGTGAAATTAGCAGGAATTCTGTTTTATGGGCATTTAGTTTCAGATGATTAGACGTTAACCATTGCAAGGCCCTCTTTAGTGTCTCGTTCATTAGATCAATGTCATCAAGGGAGGCGATCTTTATGTATATTTGTGTGTCGTCTGCATACATGTGATATGATATCTGTGATTTTCGAAGAATTTCCGTGAGAGGTTCTACATACAAGTTAAATAGATCTGGGGATAACGTTGAGCCTTGCGGGACCCCAATTGCGTTAGGGCAGGGAGCTGAGATTTCTTGATTGACCATGAATCGTTGGGTTCTGTTTTGTAGGAAAGAGTTGAACCATTTCAACACATTTCCGGACAATCCCATCCTGTCCTGTAGTCTGGACAATAGTGCTTCGTGATTTACCGTGTCAAATGCTGATGACAGGTCTATGAGAATCAGTAGGCATGCTTGATTTTGGTCTAGGGCTTGTAGTGCATCATCGACAATATGCAGGATCGCTGTAAGTGTAAGGGGATACAATTGTTTCCGTTCTAGTAACCATTTTTTCTAATGTGTTAGTATTAGCTGCCACTACCTTTTCGAGCTGATCCAGTTTATAATTAATGATCTGTGTTCGCTCCAATAGGGGCAGCATTAAAGATTTCATCAGAATTTCGATTTTTCCTAAAAGGTCACTATTGCCTGTATGTTCAGAAACCATATTAAAAGGGGCTGAAAGCCTCACAGATGTATTTAATAAACTGGGGGTGGGAGTTAGACAACTGTTTTTAGATATTTTAGCTGGTTTCCCCATTGGGGTGCTCCCTCCCCGTTTCCTTTTGGTAATTTTGTTTGCTACACTTTGAGTATTCGTTGGGGGTGGGACGAGGTTAGGACTGTCGTGGCCGTTATTAAACTAATCGATGATCCTGTGGAACCACTTATGGATGTACTATCTATAGTATTCTCTAGGGTAGATTCAATTGTGCCTGATTCTACCGGCTTCGGACCACAGACGAACGTATCCGTTCGTCTGTGGTCCGCCAACCCAGGTACGGGGGAGACAGATGCACCAATAGCGCCCAGCGAGGAGCGCCTACCCGTCACCAGGTCAAGGGACAAACGCTTTTCTGTCTCTGCTATTTCTTTCTCCAAAATTTTCGCAGCCCGGCTAATGAAACGATCCATGGTCCCAGTAACAGCCCCCCCGGGGTAGATATTGTAACCTTTCACCCCTTCCCTGATTGCAGCACCATACTAATAGGATAGACGCTACCATTAAATAAAAAGCTGGAGGAATCAAGTAATGTACCTCAAGGAAAGTGGGTCCAGCCCGGCCTCTGTCGGCCTCAAACGGCCCGCCCTTTGCCCGGGCTTAGCCCGGCGCACGCCCGCATGGGGAGGGCCAGTTGAAATAGGGTAGGAGGCAGGGCTGATTAGGGAAGAGGACCAGCTGGTGACTTCAGCTATGAATGCTGGTCCTCGCAGTCCCCCACAGACACGTCCGCCCCACAGTCCCGGTCCAACAGTCACACAGTGGTTCCAGCAGCGGCACAGGGACCCGTGAGAAACATAGGAAATAAAGTCAGTCGCTCCAGTGGCAGGGAAAGGGAGGCTTCAAGCAGCGAACGCCCAAAGCGTGGATTTGTACTGACATACAATCAGTCCTGCCGAAAAATTACGGTGTTCCAAAGTCGAGGGTTCTAATGTACAGGGGGACACAGCTCCAACTCCAACTCCAGACCTGTAGGGTCGGAAGAGACACGGTCCTCGGTCAGCCCCCCTTTCGCCCGCTCATGAAGGCTGGAGGAGCCGGGGGCTTTGAGTCCTAGGGCAAGAGCTAGGGCTTAAAGCAACCTCCTAATACAGAAACACGGGCAGTATTTAATTTACGCTTGCCCCCTGCTTCAAGCCACTCACCGGTAGCGCCTGGTGGAGCGTGATGGAGCCCCAGTCCGCAGTCACAACAGTTATACGTCCATGGATTGACCGCAGTCTGGACCACCAAACTGCCTCTTAACCAAAGGTCGCCGCTTGCCAGGTCCTTCAGGAGTGCGGTCGCTTTTTTGCTTGTTTGTCGCTCAACCCCCCGGAACCACTTGCTAACAGCAGGCCCGCAAAGGGAGCAGGGGGGAGCAAAAGGAGAGCACCAATCCGTAGCTGGCTCCCGGAATTTTCTGGCTCCCGGAATTCGTGGCAGACTGTCTGTCCACAAGTATGCTGGCAATCCGAATACAGGGCTCTATGCAGGCAATCCGTGTGTAGTTCGGTGCAGTCCGATAGCCTCAACAGAGGGGGACCGAGTGGAGGAACGGGAGAAGACCAGTCGCTCTCAGCGAGTCTTGACGGCCTCAGCCCCGAAGGTAGCAGCGGGTAGCAAAGGGTAACGGGTAACGGAGGCCCTCAGCTCCATCCCGAAATAACCCAGCGATGGTGTTTTCCACAGCGCTCCGCGCTCAACCGCCGCTCTGCTCCACTCTGCTCCCGCTTGCACACTGAAAGTCAATATGGTCTCCATCCCTCCCCAAAAACCTTTGGAAGACTCCTTATGTAGATTTAATAGCATTTTCTAGAATGCCCTGCAGAGTGTTTCTGAATAACCTGGAAAAGCCTGGAAAAGGAAATCGGCTGCTTTCTGATACCTGAAAATGTGACACCTTATTGAACCTTGTTGCTTTAAACAATATTTGTGTAAATGTACCCAATTCAAGGGTTAATCTGGCCTAATTAAATCGTCGGCCTTAATCTCTCAATAAAAAAGAAACACTAAACTAACATGCAACCTTTGTTTTGTTTACAAACTGATCTCACTATTAAAAACTAGGGCAGCACGGCGTGTTTACATACCCTGACTTCTCTCGGTGGACCGTGGATGGCTAGCAGTGCCTGCATAATATCTGATGTCCTTCTCCCGCCTGAAGCAGGCACAAAATCACAGGTATAGGTACACTGACGTATACAGATACACTGACATAAAACATGCATACAGGAACAGTGAAAACACACGCTTGAGGTGCATACGGAGGCACAGATTTAAAACATGCAACAGAGACACACAAACCAGACATGAGTGCAGAGGCACAAACATAGGCCATGCATACAAAACCATGAAATACATGCAGGCACAGACATAAGGCATGCACGGAGACACAAACACGAGATATATACAGAGGCATATAACAGACTACCATCAGGCCAGAAGCATGTCATGCACACAGAAGACACACAGGAACAAACAAAGGCAATATGTGGACACCGAAGAGCAAGCAACGCATGCAAAGAGATACAAAGACATAAAAGAAGCATACAGACACACCACAACAAAACATGCCGACGAATACACAAAACAATGTACCCACGGAGCATGTCGACACAAAGTATACACACAGACAGCACCAACACACGCAGATACACAATGTACACAGGCACAGAGACAACACTTACACACGAGAACGTGCAGTCACAGAGCACACAGAGACGAGTGGCAGGGAGTACTCGAGTCGAAGACACACGTTGCTCGCTGATTCAGCGCTCCTGAGCAGTCTCCATCAAGGCACAGCTCCGGAACGTGAGCCATCATTCTTGCTGATAACAGAAACCTGCACAGCACACCCGGAGACACCGATAGGAACACAATGTGACCAAAACACCAGATGCTCTTTGTACCACACACGCAGCAGGTCTGTTGGACGAGAGCACTTCCGGTGTGCACCACACACAAGCTGCGTGCTCAGAGCTGTGCTAATGAACAAGGTCACACCAACCTGGTGTGAGCCAACAGGAGATGTTTGGTGGTTTGTAATGTGTTTTAACCTCTATGCACCATGTCGATTGGAGTTGGCGCGGATTAAAGGACGGCAGTAGCATACTGTCAAAGTCTGAGTTTATCATTTACTAATGTTGGTGCACGTTTAATAACTACGCCACACGAGATTCCCCGTAGACCAGGCCCTACAGAACTACTAGCTTTCCCTGTGTAATGTAACTGGTGCTCATCTAAAGTGCTCCTATAGCTTCCGCTCGAGTTAGCGCAAAAAAAAAAGCAAAAATAAAACGCTCTTGCTCCTCTTGGAATGGAGTAGGGCGATCATTAGAAAAGTGCGATTTTTACTTATGGGAACTGTGGTGTCGGGAACACAGGGGCAATGAGGGCCTATGCCACGAAGTGGGGCCTAACTACTTTGGGCAATAACTGACGCCGACACTCTCTGCTGGTTAGGGCCAAAGACCCCGAGCGTTCTTGCGCCCGTTTATTTATACCCAGGGGCTACTCCGCCCCTGAGGTGTATGCGTGCATGTGTGCGTGTGTGAACGGGCCGGGTGGTTCCGTTACTACAGGAACTAAACCATACACAACATAAAGGCATCTTTCTTTCTAAATAACAAACACAATGAATTAAAGTTTTTATTTTACCTTTAACTGTTTTTTCCTTCTCCTGAAACAGGTCTCTGTTCTGCTCGATTATGGTGTAGCAACGTAAATAAAACTGAAACCGAGCGAGAGGTGGAGCATGCAGACCTCGGCACTAAAATCACAGCCAGCAAATGTTGACCTTTAGAAGGCAGCTTAGAATTATGCACTGTGTTCAGGATGAAAGCCTATACACCTACGGATCTGTCCATGATCGCCCACAAATTGAGACCACTCGCTTTCTCATAGCAGAAAAGGCCACTTTATTCAGGATATGAAATTCATAAATTTCCCAACAGATCATCAAGCATGTAAATTTGGCATTTGAACCGAAACCATTTCTTTATTTATTTATTTCCTTTCATTATAAATTTAGACTTTATACCGAAACCATCAAATAATCTCTTTTCTTGTATTGAACTCATCATAACTTCCCCAACATTTTCTTTCCATTTTTTCCCCTCCATTGTTCTGTATAATTCCCCCTATCTAACTAATAACTGGAGGAGCCGGCTCTAGACCCCTCCTCCCTAGGGATTTTACGCCACCCAGGAAAACCAAAGAGTTTTCCTGGCCCCACCCCAAGAAAAAACAGACCTCTTTTATAATTTTGAATTGCACCAAAGATTCACTTGGAGCTCTTGCGCTAGCATGTCTCTGATTTCAACCAAATAGTAGGCCATGCCTAACTGAGACAAATGAACTCCGTCATCTCGAAAAAGATGAGTCTCGCTACTCGAGATGTTCTCATGCTGTTAAACCCCAATCTTCATCACTTTACAAAACACCCTCATGGCTTTATTTAGTTTCCTCCTGGCCTTCTCGACTGCTGCATGTGACCTGGTCTGTCGCCAAGATTGTCTGTATATGAACTCAGTCCAAAACAAGCGAGTGGTCGACCAATTCAATACCCTGTCAACAAAATAGTGTCCTTGGAAAAACATCCCCAATAAATCAAAGTCAGTAGGGTGAATTGGCATTAACCGAAAAGCAGACTGAATATCGCATTTCACCATTTCAGCTCCTTTTCCCATCCCTGTAACTAGTTCCATTGCCTCATCCACTGTTGTGTAAGATACTGAAGTGTCCAATTCAGATATAAAATCATTTATAGATCCCCCTTCTGGCCAGGATAGATGCTAATTCATACGATATTCACTAGCATTTTTCTTGGGAATGACCCCAATAGGGGACACGATCAAGTTCGGCAAAGGACAATACATGAAAGGGCCCGCTATTCTACCTGCTCCAATTTCCATTTTCAGTTTTTTACTTACCACCTCCGGCATCTCTTTCGCCGAACGCAGATTGTCAGCCCACCTCTGTTGTCTAGGCCCTTGATACCCCAATTTGAAACCTTCCAGAAACCCCCAAAACAAACGGGATGCTGCCTCAGTATCGTGATATCTATTCAACCATGGCACCAAGCTAGTCAATCTAATGGGAGTAGGCGCCTTTTGGGAAAGGAGGGAAAGGGGCGCCTCTACCTCTCGCTGCCCAGCCACCTTGCTCTGGAAACCGCTGTTGATCACCAACTCTGTGCCCACTGAAACCCCCCGCTGGGGCATTACATTGCGTGAGTGGATGACGCCCCCCGCAATGGAAACAGTCGTGTTTAAAACGACACACTGGTCTGTTGCACATCCCTCTGTTATAATTCCAACAGGCCCCTGTACCTGATGAAACACCTCTTCCCCATGTACCCGCTCCAGATTGAGCGGGACGCCATAGAAAGGGCCGGTAGGGGACTGGCAAGCCGCTTGCTGTGTGTGTCGTAGCCGATGGATGTGATGTGGACATCCATTGAAGCCAAAGCTCCGAGTCTACGTCACCCCACGGCTTCTCTACGCAAATACTAATACGGGCTCGAAACTCCTCATCGTAATTAAGCCAGGAGTATCCCCCAAAGTGTAACTGAGCCTTCCTTACTATGTCCATGTATTTGTAAAGAGCAACGGACCTTTCGGGGTACCGTTCACAATAGATGCTCGCGTAGATCAAAAATGCGGAGGTCCAGTTCTCAATCGTACGAGGTACCCTGGGATGTCGCGCTAACTCCCATTCCTCCTCCTTGGAACCTTCCTTGGCCTGTATGTCTCGATGCAGCAATTTGAATATGTCCACAAACTCGTGATTCCATATCCGCTGCTTAGTTTTTTCTGACAAATGGGACCCCAGCGGCATCGCCAAGCCCATATAAGGCATCCGCTGCCTAACATTGAGAACCTGTTCTGATGCTGCCTCTCGAGCCTTCCCTCCTGTTATAACAGGCAACTCTTGAGGTAAAACTCCTGCATTTAATACATTCTTCGGAAGCAAAGTACCAGAAACTGCCAGAGCACCTGGCCCAACTGTCCTCCCGCCTTCCCTTCCCCCAACAACCTGCACCATAGGTAACTCTCGTACATTCCCCGTGTCATCTCTACCCTCCTCCCATACCATCCACCACTGATGCTTACCGCATGGTAGCTGTCCTGCCCTCTGTTGCAATTCAGTCTGAGACATCCGCTCTTGATAGTCTCTCGGGGCCACATTCGCCACAGAAGAGTCCGCACTTGACTTCTGAAACAACAAAGAAGAATTTGTTGCCCCCCCCAACCCTGACTTCTTTACCCACCATACCCACTACACTCTGTTTTGAAAGTATACTCTTTCTGCTCTTCTTTGCGCTTCCCACCTGACCCCCTACTGGCTGACAAAACTCACTCCTCACCTGACACCCTCCACTAGAACCTGGGCAAGCTCCATCCCCCACCCCTGTCAAAATTCGACCAAAACAGACCAGAGCTCCGCTCCTGAGACTCGTCTGCTCGCAAAAAATCCGCTCTAGATTCGCTGGCGTATACTTTACCAAGCTCCGCAGTGTACCGTGACACGGTAGGGGCAGCCGCCTGAACAGATGGCGCATTCCGAACACCAACCATCTGCGCCTCAGCCATGTCGCGTGGTATTCTTGAGGTATGAACAACCTCCATGGGAGCCTGAACTCTAGCTGGAATTTCAGTGCACATGGGGCGCTCAACCCAATGCGACTGACTGTCTCCACTTCCAAGTTGTATATTCCTCTTGTGTTGCGCCTCATACGGTGAAGGGCGGGCACGCGGAAACATATATTGAGTGTCCCACCGCCTGCTTTCCTGTTCTGCACGCAATGTTCCCTGTCCTTGCTCCTGTTCAAAATCGTCACCCGTCTCTGAACCCACAGAACACTCCTCCTCCACCTCAAAATGACTCACCTCCTGTGTCCCTTGTACCATTGCGTCATGTTTAAACACTGGAGGACCCACTACTAAAGCCATGGGAAACTTCGCAGCATTCTGAGGTGGCTGAATCTGAATCCTTTGACTATGGGGGGCATGCGAAAGTTGTGTATCGTAGACCACTTCATCATCCTCGCCTTCACTTGAATACGCCACTAACGACCCCGACCCCCCTCTCATGATGAACCTCTGAGTTACGCTATTCTGTCCATTATCAAACCCCGATGCCTCACTGACAGGAATACTATTCAAGGGGTGAGGAGATAATGCCAAACACTGCGCCCCCAAACCATCCTGCGTAAGGGCTACCTTCTTTACCGTCTTTTCTTTCCCTTTCCTCTTCAGGGAAACCTGCGCACCACTCGTGGCAGCTCTCGAAGGGGTTTCCTCCACCAGCATATTCACCTCATGTCCGCTTTGCCTGTTACCTAAAGCACTCACTTGCTTCTGGTGTGTGAGGGACGACGCTCTTCGTGCTGGCACAGTCTTACTCCCCTCACCATGACGCAAAGCATCCTCAGCCCCTGCACTCAACGAACGAACGCGCCCTTTTTGTTTCCTGACAGAAGCCGGTTGACAGGCTTCAATTGCATACCTCACTCCTTTTGCCGCTTGTCTCTGTGGTGGGCGTTTTGGAGGCATCATTTCGTCACGCGCTGCCTGTGTCAGCATGTCTTCCCTGCCCTCCTGCTGTATCACTCTCAGGGCTGCTATAAGTTGTTCACTCATTTCCATTTCAGGAAATACACGTACTTCTGACCAAATGTCGTCTTCTATTATAGCACTAAAAACGATTAAATTGCCTCTCTCCCCGATTCCGCTAAGAAAAACTAAACGCCCTCTCTAAAACTCCCTGCGCCTAATCTCCTCAGCAACTACGCTATGCTAACTGCCCTGACGCTCTCTCTAGCGCGCTCCTGGACCTTACCATTATGGGTGAAATCCGCAGGGGGAGACGTCTCGCGCCGCTCACCCCTGCGGGGCCAGTACCGCAGTGGAATGGACTTGCGCACACCAGGAGGTGAATACGGAAGTCTGGATGCAGGCTTCTCGGTCTGTGGATAGGTAAGAAAGTTCCCCTCGGACACAGATTAACCTGAAGAGCGGACGGAAACTGTAGTTAGACATTGCTGCTTTCGGAATAACCGGAAGTGAAGCATCGCCTCTACAGCCAACAATAAGCCCGATAAGAAAAGCTATGATAACGTTAAATGAATGGGAAGAGGCAGGAGAAATTAAGCGGCACTAGGCGGAGTGTCTCCTAATATACAACCTACGTAATGCCTCGTAGAGGCAGCTCATGCACTGCCCTATGCAAGACCTAAAAATGCTAGCATCCTATCGATCTCAGTTTCTTAAAGCATTCTTTGCTTTCGTTAATTTATATTGAATTGCATATCAGGTATACACATTGTTTATTATTTCTTTATGCAAATAAAGACGTTTACAAAAGCATGCAAAACATGACTGCTGTCATGCAAATGCCACTACGTGACCTTTGAAGTTGTGGCCTGTGTATCATATAAAACCTCTGTAGCATGAGATGAAAGTGTACTCTTCATTAATTAAATCATTTGCTTCTTTACATTCACAAACAAGCCGATTGGCATTTACGGTTTAGATATTAAAACATACTTTGAGTGCCAGGATTCAATTTATATACAGGCTTGTTTGTATCTTATCTTTAACTAAAATCTATGCAGGGGTAGACTATGGCTGCAAAGTCACTTCCTCTGACATCACTTTGTGCAATGTCACTCCATGAGTCGTCCATGTATGACATCTTGTAACTAGTCTCCTGCTTATTGTTTTGTTTGGAACGTGTGCCATGACAATGTGTGTGTGTATATGTATGTACACTTCAAGGACTAATATTCGTCAGTTATCTAATAGTTATTGATCACAAATGTGCACTATGCGTATAAAATTAAGTATCCCCAGAAAAGGATGAAGTCGCTTCAGTATTTAGCACTACAGTCAGTTGAGTCACGCATCTGCCACAGAATTCCGTTTGCAACCATACATGATTTTATTTCCAGTTAGACCATCTCAGCCGATCTCCTTTCTGAAGCTGAAAAATGAGTACCTTCGAGTCACATAAACATAACACATCATATTTATAGGTTTGTTGGACCAATGGTAACTGTTATTGTGTTGCATTTGTAATAAATGTCTTTGAAGTTAGCTTTCCTAGGTTTTTGCGTTTCAGAAAGTGAAATGCTGTAAATAATTAACTTCTAGTATGTGCTGCATCAGCAAAGTGTGGAGGCCTCGTGAATGGGTTGTTTACACACACTTGCTGAAGCCTGCACATGTGCTATCTAGCAAGCCACGAGAACAGGAAAGGCCTTGCCAGACATCAAGAGAATTTAATGCTGAAAATAAAACAACCTAATTCGGTGGTTGGGGGCATCGGATAGTAAATAAAGATAAAAAAGAGGGAGTAAGTCAAAGTTTTGGGCAGCAGAAAAAAGAAAGAGCATATGGGAAAATAAAAAGTCAGGTAAGAGAGTGAATTCACTGCTGATGTAGATTTGGAGACACCAATGGAACGTGCAGCAGAGATGGCCAGCAACAATTAGGGGCAACAAAAAGAGAGAAGCGAAGGTACACTGAGAAGTACACCCATACCGAGGGCCAGAAAGAAAGAGAAGTAAACGTTAGGAGACACAAGGAAACAGTGAGCGAGAAGAATGTAAAAACATGGAGGGATTGACAAAAAAGACGCGGAAAAAGCAAGGGTACGCTCAAGTTGGAGAGAAAGGGAAGCAAGAGTAAACAAAACAATTCCACTGTAAAAAGTGTAGCGGAGGGTTGTGTGGGACAAATGGGAGCTCGATACGTGTGGGGTGGAGAAGAGAAGGTCAAGACAGGCAAACAAAAACAAAAGAGGAAAGCTTCATGAGTGCAAGGATGCCTGCGTTGGCGCAGGGCAGCCAATTGGGCACCAGCGAAGGGGAGAGCACAGGGATCCCTCATATTGTTGTAAATATGACGCATCCCTGTGCTTTGAAAGTAACGTAGCACGGCAAAGCCAAATGGCTTGCAGCACAGCGCTGCGTTAGTTTCTTGTAAATAAGGCCTCGGTGTATTTGTGAAGGAGTATTTCGCAGCATCTTGGAATTAATAATATGAGCATGTTACCCAGCGTAGAGTACTCATTTTGTCCATCTTTGAAAGATAAAAGGCTGAGTGAGTGTAGTGGCAGGATGCAAACCTTTTACCAAGCACAGATCTCCCAGAGAATGAATTAGTCCAAAGAGGCACCAGGCAGGTAGAAGTACTTAACATGCCTCAGTACAGTATATTGACAGGTTTGATTACAGGGCAAGTCCGCAAAGTTGCTGGCAAGACTTGGGAAGCAGTGACTTTGTAGGATGCCCCCAGGCACATAGCCATGTTTGCTCACCTAAAGTAATGAGCAAAGTTAAAAACTAGAAGACTCCTTGATTTCATAATATCCTTAGTGCAACAACACCAACTGTTGCATGGCTAAACACTTATAAGGTCCCAAAGGCGAGACCTATTGGCTATGCCAATGTTTGTTTTACTTGCCTACCTTCAGTGGTGCAAAACACACTCGTACCAGCATGCTATGTGTATCTTTACTCCCAGTTCCCTCCTTTCAACCCCTATTGTGTGCATCTGTAATCCCAGTTGCCACCTTCAAACCCTGTTGTGTGTATCTTTGCTTCCAGCTTCCACCTTCCAACCCCAGGTGTGAATCTGTATTCCCAGTTGCCACCTTCCAACTCTTATGTGTAACTATACTCTCAATTTCCACCCTCCAGCCGCTCTTGTGGGTATCTGTACTCCCAGTTGCCACTTTTCAACTCCTTTTGTGTGAATCTGTACTCCTAGTTTCCACCTTCCAACCCGTTGTGTGCATTTGTGATCCAAATTGCCACCTTCCAACCCATCTTGCGTGTGCCTGATCTCAGTTGCCACCTTCCAACTACTGTTGTGTTTATCTGACACCTCCCAAAGTCTCCTTGTCTAGGGAAGAAGTAGTGTGACTGCATCTTGTTGGGATCCAGGCCTCCCAGGCTCTATGTAGCTGTTACTCAGTTCCCGCGTTGTGAGTCGGTAGCTCTCTTCTTGATGGAGTCAGGATTTCCGTGTCTCAGAGTCTCTCTCTGTCTGTTTCTTGGTCTCCATGTCCGTGTCTTCCGCCCAGTGTGCGTCCATGTCTCCCACTTCTGTTAGCGGGCTAATCTTCCTGTTTCTGTATTGGGTAGTCTAGGACTTGTACCACTAGATGTCGACAGTTACTACCAGGGGATTGGCTCTGTCCCTATGTCCATGGTTCACTGGCCCAGTGCCATTGGATGTGCCCTTCTTTCTTGTTGCCCCACTCTCCTCCTGTCCGAATTACATTTCCCAGTCTCTGATCCCGAGTACGTATCTTCCTGCCCCAGTACCATTCTCCCTGCCCCATGAAAGTGACTTCCCAGTCTTAGATGCTGTCTTCCTATCCCAATGTCAAAGGCTGTTTTCCTCCCCCAGGGTGTGGCTGCGAGTTTCAGGCTTGAGTGTAGCTCTGCCCAATTCCCCTTGTCTCTCCTAGTGTCACAATGTCTGTACACTGTCTACACCCCCCAGGATATTGCAGCATGGATCATTTTCCACATTTTGTGGGCAGTTTTGTAAAAATCAGTGCATTTAAACAAAAAAATGCCGATTTTGCAGTTTACTTTTTGCAAATTGTGAAATCCTAGAGGTCTGATTGGTATAGTGCACCCAGCTAGAGGGGTGGCTGATCAATTCCTGGGCAGTGGGTGGTAGGCATGGCCCACAGGGATGTGTAAAAAACACTCTATACACCTACGGTCTTGTTTTGGTTATTATTCCTGTATATGATTATTTCACTTACTCCCCTTATATCACTATGCTCCATCATATAGCCCACTCCTTGTTAACTCAGTTTTTTTTTAAAGAAATGAATTGTGTTTACTATTTGATTCAATGCCTATTATACTTCCCATGTTTGACTAATTTTTTGATTAGTTACCTTTCCCTAAAATTGTAAAGCGCTCTGATATCCTTCGGGATCAAGTTCGCGCTATATAAAACTTTATAAATAAATAAATAAATGCTGCACAGAAGATGAAACATTCTTTAGGGTGCAGGCCTTTTGCTGTTTCTTATTCACACACCATGCACTGTTTCAATGCACAAAAATGATTCACGCTTTCTTTCACACCCAGTACGTAGTAATTGTGTAGCTCTTCAAATCCTTGTGGCACAGCACCCAGGATAATGTGCTGCATTGCTAAACACTTCTAAAGTCCAAAAGGCGAGACCTATTGGCTATGCCAATGCTTGTTTATTAGATTTACCTGTTACCGGTCTGTGGCGCTTCAGAAGGAGGGACACTGACTCGGGAGCGTGGTAAAGAAGGTTTTATTTTTATAAAGGTCTTTTTTCGTCTCTGAGTGAGTCTTTCACGGGCTAGGGCTGCCGGATCCAAGGTGTCAGCTAGGGTGTTGGATCGTCCTGGACTTGCACGCCTGTGCTCTTGTTCTCTGGGGGCGCGGTCGTCGTCCCTTGCGGTGTTCCAGCGCCACATGCGGGGGAGAGAAAAGAGCACTCTCAGTAAGGCGTTCAGGAGAGGAGTGATACCCAAGCGGGGGAACCAGGGAAGTGAGGACACCGGTGCGCCTATTAACACTCTGTGCTCGGTGCGGTGAAGACACTAGGTAAGGGCAGGTCAGGTAGGCAGGAAGTAAGGTTCGGGGAGAGAGATGGTGGCGGGGAAAAGTAGGGACGGGTCAAGCATGCAGGGAAGAATGGGGGTCTTTGTACAAGTTTACACGGAGGCGCCCCGCCTCCCCAGCCACCCGGTCACGCACCTGGGAGAGCTTCACTCCTCCGTGAGCGTGGCTGGGCGCTGAGCGGAAACTTTGGCCTCCTGGCTCTGCTCCTCTGTTCGCCTCGCTTCCTTCGGGCTTCTCCACGTCGGTTCGCTCTCCCCTTTTCTCCACGTTGGCTCGCTCTCCACTCTTCTCCACGTTGGCTCGCTCTCAACTCTTCTCCGCCTCGGTGTCGATGCACACCGCTCTTCCTCCTTCCGGGCTTCTTAGCGGCCTCTTTGGTTGCACGTCATCCAGGGGCATGTCCGGTTCTCCTCCGCTGATTGGTAGGCACAGCATTGACGCTGCAGGGGGGCGTGTCTCTGCCTCGAAGCCGGCCCCGTAAAAGGTACATTCCTCTCCTTGCGGGCCGGGCTGCTCCCACCAGCTGACAGAGTCCGTCTCCCACGGTTCCTGAGACGATGAAAGAGAGGCAGGACGTGAGTTAGGGTTCCACCAGTCATGAACCGGAGTAGTGTTTGATTCCCGCCCGGCCTCCCTGCTACACGGCCTCAATAACACCCCAACCAGCACTTTTGTATTTTTTCTAGTACAAGCCTGTTTGTTAGAAATCTTTAGATGTTAGGAATTGCTGGGGAACTCCTAGACCGTTTTATGTCGCGCCTTGGCGCCACAATTGTATTGGCTAACAGCTTAGCACTTGCATTGCAATCTCTTATAAGGTCCCAAAGGTGAGGCCTATTGGCTATGCCAATTCTTGTTCCATGTGATGTTAAGTCAAAACAAACAACCTTGCACTTTACACGTTTCTGTAAATTCTATATGAACTTAGGGGAGCAGTTTTTTAAACCCCACTTAAGAATATTAGTGACGTTAGAGAGGCTTTTTTTTTTAGATTTAAGTAGTTTAGAGGATGTACATGTTTGCCGTGCAGTAACATCCTTTGTCCTAAAAGCATTGTCTGAAAGGAAGTGTCTTATTTACCTTGACAACTTGAATTAGGAATCTAATTTTAATTATTTAACATGGATGTAATAGTAAGTTATATTTTAGTTATGTGTGCCTGATTGTAGTAATGTATTTAACCGTTCTATTTATCATGAGAATCTGAATTACGAATTTATCAGTTCATTGATTTGGAATGATACCGTATTGTAAGAGTGTTTGTAGTAAAGTATTTACAAGGTTGTATTTATGACAATCTGAACTATGAACTCCATGCCAATCGACTTGGATTTGTATTGAAATGTTTATTGAACTATATTTGTATTGACGTACTTTGGTTTTTTGTGATTATAAACCAAATAAAGATTTTTGAATTAAATTGAATAAAATGAATGGGAGATGGGAGATGGAAGATGGAAGAAGGAACTAGGGGTTTCTCTTCTTAGTTAGCTCCATGAAGCAAAATAAGCTGGGCTGTTTATCAATGACCATTTACCTTGAACTGGCGAGTTTTCAGCACCTTTACAATGGAGGAATACTAAAGCGAGTTTGATCTGTGGTGGTTGGTGGGGGAGGAGGGGGGGGGGTACAGGGTGTGTCCTCTAACTCTTGATACGTAGCTTGAGAGAGCTTGTTTTATGGACGTTTGCTTTCTGTACTCCATACTTTTTTTTTTTTTGAGTTCAAAACTGCTTTATTGCACAAGATGAGACATAGTACACAGCTTATTGCGCCTACAACCCGGAGGCCAGCAGCGTAGTGCGGTAACCATAACACAGCCTCGAGGCCGGCATCCCTGAGGCCCGGCGGCGCAGCACATCTGTGAACGAGGATGGCGACACAGCCGGTGTTGTGGGGCATTGAAGGATGAGCAGCAGCAGAACAGTGTTTTGAATTTTTTGTACAGTTACATAACAGTAAAAAAAACTCCCCAACATTGAAGAAACTAAGAGGCAATCCACTCTCGCTCGGAAAGAAAAAGGTATCTAGCAGATGTGGTAACCCAGTCAGGCAAAGGCACGCATGTCACAGCAGTCGCATCCCACCAATCCCAACAGCCACCCATCAGTACCATAAAGAGCGACATGTGAGATGGCACGGAATGGTATGTGATAGATAAAATGAGAGTACGTGCCGGGAGGGGTTTCAGCGGATCCCTCAACAACAGGGGGGGGGAGGCGCCATCAGGAGGGAGGTCCACGATGCTGGGCATTGCGCGGAGCATGGAGGGCAGGCCGAATCGCCAAGTCTCAAGGATAATAGGTCCCTTCAAGGACCGTCCAGAATGAGAAAGGAACGTACGAGTAGGAATAATGGTTCGAGCTAAATGTCAAGTCATAACGTCAAACAGCAGCATGGTTTTCTTCAGGCACGTCTGCGTCATCTGAGCGCGCGAGCAAATAGCTCACCAGAGGACCCCAAATATCACTAGGTCGGCTTAAGATGGGCAGCAACTCGGTGAATGTAGTATGTTGGTCTTGACAATAGGTCAAGTCAGCTAGCCAGTCCTTAAATTTGGGCGCCCTACCTCGACCCCAACGGCTCGCCACCCACCTCTTTGCCAAGAGGAGCGCGGTATCAACGAGCTTCCGGCAAGATCTAGGGATCTGCAGAGTATACCCGAGAAGTGCCACCAAGGGGTCCAGGGGCACAGCCTCCCCCGTCATCTCCGCGAGGGCACCTGTCACCTGTTGCCAGTAGCGCGCTATCTGAGGGCATTCCCATGCCAAATGCAGAATATCCGCATGTTCGGCACGGCATCGCACACAGCGATCATCATCTGCCAGGCCAAATCTACGTTTTCTCACCGGCGTGTAGTACGTCTGCTGTAGGAATTTTTAATGTATGATTTTCAATCTGCTGCTGGCGGAAACGCGGGAGGTAAGGGCACAGCAGTAGTGCCATTGCTCGTCAGTAATGTTAGTAGCCAGTTCAGCAGTCCAGCGCGTCCGAGCACCAGATTCCGGCATCGGAGCTGCGCCTCTGAGCTGACGGTAAAGGCCGGAAACCAGATGGGCCCCATCCTGTGAGCATAAAAGGAAATGAAGCGGAGGCAGGACTTCAGGTTCGTCGGGGAAGTCAGGTAATATTTCTCTCATCCCTGCTCGTAAGCGTATGTAATAAAAGAGCTCAAGAGGGGTATGGCTATGTGTCGCAAAGAAGAGTTCCGCCGATTTAAACTGACCGTTAGCGAACAAGTCACCCCAGCAGGTGACATGGATCTTCGCACAAAGGTTGCGGAATCCCTGTTCCCGTAGTAGGGTGAGATCCGGATGATAAGCAAGTGGCAACTTAGGTGAGTATGGTAGGGGACAAGACAAGCTCTTGGCAATACGGCGCCACGCATCCAAGGTGCAAGAGACCGAAGGATTCGGCGTAGTGATGGATGATTCCGGGCAGTGAAGCAATCCATTGAGCGGAAGGGGATGCACTATCCTGTCTTCCACCACAATATGTGGCATAAAAGGCGTGGGAGCCAACCAGTGGTAGGCGAAATGTGCCTGCGCGCACTGATAATACGCCTCGAAGTCAGGCACATCGAAACCCCCCTTGTCATAGGGGAGGGTAAGCGTGGCCCACTTGAGTCGGGGGCTCTTGCCTCCCCAGAAAAGTCTGCGCAGCTCCGTTTTGAGGGTCTTAAAGAAAAAAGCGCCGGGGAAATAGGGAATGTTGAGGAAGAGGTAAAGAAAACGAGGGAGGATCACCATTTTTATGAGGGACGCCCTTCCGGCCATGGAGAGCGGTAGGGTGATCCATCGATCTACAGAGGCGGTCAGCTTGGTGATTGCCACTCCATAATTGGCTCGTAATGTCTCCTCCCTATCCCGGGAGATGCGGATCCCTAGGTAACGGAGGTCGGTCCGGCACCACTCTAGTGGATAGTCAAGGGGAAAGTCAGCTATCGCATCCGTTAAAGGGAAGAATTGCGACTTGGACCAATTGATATGCACACCTGACATCCCGCCAAACGTAACAAACTCCCTGAGTAAGGGATTGAGGTGCGTCTCAGGGTGCTTAACATACAGCGTGATGTCGTCCGCATAAAGGGACACATCTATTTGCCGCTGTAGGCATTGTACCGCTCCGTCCCGGTGTAGTTGACGCAGGCGACAGGCAAGAGGTTCAACAGCTATGGCGAACAACAGGGGAGAGAGTGGGCAGCCCTGGCGCGTGCCTCTGGTAATGTCGATGGGCTGTGACAGGCGACCATTGATCAACACTCTCGCCGTGGGCCGAGTATAAAGCAGACGAACCCAGGAAATGAACAATTTCGGGAACCCCATGCTAGCCAACACAGAGAACAAGTAAGGCCATTCGACGGAGTCGAATGCCTTGGATGCATCAAGGAAGACGGCTGCGACAGGTATGTTGGGATGAATTGTACGAAGCAAAGAGAACAGGGTGCGGAGGTTGTGTGAAGTAGACCGGCCCGCCAGAAAACCCAGACTGATCGGGTAACACAATTCTAGTCATCAGCAGCGACAGCCGGGTGGCCAGAACCTTGGCAAGTATTTTAACATCGCAGTTGAGGAGGGATAGCGGGCGGTAGGAGTTGCAGGAGCTAGGATCTTTGTCAGGCTTTAGGAGAGAAGTGATTACCACCTCGCGCATAGAGCAGGGAAGTGCACCGTCACACAGTGATTCCGAGTAGACCTCACGAAGGACAGGTGCCATGATATCGATGTATGCTTTGTAAAACTCAGCAGGAATGCCATCGAGGCCTGGGGCCTTGCCATTCTTGAGGGACATGATGGCCTCACGGACCTCGTCCAGCTCGAAAGGTGCCGCCAGGAACGCCCTGTCCCCATCGCTGAGCCAGCATAGCGCTACATCCTTCAGGTAGTCATCATAAGTCGTGTCAGACCCTGTGGTGGAAGTGTAAAGTGAGTGATAATGTGTCGTGAAAGCAGTGAGGATTTCATCCGAGTTCCTGATTGTGGTGCCACATGCATCTGTGAGTTCGAGTACGACATTGTGTTCTCGCGGAGTCTGTGTGAGCGTGGCGAGCACCTTCCCAGGCCGATCCCCCTCGCAGTATTTCCGGGCTTGCCAATATTTGCCACGGAACTTAGCCTCCCTAGCAGCCTCCTCCTCATACCTCGACAATGTCTCCCAGAAAGCAGCATGCGGTTTGGGGCCAGTCTCAGCCACCATACGGAGTTCCAAAGCACGCAGCTCCTTCTCCAGTGTGTTAATAGTGTGGAGGATGTCCCGTAAAACACCATGGCTCTTGGAGATGCAGTAGCCCCTGATGGTCACCTTGAATGCCTCCCAAATGTGCTCAACCAAGTCTACTGACCCCTTATTTCTGGGGAAAAAGTCAGCTATCTCCTCCCCTAGCTCAGTGCGAAACAGATTGTCTAACAAAATCTCAGGGCGGAGCCTCCAGTGCAGCCTAGGGCTATCCCACCCGGGTATGTGGAGGTGAAGCAGGACAGGACTGTGATCCGAGTATGTTCTCGGTAAGTGTACCACCCCTACTAACTCTGTGGCGATCCCTCTGGTGACCAGAAAGTAGTCCAAGCGTGCCCATGTACCCGTATGTGAGGTAAAATGTGTGCCCTCCCTCCTATGTGGGTGTGAGTATCTCCAGGCATCCAACAGCTCGCCCTCTGCGATCACTCCCTCCAGCGCCTCTCGCGCTCTAGGCTTATAGGAGCAGACTCCGTCGGCCCTATCCAGCTGGGGTACCAGTGCCAGATTGAAGTCCCCACCCCAAATGACATGTCGTGAGCCAGCGGACATGATCTTGCCCCACAGTGCAGTGAAAAAAGCAGGTGCATCCACATTCGGTGCATATGTGACGACAAATGTGTATGTGTCCCGGCCCAGCCTGCCCCACTACAATGCAAAGCGCCCCTCCTTATCGACAAGCTCTCCATACCTATGAAATGGTACATTACGGGCTATAAGGATAGAAACCCCCCTCGCATAGGTGGAGTATGAGGAGAAGGTGCGGTCCCCAGCCCATCTGCTCGCAAAGGTGGTCCTACCCTGTGGTGATAAGTGGGTTTCTTGCAACATGGCCACCTGAACGTGGTGCCTATCAAGATAGGCAATTACATTGCGACATTTTTTTGCATCATTCAAGCCCCGCACATTCCATGACAAGCAAGTCAATTGTGTGTTAGCATTCAAAGCGGCCATAAATAGGTCAACAACAAATGCAGTTGTGCCAGCCAACGTAATGAGACAGGGGTCTCTCCACCCCGCCAACATAGGTACACACACCATTGCAAAGTTTGCATATAGATTCCAAGCGATAAAGGCCTCTGCATAGAACAACCCAACCTCCCTCCCACCCCAGCATCCCAATCATGCCGGTAGCCATGGAGCCCCACCCAGCACTCCCCCCCCACCCTACCCCCCCAACCCCCGCAACAACAGCAAAAACAGTAGCAGTCTGAAGGGGAACACCCTGTAGGGGTATAGCATAGAGTACGCACAGCCACTTCCTGGCCCATAGCTCCAGTCCTGTACCGCCCTCGGTGGAGACTAGGGCCAAGAGAGTGGTCCTTGGTTTACGTTACCACAGGAACATGAAGGTCGTGCAGGTCCATCACGTGCAGTCCTCTCAGTGTCAGCGCCCAGAGCAAGGGGCACCATTCAAACAGTGCAGGTGAGGCATCCAGTGCAGGTGGTGCAAGCAGTCAGTGATCGTGTAGAGCTGGAGACAGATCCTCGTCTCCCAGTTCCTCTGCGGCATTGCGTTCCTCCCTGCGTGCCCTGCGGAGCGTCTTCAAGAAGTCCTCCACTTTTTGCGGGTTGGTGAAAAAACGTTGCTTTCCCTAATGCGTAATCCGCAGCTTTGCCGGGTATAGGAGAGCATAGTCCACTTGGGCGTCTCGCAGCTTCTTTTTCACCAGGAGTAATTTGCGTCTTTCCTCCTGCACCAATGGAGTGAAGTCCGGGTATATGGAGAAGGTGACACCATTGTACTGCAATGTCCTTTGAGTCCGGGCTGCCCGTAATGCAGTGTCACGATCACGATAGTTCAATAGCCTAGCAATATTCGGCCTAGGCGGCAATCCGGGCTTAGGCACAGGTGTCAAGGAACGGTGTGCTCTCTCCACAATGAATTGGGGAGAGAAAGCGTCCTCTCCGATTGATCCTTTAAGCAATTTTTCGATATAGAGTTCCATCCTGCCCGTGTCCGTGGACTCCGGCACATTCGTGACGCGTATATTGTTTCGGCAGCTGCGGGCTTCCAAGTCCTCATTTTTAGCCGCTATGTCTCTAAGCAGATTGTCCATCCTAGCTAGTTGTGTTGTGTGAGTCGATGTGACATCCGTGTTATCAGATACATGTTGTTCTGCAGCCGTTAGCCGCTCCTCGTGTCGATCTACCTTATGGACCAAGGCGTCCAATCGAGCAGTGACGCCGTCAACCTTTTCGACCACAGTCGCAAACCCTGTCGTATTCTAATCTAGGACCCCGATCATCCCTATGACCTTATGCCCCTATACGGCTATAATCCATTTATTTCCCTATAATGGCATAAACGTTCCAGTGTGATATTTCAGAAATTCGTCTCTGACCTCACCCGATCAGAGCCACATTCCTCCTGCAGCTTCCTCTGCAGCTCATTAGCAAATGACACAGTTGAAGCCACTATCTTAGATTCCTAGATTAACACTCCGAGTTCTTCAACAAGATAAAAACTCAGCAACCTGGGAAATCCCCGCTTGCTATGTTTTGATTAGTAATAGAACTCTAATGAGCACTGAGAGACGATCACTTCCTAGTGACATCTTTATTGACGTCTTATGTCCAAAAACTTACGTCAAACAAGGCACCTTTCAGGTATAAATATTACCAACGTTGCCTTAAGCAATTGCTAGCTGCTGATGCTATCGCTGTCGCTACCGCTGCTAACGAGCGAACGATGGTGTGGTGAACACAAGGAGCAGACCAGCTGTCCCCGGCAGAGCCCCGCTAAAGCAAGCTGCCCACAGATGCTGCCCCTCCTCCTCCTCCTCGACGTGCTGAGAGAGAGACGCTGTCTTTTCTCTTGCCGAGAAAATCCAGCTCCGGCGTTCCTGGCCTACTCTTGCGAGTGACTGGGATATCGAATCCTGGAAGAAGATACCAGACCTCCAACATTCTATTCCAAAGGTATGGTGTTGACTAAACCCTTAGAGAGAATTCTTGAAGCAAACCTTGGCAAAACCAACTTAACTTAAACTTGCTACTTACTCCCATCCACGTGTTAGGCTTAGGTCAGGTACACTGGGGTAGGCGTAGTTAGAAGCACCAGTTGAGTATGTTAGCCTAAATGTATATATGTTTTATTTATTTTAAACCATTGTATGGCTAAGAAACCATATCAATGCTTTTACAGTATTATTTCGCAATCCTCATTTTACTGTACGCACTTTTTATTATAACAAGTCTTGCAATTGTGGCAATTCATTTCTCTTGTATGAGAAGAAAGACTGTTCAATAAATAATACCTTTTTATTGAAAACGCCCGTCTCTCTATTCTCTACATAATGGTGAAAGTAATCTGCACTAAAACTGACTGAGTAAAATAACTGTCTATTGTTTCACACGACCCTGGAGATTGACTCTTATCTGAGGAGCAAAGTTGTCATGTTGCACGGTTGTTGGAAAACTGAATCCCTTCTTGTCTGTGCCAAGGAAGCTGATCACTTCCTATTCAGTCAAGAAAGTTTCCAGTGATCTCTGAGCTAGTTGGTAACAAACCCAATTAAGTTTAGCATAGTCAGTGGAGACCTGGAAGATCCGCACTTCTATGTCGATACTACTGTTTATGTTATTCTAATGCGCAGAGCCTATTGGGAAAATAGGAACTACACTACATGGCGCCCAAACGTTTGGTAAGGCGATAAACTAACGCAAGACAGAGTAACTCAGTCGTGCATTTTTCACTGACCCTTTCTCCCGTAAATACTCCAATAGACGTCTGGAGTGGGTGAAAGGTTAAAATCCGCCCAACCTTAGTAGGAAGAGATTCCTATGTAAAGCTCTGGTTTATTCAACGTTGAAGGATACAGTGTTCCAAAATATTGTGCACCTAATCTTTGTCTCCTTGGAGACCTGCTCTGTAAAACCTGCATTTATAAAATGTCAGACAGTGAAGAGGAAAGGGAAGCAGCTAGACTAGCGACCCTACTAATAGAGGAAGACACGAGTCTCCTACAGACAGACATGGATGCTATCGACATCCCGGTCAACTTAAGAAAATCTATAACTTTAAAACTTATAGAAAACGGACTGACACCACAGGGTGGTACAGTCATTTTCGTGATAGAGGCACACGAATATCGGCAGACAGAGGTATTCTATTCATGGATAAACTTTCCAGCGGCAAACGCTAGAACAAAAGAGTTTCACTATTACAGAATAGAGAAACCACCGGATGAGTACGCTCCTTTCGAGGAGATAGAAATCCCATTAAAATTCCAAGAGCATTTGCTCTGGTTTAAAGGCGCCCTAAAACACAATGATCATATTACCAGGCTCGGTCCACTAGGTAGACCAGGAGCAACGTGGCCGGTTCTAGCCAGCTACACACCACATCCGGACATTGAAAAAATGTGAAGAGAAGAGCTGTTAGCACAGCTAAAAACATAAATTAAAATACATAGACAATTAGTCCAATATGTAATGCGGACTGCAACAGTCCAACCAGCTGTTAACGTTCCACATCTGACCCCTCATCAGGGGAACACAAATAAAATGACACCACAGAACATACAATCATGTCTTGGTAAAACACCCGTAAAACGGGAACAAATTCCTTTCTGGTTAGCGCAGAAAATTACTCAAATAGAGGCAGTATTTCCGAATACTACCCCTGTTGAGAAACATAGGATTCTGACCATCTGCCTTCCAATGGGGGTCGCACCACACGTGGAGGACTGTGACACTTGGGGTACAGTCTTTGCTTCCATTTACACAAAAACACATGGTGTTCCGTCAATGGCGGTAATACCAGATGTGCTAAAACAGATTCAAAATGAATACGGTCCAGAACCTGCTTTAACTCTTGGTATGAAATTACTGAAAGACTTCGAGCAGGTCACGGCTATATTACTAGCCAATATAAAAGGAGAAGCAGCATCTGTGGCGATCCGCCAGAAGTTGAAGGAAACAGATATAACAGATCAGCCAATTGAGCTTGCCAGAATCATAGAGAAATGCTATGAAGAATTAGGTAGAGACAGCTTGGGTGGGAAACCAGTAAAGCCCCAACTGCTCAAAAATCCTGAAAAATTATTTATTAAAAATAATTCAAACACTCCTAAAAAGAGCTGGGATGGAAATAAACAATCCACTCCCAAGGAAAAAGTTTTCCAGTCCAGAGGGGAAGGTCTCCTCGACGGAGGGAAAGAACTCCGACTCGAGAACACCAATCTCCCCAAAGGGAGCCCTCTGAGAAAAGATATAACCTTAGAAATAGGGATAATTTGAAGAAGCCTGATAGATATCAAAGTATTGATACACGTCCCTCTCGATCTTTTTCGCAGAAAACAGAAAGAAGAGGACGGTCAGACCCAGGAGAGCACACCAAGTCCAAAGACAAGGAACCTGCTCAGAGTAAAAACTCACAATTTCCAAGAAAGAAGGTAGCCAGTATTAGAGTAATCGAACATGCCGAGAATACTGAGGACACAGTTGAAAAACGGGGAGTGGGCTCAGACAATGTTAGACAGCGCAGCAGAAATCAGCATAGCTCGCAAGATCCTGATGAGTCATCTGGAGACAGTGGACACGAATGAATACATTCAGGTAGAAACTGCCGACACCAGAGTTAGCGAACCTCATAAGATATACGAAATAACATTACGTATAGAGGGTGATAAGACTAGGAAAATAAGGGGTCTATTTTGAGATAACCTCTCAAAAGGCTATGACATCCTGTTAGCTGAAAAGGATTGGCCCCCAGAGTTTGTCAGGGAGTGCCCTTGTGGCGAAGAAATGATTATGCCTGCCTTCTCGAATCACATTCCGATTCACAAAAAATATACTTATGCAAGGAAATGGGCAGTTGCTCAAGCACCTGCGTTGTATAAGAACCATGTTGGATGGGATGAGGACTCTCCTCCTCACAAAATCCATTTGAAAAATCAACCTACTGCACAGAGGCAGTACCCAGTTAAGCAAGAAGCTAAAAAACAAGTCAGGGAGATTTTAGATCAACTTGAATATCAGGGGGTGATTGAAACATGCACCTCTCAAATGAACAATCCTTTGTTTCCTGTCTCCAAACCAGACAATTCATATCGTCTGGTGTTGGACTACAGACACCTTAATTCATGTTGCAAAACATTTGCAGTACAAAATTCGCATAGTGCTGCACTAATGAATAACATAGTTAGGAAAAAATATAAAACAACATTAGACATATCTAATGGTTTCTTTTGTCAAAATATTGCACCAGAAAGCAGATACCTGACCGCTTTCTCAATATTTGGGTCGCAGAAAAAATTCTGCCGACTCCCACAAGGGTTCAAGAACAGCCCAGGGCTATTCTCAGCTAGAGTAACAGAGTTACTACAAATGTATGATGATGAAGCATTATCTTATGTCGATGACATCTATCTAACAGATGACGACTTGGATACTCACTTGAAAAGAGTGAACACCATTATACTTGGGTTCGCAGCAGAGGGTTACAAATTCAACTTTAAAAAGTCTCGAATTGCCCATCTGACAGTACTATTTTTAGGATACAAATTATCAAGTGAAGGCAAAAGCCTAGCGGACAACTTCTTAGAGAAGTGCGCTGTACTCCAAGCACCTAAAACGCTGAAGAACTTACAATCGATTCTAGGCTTCCTGAATTTCGGAAGAACTTACATTCTAAATTACGCAGAAAGGGTTAAACCTCTCTACGAATTAATTAAACCTGATTTTAAACAAATCAACTTGACTCAAAAACACACAGAAATTTTGAGATCACTGCAAACAGACATGTTAGCAAAAACAAAATTAGATACACGTGATAACACACGCAATCTTGTAATCCGAGTCATCCCAGGAAGATGCGGATTCACGTACCTGACCTCTAATGAGGGAGAAAAGGTACCAATTTCATACAAATCACATTTGTACACAAAGGCTGAAATAAAATTCAGTTCAACGGAAAAAATTCTAACTGCGGTTCAGACGGCTGTAGCAAAAGAAAGGACCCTAGCACAAGGTAAACGAATAATAATCGTTACACCAATACCGGCTTTAGAAGCGGTAACTAAAGCTAGCATTCCTAATGCTAAAGCTTTACATCCGAGATGGATCCAGTGGGTTAATTCTCTTGCTGCAACGGACGTAGTTTATGAATTTGATCCTAACTTAAAGACACAGGAATTTTTACAATATGAATATGAATGTCCTCTGCCAATTGAAATACTGCCTCTAGAAGAGTACGGAAGTATTATATATACTGACGGATCAGCACAACCCGCAGTTGGGGGCAAACAAGCTTACAGTGCTGCGTGCGCGATTGTTAAAGGTCGTTGGCACAAAGGAAAATTTAGACCAATGGTCACTAAAACACAATCTCTAGGAGATTGCTCAGCTCAACAAGCTGAATTGGTAGCATTTAAGATGGCGCTAGAAAATACCGATCGCGAATTCCCCACACTAATAGTGTGCGATTCTTATTATTGCGTACAATCTTATAATGAATACTTGCAGAATTGGGTGGAAAATGGTTTCAAAGATGCAAAAGGTGGCACAATCAAGCATAAAATGCTTTGGGAACAAGTAGTTCTTTTACAGAAGGAACTACAAAAGACTCACGTGATACACACTCTGAGTCATCAACGTGATGGCGTTCACGTTACAGGGAATTCATTGGCTGATGAAGCCGCGAAGGCAGCTGTGCAAACGGCTTCCGTAGCTGCGATTACTCGGTCACAAACAAAAATAGACAGCGACATTCTACAAGCTGTCAGTGCGTCAGTAATTGATGATAAGAAAACACTCCCAAAAGGCTTTCCAGAAAAGTACTTATATTTAACAGATACGAATAATGTTCCTTTTGCTCGAATCCCTGGAGTGGGGGATAGAGTAATTCCAAACATGGAACACAGGTTAGGACTAGTCAAAGCGGCACACGAAGGGCTTGCTTCTGCACATGCTGGTGTTTCCGCAACAATATCACTATTAAAACAGAGATATTGGTGGCCTCGCATGAGAATACAAACTAAGAAGTATGTATTAGAATGTGAAATATGCCAAAGAATGAAAGTATCAACAGTGAAACGACCAGCGCAGACACCCCTTCTAATCTCGGATAAACCATTTGCATGTGTTTACCTGGACCACTGTGGTCCTCTACAGAGGGACGGCAACTATAAATATATCATGGTCGCAGTGGATTCCTGTACGAGATTCATATGGATGTGGCCCCAGCGCTCGGCTGACGCCAGAACGGTTATAAAAGATCTGCGAGTCTTTATCGGCACATATGCAATTGCCATGTTCCATTCTGACCAGGGTCCTGCTTTTAGCTCTCGAGCTTATAAGGAGGCCATGGCAAGCATGGGTATTGAATTGCGGTATTCTTGTCCGTCGCACCCCGAAGGGAACAGTGTGGTAGAAAGAAAAAACCGGGACATAAAGCAATCTATAACAGCGAAGGTATTAGGTACGGGTGCTGGGTGGGTCAAACATTTAATAAGTGTACAGATGAGTCTTAACAATTTGCCAAGAAATTCTCTACAAGGTTTCACCCCATACGAACTATTGTTCGGAACTAGAATGCGAATTCAGGACTTAGATAGTCAATTATCAGTGGTAGAAGAAAGGAAATCAGAATTTGAAATCAAAGATCGTTTGGCTGTTTTACAGGACTTGAATGAAACAAGAAAATCCTTAAGCAACATAAAAGTAAAGCAACAGCCAGCTACCACTGATGAGGCACCACAAGCACAAGCCCCAGCAAGGCCTGTCTGGATTCCAAAGATTGGGGATCTAGTCAGAGAAAAAATAGCGGTGAAGAAGGAATTTGGGCCTTCTTACAGAAAAGCAGTACCTGTCTTAGCAATCATCGGAACAAGATCAGTAGTACTACCGCCCCTTGCTGGTAAAAAGGAGAACAGAGTTGTATCAATCGACCTGGTAAAACCACAAGCATGTGGCCTATAATCAACAGTAGGCCCAGTGGACTCCCGAGAAACAACAGATTACCCAAATTTGCAACAATCCAAGAGGTTCAAACTGAAAGACTAATCACATTCGATAAGCCTGCAGTGCACAGAGAGGGACTATGCAATAATACCATGGAACTCGTGCCTCTTGAAACACAGAATGAAACAGTTCGTCATGAGACACCAATCTACAATGATGTGGCATCAGAAAGTGCCACCGAAAGACAAATTGAGAATACAATTCCAACAATTGACAGAACTGCCTCTGGCTACTTCATCAACTTCGATAACTTTTCTGAAGACACAAGCAATCCCGAAATAATGCCAGAACCAAAGACTTTTAAAAAAAAAGCAACAGAACTCTTTCATCAGCTGAAGGAAATCTACCTTATTTCTCCATGGTTAGAGTTTTGGTTTGGTTTAGGTGTATTCTTCCTCCTGCTTTGGCTCATCATGGTACTTTGTTTGGGAAAATTCATTGAGGGAAAATACAGTACAATGGACACAGCAAGTCCGAACATCAACTTAGTCCTCAAACCACACAGATCATCCCACGTGAAGAAAAGAGAACTGTCAACAGTGAATGTCACAGCCATTCCAATACCCGGGGGGGGTAGTATGGGACAAAACTGACTATGAAGTATATGGTCCGGTCGAGATCCTAAAGTATCCTCATCAATTTAAGGTTTTTAACAGTATGATGTCTGATTTAGTAATGTCAGCTAGATTCATAGATCATGATTATTTACAAGGTTCATCTAATTATGAGCAGATGTTCTGCTACACACACTATGGTGATCATTACTTGCATAAATCTGCACAACCTAGAAATGTTTTTAAATATAATCAATGGGAACATTGTGCTACACCACCGAAAAGCAGTTCTAAAACATTCTATGGGAAATTCAAGTACTTCTCAGGGTTTAACACCAGTACTGCAGAAACGTTTTATTATAAACTGTTAGACAAAACAGGATTGAAAACAATGCTGACAAATACTAAATTGATATATTCAGAAGCATTTTATGAAAAAATGATGACATTTGGTTTTGATTATTGGAAAAATAACATTGAAACAAAAACTATCTGGGGTACAAAAGATTGGCAGGTACAAGGCATAGAAGCATTATTTTGAGCCTGCATGATTCCAGAACAAATTATGTTTTTAAATGAAACAATTCATCAAACATCCTGTCTTGGCCTAGCTAAGATTAAAGACCTTAACAAACCGTCTATTCCAAAGCCAATACCTGATAATGCAACCACAGATATTGAGTTAGACGTATCACAAATTTTACATTTAAACAGAACACATCCTGATTGGAAAAAGTGGTTAATCTGGCCTACTGACACGAATAACTGTCAAGATAGATTCCTGAATAAAACACAGGGGTTAACAATGACCAGACAAGACCCTAGATACTCCCAGAGACAACATCCAGGGATAGTAACAACATACAGTGTAGGGAAGCTGTGTCTTGAATGGCTAGACACATCCACACTGGCTGAAATTAAGCAACACTTGTCTTTACTTAAAGATGGTGCTGAATTGCGCGATTTCATTCTGGGACCACGCAAACAGCGTCAAAAGCGTTTCATAGCAACCAGTGTATATGCGGCATACAACGAGGCTTGGAAAGTAACACAAATTGAAACAGCAGAAAAAATACGAGAGATTGATCGTATTAATTTAAAAAAATCACTTTCTGTAGTGGACAACGGGTTAATGACTCTGTCCTCCAGAATATATTCGCTGGACAATATTGTATCTTCTGCCTTTGATATAATAGACAAAGACTTGCTAATGTTACAGCATGGCCAGTCACATTTACGTTTCATTGTACAGTTAGGCTGGACGCTGCAAAATCTTCGTTCAGGCTATGTGCCTTGGCGTTTAATCAACACAACGTCATTGTTTTCCATCTTTAACCTTACTGATAAACAAATCAGCTTGCACAGAAAGGAGCAGACTATACAATACTGAGCATCGAAAAACTTGAGAGATTACCATTGACAATGTCAGAAAGTCCTGTCATTGAATGGATAATACACGGGATTATCACAATTCCGATAACAACTTTCCGATTTAAAAAATGCCTTGAATACATACCTACTGGCCAGTATGAACGATTGGGTAAAGGGTACATTAAGTCAACATGGAAATTACCATATACACACAATTGCTACAGTGACAACAACAAAAATGTATTTCTTAATGGTGAAAATTGTAAACATTCACTAAGCGGTATACTTTTGTGTCAGGGTATTAATTTACACGGAGCTTGTGCAGGAAATTCTAACAACCTTTCATGCCACCAGCATGTCACACCTGCAGCGCAGATAGAGCCTTTCTTTAAACAACTCTCGAATGGGAGTTATATTCTAATAACGGATCACAGCTGTTGTGGCCTTTTGCCAGGGAAAGCCTATCTCGTCCACGTAACTTCCATGGTCAAATGCTGTATGCAAGCATTGTTCCCAACCGGCCCTGGAGACACTGAGACTCCCTTATGGCCTCGTCTGAATTTCTCTTCTATACGAATTGATACTTTAAGCAGAATGAAGTCTGTGCTTTTACAGACAACAGTGTCCATAACGTCATCAAAAGAAACGTATGATCTCCTAGTTGCAAGGACGGCTACGGAGATACATGACCTTTTATCAACAAATTGCCCCGTGCATTTCACAGAAATGCCTAGCCAACTCCTTAACATGTCTAGTGCCACAGGCATCCCAGGCATATTTAAGACCATTTTTTCGGGTCTATTAACACCATTCAGAGCAATTCTGGGAATCATTCCCAATTTTGTCCATTCTGTTTTTGGCGGCATTCCCCTTATTTTGGGACTTGTGGCAGGTATTTTATTTTTGACCTTCCTGCTTCGGTATGGCAAGCCACAGCTCAGACATGACTCCGGCGGGAATGGAAGAAACAATCCTAGCAATTCACTACCGGGACAGAATAACTAGAGTCCTTGGATTGGCCAGGCTGAGAGATCTAAACATGACCTGGTTCCTTTCATTCAGACCTATATGGCAATCCTGCATCTTACCTGTGCTACGATGTATGCTGTGCGGAGATGAATGCGTGTTGGACACCTGTCTTGCACTTCCATCAGCAGTACCAATGGATATAGATACTTTGCTCAGTCCAGTAACGGCTCACGCATTGTGTTGTCCCCAGAGGCTACCAATCCTGATGACGGCATTCGTTGAGACTCCTGTACTACGACTAGGTGGTAACAGTGGAGCGAGTGACAAAAGCAGCATCACCCAGGTACGACCATCTGTGAGCGTTGCTGATCCAGACTTCGATGACAGCAATCACTCTCACACCTGCCAAGTTACAGCACTATCAAACTTGGTCGAACTGTCACCTGATTTTGTAGACCAATTTTTGGAGAGTCTGTCTGATATGATGTTCTCCCCTGAACAGAAACAATAACTTTTGAAAAGCATTCCGACACACAGTGTTCCCGTGAACTCTGAATTTGGCCTTCAGTTTTGATCAACAAAAAACTACTAAAAAGCGTTGGAACTATATTCCCCCCGTTCAACAAGAATTTTTTTTTTTTAATTGAACACTTTTTGAAAATATTTTCCTTTTTGGCGCAACATTCTCTGCTTAAAGTAGAACTATTCATAAAGAACAGAAGCTTCTATTTTTAGGTAGATCTAGAGACATAATAACTTTACACCAGCCTCTAGCTCATGTTACAACAAATGCATTTATATGTGATGAAATTATCTCGCTCTTCTTTCTGTATTAAGAGATATTTCATGTGTAATTCTTTCTCAAAATCGTTCATTAATTGCACATGCTATAGTTTTGAATGATTCCTATGCTTAAAGACGTACAGTACCGATATTTTCATGTATTTTTAAACATGCACCATTTCGAATGCAAATATGTATTTTGGGGTGGGCAATGTTACACATGCATCTTATTGCTCTAGTTTTAGTAATTTGATGGACATAAATTCGTGGAGTGGGTGTCGTATTCTAATCTAGGACCCCGATCATCCCTATGACCTTATGCCCCTATACGGCTATAATCCATTTATTTCCCTATAATGGCATAAACGTTCCAGTGTGATATTTCAGAAACTCGTCTCTGACCTCACCCGATCAGAGCCACATTCCTCCTGCAGCTTCCTCTGCAGCTCATTAGCAAATGACACAGTTGAAGCCACTATCTTAGATTCCTAGATTAACACTCCGAGTTCTTCAACAAGATAAAAACTCAACAACCTGGGAAATCCCCGCTTGCTATGTTTTGATTAGTAATAGAACTCTAATGAGCACTGATAGACGATCACTTCCTAGTGACATCTTTATTGACGTCTTATGTCCAAAAACCTACGTCAAACAAGGCACCTTTCAGGTATAAATATTACCAACGTTGCCTTAAGCAATTGCTAGCTGCTGATGCTATCGCTGTCGCTACCGCTGCTAACGAGCGAACGATGGTGAGGTGAACACAAGGAGCAGACCAGCTGTCCCTGGCAGAGCCCCGCTAAAGCAAGCTGCCCACAGACGCTGCCCCTCCTCCTCCTCCTCGACGCGCTGAGAGAGAGACGCTGTCTTTTCTCTTGCCGAGAAAATCCAGCTCCGGCGTTCCTGGCCTACTCTTGCGAGTGACTGGGATATCGAATCCTGGAAGGAGATACCAGACCTCCAACATTCTATTCCAGAGGTATGGTGTTGACTAAACCCTTAGAGAGAATTCTTGAAGCAAACCTTGGCAAAACCAACTTAACTTAAACTTGCTACTTACTCCCATCCACGTGTTAGGCTTAGGTCAGGTACACTGGGGTAGGCGTAGTTAGAAGCACCAGTTGAGTATGTTAGCCTAAATGTATATATGAATGTATATATGTTTTATTCATTTTAAACCATTGTATGGCTAAGAAACCATATCAATGCTTTTACAGTATTATTTCGCAATCCTCATTTTACTGTACGCACTTTTTATTATAACAAGTCTTGCAATTGTGGCAATTCATTTCTCTTGTATGAGAAGAAAGACTGTTCAATAAATAATACCTTTTTATTGAAAACGCCCGTCTCTCTATTCTCTACATAATGGTGAAAGTAATCTGCACTAAAACTGACTGAGTAAAATAACTGTCTATTGTTTCACACGACCCTGGAGATTGACTCTTATCTGAGGAGCAAAGTTGTCATGTTGCACGGTTGTTGGAAAACTGAATCCCTTCTTGTCTGTGCCAAGGAAGCTGATCACTTCCTATTCAGTCAAGAAAGTTTCCAGTGATCTCTGAGCTAGTTGGTAACAAACCCAATTAAGTTTAGCATAGTCAGTGGAGACCTGGAAGATCCGCACTTCTACGTCGATACTACTGTTTATGTTATTCCAATGCGCAGGGCCTATTGGGAAAATAGGAACTACACTACAACCCCTGCCTCATCTCCTGAAACAGACTATGGAGGTCTAGCTCTTTAGCGGGCGACGCAGTGGCTTGTGGAGTCGCCGCGCTGGGCCCAGGATCCGCAGGTACTGATTTCGCGCCTTTCTTGGCGCCGTCAAAGCTTAGCTTCGCCTGTCGATTATCAGGCCTCACCATGGCGGCAGTAGGCCGCTGCACCCAGTTGCCGCGGGACTCGCCGGCGCTATGGGTCCAGAGGTAGAACAGGTGGACACAACAGCAGAACAGCGAGCGTGGTATTCACAAGCAGATCTCAATCCAGCAGCCGCTGGGGAAGATGGCGCCGATGTGGGTCAGTTGTCGTCTGGGGAAGGCACAGGCCAACGGCACCCCACGCGCTCCCCAGGCACCCCAACGAGGACGAGCCGCGAGGCCCAGGCGGCAATGGTGGTATAGCGTCTGTCTCCTCGAGGAGGGAGCAGGCCGTGGGTGCAACCCCCTAGTGTGGCAGTAGGTGTAATGGCCGCCGGCACCAGGCGTAGGGGAGGGCAGTGTCTAGGATGTAGAGGGCGGCTTCAGAAAACCCACCGCGGGTATGCACAGTGTAAGGCTCATACGCGCAGCCCGTCAGCGGGAAGCAGAATAGTCCAGCCCGGTTGCAGGTCACGGCCCCGCTCCCAAGAAGCCCAGGGAGCTCACAAGCGGTCAGCAGCACCCTCGATGGCACGGGTAAGGCTCAGCCACCCCACAGTCATAGCCTATCGTGGCAACTCCTCTCGTAGTGGGATGTGGAGAAACGGCCGCCGCCGTCAGGTCTGGGTGCCTCTCCGGTCCGCGCCATCCCGCCGGGGGGCACCGACTCGGTGTGGGTCTTTCCAGGTGCCCGGGGGGGCGTCTCGGCACCCGGCGCTCCTCCAGGTATAAGAAACGGCCCACTCGTAGCTTGGGCGCCGAGGATCAGCAGCAGCGAGGGGGGAGGGGGGGCAGCTCACGTGTGGGGGGGACAGCGCCTCGCCCCAGCCTCAGGTCTCCACACAGGTTTCGTCCCGACCTCGGACGGCTACCCGAGCTCGTGGCCCACCCCCTCGTGGCCGTCCCCGGAGTCGCGTAGGCAGCAGCAGCCGGCCCTCTTCGAGCGCAGGCCCCGGGCCGATCTCCGGTGGCCTCTCAGGCGGCGATAACTCTGGCACCGAACCTCGTAGCGGCCCCAAACTTGGAACGAGTGTAGACAACAGCTACCTGCAGCAGATGAGGGGTAAATACGGCGACTCAGCACCCTGTGGCAGAGGATAAATTAAGGATGGCTTGCCAAGGAGCGGGAGCTACTTGCCTAAGCAGCCATTCCGCTTGTGCGCCCTCTAGCGCCCCCTTCTGTACTCCATACTTTAAGTTCTTGTAAGCCAATGGCTTTGGGTTCTGTGCTAGTCTTCTGCAACTGCCTGTATTAATTCCAGGTAGTTTGGGGGCATGGTTAACACTGCCGTGGTTTGTCGTGAAGATGACGGAGGTAGCAGGTGCAGCCCTTGCAGGACTCTTAGCGTGGAGCACATCTGATTGTGCTTCTGTTGCGCTCTGCATTGTGCCACCACCTGCACAACAACAGTCAGTGGAGGCGCAGGCCAGTAAGGGCGAGTAGGGTTGAGCCAGCAACCAGAAGGAAAAAGTCTTTCCCTTGACCAGTGATTCGAAAGTTTGATTTGGAAAAATATAGCTTTTTCTGTGCTGAAGTAGCTAATCACAGGCCTATTTATTAATGTTTGCTCATCCCGTTCATGGGCTACAGTTGCGGTACAGGTAGCTATCGATTCGATGATAAATCTATATAACATGCCTGGGAGGCTTGCAAGGAAATTTCGCTCCCCATAAAACAAATATTTGCAATATTTGTGCTCCGCACTTTCGAATGTTCGTTACATTTAATGGCGCCGGAGATACACTCACATATTTACTTTTGATCAAATATTCTTCGCAAATAAGATGGATAAATTAAAGTAGAACATGCAGACTATGATAAGGAATATGATTTGTCACACACTTCCACAAATCCCCTGTGCAACGATTACATTGCACCCTGCAGCAGCCATTGCTGTGTGGCTTTCTCTGAGCATAGACAAACTCGTGAAGGGAAAGGGAAGGGTGCTCGCGCTGCTACCCACTTAGCAGCATCTTTTTGCGTTGCTTTTTTGCACAACCTTTAATTACAAGCAATAGCCGTGCAGCCATGAAAGCGACAAGGCCGCGCGGCCACGAGAGCCCAGGCTCTCATTCCCTGGCTGAGCGCCGAACCAAGACGCTCAGACCAATCATAATGCTTCATTGCAGCATTGTGATTGGTCATGGGAGCCTGGATATGCTTCCTGTTCCTGGCTGGGAGAGACGTCCTACCCCCTGCCTCGGCCCCTGCCCACCATCTCCTATCCTTGCTGGCCGTAACGGCAAGTAGGGTGACCACATGGACTGAACAGCAGGTCTGTGGTCTTCTAATGTGCTCCTAACATACAACATTTTGGGATTATTGTTTTTTGAGGTAAAACATATAATTACACTGAGCAATGGATTATGGACATAAGGTTGAATTAACGGAAAGATATGAGGAGGTTGGCACCAGGCACAGCGACTTTCTGCAAAATGAGACCCATAGCCTAATTTCTCCCCAATATAGGAGAGGCTAGAGGTGTAGGCCGAAAGTCAGGCAGAAAGGATGCTTGTTTACTCTGTTAGTGTTTTTTGTGTCTGTTGGCAACACCAGTCTGTACTCATTTGGTTCTGTAATTAAGTGGTTTTGCTTATGTTGCGGTTAGCGCTTTTTCTTTGTGCAAATTCAGGGACAATAAAGAGTTTTTGGAAGGATTGAAGTTTACAACTGAGGCTGGTGAACAAGTTAAAGCATTCAATAAATTTGAAGCACGTTAGATTCCACAAAATAGACAAGGAGTATTTTAGTTTCAAACCATGAAAGTTTATTAAAGGTTAATAGTTTACAGAAGGCAAAAGTCAAATAGTATTGATTAAAAGTCAAAGTACGAATGCATCAAATAATAAAAAGTTCGAATCAAAGTCTTATAAATCAGACGACGATCTAACATGGGTCATCTCAAACGGAAGGACAAAGGAAAGTCAATTCTCTAACTCTAAATCTCCTACTCTGCTCTAATCTGCATCGAAACTTTGTGTCTCTCAACTCTAATCCACACATCATTAATTTAAAACACACAATTCTAATATTTGACACGCCTGTACATAGTTCTCAAGAGACTGTCCAATCAGGTTAAAGCAAGATGATACAATTAAATGCTTGCTACATTCTCAGGACATCTCACAATACACTCTTCTCTCAGTGTCCTTCAACCTTACACTACCTATAACAGAATGAGATACATGTGCCAGCATGTACCCTGCACGTGTCTTTTGAATGTGCTATTCATTAAACCATTCAATGCTCATCTCGAAGAAAAGAAAACATTTCTTGGGAAAGAAGGAAGGAGAACATAGACTCTAGCTTACTTAGAAATAAAATCTTTCCATGTCACAAAACAAGATGGCAGACAGCAGTAGCTATTTTAAAATGCAGGCATACATTAACTATACACGTAAATGGAAATGTTTTCTCTCTACAAACAGCGTTAGCTTGTCTATGCATTAATACCGTATTAATGCAAACATTTTAATATATGGAAAAAAACAATTCCATTGCTCAACAATCTTATAAATACATTTTAAAATAAATAGAAGCATCCCTTCAGCGCTGCATATAGAACAAACAAGGACCTCACATTTATGCATACCTGAAGATGTAATTTTGAGCTACATGAAATTTGCTTCTTCCTATTGTTACTAAAGCGATCCATAGTTCCTTCATACCCCCACTTCCAACAGTTCTCCTGATTGCCACTGATTGACTAAATCACAATTGTTGCCATTGAGGTTTAGCGAGCTGGAAACTGTTGAAAGGCCAACCCTGTTAAAGCCAATCTTTCTTATTCCTTGAATGCAGGAGTGTCCAATGTAAGCCCATGAGTGTGTATTCTTTGCCGGACTTCTAGAAGAACCATTGACAGTGAAAATCCAAACCAGTTAGACTAATGTGATCTTGTGAGATTGGCAGATTGTTCTTCAGGATTTGTTTTAGAATGTAAAAAAAGATGGGAATTCCTCATGTGTCCTGTTTGGCTTCTACCCGTCTTTGTGACTGAAATGGTAGGAAACTTCACATGGTATGCATAAATGCCATTTCTGATACGAAGAGTCATATACAGAATTGTCTTCCCCTCTGAGGGTTTTGGTAAACAGACCTAAAATATTCTAGAGGTTAATTTCCTAAGAAGGAAAGCAGCCACCTACTCTGATGTTTCCTCCTCTTTATTTTTCACAAATTCTTCTGTGAAGTTTAAGCATTCACTGCATAGCGCGACCTCCTTCAGGACTATTTACCCAAGTCTCCCAAAGGATGTAATCCGGTAAACCTATTCAACTAGGGGCTAAGGGTTGATAGACAGCGCGTCTAGATAAAGATCTGTATTCTCAGCGTTTACCATCTAGGAATAACTGTTGTCCCATATTCGTCAATTTCAACCCTGGCTGAACAGGAGTTGTATATAGTAGTTTGCATTGCACAGAATTTATTGACCAGTACCATGCATCAATTTTTTTAAATGCACATCAACCAAGAAGTAGAATGGTGTCTTGAACACTTGATTTCTAAACTGATTTCATGTAACCCTTAAGTAATGCTGTTGGATGGCCCTTTGCACCATTCACAGCATCCTAGGCACCTCCCGCTCCGCCTGGGATGACTCTTGGTGGCCAAAAGCCCTTGGAAAAGCACCCATCCCGACGGACCACGCACGGAACCTGGGCGTCATCTTGGACTCCTCACTCTCGATGACCAGACAAGTCAACGCCGTTTCATCATCTTGCTTCAACATTCTTCGCATGCTCAAAAAAACATTTCGCTGGATCCCACCGAAACTAGAAAAACGATCACCCACGCACTGGTTACGAGCCGCCTGGACTACGGAAACACACTATACGCCGGTACCACCGCAAAACTCCAGAAAAAACTCCAACGCATCCAGAACGCTTCAGCCAGGCTCATACTAGACATCCCGCGTAAAGAACACATCTCTGGTCACCTGAAAAACCTCCACTGGCTCCCCGTAAATAAGAGGATTACCTTCCGCCTCCTAACCCACGCACACAAAGCACTCTACGAACTTGGACCCGAATGCCTCAACACACGACTGTCATTCTACACCCCCTCCCGCCAGCTACGATCCTCCAACCAAGCCCTTGCCACTGTACCTCGCATCAACAAAACCACCATGGGAGGGAGATCCTTCTCCTACCTGGCAGCTAAAACCTGGAACTCACTTCCCACTCACCTTCGCCTTACTCAAAACCACCTAGCATTCAGAAAACAACTTAAAACTTGGATATTCGACAAGTAATTCCCCACCCCTTCTCTAGCGCCTTGAGACCCTATGGGTATGTAGCGCGCTATATAAATTTCTTGACTTGACTTGACTTGACTATCGTCAGTTGGGTCTGCATCCAAGTCTGCAGATCTAATAGTGCAAAAGCCGTCTTAAATAATAAATGAGCTAACATACTTTATAAAGGATCTACCCGACCAAACAAGAAATTTGATCAGAGGTTGTGGTTTTCTTGACCTCACAGTCCCACCGAATGTCAATCAATATCCAACAGAATGTATCCTTAATGGCTTTTGGAGGCCAGCATGTGTTAAAGCTTCTGAGCCTTCCTGAGGCATTTTGTCCCCTTATCAATGGGAAGATCTTTTGCCAGACCACAAACTGGCCAACTTTCACATATATAGATTGGCTTGAAGTACAACAATTTCTTTTACTGCATTTCATACCTACCAATAGTCATGTAAAAATGATTGTTGTAAAGACCAGGAAAAGTTTCTCTGAACAATACAGTTTTCATACACACGACTTCTGATGCATGCTTGGAGTGCCACCTCCTGAAAGGCATAGGAAAGTCACTCTTGGCTGTAAGGTTCCAATCACACTTAAATGCTATAAGTAGTGATCAGGGATTCACATGTTGAAGTTTTTGATATTCCCTAATATTCTCAATACATAGTTAAACACAACTGCTAGAGTTGTTAAATTAACTGGATTGTCTTTGCTTCAATATGGAGTGCTGGGTGGTACTCTAATTTACATTACAAAATAAAGCATGGTCTCTGGTCTTTCGGTACAAATTGCATTTTAAGAAATTTTGCCAGCAAAATGTTTTAAAATGTCCTGGATCCTAGCATCACACCATAAAGAAAATGTGTTGACCTCAGGATATCAAAAGGATGACATGTTTCGTATCGTCATTTGTCCATCCCAAACCTATGTTTTGTGACAGTGGGATGGGCTGTCGGAACAAAGTTCTCTACATTTGGTCTAAATCCTGCTTGAAGATTCTTTACTAATAGCGCACCTACACCTCCTCTTGTCAGGAAAGTCGGGGTGGCAGAAAGGGTATTCTGGCAAGAGAGCATTAACATGATTAATCCACTTCAGATCTGTGCAATAGATGCATTTCGATCCGGCCTACTGTGAAAAGATGCTATGATCTCAGAAACCGTGGTAAAAGTAATTGAACAGTGTGTTGTTGCATCCAGGAAAAAAAATCCAATCGTAGAGCAGTGACTAAAATCAATATTAGCCTTGTCATAATAGACTTACAAGGCAGCTGGTATTGTCCTGTAGAAACTCCAATAGCCAGTCCACGCGGTCAGGACAACTATTCTACATTATGTCCTTCCCATGGTTGTAAAAAGATGACTCTTGGTGTAAGCATCCCAAGAAGAGGTATTCAGTGCTAATAATAAAAAATTAAAAAACAGTTGGCAAAAATAAGACATCTCTTAATTTAAGCCCTAAATGGACTAAGTTAAGGTATTCTTTTATCTATTTCTTTACATGCTGATTTCTCAACTGGGTCACACCTTTGTTGTTAACATTGGATATTTCAAGGTATGAATGGGGCTACATTTTGAAGGGATCAGTCATGATCTGAGGCTAATCATGATCAGTGGTGGTCTTGGAATCTTTGAATTGAAGGCACTCTATCCAACCTCTTAATTTTGTCAACAGGAACACTTGATAATATATATAAAAAAAAAATATATATATATATATATATATAAGCAACAAGACTTGTTCTGCAAGATGCAATGGACGGGTAGCACTCGTGATCTTAGCTTCTGGTGGAATTTTGAAAACAGACCCACTTACAAAGTGTTCTGCGCTTTCATGAGACCTCAATGGGGAGGGTGACATTTTGTGTAGGATTCAGTCTGCCCACACCAGTGAGAGACCTTCTCCCCATCCCCTCCGACCCCACAAATGAATTTCTCAGGTGGGGTCATGTATCTAGTTACAGTCTAGTTCATTTCTTCCGGTCTCTTGGAAGTTTTCATAAAGGCAGGTTTTGACAGTCTGAGCAGGAATGACCAGTATTCTCATAAAAGACCAGCTATCAGGCCATAACTAGAAAGAGCAAAGCGTAAAGTCACAAATAATGGAAACAATATTCGCTGTTAATGTAACCTACAAATGATAAACTTTTCAGTAGCATCACCGGCCAAAAGGAACCAAATATGCCACAACATAAAGCATCAGCGCAAGGTGACAACCATCAACCCTTCTTTCAGTTTTTCATCCTCAGATTGTGTGCTATCTCAAAAAGCCTCCTCCCACTGTATTTCTCAAACCTTGCACAACAATTGACCTTCAATTATAGTTATTGCTTACTCTCTCTCCTTCCTTTCCCTAAAATGAGTCTCTCCTTACCCTCCATCCTCTGCATGCTTTATTGTACCCGAGTGCAACATCCTCTGTTGCATGCCTGTCTGCCTTACTCTGTACTATATTTCTGCTAACCTCATTTCTGATAGTTGACCATTCCTCTCCTCATAAATCAGACACCCTTCTGTGTAACCATCACTTGGAATCAAACAATATCCAACTCTCTTCTTCCGTTTGTTTAAGCTCACAATAATGATTAACCCTAACTCTTATGAACCTAATCTACGGAAAAGAAAATGGAGGTAATGCATGGAACAGTTTCCTGAGAGCAATATGCTACTCCCAATAACTAACAATAACTAGGCTAGCCACCAACTTTGGGCTAACGAGTATATATTTTTTTCTATAGTATTGGTGTCCCTACTGGATGGTGCTGTAGGACTGTCGCCCTACCAGTCGTAATGGAAATGCCAGACATGCATCAAAGCATACATGTGCTCATTGGCCCTGTAAATGTGTGCTTGGGCCTTGGGTTGCATTAGTGCGTCCAGCCCATCTTCTTCTAGTTGATGGTTCTTTCCTGGGATGCACCAGACTTCTTTTCAGCATTTGTTCTGATGGAGCGAGATTACCAGCTTGGGTTATTCTAAAACACCATACTCACCTGGGCCCATAAACACACATAAAGTAAGCTGATAATCACCGTTGGTGATCAGGACTTATTTTTACCTTATAGTGAATTTTTTACCTGTACACCAATTCTTACCAATACCTTATCACGTTAGTTCTCAATTTCCTCTGGTCGATAGATCAGGTTGTTAGCATAATAGATATAGTGACATCTACCTTTATTTCTTTAAATGACAACAGACTTGGGAGAGTTTTAAAAACTTTATCTATGCAATCATTTTGTGAGTCAAATACCAATACATGTCAAGCACCAACTTTAAAGGAGAAATAACTATGTAAGTGAAGACATAAAGACTTAATAAAATCTCATGACATTGGTCCCTGGGATGGGTAGAAAAGGAAAACGGTACAAGGACATACCACACAGAATTATATTTACCTAGAATGGTGTGAGGACCAACCCCTGGCCAAGGAGCTGGAAAAGTGACTCCAGAGTAATCAGGAGCCAACAGATCAGGACAGGTTCAGGACAGGACAGGTAACCTCTTCTAAGTGCAACACCAGTGCTACTATCCTCGATTCTTCCCCTTTTGGATGGACAGATTATTCTCCCTCAGCAATCTCTCCGACTCTTCTCTCTCCCCGTCTCTCCTTTCTCGATTCTTCTGTCAGAGGGCTCGAGCACCGTCTCTGACATCCGTGGCCTCCGCCGTCTTCTGCAGCAATGATTGGTCGGTGACAGGTCTGTGACAAGTTTGACAAACAAACTGACTGATCCTACCTTAGTTGTTCTATTCTTAGTGTATGTACCACCCCACCCCAAAAGTTTCATTATTCGTGAGTCCCCTACTTGTGATTGGACAATGGGATGAGGAGAGGTCATCACACCATACTTATGTAATGTCATTTTCTTAGGCTTATTGTTCTATGTTCCCGCCCCTTAATTTCACTTTCCCATGCTTTATTCCCAAACCACATTTCACATTAGGATTTATACATTGTATACAAATTTGGCTTTTTCTCCTTCCCCTCTCCGGGTCAAGAGGTGCTATTCCCAGGCGCGTCTTCTGGTCAACCGTACTTGGCAGAGTTTCAATGTCACAGCTCGAAGTTTGACAGTGTCCAATGCACTTGCGCGCACTAGGCAAGATGGAGATTTCAGTGACCATCCAGGCCCAAATACGAACTAATAACAAAGTTAAAAAAAACATGTTAGAATACGAAAATAAATGAATGCACTGTATACCACCCATTCCTACTCTAATTCCCTTAATTTATTTTAACTATTGCATTAGCAGTTTAATAAGACATGCAAGGTTTAGTTTAAGCATAGCTATGTGCATTAATATGTGAGGTTCAAAGCGGCCATTTTTAATACTACTGCACAGCTGCAAAGATTTCCCACTAAAGCGAAAGACCTCATACTACGTGGATGCAGTAGTCGCTTGCGCAGAAGATTCCCACGTTTTTGGCAGCCATATTAAGACACTCGGATTACTGGTTAGTAAAGCAAATTTAAAAGCTTCCCCTAGATGAAGTAAATGTAGTGTAGTGCAATTATTAGTTTACCACTGTTAGAACTGTCTATTTCTGGTAGGCTAAGGCTGACGCCAAAGCCAGACAGAAACCACCATTCTAGTCAGGGCAAGGAAGTCACACGCCAAGATAACCCCTGCTCACCCCCTTGGTAGCTTGGCACGAGCAGTAAGGCTAAACTCGGAGGCAATGTGTAAAGTATTTGCGCCAGCACACAACAGCAACAACATCCTAGGCACACCACAAAAGGAACTCCACACAAGGTTATTATTAAAATAACTTTTGTATTGTCAAAACACATCAGATAGGATCACACAATATATATGGTGCCAACTGGCACGGGCAATATTCACAAGGGATTATTTACAAGACAGGGCCCCATGGGCCACTGTCAGAATCAGCACTTAGTAGAAATGAAATACTGTCAGAAATTAGAATAAAAGAATATAAAATCACTGTAGCACAAAGTAACAGTTATAAATCACATCCAGTAACTACTGGGAACAGGTAAGTACACACTACGCAACCCTAAACACCTTAGGAGCATGTCACGCAGGGGACCAGGACCTCACTAGGACCACCTGTACTAAAAAGAACAACCACCTAAGTATCACACAGCATTAAGGGGTCTAGGAAAGAACACATTACCCATGATGCATAAATATACATTCAGAGGAGTAGTAAAGGGAAACACATGATGCATAAACCTACACATTCAGCGGTGTTAAGAATAAGGCACATGATGCATCACAAACACATTCAGAGGTGCAGCGCTAGGAGACACATGACGCCTGAAACATTCAGAGGTGCATCGCAGGAAAGAAAGACACATGATGCATAAAAACATTCAGAGGTGTAAGACAAGGGAAACACATGATGCATAAACCTACACATTCAGCGGTGTTCAGAACAGAGCACATGATGCAATAAAATACCTTCAGAGGTGCAGCGCAAGAAGACACATGATGCCTAAAACATTCAGAGGTGCAGCGCAGGGAAATGGAAGACACATGATGCCTAAAAACATTCAGAGGTGCCAGAACAATACAATAGCGCAAAAATCACATGAGGTCTAAAAACATTCAGAGGTGCAGGAATAAAACATGATGCAAGAAACTACATTCAGAGGTGCAATAACCATACAATTGCGCAAAACTTACATAAGCCACCACCTGTGGCAGTCCCTAGGCCAACTGGCCTTGTTGGGGCTAAGACCCCCTGTGTCCAAATGTCAGGGCGCGCTGCCATGCAGCGCCAGTCCAAGCACAAGCCTAAACGTAGCAGGTGCCCACTACTTGCTGGGCACCTGGGAGCATCCCAAGCGCCTAAATGGTGCAGCTGCCCACTAATTGCTGGGCAGCTGGGAATCATCAAAACTGCGCCAGGGCCCTCACTGACCCTTAGGCGCAAACTGCGCCACTGCTGGAGCCACACAGGCTCTGAACTGCGCATTTGGAGCCACACAGGCTCTTAAACAATTATAGGCCCCTGGAGCCCTCGAGGCTCTGACCCGATATGCCCCCTGAGCCTAGCAGGCTTTGAAACAACTGTGGGGGGGTCGTTGGAGCCCCCATCAGGGGCTCGACATCAAGGAAATGCCGCCACGAGCCTTCTCTCAAGCTCAAGAACCCAACATCTTGCAGGCAGGAGGGGGGCGGGCACCGACAATGTGCCCCGACGCCCCATTCTAGCTAAAAATGGCCCCCAGAGCCTTCTCAGGGCTCTACAACAAATATTGGTGCCTTCAGTGGAGCCCCCCCCTTGGGGGACTCGAAGAACAACTGCCCCCTGAGCCCTCGTAGGGCTCTAAACCAATATTGCGGGCATGGACCCTCTCAGGGCTCTTTACTAACAACTCTCGCCAGGTTGGAGCGGCCCGCTATCAAGTGGGGCCGCTCAGGGTGAAGGCACCGGCAAAGTGCCTCCTCACTCCCCATCTCCCCCCAGCCGGCTTCGACTCACCGGCTTCGGGGACTCCTCCGGCGATCCTTCACTGATGGAGGGGGCGGGCACCGGCAATGTGCCCCGCGCCCCCTCCGCCCTCTCCTTACTGCTGGCTGGTGCCTGCGGGGCTCTCCCTCAGCAATGGGAGCCCCGCACCGGCGGCACCGGCCGCCATCTGCTTCTCCGTACTTCGACGTGCGGTGGGGGCGGACACCGGCAATGTGCCCCGTGCCCCCTCCGCTACTCCTCAGCTCCTCCGGGGCTCCCTCAGCACAGGGGAGCCCCGCGACAGGCCGCACCGGCCGCCATCTCCCGGGCGCCTTCTTCTTATCTTTTCTCCTCGGCCGGCAGCGGGGGCGGGACTTCCGGCCGGCCGCGCTGCGATTGCCCGGCCGGCCAACCACTTCCGGGTCGCTGCGGGCAGCGCAGTGGCCCCGCTTAGGCAGGCAGGCGGGGGATCACTTCACCGAGGGGTGGGCTCCCTCGAGGTGAATTAAAAAGTTAAGATTAGCGGCATGGCCGTGGGGCAAATGCCGGGTGGGCACCGGCTTCAACAAATAAAGCGCTCCCCAGGCGCTAAAGGAAATTGAAAGCGGTCCATGCGCTAAAAATAGCAAATCCAGCGCTTCCAAGCGCTACAACAGCAAAATACAGTGCTCATAGCGCTAAAGGCAGAAATAAAGTGATAGGGGTAAAAGCAATTCAGAAAAGGGGGTGGTGATGAACAGAGTGTCTGAATTAAGCAGACCACTCTTACCCAGTCCAAAGATCAGGGTTTGATCCATCACCGTTATTTAGCTCACTGCCCCATCCCAGCTCAGAACCTGGCTGTATGCAAATTAGTCTGTCCCTGGCCCAGTGCATCATGGGAACAGGGCAGACCAAACTACCAAGCCAATTCTTCACCAGAAAGGAGACAAGCTTCCGGGGACCGGTTTCTGGCATTTCAGCCGTCGTCGGCCTGGCTTGCTTGAATCCTGATGGAGCAGTGAGCAAGGGACTCATGTCTGAGTATACCCTGCCACACCTATAGTGGCCAAAAACGATTCAGAAAAGGGGGTGGTGATGAACAGAGTGTCTGAATTAAGCAGACCATTCTTACCCAGTCCAAAGATCAGAGCTTGATCCATCACCGTTATTTAGCTCACTGCCCCATCCCAGCTCAGAACCTAGCTATATGCAAATTAGTCTGTCCCTGGCCCAGCGCATCATGGGAACAGGGCAGACCAAACTACCAAGCCAATTCTTCACCAGAAAGGACACAAGCTTCCGGGGACCGGTTTCTGGCATTTCAGCCGTCGTCGGCCCGGCTTGCTTGAATCCTGATTGAGCACTGAGCAAGGGACTCATGTCTGAGTATACCCTGCCACACCTATAGTGGCCAAAAACGATTCAGAAAAGGTGGTGGTGATGAACAGAGTGTCTGAATTAAGCAGACCACTCTTACCCAGTCCAAAGATCAGGGCTTGATCCATCACCGTTATTTAGCTCACTGCCCCATCCCAGCTCAGAACCTGGCTATATGCAAATTAGTCTGTCCCTGGCCCAGTGCATCATGGGAACAGGGCAGACCAAACTACCAAGCCAATTCTTCACCAGAAAGGAGACAAGCTTCCGGGGACCGGTTTCTGGCATTTCAGCCGTCGTCCGCCCGGCTTGCTTGAATCCTGATGGAGCAGTGAGCAAGGGACTCATGTCTGAGTATACCCTGCCACACCTATAGTGGCCAAGAACGATTCAGAAAAGGGGGTGGTGATGAACAGAGTGTCTGAATTAAGCAGACCACTCTTACCCAGTCCAAAGATCAGGGCTTGATCTATCACCGTTATTTAGCTCACTGCCCCATCCCAGCTCAGAACCTGGCTATATGCAAATTAGTCTGTCCCTGGCCCAGTGCATCATGGGAACAGGGCAGACCAAACTACCAAGCCAATTCTTCACCAGAAAGGAGACAAGCTTCCGGGGACCGGTTTCTGGCATTTCAGCCGTCGTCGACCCGGCTTGCTTGAATCCTGATGGAGCAGTGAGCAAGGGACTCATGTCTGAGTATACCCTGCCACACCTATAGTGGACAAAATGATTCAGAAAAGGGGGTGGTGATGAACAGAGTGTCTGAATTAAGCAGACCACTCTTACCCAGTCCAAAGATCGGGGCTTGATCCATCACCGTTTTTTAGCTCACTGCACCATCCCAGCTCAGAACCTGGCTACATGCAAATTAGTCTGTTCCTGTCCCAGCTGGGATGGTGCAGTGAGCTAAAAAAAGGTGATGGATCAAGCCCTGATCTTTGGACTGGGTAAGAGTGGTCTGCTTAATTCAGACACTCTGTTCATCACCACCCCCTTTTCTGAATCATTTTGTCCACCATAAGCGTGGAAGGGTATACTCAGATGTGAGTCCCTTGCTCATTGCACCATCAGGATTCAAGCAAGCCGGGCCGACGACGGCTGAAATGCCAGAAACCGGGCCCCGGAAGATTGTTTCCTTCCCAGTATAAGAATTGGCTTGGTAGTTTGGTTTGCCCTGTTCCCATCATGCACTGGGACAGGAACAGACTAATTTGCATGTAGCCAGGTTCTGAGCTGGGATGGTGCAGTGAGCTAAAAAACGGTGATGGATCAAGCCCTGATCTTTGGACTGGGTAAGAGTGGTCTGCTTAATTCAGACACTCTGTTCATCACCACCCCCTTTTCTGAATCATTTTGTCCACCATAAGCGTGGAAGGGTATACTCAGATGTGAGTCCCTTGCTCATTGCACCAGCAGGATTCAAGCAAGCCGGGCCGACGACGGCTGGAATTCCAGAAACCGGTCCCCGGAAGCTTGTTTCCTTCCCAGTATAAGAATTGGCTTGGTAGTTTGGTTTGCCCTGTTCCCATCATGCACTGGGACAGGAACAGACTAATTTGCATGTAGCTAGGTTCTGAGCTGGGATGGTGCAGTGAGCTAAAAAACGGTGATGGATCAAGCCCTGATCTTTGGACTGGGTAAGAGTGGTCTGCTTAATTCAGACACTCTGTTCATCACCACCCCCTTGTCTGAATCATTTTGTCCACCATAAGCGTAGAAGGGTAAACTCAGATGTGAGTCCCTTGCTCATTGCACCATCAGGATTCAAGCAAGCCGGGCCGACAACGGCTGAAATGCCAGAAACCAGTCCCCGGAAGCTTGTTTCCTTCCCAGTATAAGAATTGGCTTGATAGTTTGGTTTGCCCTGTTCCCATCATGCATTGGGACAGGAACAGACTAATTTGCATGTAGCCAGGTTCTGAGCTGGGATGGTGCAGTGAGCTAAAAAACGGTGATGGATCAAGCCCTGATCTTTGGACTGGGTAAGAGTGGTCTGCTTAATTCAGACACTCTGTTCATCACCACCCCCTTTTCTGAATCAGGGGTGAAAGCAAAGCACTCCCAGCGCTAGGGACAAGTAAAGGTCCATAAGTCCAGCAAAGTCCATCAGAAGTCCAGGGGCTGGGCAGGGCCCAGGGATTCCCCTGAGCCCAAGCAGCAGCACGCCCCTGGCAGATTCAAGTCCAAAAACAAGAACAAATTGGAAGGGGACACAGCCCCTTCTTATACAGGGAAAAGTCTTTGAAGTCTTTGTGCAGGCAGTGTGAGAACCAGCTAGAACTGGTTATAAGGAAGTCCCTTCAGTATCAGGGACAGAGGTGACAGTCGCCCAGCGGGGGGGTGGAGCCAGCATTGTGGTCAGGCAGGCACAGCCCTTCACTATCAGGTGCCATCTCCTCCCACTTCCCTGGCAGCAGATGCTGCCTTTCATCCACGGGCTGACTCAGACAACCTCCTGGGGCTCTGCAGCCCCTGTCACCCTCAAACCAGACAGTCAATCCACAGCAGGCCCAGGCACTCTGGGCCAGGCTCACCAGCCAATCACACGCCAGACACAATTTACACAAATATGCCAACTTCCAAAAGTGGCACTTCTAGACTAGACACACTCATGCTGCATATACCATTACGCAGCATTCAATCTCACGAGTTCGCACATATCAAACTCGCCCCTGCACTCCCCACACATCAGGAACTACCATGGGCATACATATTCCCCATTCATTCCTATGGGAGGGCAGGTCACTCACCACACATACACAGAGAGCTCACGCACTTTACACTGTACCACAGTGAAAAAGTGCGCAAAGGCCTAAAATCACCACCACCAGGTTCCAAAAACAGGCTAGGAAAAAGCAAAAAGTCTCGGGGTGAACCTGCCAAAAGGGCCGGGTCCAACAACCACGAAACATGTTGGTTAAATTATTGCATGTTATTTGAGAGGATTGAATCCGAGCAAGTTTCTTACGTACAAAACCTTGCTCCATCAGTTCTTCAGAGTCAACTGCTTGAACAACAAGGTAACAATTGGAGCAGGGTCCCAACCTAGTCATACCTGAACAAGCCAGTAGACTGCCAACACGACCAGGCTTGCCCCTCCCCACTCTTGGCGCAGCCGATTGACACCTGTTATATCCTGGCTTTGTAGTTATGCATGACATCTCTTGCTTTGCCAGTGGAATGTTCATCCTATGATGTAGTACAGAATGTTGGGAGCCAGAGAGGTCAGTTGAGAAGGACTGAGCACCATCCAGGCTGCTCCTGGTGGGGTCTATGGATGATCTTGTACTGGTCTTGTATTGGATTGAATTGGATGACTTGTAACCAACTACAAATAAACATCAAAAGATCCTCTACATGTCTGGACTAGGTCACTACAACACCCGAGGATAGAGCTGCCATCTTGCTGATGTGTGTGTCATCCAACCTCGACCCACTTGCTTATTACTGCGACTGCAACTTCTCCCGGAATAGTAACACCCTTTTTGCAATCACATCTTCTTCCATCTGACTGCATACCTGTTCATTTGTTATTAGGTTGCCTTTCTACAGGATGCCACAAAACGTGAGAGAATTATTTGATCTCTGCTACTGTGAGAATAGATGTCCCAGATGCCGACTTGCAATATCTAGGCATCTGAGTGCTTCCTGATGGCAGCTTATGGCCATTAGTTAGGCAAAGGCCGGATGAGAAAGGTGTGAGAGGCAACACTCTCCAATGTGTGTTCCAACATTTCTAAGCGTTTAGACTAATGCTCACTGTGAAGGGATACTCCTGCACATTATTCAATGCCAGCCCATGGTCCTCGGCACATCACATACCTCTCCGAATTTGCTTGATGGCTAGGTCAAGCTAAAAAATGCAAACTCGCTCATAGGAACATTACAGTATTTAGATGAGCCCTATGTGGATAATAGAGGTCAGATCAAGTCTTTCTGCATATAAAGTGCCTGCCGGACTAACAATTAAGAACACTGAACCAAGTGTAGGTTCTAGGTCCGGGGACATGTTGCAGCATGGAGTTGGACACCTTGCCCCACCTCCTTCCCTAAGGTCTAGACTGCAATAGAGGCCTTGATCCTAATCCAACCTAAATAAAAAAGAGTCTACTGTGCTGTGTTCCTTTCCCAGGAAGACTCTTACCCAATTTATCTGGCATACTACTCCAGTCACTCAACAGGATATACCCTCCCGAAAACACTGACCCCTAAACCCGGTTATTTGCATATAATACACATAAATCTGTTGTGGGAGGGATGGGCGGAAATAGAAGCTAGGAGGCTTTAGGTGTTTGTCAATTTTTCTGGTTTATATGTAATTTGGAGAGGAAATCAAGAGTTCTTCTTGAGCTAATGTCCTGGTGGATGGTCGGAGGGTCTCTTCTGATGTGTGTTGCTGCTTCCTGGTGATTCCTGATATCCCCTTCAGCTGTCCATGCCCCAGATGGCTTGAGAGGAAAAGAACAAAACAGGACGGTGAGATTCGGGTTCTTGGAAAATTCCTAGTTCAGGAGATGAGATAGTGTCCATCACCACACCACGTTGTGCATGAAGAGGGGATTATCGCCTATTTAACGTGGCCCAGGGCTTAACAGCCCCCCAACCAGGTAGGTAATTCAAGCCGATTCACTCAGGAGTTATAGGAGGAGAACCATCAGAGATGAGTATTAGCCCAAGACATTGGTAAACGGAAAAAGAAAAGTAAAGGCAGAAACCAAAGGAATATCCTCAAGAAAGAAAAAAAAACAATATGCGGCCTACTTTGGTGCAGTACAACCACCCCTTGTCTTTCTCCCCGAACCTCAATATGCCCTCCCCTTCTAGCTTGGTGCCCTCACTTCTCCTGAGCTGCAGCAGTGTTTTCGCACCCCCAGGGGGAGGGCATAATCCACCACTCCTCACTCCACTACTCTCCTTTGTCCTGGTTCTCGTTGCCGTTGTCATCCCGTTCTCTCTGCATCTCTTCCCGCTTCTCTCCTCCATTGTCCTGCTGCTTCACCTCGATGCACATTCTGGCCTCCTCCTCATCGGGTCCTGTTGCGTCTTCCGTCTCTGCCTTTTCCTCTTTGGTCGCCCTTCGTGATCGGTCCTTCTCCTTAAAGCCACCTCCTTCTTCCTGCAAGGCAGAGGTCGGGAGCAAGAGGTTAACCCTTGCCATCCCCAGGCTTTCCAAGGTCCGTGGTATCCCCGGTTTCCAGGACAGGTAACGGGATTCAGGGCCCTACTCTCGGGGTCCTCCTCACATCTGCCCCATCCCGACAAGGACTCAATTACTTTGTACTGCTACAAGGAAAGTTCCAAATCCATACACCACTGCACTTGAGAAATTTGGCCCCAACTCATGGAGCATAAAATATCCAAAAATGTATCTAATAATGCAAAAAAAAACAACCTTCAAAAGCAGTCTACTCAAACAACTTCTGGAAAAACCTATACCTACTACAGCGCGTGCAACAGAAATAAGAAAACAGACTTTATTTTCTACTCTTAGACGCCCTGCAAAATTGAGAAACATCTTCCTTCTCCACCTTCAAGTTACAAAAACAATCAAAATCCCCTATGGAACTAAACTCACCACTGCACCCTCCCAAAGCTTCAAAGGGGAAATCTTCATATCCATCTTCAGGACAGGGAACATAATAATTCAAGCAACAGATCACCAACTTACCACCTTTGACTGACAGTTCTCAAGTTTTTAACACAAGATGGCACCGTTCCCCAAACACCACCCTTCCTTTCACCTTGGGATGTCAACCAAGTACCTAGTCGCCTCCAGCACTCTACTGCCACACACTATGCACCACTGCCACCCAGACACACTCCCTAACCCATAAAGCACATATCTGACCTCCACTGCACCCACCCTAACTAACATCCACACCAAAACACCGCCACATGATACACACATTGGGCATGATAGCTCCAGCCCTGTTTCAACATCTTCAACCACTGAGCCCCCCGTAAACACATCCCTGACACCCAATGTCGATCCCACCAGTCCATACAAGCCCCCTTCATTTTCAACCCCGACTATACTGTTATGTTCCCTTCTATTGTTGATCACTCACCTTCGACTAACACCGGGCCTGACACCTATACACCAACATACAGTGCAAGAAGCCCCCCCAACATGTTTATCCTGTTCTTGAGATGAATAGAACAAAAACTTGATTTTCTAGCTAATGATGTTTCACACATAAAAAGAAACAGCTTGATCCAGGCTAAATGAACACATAATCTCAATCTGAGATTAGTGAAATAAACCCCCCCCATAAAGTACCGCTAGGTCTCAGACACCCAACCTGCGGGACCTCCATTCCCATAACCCGCAGGTCCCACAGACCCTAACAAGCCCACAACTCCACAACCCCCTATCTCCTGTGGAAGGGGGGTCATTCAGCAAATCTTACATTACAGTAACCCCTCAATTGGACCACACGCCTCCATCCAGAATCCCAGTAATTATGTGCACAAATCAGTGGCGGCCAACACAATAAAATACCTGGGGGTGCATGGAAGGGATGTAGGAGGCAGGAGGGAAGGGGGCCATCTGAAAGCACAGAGGGGGGCCAGCTAGAAGCTAGTAGGGGGAGTGCACGGTGGGGGGTCCACCGGTTTAATGATAAAAATAAACATCTGATGCTGCTGTCCGCCTCAAGTTCCTCTGCAGCAGTTCCTAGAGTCCCTGGGAAGGCATCAGACTCCCATCCAATCCCCACGCTGCTCTCATATGAGAGCAGCGTGTGGATTGACCTTAGTGGGCTGCGAAGACGGTCCCCTCAGGGAGTCTGTGGGGTTTCTCCAGCCCGGCTACTCAATGTAGCCGGGCTGGAGAAACCTAAGGGGGCATGTGTGTTTGACCAGCCTGAGACGGCCGGTCAAACACAAATGCACTCTCAAAAGTGCATGTAGCACTCCTCCTCCCCCTTCCCATGCTCTGGCCCGCTCCTCCCTGCACAATCTGGCTGAGAGCCTGTAAATGTAAAATAAAACAATTCAGTGAGGCTGTAGTGTAGTTCCTATATTCCCAATAGGCTCTGCGCATTGGAATACTATATCCTATAGATGTGACGTAGGACTTAAGTCGACTAGGTCTCTATCGAATATATTAGACTTAATTGTGAGTGCCAGCTAGCTGAGAGGTCACTAGAAAAGTTCTCAAATACAAAAGAAGGGATTAGTTTCTGACAACCGCATAAACATTACAACTTTGTTTCCCCAGGTATAAAACTGATCTTCAGAGTCGTGGAAACAATAGATAGATATTTCACTCAGTCAATCCTGCATGCTTCGTTTCACCAGAGGTGCAGAGAAATAGAGAGAAAGGCGTTTTCAATAAAAGTATTTATTGAACAGTCTTCTTTCTCATGCAGAAGAAATTAACTGCTACAATCGTAATACTGGCTGTAAAGTATAATGCGTAAAGCAAGAAGAGTATTATGAAATAATACTGTAAAAGCATGGTATGGTTTCTAAGCCATAAAATACATACATAAATAACAAAGACTAAAAGTACTCAACTGGTGCTTCTAAAATACGCCTACCGCAATGTACCTAACCTAAGTCTTGTACGAGGGAATAAGTAAGTATGTGTTTAGTTTCTTTGCCAAGAATCTATCCAAGATTTCTCTTAGGGTCCAATCAGCTCCGTACCTTGGTTTTGAATGAAGGAGGTCTGGTATCTCTGTCTCCGGACTTGATTTCCCAACACCCTGCAAGGGAAGCTTGGAAACACTGGAGCTGGATTCTCAGCGAAAGGCAGCCTCTGTCAGTGCGTCAGCTGGAGGGTCGGCTTCCTTCGGCACTTGCTGTAGCGAGATGCGTCGAGCAAGTAGATAGTCAAACTGCTCCAAACCACCGTGTGTTTGCTAGGGCAAGTGTAGGCATATTTATACCTTGAAGGTGCCTGGATTGACTTAAGGTCGGACATAATAACGTCACCAAAGAACGGTAGTTCTTTGAAAACACCATGATTTCTAGGATACATCAATATTCAAGAAAGGGGATGTCCCTGACTGCTGAAGCTGAGTTTTCCAAGAAATCGTTGTGGCTTTTTGGAATTAGTGGAAGTAGCTATGCCTGTATTAGGACCGCATGGGCTATGTCCAAACATGGGTATGATTTCTATTCCTATATAAGGGCATGAATCGGGAAAATTACACTAGGGTCCTAAAACGCTGTACAACAAGGCGACGCTCCTCCACCATTGCGATGGATCCACCCCTGGCACAAATAGGCTCCCCCAAGCGAACATATTACACGTCCACTCCCTCAATACACCATCATACACTCCACAAAAAATCATTATAACTCCCTAACCTGCATGCTCCTTAACTGCAAATCAACGGTTATACACACCGGTCTCAACAAACACTCAACCCCTATACTAGACTTTCTCACACCATGGCAAACCAGGCAGAATAGTTTGCGGGTTAGCAATCATTCACAGAGATGAAACACAACTTTACACCCTAGAGTCTGCAAACTACTCAGCCTTCGAATACTTCAGATCCGAACTCATCACTAAAGGCACCACTCCTACCAAACTCCACACCATCTACCACACCCCTGGTGATCGCATACTCTTCACAGAAGAATTAAATATAACATGATTCTCCCTAACTGACTCCAACAACATGTTCCTAGGCGACTTTAATCTGCACTGGAATGACACAGAAGGTGCCACAGTCCGTAACCATACATACTTCTTGAATTAAACGACCCCAGGCAACTCTGCAATGAATAGCCCAACAATAAAGGCTCTACCCTAGATGCCATAATTGCCAGAAGTGACCTTGTCTCCATTCGATCCATTATACCCATTGACTGGTCAGACCGTCATCTAATACTGTTCAATCTCACAGCCCACCCCACCTTTGACCCATTCCCATCCCACAAACCTACACACTGGGCAAGGAACATCAAGCAAATCCCACTAACTGAGCAGTAATCCAAAATCCGTACCCAATTACAGTCACAACATTCTCCATCACACTGTAGATGCCCTCACTGCCCACTTTAGCTCAGCGATGACTGATGTTCTTGACTAAGTGGCACTGCTCAAACTTAAACCATACAGAAAAATCCAATCTAGATCCTGGTACAACACAGATCTTAACAAAGAGAGTAGATAGCTTAAGACTGACCGAAAAACTATGGAGGAAAACCCCCTCTCCGGTGCATCTATCACTCCTAAGAGCCAAACAGCTCTCCTACAAAAAATAAATCTTTAGGGAAAAATACACTTTCTTTCGCAACCAACTTGATCACACGAAGAACAGAATTAGGGAGCTCTTCATCATAATCAAGCAACAAATCACCCATACCTCCAAACATGAAACAACAGCCACCGCCCAACACTATAAAGAAATAGCCAACTACTTCAAAATGTAACTCTCTCTTATTCAAGACACATCTTTTCTCAACCCAGCCCATTTGCTCCATTCTCACTCAGGTCACCATAGAAACTCTCCCCCAAGACCTAACCATGGTCTGGGGTGCCCCATAAAAAACTAATGACAACAATGATCACCTACCATTAAAAAACAGTGCTGAGTGGACAGACTTCAAACCCATGACAGACGGTGAAGTCTTCAATATAATGATCCCCTCCCCTTCCCTAGTACAGAACCTCAACCATGTAATTTTCCTGCTTTGGACTAAAATCATTAACGCCTCTCTTTCATCTGGCCGTGTACCAGACTTCCTTCAACTAGGCCAAGTCACATCTATTCTCAAAAAACCAGGGTAGGACCCCAACGACCTCAATAATCTCAGATCGATCACCAACCTTCCTTTCCTAGCCAAAGTGCTGGAACAATGTGTCCTGCTACAAGTTAACCAACACATAGACTAATTCAACCTCCATAACACATTCCAATCAGGATTTAGAAAAGGCTACAGCACTGAAACCGCAATGCTCAATATATCAGATGACATTCACAGAACCTTAGATGAGGGTGACTCCTGCCTCCTAATCTTACTCGATTTATCTGCGGCATTTGATACTGTGAATTACACAACTTTACTCAAGACACTTGAGAACCATACTTTTATCAATGGCACAGTCTTGAGATTGTTTACATCCTATCAGCAGCACCGCTCGCAACAAAAAAATAATAATCAACAACTGCCTCTTGAAGCCCGCACCAGTTCCACAAGGTATACCTCAAGGCTCAATTCTCTCCCCAGTCCTCTTTAATCTCTTCATGGAATTATTCTGAACGAAGCAGGAGTCAAATATCACTCATATGCCGACAACACTCAACTCTACTACAAAATCAAATCACCCAGTGACAGCGGTCTTCTGAATTTCACACTAAGTAAGATACAAACTTGGCGAAACAACAATCACTTAAAACTCACCCCTAAAAAACTGAACTACTACTCTTCTCCCCTAAAAACAAAACCCTTACCAAGAATAGCTCAAGAATCTGGATGCTTTAAACTGTTCTCTATCATTATCGAACTCCGTAAAATCCTTGGGTATCACCCTGGACAAAAACATGTCAATGAAGGAGCACATCAACAATTGTGCAAAGGGGCGCTCTACACACTGAAATATCTCAAGAAAATCAAACCATTCATTCGATCTGACAATCTTAAAACAGTAGTACAATCACTAGTCCTTTCAAAACTTGACTACGGCAACACCATCATCACAGGAACCCTGAAAAGCAGCCTCTCTCCCTTAAGAGCAGTCCCCATTGCAGCTGACAGGCACCAAGCAGTTTGATCACATCGTATCCCATTGAAGGTAGATTCTTCTTCAAGACATGCATGTAACACTCACAATGCCCTTCATACAAAAAAAAACCCAAATACCTTGAAACCAAACTTTCGAGAGCAGGAAGAGGCTGCACTCTGAGAAGCTCCAACTCTATTCTTCTCATACCTTCTAATCTGAAGAAGAAAGCCTCCCAGGCACGCTCCTTCTCAGGCAATGCTCCTAGGATCTAGTAATGGCCCCACAAAGATCTCTGCTGCTTCAAACGGGATCTCAAATGTGTGTTTCTTTGAGCTTCGAATACCTATCTGCCTGCACTCAGTACCATGCAGTGCGCAATGAACGGACCTATGGCAGAGCACAAGTGTAATCATAGTAGTAAGATGAGGTTTGGGATGAGCCTAAGGAGGGCTACATGATGCCTTTTGCAGGAATGTCACAGGCATACACTCTACCACTGGGGCAATTCCTGACTCATTGCACTGACCAAGTCATTGCACTCATGTGGGATGGGATGTTGCAAACAAAGGATGTGCAAATGAAACCCTTCGGACAATGAGGAATAGCAGACATTTGATTACACTGGCTCACAAAGCCACAAGGACTGCCAGATCCAAATATTTTGGCCTCCTTGATGGCTAAAAAGGGCACAGACGTAGGTAAAGTACTCACTGATTCAGACTGGAACCAAGCCCTACAGCTGGTATGCCACAGCCCAATCAATGCTCATCTCTCAATTTCACACAATTCTGTTTTCTACACAAAACATACTTGACTTTTGCACAGCTACAAGTAATGTGTCCTGCGACAACTCTGACATGACCCAGGTGTGACTAAGAGGGATCTGCATTTTTCAAATGATGTGGTCTAAAGGGGTGCTCAGGCGCTGGTGGGAGGACGTCACTAACTACTTAATGGAGTGAATGGGGATGAAGGATGTAGGTTCACCAAGATTTGTCTATTAGGTCTCATGACCAGATCCAAAGGTAACAGATCCAACACTGAGTTTATAGACCTTACCCTCTCCCTCTTAAACGTCAGATAGCTATGAACAAGAGATCACCTAGGGCTCCAGAGTTGGGAAAATGGAAGGCATACTTATATAGATTTGCAAGAGGCAAGCTGGATGCATATTTTAGATGTCATGCGGCATACACAAAACCCAAATGGAAGTTTAATTGAGACCACTACTCAGGGGTATAATATTATTATTAAATTAGTTTTGTAACGTGCGCAGCTACCCAAAAAGGAAAAGGAGCAGTCAAGAACCATTTGCCACTAAAAGAGCCAAGTTTTAACATTTCTTCGAAAGCTGAGATAGGACGGGTCATTCTTCAAGGAAACCGGAAGAGAATTCCAGATTTTGGGGCCAAGACAAGAAAAGGAACGGCCTCCCATTCTTGCAAGTTTAAATCTGGGAATCACGAAGTCTCCGTGGGCTGTAGAGCGCAGGGGACGAGAAGGAATGTAAGGATGGATGAGCTTTTGCAGATACGCTGGTGCCACACCTTGTTTGATTTTAAAGATGTAACACAGGGATTTAAATTTAATTCTTTGATCAATTCGAAGCTAGTGAAGGTCACGTAAATACGGCGAGATGGAAGCCTGTCTAGGAACTTGACGAAGAAGGCGTACTGCAGAGTTCTGAACTACCTGTAGCTTTCTCAGTACCGTTTGGCAGCTACTGAGATAGAGAACATTGAAGAAATCGAGGTGATAGGTGAGGAGTGTCTAGACTACCGTGCGTTGGGTTGAGGCAGGAAGCATCCAAATGATCTTACGAAGCCACCTCAAGATCGTGAAACAGATGGCAGCAACACTCGCCACCTGTTGTCTCATAGAGAGACTATCATCAATAATGATGCCCAGATTACGGACATGGGTGAAAGGTAGGGGAAAGGAATCCATTTCCTGAGGCCAATGGTGAGGGCCCCATAGCTCCTTGTGCTTGCCCAGAATAAGGACCTCAGTCTTATCCCCATTTAACTTCAAAAAGTTAAGGCGCATCCACTCTGTCACTTGCCGTAGGCTGCACTGAAGGGCAGATGTTGTAGCGTCTTTAGTGGTGGAAAGCGAAAAGACAATCTGCGTATCATCCGCATACGAATATAGGGAAAGACCCGCCTCTTCCACAATCTCTGCCAGAGGTCTGACATATATGTTGAAGAGCAGGGGGCTTAAAATGGATCCCTGTGGGACTCCATGTGCTGATATGCAGATCTAAGATGATGCCTTAGCAGAAAAGACTTGAAAAGTGCGACCATCAAGGAATGAAGCAAACCAGGATACGGCAGTGCCATCCAGCCCAAGGGACCTAAGGGCGTTAAGGAAGATGTTATGCAACACAGTGTCGAATGCGGCACTCAAATCTAATAGAATGAGTGCCGCAGTTTCCCCTTGATCTAAATGCTGGCGCAGTTTCTCAGTAACCCCAAGCAGAGCGGTTTCAGTTGAAAAGTTGGCTCTGAACCCGGATTGTGAATAATGAAGAAAGCCAACTTTGTCTATGTGTTGTGTCAGTTGAGTATTGATATGTTTCTCCAAAATTTTGGAGGAAGCCGGTAGCAGGGATATAGGTCTAAAGTTAGATAGTACAGAAGGATCTGCTCCGGCCTTTTTCAACAAAGGGATGACCATGGCTCGCTTCCACTCGGGGGGTACCAAGGCCTCCCGCATAGAGGCGTTAAGAAGATCGATAAGGACGCCTTTAGATGTGGCAGAGAGCTGACAAAGGATGTTAATAGGCAAAGGATCAAGAGGAGACCCAGATTTAATACTGTTTAAACAATTTTGGAAAGACGCCTCTTCAAATGGGTGCCAGGAAGAAATCTTGGCTATCTGGTCACAATTACTGTGATATGTAGGGTCAAATGCAGAAGCCATACTACACAAGGAAGGGGAAGGTGCAGAGAGTGACTTGTAAATAAGTTCAACCTTCTGAATAAAGAAGTCAGCAATGTTGTTACATTGATTTTCATCAAGGACAGGAGGAGGAGGGATGGTATCAGAGCCAGCTAACTTCTTCACTACCGAAAATAGAGCCCGAGGATGATTAGATGCCTTAGTTATTGTGTTAGCAACGTAAAAAATGCGTGCCTCTACACGCTGAATGATAATTTTTCAGAGCAGCTTTGTAAGCATCTTTACAAGTTAAATAGTACGATCTCCTCCATATAACCATCTAATTTGAGAGCAAACCGACCTTGAGAGGACGGATTCTACAGACATATATATTAAGGCTCATCCACTTGCACAATGAGTAGCATAAGGACATCGTTTTTGCAAATGTTCTTTCTAATTCTCCAGTATTAGGGGTGTCTTTCATAGATTCACATGCCTGAATCATTCCCCGTCGTCGGAGTGGGAGTCCCACGGTACATAAAATAGCAATAATATGCCATAAATATGCAGTAAATACCTATTAGAATAAACCAGGAAGTAAAGTAGCCCAGCTACAGTAGGAAAAAAACTTCCACATCTATGACTATCATAGTCGTTTTGTATAGTCCAAACTACAGCCAATCAGGCGCCAGCACCCACCAGAATGTTCTCCCCAGAGGCTCAGGCTCTCAGATTTTCTACTGCACGTCGTGTGAAGGGAGTCTCCCTGAGCTCTGCTCAGTTTCTTTTGAATATTTCTTCTTACTGGATTTAAAATGTCTTCAAGGAAGTCTCTGTTCAGAGCCTGTGACTCTTGTGGTAAGCTCCGGCTTTTTAAAGAGGATCCTCATGAGAAATGTATATATTGCCTCTACCCAGATCATCTAGTCAAAGACTGTAAGATCTGCAGGAAATTTCCTCAAAAGACTCTCAGAGACAGAGAGGGTCGGTTGCTTTTGTGGCTACAAAGGCTAAAGGATTCGGATAAAACTGTGTCTGAAGTTGGCAGTATTGCCTCGGGTTCCACTTCAGTGTCTAAAAAGAGGCCTGCGTCTGAAACTCAACCATCTTCTGGGGCTAAGGTTGCTAAGAAGAATCAACCTGCAAAGGGTTCTGACAAGCCTTCCTGTTCAAAGGCTGCCCCTTCAGGCAAAGACTTAGAGAGTTCTTCTCATAAAAGGCCCACCAAGAGTTTGCCTCAGAAGACTGTTCAGAGTTCTTCTCAGGACTCGTCTTCAAAGACGCCTTCCACTGTCTACTCGTCGACGAAGACCTCCGCCGACGCCTCTTCCACGTCGACGATGACCTTCTCATCTCCTAAATCGTCAATGATTATGACGACGGCAGCGTCTTCTCCAACCATGGTCTATGTCACGGTAAGACCTATCTCGTCGACGACGGCCGTCGTCGATACCTCGTCGACGTCGAGTCTGAAAGCCTTGCCGTCATCGAAAAGATCGGCATCGACAGCATCGTCGACGACGCTGCCACCGGCGAAGGTAATTCCGTCGACGACGAACTTCCCGTCGACGAAGACCACCTCGTCGACGACGAACATCCCGTCGACGAAGACCACTCCGTCGACGACGTCCATCCAGTCGTCGACGGCAGACCCGTCGACGAAGAGCATACCGTCGACGAAGAGCATACCGTCGACGAAGAGCATACCGTCGACGAAGAGCGTGCCGTCGACGGAGAACAAGCCGTCGACGGAGAACAAGCCGTCGACGAAGGGCGTATCGTCGACGAAGGGCGTACCGTCGACGAAGGGTGTACCGTCGACGAAGGACATACCGTCGACGAAGGGCATACCGCCGACGAAGGACATACCGCCGACAAAGGACATACCGTCGACGACGGTTTCAAAGGAGTCTATGATATTGGCCACTGGCACAATGGAAAACGCGCCATCAACGCCGCAATTTTCATCTTGTACCGCGTTGCAAGTATGGTCTCCGTCTACGGTGTTCTTTACACCAAAACCGACGACGCAAGTTCCTGACCGTCTTTTGGACTCGGATAGTGAGGAAGAAATAGATCATATGTTCGGAGCGGCTACAAGTCCTTCTGAATTGAATATCAAGTTAAAAGAGGACGAACAGGAGGATGATCATCCAACTGTGCAGATGCCGTCCCAGGTGGATACCTTGCCTCTCACACAAGTACCTGTGGCTTTACTGTCCAATCTTCAATTCATGTTGGACGATTACTACAGAAGGTTTCCACCTTCAGAAACAGCGTGCTCAGAACCAACTACTCCTAACACTGGGGTTCCGATACCAAGCTTGCAGCCAATAGTTCCAACATCACCTGCTTCACAAGTACAGGCGGAGGGAGTCGATCCTCTGTCTTCTGAGGAGGAGGAACAAAGGGAGGAAGGTGAGGTTCAAGATGAGTCGGAGTGGGATGAAGATCAGGAGCACACACCTTCCCCTTCGCACCAAGCAGTCTCGATTTCTCCACCGGTGGACGTGGTTAGCTTCCATCTCTTGATGGAACGCGCCACTAAGCGTTTTCATATAGACATGGAGCATAAGGAGCAAGATTGTTTTCTTTATGACTTTAAAGATCAGCCAAGGAAACAGATTAAGTCTATTCCCATCATTGATTTCATCTGGCAGGAGGGGATTCAGGTCATGGCAACACCGGCGTCCATTCCTCCAGTCCTACCACGTTTAGAAAAGAAGTACAGGGCACCAGACAAGTCTCCAGCATGCCTTATAGGACAACCAAAACTGGACTCTGTAATAATTCAAGCAGCACAAAAGAGGGCTAGGAATCCCTCGTCCCCGCTGACAGCCCCGCCTGACAGGGATGGCAAACGCTTGGATTCTATAGGAAAACGCGTCTCTACAATGGCGGCTACGACAGTTCGAGCGGCAAATTCATTGGCCATCTTAGGAAGATATGACCGACAAATGTGGTCTGATATCGCACCATATCTTGATCTTCTACCTGAACCTTCAAAGGCTGAGGCGCTCAAGATACTTCATGAAGGCCAAAGAATCTCGGAGGAGATTATTGATTCAGCTGTGGATGTGGCCTCAACGGGTTTTCGGCAGCTGGCAGGAGCTGCAGTTCTTCGCAGGCAGGGTTGGCTGCGATCTACTTCTTTTAGGCAAGAAGTCCAACATAAAGTGCTGGATTTGCCATATGATGGTGAATATCTGTTTGGACCTCAGGTAGAGGAAGCCTTACAGACTATAAAGAAGGATTCTGAAACTGCGAAATCCTTAGTGTCTCTTCAATTTCGAAAGCCGCCCTTTCGAGGAGCGAGAGGACGGGGAATGTCCTCTACCAGAGGCGGATATAACCAGCAACCCTCTTACAGGCAAAACAACCAAAGATACCAGACTCAACGCTATCAGTCTTACAACCAAAGAAAGCCTTCTTATCCCCAAAACAGGGGTAGAGCAAATTACCGTGGAAAGGATAAACGACAATGAAACTTTTCACCTGCCGCCACCGCTGCCCTATTCAAAAGAAAAAATTGGAGGGCGAATATCCAAATTTTACTCAAGTTGGCAGTCAATAACATCAGACAAATGGGTCCTAGACATAGTGTCCAGGGGTCATGCCCTAGAATTCGAAAAATTTCCTCCAAATGTTTCTCCAAAAGGACCCCCCCCAGCTCACCTGAAGGAATTATTTGCTCAAATCAGATTAATGATGCAGAAGGGAGCGATCGAGAGCGTGCCTCAAAGATGAGAGGAATGGGCTTTTACTCCAGATTCTTTCTAATAAGGAAAAAGAACGGAGAGTGGCGCCCAATTCTAGATCTTCGCGCTCTGAACAAGTACTTGAGAAAGTTAACATTTAGAATGCTATCGCTCCAGGAAATATTGCATCTTTTGGCAGCAGGGGATCACATGGTCACCTTAGATCTCCAAGATGCATACTTCCATATTCCAATTCTACCTCGCCACAGAAAATTCCTGCGCTTCAGGGTGGCTGGCAGGGATTACCAATTCAAGGTTCTTCCTTTTGGACTACGATCGGCGCCGAGAGTTTTTACCAAGGTTCTAGCTCCGGTAGCGGCGCATCTCCGACTAAAGGGAATCCAAATATTCCCATACTTAGACGACTGCCTTATAAAGGCCAGTTCTCGAGCAGTCGTTCATTCGCATCTACAACAGTGTCTACACCTGTTCAAATCCCTGGGCCTTTCCATCAACCACGAAAAATCCAAACTGGAACCGTCGCAAAGACAAGCTTTCTTGGGAGCAACTTTGGACACCCAGAGACTCCGAGCCTTTGTCTCGGAGGAGAGGCAACTCAGGATAAAGGACATGGCACAGAAACTGTTGTCAAAAAAGTCAGTTTCTGTTTGGATATACAAATCCTTTCTGGGGATGGTATCTTCTTGCATCCCATTGCTACCGAACTGTCGCCTCAGAATGAGGCCCCTCCAGGAAGAACTGACCCAGCAGTGGTTACAGGTCTCCGGAACGTTCGAAGATATGATCAGGATCACACCGATAATGCAAAACTCACTAAGATGGTGGGCGCAAAAACGACATCTTCAAAAGGGGTGTGCGTTTCTTCAGGAGCCACCAAGCCTCACCATCACGACGGATGCGTCTCTCGAGGGCTGGGGAGCGCACCTTCAAGGCCTCACTATCAGTGGCAAGTGGTCTGCCCTACAACAGCGTTGGCACATAAACCGCCTGGAACTGAGAGCCATTTTTCTGGCACTCAAGGCGTTTCATGCAGTCATTCAGGGTTCCAATGTGTTGATAAAAACGGACAACACAACAAGCATGCACTACGTCAAAAAGCAGGGGGGAACTCGATCTCTTCTCCTCTCCCAGGAAGCCCAGGAGTTGTGGGCGTGGGCTTTGGAGCACGATGTAAATCTTCAAGCGGTGCACGTTCCAGGTATAGAGAATGTCTTGGCAGACACACTCAGCAGGACGAAGGTCTCCACTCACGAGTGGGAACTTCATCAACAGACGGTGGATCACATCTTTCGACTATGGGGTCGCCCAGACCTAGATCTGTTTGCTACGAAGGCCAACAGCAAATGCAAGTTCTTTGCAAGATGGCATCCCCAAAAAGACTCTCAGGGGAATGCGTTTTCACTGGACTGGTCCCTGATTTATGCGTACGCATTTCCACCAATCCCACTTGTCCCCAGAGTTCTGCGGAAAATGAAGAAGGAACCGTGCAGACTAATCCTGATTGCACCCAGATGGCCGCGCCAGTATTGGTTCACGGAACTCCTCCTACTGTCAGAGTGCAAACCAATTCAGTTGGATCCAGTCCCGAACTTACTCAGTATGCAGAACGATCAGGTCTGTCACCCAGATCCAGCATCTCTGAAATTAGCAGCCTGGCGCCTGAATACCGTGAGTTCGCCCACTTGAACATCCCAGAGGAATGCAAAGAGGTACTGGCCAAGGCGAGGGCACCGTCCACAATAAAGACTTACAGTCTAAAATGGAGACGTTTCTGCATCTGGTGTCAGGCAAACGGAATTCACCCGTTTTCAGCAACGCCGGAAGAGATTCTACTGTTCTTCCTACATTTGGCAAAATCAGGTCTATCTCCGGCAACTTTAAAGGTGTTCCTGGCAGCGATATCTAGATATCGGCAAGACGGTACTAATTCCTTGTACTCGGCTAGGATTGTACAACAATTCTTCAAAGGGCTCTTTAGGATGTTCCCTCCAGTACGTCGACCTCCTCCGATGTGGCATCTCAACGTGGTCTTGGCACAACTTATGCGTCATCCTTTCGAACCCATTCACAAGGCTGACCTCAAATATCTCTTGTGGAAGGTAGCATTGTTACTGGCATTGACATCCGCCAGAAGAGTCAGTGACCTCCAGGCCTTTACAGTTCAACAACCCTTTCTGCAATTTACAAGCGACTCTGTAGTGCTCCGCACTAATCCAAAGTACATCCCCAAGGTACCCTTGGAATTCCACCTCAACGAACCTATAATTCTGAAAACATACTTTCCTAATCCGCAATCACGAGCGGAAAAGGCATTGCATACCTTGGATGTCAAGAGATGTCTTAAATTCTATCTGCAGAGGACATCCGCCTTGCGTTCTTCCAATCAGCTGTTCATCACCTACGGTGCTATTCGTAAGGGGCAGGCAGTTTCTAAACAAACAATTGCAAGATGGATTTCTTCTGCCATTGCCTTTTGTCATATGCAAGCGGGGCGACCGTTGCAAACAGCTCCTAGGGCTCATTCCACAAGAGCAATATCTTCATCAGCGGCTTTGTTTGCTGGAGTTCCAATTCAGCAAATTTGCAGAGCGGCTACTTGGGCTAGTCGCCATACATTTACCAAGCATTACTGTCTGGAGACAGCCAGCGAAGCGGATACGTCTGTGGGTCGGGCAGTCCTACGGAACCTTTTCAAGTAAGCTGAGCCTCTGTTTCCCACCTCCTTTATTACTGTCAGGCGCTGTTTATGCTATGTTTGTTACATTTGCTTGCAGAATTGTATTCTACTATGCGTAAACTATATGTGTATACTCAGTTTATACTGTTTTATGTACTATATACTGACAAGCTTGACAAACATGATCATCTGCCTGACAAGGATGTACTGCTAACTACTCTGATTCAGGCATGTGAATCTATGAAAGACACCCCTAATACTGGAGAAGAACAATAGTTACTTACCTGTAATCTGTGGTTCTCCAGTATTGGTGTCTTTCATAGATTCACATGCAACCCGCCCACCTCCCCTCAGAGGCTTTTGTTAGGCTATTTTGAGTTACCTTCACTCCTTGCGAGAAAATCTGAGAGCCTGAGCCTCTGGGGAGAACATTCTGGTGGGTGCTGGCGCCTGATTGGCTGTAGTTTGGACTATACAAAACGACTATGATAGTCATAGATGTGGAAGTTTTTTTCCTACTGTAGCTGGGCTACTTTACTTCCTGGTTTATTCTAATAGGTATTTACTGCATATTTATGGCATATTATTGCTATTTTATGTACCGTGGGACTCCCACTCCGACAACGGGGAATGATTCAGGCATGTGAATCTATGAAAGACACCAATACTGGAGAACCACAGATTACAGGTAAGTAACTATTGTTCTTCTGTGTTAAGCGCTCCTGAATTTCGTCTCATGCCAAATGTTCCACAAATATCTCAGACTATAACGTGTCTTAGCTGGATGCTGTCAGAGGCCAGGAGAGGCCAGGTTGCAGCAGGGGAGGAAGGTAGTTTGACAAGTTGTCACTGGGCTCTGTAGGTGTGCAGTTGTAACGTAACACAGTTCACGGTCTAAATCATTACCTGGAATAATGTATCGTTATTTGACTTCGTCCTTGCTGCAGGGTCATCCCTAAACCTTTTGCCTTCACTACACCTTTTTTTGTTGAATTCATTTTTGTTGGCAGTATTACACTGTGCATGCTACCACTGCTAACCAAGTGCTAAAAGTGCTTGGGCTCTCGCCTTAAAACATGACAGAATTGGCTTAGACCCAATAGACCTATTTAATTTACTTGTAAGCCTCTAGTAAAGTGGCACTACATGTGCCCAACACGTGTAAATCTAATGCTCCTAGTGGGACTGCAGCATTGATTGACTACAGACGTAAGTAGCCCTGTAAACAGCTTGTGTGTGTGCATTTTTAAACTGCCATTTCGACCTGGCAGAGTAAATCTTTTTACCAGACCTAACTCGTCCTTTTTAATACATATAAGTCACGCCTAGGATAAGCCCTGGACAGCCCAGAGGGCAGGGTGCACTGTATTTAAAGAGTAGAACATGTACTTTTAAGTTTCACATGCCCTGGTAGTGAAAAACTCTTAAATTAGTTTTTTCACTACTGCAAGGCCAATCTCTCAAATAGGATAACATTTGAGCTGTCTTATTACACTTTATAATTTCAATTTCCAAATGGGAAGAGATAACCAGTCCATGCATCTTGTCTCCTGAAACACAATTTTAAATCCTAACATGGTGAAGTTAGATTTTTAAATTGCAATTCTGAAACTACGCCTACCTAGTGCACAAGCTAGACTTGATCCAGCATGACCCTTCACATGCCCCAAATGCCATGCTGATTTTGCGCACCTGACATGGACATGCTGCAACGTAGCGGGGTTCTGGTGTGCTATTTTTCTCCAGCTTCCCTTAATTGATATGATAGGGTCCAAACCTGTTCCTGCACCCCTCCTGGGTTACATCAAAGACATACCAAAAGGAATCCTTAAGTTCACTGCTATTGATTTACTACTGGCCTAACAAGAAGTTGCACTTCATTAGGGAAGTCAACGCTACCCAACTGTTGCTGTCTGGTTGAGCAACCCAATACATTGTGATACCACCAGCAAATGTTATTCAAAGATACAGCCCCCTTCTGCCCATCCTAAAGATATCTGGCAGCCACTCAGGAAGATTTGCTGTCTCTGGAGCCTATGCAACCGGACCAACCTGTGTTGCACTGTAACTAAGTATGTGCCCTGGCTGTATTCCACTATATATCTTCTGTACCTGTCCTCACCCATTCTAAGGTTGCCACCCCTCCCCCACTACTACCCCCTCTACTTCTTTGATTCATTACTGTTGGTGTGCTGTGTTTATGGCCACTGCAGGCCCTTCTGGGTATATTGCTGCATTGTTATTACTCTTCAATGTCGCCCACGATGTAGGCTGTTTATTGTTTATGTTTTTGTCGCTTAACAAAAATGATAATGTTTAAAACAAAAGTTGCAATTCTGGGAATTGCACTTTTAGAAAATGGCATTTCTTGCCTAAGTCATTTATTATCTGTAGCCTGTCTCTGGTCACATGACTGGGTGTAACTGACAGCTGAGCTTTGTTTATATGCATCCTAGAAAGCCACACACAATAGGGAGCTTAGGTGTGCAGGACAGGCCATCACTGGCAGGATGGGAGGAAGGAGTTAGGCACAGCCCCCCTACATTTGAATAGGCTGTGTCCTGTCTCAAAATATAGGGCTGCACATCCCCTTTAGTTAGTCTGGAGCCAGGACAGGGAAGGCAGGATACCTGGGGACTTTAGAATTAAATACATTTTACTAGCAGAACTCATAGCATAACAATACAAAATATTGGTGTCTACAACCCAATGGACAGCTGCATAAAGACATGAAAACCCATAGGAGCCAATGAATTACAAGCTGGAAATATAGACAGTTTACACAGCATGCAGTCTACAACCCATCCTGAGCTGGCCACGTTCAACAAGAAGAGACATTAAGTGATCCAGGATCCATGAGGATAGTGCATTGGAAAGGGTCAGTAGCATGCTGAGCCCACAGGTGCCCAATAGGCCAAAGACTCAATGTAGCAAGTGCAGGGCATTAAAGTCTGCCTTTTAAGGTAATTAAAAATCACAAAAGGAGAAACATTAACAAAACTTAAATGCGAAAACCCCAGAGGCTCCCACCTCCCCCCCCCCTCTCCAGGTGAGCCAGTGAGCGCACTAACGCACATGAATATGGTCCGATTTGAGAGTTACCACCAACCCTTGGTCCCAAGAACCCAGCTGCGGCGATCAGGTATTAACCACTCCCCTCGCTTTCCGGAATAAGTTTCAAAATTCGTAAGTAAGCAGGACATGTCAGTTCCTGCAACTCTGTAGAGAGGATGAAAATAAAGGGAGCCCATATCTTAGTATATTTGGAGTTGTCCCCTACGGTAGGCATAGAGAGTCTCTCCATGCCCAAAAGGACCACAAATGGTGTAGCCATGGTGTGTGGTCCGGAATCCTGTCTGATTTCCAACTAGATACAAGCACCCGATGGGCAGCGTTGAATGCTAGTGCAATCTGTCTACCCATAGTAGAACGCAAGGAAAAAGTCAGGGCGTTAGTGTATGCTGGGAACCTGGGGATAGTAGTGTTGAAAGCTTTATCGATCTCATTGAGGATCTTATCCCAGTATCTCGTGAGCTTCGGGCAGTTCCACAGCAGGTGAATGAGAGTTCCCGGGCTCCCACAGCCCCGCCAACAGAGACCATTGCACTGTGAGCTCCACTTATGTAAATGAGCCAGGGTGTAGTACCAATAAGATACAATTTGGAACGCTGTTTCAGTGTGGCCCATGGAGTGTGCAGTGTGGTGGGTTCTATAAAAATATCTTCCCATTCCTTGTCCGACAGGGCACGACTGAGTTCTGCCTCCCACCGGCGTTGTCCGGCTGTCCTAACCCCACTCGAGCCCCGAGAAAGAAACCTGTAGATTTCCGAGATAAGTTTACGATCATCTTTTTTTCCAAAAAAGTCTCTTTTCAAACAGGAGCATTGGTCGGACAACCAGAGGACGAACTAGAGACCCAGACACCCAGTTCAGCATTTGCACGTGGAGGTAGCGGTCGGAAACAGTGAGGCAGTAGTCTTACCAAAGCTGCTTGAAGGGGATAAGCCCCTGGAGATCAAACAAGTGCCCCAAATGCTTGCACCTGCCAGCTAACCATCGCGAACCCGACCCTTTATCCATACCGGGTGGGAATTTAGGATCCGAAAAAATGGGGGACATAGGCGAGGGGAACTTTGTAAGATTTTCCCGTTTGGACACTCTATCCCAAACTAACATAGTGGGCCAAGTGACCGACGAAGAGTAAAGTTCCCAGGATTGGGAAGGTTTAGGTAGCCAAGCTTCCCTCCAGATGTGATGGGCAGCCACCATCTGGTCCATAAATATCCAGTGCTTCTCTGTCATTGGACGGTTCCATTCCACGAGAAAGCGCAAGAGCGAGGCTTGAAAGTATCGAGTGGTATTCGGCAATGCAAGGCCACCTTCCTGTTTAGGGCGTTGGAACAGGGAATTTCTGAAACCTGGGGGAGACCGGGCCCCAAATGAAACACTCAATCTCCTTTTGTATATATAAGGGTGCATTCGATGGGAGCAATAAGAGGAGGGTTTGGAAAATATATAGGGCCCGCGGTAGGACATTCATTTTGACCGCGGCTAGTCTCCCGAGCCACGAAAGAGGCAAACATTGCCATTGAGTTAGATCTTAAAGATGCGAGAGAGTAAAGCAGCATAATTCACTTCTGAAGTCTACCCAAGGTATTTTATGCCATCCGTCACCCAATCAAAGGCAAATGGGGCACGTAATGTGTCCACTGTTGATTGCATTGCGGTAAGGTTGAGTACCTGTGATTTCTGGAGGTTCATTTTGAATACTGAAACCCGACGGAAGGCGTGCAGGTCGTCTACAATGGCCGGCAAGGAGGTCAAGGGTCGTGCCACCGAAAAAATGACATAGTTGGCGTAAAGGTTAATTAAATGCCGGTCGGCCCCAAAAAGGAAGCCCTGGGCATGTGGGTTATCCTGGAGACTCTGAGCAAAGGGCTCCATATAAAGAGCAAAGAGCAGCGGGGAGAGGGGGCAGCCCTGCCTGGTGCCTCTCCCCACTGCAAAATCACCCGAGAGAATGCCATTTACCCTGACGGCAGCAGATGGGTTGCTGTAAATGCTCACCACCCATTTGCAAAATTTTGCAGCCAAACCAAAATGTTCCAGGGTGGCAAATAAGTACGGCCAATGCACGCGGTCGAATACCTTTCCGGCATCAACCGCTATCAAGAGCGCCTCTACCTTGGCCCGCTGAACTCTATCAATCAGGTGGCAGTGCTGTTTAGGGTTGTCCCTGCATTGCCGATTCGGGATGAAACCCTACTGATCCGGGGTGATCAAACCGGCCATAAGAGGGTTCAGCATGTGGGCCAGAATGCTAGAGAAAAGCTTTGCATTGATGTTTAGTAAGGAGATCGGCCAGTAGGAACTGCAAAGCACAGGGTCTTTCCCTGGTTTGGGGATGACCAAAATTGTTGCCTGTAACATGGAATCAGTGAGGGTGCCCGTATTATTAAATTAATTAAACAAGCAAGTGAGCAGGGGGGCTAGCTCCACGTAGAAGGTCTTATAGAACAGTGTACTAAAACCGTCCGGGTCCAGCTCCTTCAGAACCTTCAGACGGGCAATAGCAGACATCACCTCATCAATCCTTGTAGGGGCCTCTAAACTATCAGCCTCGTTAGACGTGAGCGGGGTGACCATAGCCCCGTTGACATAATCAAGGGGGTCCGCAAGGATGGAAGGCTCAGCAGAGTAGAGATCCTTGTACAAAGTCCGAAAAGCTGCTGCAATGCCTGGGTCGTCCGCTATCTCCGAACCCTGTTCTCCGCGCACCGCCTTAACTGCCTGTGCCTGTCGATTACTGTGGAGGCAGTGTGCTAGCATGCGACCTCACTTGTTAGATCCCACATAGAATTTATGTTTCAACCAAATCACTGCATGCTCAGCCCTGTCCAGGTCCAGTCACTTCAACTGGAGCTGCTCCTTCTCCAGTTGGCGCCAGACCCTCGGGTCGCCCGCGCGCTTATGGATCGCCTCAAGTTCTTTAACTTTAGATTCGAGTTCCTCTCGTTTGACCTGCCTAGTCTTATTGCCATGAGCCACTTTTGCAATTAAGGCCCCTCTCGAGACCCAAACGGAGGCTAAAGCCTCAGACCCATCGTTGTTAAGTGCTAAGAAATCTTTCAATGTACGCCAAAGGTCTTCCACCCCTTGTGGGGATTGCAGTAGAGAGTCTCAGAGGCACCAGTGTGAGGGGGAAGAAGGCGTGGGAGGCAAACGCAGAGTCAGTGTTATGTTGCGTGGTCTGAAAGAGACCGGGCTTCGATAGTAGATGCCAGAGTGAATGCCCATGTGGCCTCGGTGACAAGAAAGCGGTCCAGGCGAGCGTAGGACTTATGAGCCACAGAGTAGTGGGTGTAATCCCTGTCATTGAGGTAGAGGCCGCGCCATTCATTTCTGATCCCACAGTCCTCTACCCACTCCCTACCCTTCCCAGACAATGCTCCCACCCCACCAGTCCTCAGGCTAGAGTGGGTAATCCCTGCGTCCATAACTAAATTTAAGTCGCCTCCCACCACTACCAATGAATTGGGCATATGGAGAACGTCAGCCAGTGCCCCAGTCAGGATTGGCTTTTGATGATCATTTGGGGAATAGATGGAGGCTACTATGAGATGAGAGGAGCCAGTTTGAAGCCTCAGCGCCAAGAGGTGGCCCTTAATCTCTGCAACTGAACCCACTACGGAACCTCTAAAGTGTTTGGAAAATAAGATAGCCACCCTGCCTTTCTTGCTTGTCCCTGAAGACCAGAACTATAGGGGGAATTCCCTTTGTCACATACAGTGGGTGTCCTTGTGGAGCAGATGGGTTTCTTGAAGAAGACATATATCCCCGAGTGCAGCTTTGGATTGGTAACGCGGGCACTCGGGCAATGCCCGAGGGGCCGATGTCTGAGTTCCTGCTGTGGGCTGCTTTTTTGAGCAGTCTGGGGCCGATTTGGGCAGTGTCTCTATTTTCAGAATACAGCCAGCGGCCCAGTGGGTGGCTGAGTGGCCTTTCTGCAGGCAGATGGGCGCTCATTAAACCCTCCCCCCCCAACCAATACCGCTGGTCCCCCACCACCGGTTTAGTAACAGGCAGAGGTATCACTCCCTTTGTCTCGCTGGTCGGCCCATTAATGTATGCACATACTGAGCGGGGCAGGGGGCCTCAGTAGAAGTGGCCTCACTTGTTTTCAGGTGTGTTTCACTAGTGTAAACTAATGCGCGCATTTTTTTAAGCCCCCCCCTCCTTCTTTTTAATGTAATTACGCCGAAGCAGTGATTTGAGGAAAGGCATTTTGCAAATGGGGCGGATTTTTTTTTGTGTGCCCCGGCCGATTTTCAATCCCAATCCGACCCTGCCCGAGTGTTCATGTAAGGAGGGTACTGCCCTCCGTTTGGTAGGGTTGTTAAGACCGCGGACATTATAGCTAACTACCTTGACTTCCATTAGGTTACGTAGAACCCCAGTATGATGTGTCTAACACTGATGGAAATGGCCCTTTTTGCAGGGTTATCCCCAAACTTTTTGCTTCTTCCTCCTATTTTTTCCTGACTTGTTTGTGTTGGTGTTAGGACTCTGGGCACTTTACCACTTCTAATCAATGCTAAAGTGCGTATGCTCGCTGTGTAAAGTATGTTATGGATTGGTGTTTCCATGATTGGCTTTTTGGTTTTCTTGTCAGCCCCTAGTAAAGTGCACTGGGTGTGCCAGGGCCTGGGAACCAAATGCTACGCATGGGCCTGCAGCACGGATTGCACACCCTTGTGAATAGCCCGGAAATGGTACCTCCGACCTGCCATTGCAGTCTGCGCGCAGTTTGTAATGGTCATGTCATTTTGGCCCGTGCACAAACTGGCCGGTCCCTAACCTTCCCTTTTCTTACATGTCAGGCACCCCTAAGGTAGGCCCAAAGTACCCTTGTGGGCAGGGTGCAGTGTATGTGAAAGGTAGGACATGCTCTGGTGGGTGTGGCATGTTCTGATAGTGAATTACAGCCCATTTTGTTTTTCACTATTGCAAGGCTACCTGTTCCCCATAGGACAGAATGGAAACTTTGTTTATAACATCTTATAAACATAACTGGCCCTGAGAACTAGGTGGGAAAATAAAATTTTGTATGCCTGAACTCAGAATCTAACAATGCATCTTTTAGTAAAGGTGATTTTTACATTCTGTGTTTGGAAATAACACTTTTAGGAAGTAGGTATTTTCTTGCTTAGTCATCCTGTGTGCCTCTGCTGGATTGTGGATTGCCTGTCTGGGTTTTAGACGACAGATGGCTTGGAAGCAAGGGTGGCTCCCGATAGTCTAGGTAGGTCAGGAAAGGGCTGAAAAGACCTGAGCTGCGATTGGGAAAGAGGGAGGAGATTTCCTTGTACATCAAAGAGCCTGGTCTGCCCCTGACAATGCCGTCTCCACCCACTGTCGGGAAATCACACCGGAGAAGGCAGAACTGGTTCTCGCTGGGCACAGACATCCTCTGCCTAGAGGATCAATTGATTTTGGGATTCAAATACTGGGGCATCTCTTGAGCACGGCAGGAGCGGCGAGTACTTCCAAACGTGGCAGGAGCTGCGAGGGCATTTCTTGAACATGGCAGGAGCTGTGAGTACTTCCAAACACGGCAGGGGGCGCGAGGGCATTTCTTTAACGTGGCAGGAGCCGCAAGCGCATTATCTGAAGCGGCAGTAGCCGCCAGTTTCCTTTTCACCTTCCATTGAGGTGCACGGCTGGAGCTGGCAGCCTCGGCTTGTGGTCATCATACAGCGCCTTCCATCCTACACCTGGAGTCAGTTAGTTCGTCTTTGGTGCTTTGAGCTGGTTGAGCGTGGAACTGGAGAGAATCGAGCAGAAGTGTGAGATTATTGACAGATTACTGACACGGCCCCCAGCTCATCTTTTGCAGCGGGCATCGCCCAGGTAGGAGATCGACAGTGCCAAGGGGTCCTGTAGAAAAAACAATAGACAAATGCCTGTCTAGCTGAATATCCAACCGGAGACTTTGCTGGAGGGGAGACTGACTCCGGGTGTCATAGCCGCTTATAGAGACTTTACAGAGGCCTTGTACTGGTACTTTGACTTTGTACTCGCTTGCCAAGTGTCTTATAATGCTGCAAATATAAAGATACAGTTAACTCAATATTACCACGAACCTAGTTTCCAGATTCGGGCATTAACGTGGCGAACTAATGCATTCTGGGTGCTGTAGTCTTGGTTGGTGTTCGCTAAGTTACTCTTTCAAACCAAACACAGCTGATAAGCATTAACCAGGAGGTCTATTAGTACTGAATAGAATTCTCCAGAGCTCTCAGATGCTGGCGCATAAAGATGGCGCTCAAAAAGATACGGCCAGGTATGGAGGTGGATGTTGACCCCGCAGATCCTGCACAAAGAAGGATAACAAGGAGTATCACTACCCTACTAAATAAGGAAAAAAACAACAGTAATACCCTCCCCAAGGGCTCATCACTTACTTCTTTCAGGCCAACAGTGGTCCAACAGACTCGGTCGAGGGGAAAGGGGAGACAGAGACTGTCTCTGAACCATCAGGAAGCCTAAAGAACAACAAGGGTCAGAGCAGGCACCATTCCTGTGAGCCCGCCACCGCACAGAAAACAGGGAGTCCTGAGACCAGTCTTAAACCAGCTGCTAGGGCGAAAAGCCCAATATGGATTACAGCCGATATCCATCAGTGGCCCACAGAGGAGGAGGATGATGAGCATAATGAGGTGGTCGTGGCTAACCCCCCAATGTGCACATGTAAGAGAACTGCTCCAACAGCGACACCCTGGGTAAATCAGAAGACAACTTCCCCAGGAACGGACATCTTAACTACCTCCTTCTTGCAAAAACTAGAACAGACCATTGAAAGAACACTGGATGCAACTCCAATAAATTGCAACACCAATAAATTCCAAACAGCGGGTTGGATCCCGATGGGCCTAGCAGATCAGCAAGATGCAACGGAAGAGGCTACTCTCAAAGAGTTAAATCTGTTAGCAATAAGAGAAGTACAGGACACAATGGCTAGGGCATTGCTATGGCAGTCTACTAAGATGGAAGTAAAAATCGATTTACTGCAGTCAATGTCTCACCACCTGCTGTGCCAAGATGATAAGCTGGCAAAACTAGAGGCGTTACTTGAAGTCTAAAAAGCCAATGCAGCACACACTAGCTCCTGTGCCGCCATTATAGAAAAATGGTCAGGGCTACCAGAAGAACTAAAGGACATGCTGGCACTAGCCAAGGGACAGAGGGAGACATTCCCACTAGAACAAATAATCCCAAAGGCATTAGCTGTGAAGACGGCACCACCAGAAAATACCAACTATCTCCCAGCAGATAGCCATGCATCCAAGGAGCCGCCGGCATGGCCAAGCAATAAGAAAATCACAGAAGCATAAGGGAACGGGGACTCAGAGGCCTGACCACTTATCACAACTATCGATGTTTCTCAGGGTGATGCATCCCCGGCGGAGAAGGTGGATGGAGCAGTGGCAGGAGCAGAAGCCCCGCTGTCTTGGAAGGCCAAGAAAAAGCTGAAGAAATCCAAAACTAAAAGAAGACCAATATTAGCAGCAATACCAATTTCTGGAGCTACAGAGAATAAAAACAACTCAAAGCCACTTTTCCCCATTTTCAACTTCAAACAGGTAACCAAGACCAAGACGACAAGGGATGAACATTCCGTGTCAGGGGAGGATCGAAGTAAACAGAATACTCACTGGGAGGACCCACAAATAATTGGGCAAACATTAGCGAAGACCCAAGATGAGGCAGTTTGGCAATGCACATTACAGGAGGCCGCTAACACACAATCTAGGGCCTCTAGCTCTCCAGGCCGGGAGCACCAACACAGGACAACAAAATATCTTAAAAGCAACCAGGATGATCAGCAAGAAGAACAAATAGAGGAGGGATCGCCAAACGGGGCGATAGGCAGACATCAGGCAGGAGACGTCCATAAAAATCCACTAAATCTGAATTTTCAGAGGTACACCGCCTGGGGAGACGGACAGACACTGCGCACCTCCAAGCATAATAATCAATCAGTAATCCATGAGGTGATGCTCACACCCAGATATACAGCCAAAGGCTCTTACGAATTTCGGAACAGGTTCAACATCGTCAACCTCTTTGGCCATATTGAATCCATGGCACTGATCACTTCAGATAACATAGAGTGGGGATACCTGTAATTTCCTTTTTGCCCTCACGCTTGCTGCAACCCCGGTGGGACAGGAGTCCCAGGGTAACCAGGAAGCGCTCTTCCATCAAGCGCTGCACGAACTCCTCACGGCCATCGTCCTCCACTACAAGGGACTGCATTGCCCACAACGCCGTCTGTTCCCTGATCCCGCACAGCTGCCGCGAGGCGGAGGCGCTACAAACACCCGCTATTTAGCGCTGCCTCTCCACCCGCTATGTGGGACGCGCGCGGGCGAAGCCCGGGAGAAGCCCGGGACAAGGGCGGGCCGTCTGTGAAAGAGGCCGGGTCAGGTCATTTCTCTAACTTTGCAAGCACCGGAAACAAGCACAGGGACCGATTGAGCTGTGGAGAGGAGATCGGTGAGTGCCCCTAGGAACAAGAGAGCAAGGATATTGTATTTATGCATATTCCAAAGCAGTGAAACTTTGTAACATGACGGGGAAGCTGTTTTTTTTGTCAACTGGGACAAACGAAGTGGCGAGAGGTGGAGTCTGGTCTGAAGAGACACTCAGTATTAACCCCGTGAGCACCTTGGTTGGACTCTAGAGTTATGAACTAACTTAGGGACACATGTACTGTGAGCCCTAGTTGACTGAAAACGTGCCTGGCTATTGTTTAATCTGCATTTTTGTAAAGTATTATTGTGGTACCTGAGAACACCGTTCATCCTATTAGATAGAAATCTATCATAAGATATGGGAAAGCGGAAATGGATGGGGGTATGGGCGGAAATTACTTTGTAAAGCCACCCAAACAGAGTAAACAGAGTAAAGGGAAGAAGGTGAAAAGGGGGCCAATGCATGCAGCTGCTAATTGTGTTCTTGATCGGATAGGCGAGATTGTTGATGAATGTCATGGGATACTATCTAGCGATAGTGGGAAGCATATAAAGGAGACCACTGTTCAAACGAGGGAAGGGGAGAAGGAAGCTCTAGTTCAACCTGAGGAGATTTTATTATCTACGATCCCTGAAATGTTCCGATCAAGGAAAAAATCTGTAGGCTTGATTAAATCTACTGGGCCTAAGGGAAGTAATGATAATGATAATGCTCTTGCTCAGAGCACTGGAATTAATGGTAGCCATACTCCACCCCCAATTGGTGATAATTTATTATTATGTGCCAATAGGTTTGCAGTGTTAGCGGATGTAGAGGGGGGATTCTGCTCCCGACTTACAAGAAAATACCAGCCCCGCCACTAAATCTCGGAAAGACTAATGTCCTGGAATATAGAAATTCCAAGGATAGCTCTCTCACAGAAACAGTTAGTGATTTGGTTAAACTAGTTTCTCTGTTAAGGGATGAGATTTGTGCTATGAGGAACCTGATTATAAATTTAACCTTTGAGATGAAGACCAAATCAGGTGGGGATTGAGATTCAATCTGGCACTGATTTAAATAAACCATGTTTATTCCCAATTAAGTGTAGTCAGGGAAATCCTGTGCTCCTAGAAAATTCCGGCATTAATAAAGGAAAAACAATCCATACCTGTCATCAGAATGATCGTGGGGAAAGAAGGTGTATAAGTGCAAAAAAAGTCTAGTGCTCCCAAACAAGAGCTCAGACCAGGGTACCCAATGCAAGGTTCCCAGGGGTGAGGGGCTAGCAGGGGGGGCTAAAGGGATGGTAGCAAGATTAGTTACAGACCTAGGAAGGGAGGGGGTCCTTCAAAGCAGGCATGCTAATTTGAATAATTTGAATATTATGGGAAAACTAAAGTCGACTATGGCTCCCAGAAGAGAGGGTGCTTATAAAAGTGGGGAACCCATTGGGAATATAATCTATATGACTAATGTTCCCAAATTAGATATTAGGAAAAACGGTTCAAGAGAGGGGGTGGACTCATTAACAAATAAGGCTATTCATTGGCTACGCCATGTTAGAGGATGTCGATCTATTATAAGGGAAGACATCAGAAAGGCAACAAGGTTAAGTTTGACATCAGAGAAATTTGATATCATTGAACTAACATTAGGTTCAGAGGAGCTGGCCGAGAACTTATTTCAACTAGAGTTTAGGTCTAGCCCGCCATCCTATTCAAGTATACAGCTGAGGAAGGTGCTCCCATCTTATTTTTATTCTGCCAAGCCCACTATTGTTTCCACAAAATACAATTGGTCCAGGGCGAATGAATCAGGGTTGGAGAATATAGATTGACTGGTAGAGGACCAAAATGTAATGGAGGGCGACGAAATTGACCTTGCTGGTATTACTCCAGGGGAGGAGGATGAGGTTCCGGGTTTTTAGGAACCCGGTGGTGCCAGGGGATAACACCCAAGGACCTCTGCGTTCTCCCTGTTCCGGACCACAGAAACACAGAGTCTTCTAGGTGAAGTCAAAGATCGAGTTTTATTGGCTGCAACCAAGTAACAAGCGTCCTAGAAGTAGAACAACACGGGTCGTGTATTCTCAGGAGACTGTTCGTTTTTACAGAACCAGCCTTCTCTCTTTATACTAAAATATATGCTCTAGGCAGAAATTCTTTAGTTTACAATACGGTCATATACATATTTCCAAAACACTGAAAAAGGCAAAGTCATGATGGCAACCCATATTTTACATGTCCAGTTTGTGATAGATGATCCAGCCCGGCCCAGAACTACCATCAGATATCGATGAAAACCCTAATAAAATCGGGCACCTCCTCATCGTAAAACTGGCCATAAACAAGAAACATGGACAGGTGTATGTGCGTGGATAACATGGTTTGTATGTAGTGAATGGTTTATGGCATGTTGTGCCTTGATGCTATCTTACTCGGCCACTGGGCGAGGAGCCGCCCGAACAGGTTTGGCCGGAGGCAGTGGAGTCAGCTCGGCCGGGTCATGGGGAAGTCAGCTAAGGTGGACGTGTCCTTTCAGATCAAATTCGGCTTTAATCGATTGACTATATGAGGGCAAGACACAAGATGGATGCCGTTCACAAAATGGATTCTTGAGGGTTTGAGACGGAAACCATGATTTAGGAGTGATAGCATCACTCGATCAGGACGCAAATGCATGGGGATAATGTCCTAATCATTACCGGTCGGTCGATACCAAATTCGTCATGGTGCGGTGATATTTTGTAACACGAGTGTTGGACCTCGGTACCATATTATAGCAGGGTTCAGAATTTCAGAACCACAGACCCTACTTTGGCCCTTATATAGGCAATAACTCACGCTAATCTGAGTCCAAATCGGTATTCATGAAGTCATGGAGATGCTGCTGTAGCATCATCCTGTTGCTCAGTTCGTCCCTTGACACAGGCTTCCTTACACATGAGGTAGCACAGAGGCCGCATAGTGCAGGAGCGCACTGCACACACAGGCAGAACAGGAACAGAGTAGCTAAGATCATCCCAATGAATATCAGAATTTTCCATCCCCAGGCAGATATCCGTTCCCAGAACCACCCCAGTAAGGACCAGTCCCCTTTTTCCACATGAATTGAATCGGAGATCTTGTGCAGTCTGGAGATGGCCTGGTACACTGTCGGAGCATTATCAGGGATAAAAATGCAGCAACTGGATTGGATCACTCTGCATACCCCACCACGGTCTGCAAGTATGACATCTAGGGCAACCCTATTTTGAAGAGTCATAAGGCGGTCTGACTGGAGTTCTGCAGTCAAGTTGCTAAGGGCACCAGCCGTTTCAATCACGGCGGATTCAACTACCCTCGTCAATTGACGAATGTTCCTGCTGTTCACCAAAGGCCCCCAAAAGGGCAGAAAACCCTTTGCGAAATCCCCAAACTCCTGTTCCGCAGTGTCGTCTTTACTCACGACACCCCTAACTGTCCTTGTCCGATGGTAGTCTGCCTCGGCCGTGTAGGTGGGTGGCAGCAGAAACGAGACAAAACACGTGCCCGAGAAGTCAGGGGGCAACCATGTATACGCTTGAGCGTGGCAGACGAAGTAGGTACCCTTAGCTGCTAGGAATGAAGGGGAGGTCTGAGATGAGAAAACATAAGTCTCAGTACAGACACTCTTCCCTAACTGGGCTCTAGGGTTGTTGTCATTTCCCTACAGACATAGGCGACCTTGGTGGGGTACTATCCAGATTGGGGAGGATTTCTTTGCTTTCTGACTTTCAGCCAAGGAAATTCCATATTGGGTTACATTCCATCTGCTGTAAGGTGTCAATTCATCCCTGGGAATCATTCTATATGTGTCGACATCCCTACTCATATTTCTAATTCCTGCAACTAGTGCTTTATTGCTTGAGTTTTTTCCTGGGACATATGGTTCAAGGGCAAACAGGAACATCGCTCGAAATGCCCACAGAGAACCATGGTAGCCAAATGGTAGGACAAAATATGGTATACCCTTGTCTGTTGTGTGTGGCATAAGTCCGCATACCCAACAGTTCGTGGTGTTCATTACGGATTGGTGCTGGTGCAGGAGTTGGATGAATGAATTATTTACAAATTCTAATCTTCTGGCAGACTCGTGTTCCGGCAGAGGGTGGAAAGAATGCGAGGAGACGGTAGGAGGAGGTGTGGGCTGAGTGTTATGCACAAAGGTAACTTGAAACGTAAATAGAGTATAGCCAATCAAAAACACCACTATGCTACACAACATTAAAATACATATTATTAAAAATTGCTTTCTTGCCATCACAATGCATATTTTCTTTTCAAAGTTCGTAGATCTAGCAGGTCTCTCTACCCTTAAAAACTCCATCCTCTAGTTGCTGCCCGCGGTGGGAGATTGATTCTGCTAAGGAGTGCCTCTGTTCAGTCCAGGGTTATTCCCTTAGACCAACCAGAACTGTTGACCTAAACGTCTCCAGCTGCACTCGCCAGACTGTGGCAACCGCGACCCTAGCAGCAGAACCGGATGGCGGTTCAAAAATCAAAAATAAGCAAGTTCCCTGGGCGAGAGAGCTGCAAAATCAAAAATAGTTCTTGGGGGAAAGAAAAACCTTATTAGTTTACTTTTATTAGTCCGTTTTTCTTGGCCTCAGATTATACCGTTCTTTCCCAGGTATGGTGTGGTCTTCAAACAATGTTTCAGGTTCTGTAGTGTCCAACTGTATTGACAGTGGCACAGATCCTTGCAGAATACGATCACTCTCCTTGTTTGTATCAGTTCCTTTCAATCGCGCGTCACTGAAGAGTACAAAGCGGGGCACAGACTCCGTTTCCGAGTCAGCAATTCTTTCCTGGACCCGCCGGTCATATGGAAGGGGCAGAGGGATCCGCTTACAATGAATCCCGTGGATCCAGTTCTTCTTCCCCTCCACCCGAACGGCTGATCTTGTAGAAAGGAGGACGAGGTATGGGCCAGTCCACCTGGGCTGTTTGTTCTTCGTGCACTGAAAATTTCGCACCAGTACCCAGGTGCCGGGTTCGATGGAGTGACCTGGATCATCAGACGCCGGCGGAGAGGAACTGTGAACCTGTTGGTGTAAAACACGCAATTTAGTTGTCAATTTGTGCAAATAGTCAATCAGTACAGGGTGCTCTATCTCGCTGAGTCTCTTGGGCCTTGGCACTTCCCATATATTAGCTGGGCGGCCGAACACTATCTCGTGAGGGCTAAGTCCCAGTCTAGAATGGACAGTCATTCTGGTAGATAGTAGTGCTAAAGGCAGGGCGTCAGGCCATTTAAGACTTGTGCTAGCTTGGATCTTGGCCAATTTTAGTTTTAGGGTGCCGTTGTAGCATTCTACTAATCCAGCTGATTGGGGGTGATTTGCAGCGTGAAATTTCTGGTGTATGCCTAGACACTCGCACACTCTCTTCATCACTCGTCCCACGAATTCACTTCCATTATCAGTCCAGACCATTCTAGGCATACCAAACCTAGGGAAGAATTATTTGACCAGGGTTTTGGCTGTGGACAAGGCAGTATTGTCCTTAAGGGGGTACGCTTCCACCCACCTGGAGAAGGCGCAAACAACAACAAGCACGTATTTCAGATTGTTGCGCCTCTCCATGTGGATGAAATCGAGCTGCAAAACCTCAAACGGATACGTTGGAGGCGCAAAATGACCAGCTGGAGTCGGAGTTCCCCTACCAGGATTGTACTTCAAACACACCATACAGTTTTTGACCACATTCTCTGCAAACTTTGGGATGCCACTATTCTGCCATACTGGGGCCAACAACTTACAGATTCCTTTCGTACTGATATGAGCCATTCCATGAGCCATGGTCACCACTGCATGTACATACGCATTGGGTAATAGCCATCTCTGATGTTCCGATAATTCGACCCAACAACCATTCGCATCCAATCTACCCTTGCTTTCTCTCCATTCATTCACCTCTTTCTCAGTGGCTTCAGACTGTATCGACTTCACACTTTCAATAGTGTCCTCACACATACCCACATCAGCAATCCATCTCGCAGGACCCACAACATACATTCGACTCATTGTGTACCTTGCGGTTTCTTTCGCAACTTCATCCGCAAATGCATTCCCACTACCAACATCATCTTGAATCTTTCTGTGTGCACTGCATTTCACAATCGCAACTTGTAGTGGCAATGTCAGTGACTCGAGAAGCTTATTTACTAGCTGACCATGTTGTATCTTCGTGCCGTGTGATGTTAAAAACCCACGTTCACGCCACAATCGTCCAAAACTGTGAGCCACGCCAAAGGCGTATTGGCTGTCCGTGTACACATTCACTCGTTTTCCTTTTGCCAATACACACGCTCTTGTGAGTGCAATCAACTCTGCTGCTTGCGCAGAATTGTGTGGGATACGTGCAGTTTCTACATTCGTGTGCAAAGTCGTCACAGCATATGCTGCAGTAGTTTCACCATTCGGCAACTTGAAACATGAACCATCAACCCATAAAGCATTGTTACATTCAGGAAGAGGGGTATCCTGCAAGTCTACTCTCCCTTTTGTCTCTTCTTCCGTCCTAAAACAGCAATCATGTCGTTCAACCTCATCTGTCTCTGCTGGAATGGGCAATAGCGTGGCGGGGTTGAGTGCATCGCACCTCTTTATGTGTATGTGACTCGCTAACAGTGTCAGCTCATAACTTGAAAGTCGAGCACTCGTTAAATGCTGTGTCCTCGTTCTGTTTAGCAGAATGTCTACTGCATGTGGGACCCTAACGATCAGTGTATTGTTCATTACTAACCCAGCAGACTGTCGAATACAGACAGCTGCTGCAGCAGTGGCCCTCAAGCAACTAGGTAAGGCCTTAGCTACAGGATCTAGAGTCGCTGAGAAGTATGCGCATGGACGCTGTTTGTCCCCAAAAGATTGTGTCAGGACTGACAATGCGCAACCTTCCTTCTCATGCACATATAATGTAAAGGGTTTACTGTAGTCGAGGTTGCCCAACACAGGAGCCGAACACAACGCATCACGCAACGCGTGAAAACTCTTCTGACAATCTTCAGACCAAGGCACAGGATTGGGTGCATCTTTACAGATTAGTGCCAGCAAAGGTTTAGCCAACAGTGAGAAGTTTGGTATCCATTGCCTGCAATATGATGTAATGCCCAAGAAAGCACGCACTTCTCTCTGTGTCCTTGGGACACTTAATTTTGCAATTGCCTGTATTCTCTCTGGGGTCAGTCTCCTTCCCTCCTTCGATAAGATGTGACCTAAATAGGTCACTGCTTGTCGACAAAATTGTAATTTCGAGAGAGAGACTTTGTGCTTCATGTCACATAAACGACGCAACAATGACAATGTGGCTTGCTTGCAAATCTCTTCAGCATCTGCAGCGAGTAGCAAATCATCAACATACTGAATAAGAGTCGCACCATCAGGTAAAACGAACGTGTCAAGTTGTGATTTCAGAGCTTGACTGAATATAGATGGACTTTCACAGTAGCCCTGAGGAGCTCGTTTGAAGCGGAAGCTTCGGCCTCCTAAATTGAAGCCAAAAATATCCCTGCTCTCCTCGGCAATCGGGATGCTGAAGAAAGCGTTCTTCAAATCAATCACCGAGAACCAAGTGGCTGAAGCTGGAACCATAGTTAACAGAGCAGTAATGTCGGGAACAACTGGGAACTGTGGCACAACGATCTTATTCACTTCTCTGAGATCAATCACAAATCTGTACACAGGTGGTTGTGAAGGATCAGTTCGCTTTAAGACTGGCAAAATAGGACTGTTACAAACGTTGCCTGTTGTCTCTTCAATGACATCTTTCTCAATCAGATCGTAAACGATCGTTAACAACGCCTTTTCACATTCGCTAGAGATCTTGTATTGGGGAATACGTGGCAACCTAACATTGGCCCGTAATGTTATGACATATGGCGCTATCTCCAAAAGACCCACATCATTAGAGCCAGTAGCCCAAAGGACGTCTGGAAGACAAGACAATTCTGTTGGAAAATTTTCCTATGACAAGTACATAGGAGAGACCACTTTCTCACCTAGGGTAAGTTGTACTCCTGAAGGAGAACAGTACAAAGTTGCATATAATCTCTTTAACAAATCCAAACCCAACAAGTTTTCGCCACAACCTGTTGTTAGAATGAGGGGTGCTTCTAATTCACGTGGCCCAACAGAAAGGAGCATAGGACTAGAAATCGGGTTTCTAACAGGGGCGCCAGAAAAACCTACTGAAACATTCATTTCGCCAGACAAAGGTGCGCCAGGAAGTATTGAGTGCATAATAGAACTTTTTGTAGCACCAGTATCCAGCAGAAAGGGTTCTGACACACCTGACGTAATTACTTCAACATAAGGTCCATTTTGATCTATTGGAACTGAAACAACTCCCTCTCTTTGTCTATGGCTGTCCTAGCAATCATTACCTTCTGTCCACTCATCTTCTGCATAGTAATCATCAGCAAAGTACTGAGTTGTCCTAGAAGACGCATTATTCTGCTGATCAAAGCTGTTCATAGAATTCTGATGCGGAAAAGGACGAGCATTCTGGGGGACATTTCCACGGCCCCTACCCCTAGAAGCCTGGACACCTCTACCTCTTGTGTTTGACACACCATTTGCGCGCTGTAACAGGATAGGGCAACTATACTTAAAATGACCCTCTTCCTTGCAATACGAACACTGATTGGGACCCACAGGAACTCGTTGCTGAACATACTCTACTCTAGGCTTTTGAAACTGTTGAGGTTGCTGATAATTATTCTGATAGTTATTCTGACCGCCATTATTCTGGCCACTACTACCACGTGGCGGGTATGCTTGCTGTAACAGGACTTTCGTTTTTAACTCTTTAGTTTTCTTTTCTACTCTATCTTTCTCATCTTTGTCTCTATTTTCGTAATATTGCGCAGTAGCCAATATCTGCGCTGAAGATGAAACTGCCCATGAACTTTCCGAATCCTTCAACTTCTTACACAACTCTGGTAGCAAATTGTGCACGAATTTATCGACGAACAGTCGCTGACCACCTTCTGTACTCATATCTTGACCACTGTGGTCGACAAACGTTTCTTCAAACCTGGTGAAGAAATCAGACACATTCTCATCTTTCTTCTGCTTGCATGCAGATAACTTGTCCCAATTCACACGTAATTCCGGCATTAAAGTCTTCATATACGTAATAATTCTCCCAGGAAGTTCTGCTACCAAAGGCTCAGGTTTAGCACCACCAACTTGTCTAGCATCAGCAGCAGTAATGTTAGTCCATGTATCTCCTAACTCTTGGTCATGATCCGTATGACGAATCTTACTCCATAAAGGTTGTGGGACAACATTTCCAAACAACATATCTACGTCTGCTAAGTTCATTATACATGAGCTGGCAGTCTGTGATAACTCCTTATAATATCCTGCAGGATTTTTACGAGGATCAGGCAATGTCTGTTTAAGGGCTAGAACTTCAGATCTTTTCCAGGGGACATGTACCCATACGCGCTGGAAATGCGGGGGAATTGCTGGATTCGCATTCGCATCGCCTTCCCTCCAAACTGGAGGAACCTCTCTCATGGGATACTGTCGCGCTTTCTTCCTACCTGGCATATCCTGCTCATACAGTGATCTAGAATTACTTCCTTTACTCCTATAAGACAACAACATTTCTATTGCTTGTTCAACATCGGCGCCTACAATCATGCCTTCTGCAAACTTGAATAGCATACGAAGTAGTTCAGTCATGTCATATTCTGGATCATTTCCCCTCACATCTTCACGGAGATATAGGCACATTTGCTCAAAGACATATCTCTGTGTAGATGCTTCCCACTGACTAAAAACTTCCATAACGGACTGAACATCATACTTTACAGTATCGGTTACCCATTTACGTGCCAACTCATTCAGCACTTCTCTTTCCTGATAGTCAGGCAGTTGACTACGCAACTGTCAAGACCTGTTTTAGGAGTCGTCTTAGGCGACCCAAAGAAAGGTGAGAACAGACCAGTGACAGTACTTGCCACTCTCTGTCGAACAGAAGGAGAAGCTTGCGGAGAGGCAGATGTGCCAGAAAAGACAGGCTGATGTAAAGAGGAAGTCGAGGCAGCGGCAGAAGTAGTATCATGAGCAGTAGGCAAAGTCGGAGAAACAGTGGATGGAGTATGTAGCAAAGGCGGCCCTTGAGAGGGTTGCGCCGAAGAAGTAGGAACCAGCTGAAGAGGAGCTGGTGTTTGTGTAAGAACTGGAGTCCGTGCACCGGGACGTGGTATAACGAAACGTTTCGGGGGTGCAGTAGCATTTGGTGCATATGGGGGTGGTGAACTCAATAAATGGGACATTAATGGATCCTTCTCTGATGTCCCTTTTGAACCTTGCCCTTCATGTGGCAACATTGGGTAGCATCTATCTACTGCTAACTTCTTGCTTCTGAGCATCTGTTCACTCTCTTGCTCTTCCTCATTATCCCTGTATGCAACGGCGGCTTGCACCATTGACATACCTCTTTTATTTTTCTTTGCTAATTTCATTTCTTTCTGTTTGGCTTCTTTGCGCCATAAGCGAAAAGAGTCAAACATCGCCGGCCGGGCTTTCTTCTTGAACAATTTGACCTCGAGGTTATCTAATATTTCTGTGTCAAAGCTACCATATTGGGGCCATTTTAAAACACCATCTTTGCGGGTGTATTTAATCCACACTTCATTGTATGTGATGGGGCCTACCCCATGTTTCACATAAAGTTCATAGGTTGGAGTTCCAATCGGAGGAACCGGACACGAGTCCTCCAGTCGGGAGTCCCTATTATTATAACCAAGGCAAAACAAATTTCCAAGTCTACTAAGACCAGGCATCTTCGCTCACTAGTCTAGCTTCTAGCTTCAAACTTCAAAGGATTATCGAATACGATATTTCTCGTGAATACACGAGTCCCTTGGTTTTGGAGCTTGCAAGTACCAAACAAGGTGTATCTTCGAGGATACCAAAACTAAGAACAAACTAAGGACTGGGAGACGCTCCACTTATACTTAACTGAAGTATTGAAGATCGATGATGTCACTAGAAGACTCGTCTATCGTTTCGCTCTACCAAGGATCGATGGGTCCAAAACAGGGCGATAGTCAGGGCAGCAGTCCTTCGTAGCCGTCGGGACGCGGGGAACCTCGCAGCAAAGACCTTCGGAACCACGTCGACATACAGGGTTCGCTGAAGTGGCTGGCCGTCCTCTGGAATTTTCACACGAAGCTCCTCACGAACATCTGGCTTGGACTGTCATAGCTTGATACCGTCCCGAGTTGGGCGCCAACTGAGGTGCCGGGTTTTTAGGAACCCGGTGGTGCCAGGGGATAACACCCAAGGACCTCTGAGTTCTCCCTGTTCCGGACCACAGAAACACAGAGTCTTCTAGGTGAAGTCAAAGATCGAGTTTTATTGGCTGCAACCAAGTAACAAGCGTCCTAGAAGTACAACAGCACGGGTCGTATATTCTCAGGAGACTGTTCGTTTTTACAGAACCAGCCTTCTCTCTTTATACTAAAATATATGCTCTAGGCAGAAATTCTTTAGTTTACAATACGGTCATACACATATTTCCAAAACACTGAAAAAGGCAAAGTCATGATGGCAACCCATATTTTACATGTCCAGTTTGTGATAGATGATCCAGCCCGGCCCAGAACTACCATCAGATATCGATGAAAACCCTAATAAAATCGGGCACCTCCTCATCGTAAAACTGGCCATAAACAAGAAACATGGACAGGTGTATGTGCGTGGATAACATGGTTTGTATGTAGTGAATGGTTTATGGCATGTTGTGTCTTGATGCTATCTTACTCGGCCACTGGGCGAGGAGCCGCCCGAACAGGTTTGGCCGGAGGCAGTGGAGTCAGCTCGGCCGGGTCATGGGGAAGTCAGCTAAGGTGGACGTGTCCTTTCAGATCAAATTTGGCTTTAATCGATTGACTATATGAGGGCAAGACACAAGATGGATGCCGTTCACAAAATGGAGTCTTGAGGGTTTGAGACGGAAACCATGATTTAGGAGTGATAGCATCACTCGATCAGGACGCAAATGCATGGGGATAATGTCCTAATCATTACCGGTCGGTCGATACCAAATTTGTCATGGTGCGGTGATATTTTGTAACACGAGTGTTGGACCTCGGTACCATATTATAGCAGGGTTCAGAATTTCAGACCCACAAGGAGTCTGTCAATGGGAAAGGTGAAGGGGACTATCATGGGGATCGATATGCTCCCATCAATCTCATGGGAGCGGCATTCTGTCCATTATACCAAGACCCCAGTAGAAATCAAGGACCGTTAAGGCTATCTGATTTAAGTGAACCTACAGGTGTAAGTGTCCAATTGGTGCAGAATTCTAGCTCGAGAGAGGGGAAGTTAATTTCCTTGAACATTGCCGGACTGAGCGCTAGAATTCAATCAACAGAGTGGCTTGGTTTCATTGATAAATACGACGTTTGCCTCTTCCAAGAGACATGGTCATGTGTGCCCCAGTGTTTTTATGTTATCTGAATTTTCATATCCCAGCACTAAAAGGGGCTAAAGGACCACCGAAAGGTTGTTTAACTATTTGGGCTAGGCAGGACATTTTTCCTATAGTTAAAGAGCTACCTACCAAAAGCAATGATATTCAAATGATTAGACTGGCCGGGGACCCTTGGGGTAGTCTGGACATCTATAACATATATGTTAGAGGATCCAGGGGTGAGAAGTCCCGGGTTTTAGCGGCCCTGGAATCCATGCTTGGATTGTATTCAAATGGAAAAAGTGTGATAGTAGCCGGTGATCTAAATATGACTTTTGAACCCCTCGCAATAGGTGATTGGCATTTTGGAGAAGAACAAGTCAGCCAGTGGGGGGAACCAAAACTAGATCTAAAACCGGTACATAGATGGACAGACAGTATAATTCAGATTAACGCAATATGCTGTGAAAGAGGGCTCAGAGCATTGAATGGCAGAACTCGAAGTGATGAACTTGGGGCTAACACTTTTGATAATGGGCGCTACAAGAGTAGGATTGATTATTTCCTATGTATCATGGAGCTTTGGCCATTATTAGTGGACATGAAGGTGGAGACAAGAAAAGAAAGTGATCATAATCCTTTGTGTATAACACAGTATTGGTGGAGACAAAAGGTAGTAGGGATTAAAGGCGCAGAACAGTCCCTTCCTGAAAGTATCCCAGCAAATGATATGAGGCGTCTTAAATGGCCGCAGGTTGCGACTAATGAGAGGGTGATGAGCAATATCAGTAAAGAGTTAGACCAAGCGATATTTGACTTGGATAACATAGACAGCCCTGAAGTAAGTCAAGGATCAATTACCCAGGTACATGAAAATTTCTTTAGTAATATCAAGGGTTTCTTTTTTAAACCAGTATTAAAGAATGCAGGGAAAAAGCTCCTCAGGGACGACTGAGGTGGTAAAATGGTGCATGCAGGTCTGCTAGAATTGCCCTTGGCATTGCTATCAAAGAAAGAGAACCTAACGCTGTCAAGCTGGCTAGACAGGCTTATAAAAAAATTATTTCTGAGGCAAAGAGAGCATGGGATGACCAATATTGGATCTGAAAGAAGCAAGTGTGGCGAAGGATATGAGACTTTTTTGGAATATGGTTAAGTGGGGGAGGGGAGGTTATCCTGAACCCCCTGCAAATCATGTGTCCCAGGAAGACTAGGTAGGTTATTTTACCCCCCAATATGCAAGCACTCCAATAGAAGGTTCCGTAGAAAACTGCATACATATTTTGTATGTAGACCAGGCCTTTGATAATAATGATGTAATGGTGGCCCTTAACTCCGTGGCCAGCGGGAGAGCTCCTGGGCCTGATGGGGTGCCGGCAGATGTCTTTCTTCATGACAAAACGCGCTGGTGCAAGTACATCATGAAATTAGCTAACGCTGTGGCACAGGGTGCACCAGTGTCTTTGTCATGGAAGGGGGCGGTGATAATCCCCGTGTTCAAAAAGGGCGACAGAGCAAAGCTGGGGAATTACAGGCCCATCAGCCTAATAAACACTGTGCAGAAGGTAATTGGGAGACTGCCCTTGAATAAAATTCTTGATTGGGTTGAAGAGGAAGATATCTTGTCTCCGTTTCAGGCAGTTTTTCGTAAATCAACAAGTACTATTGACCAGGTCTTCCGTTTTACCCTGCTGCAATGGAAGACCGTCTTACTGGGTAAAGGCAGTATTTATGCTGCTTTTATTGATCTCCGTGCTGCCTTTGATCTTGTACCGTGGTCCCTGCTATGGGCTGTTTTAAATAGGCTAGGTATGCCGGCAGAAGTTTTACCTTTAGTCATGAGGCTGCATGAGGGAAATTATGCGAGAATCCAATGGGGAGAGCACTGGGATGTTACTACTGAATTGCCCGTAGAGCACGGTGTGCACCAAGGAAGCGCAATGGCACCAACACTTTTCACATTGTACATTAATGGAGTAGTCAACCATATGACATTGGCAAGTATAGATGCTCCAACCTTGGCTGGTGTCAAGACCCCAATTGTAATGTTTGCTGGTGACACGCTTATTATATCTAAAACTCCTAGTGGCTTACAGCGTGCTCTGAAGATTTTTGAGGAGTTTTGTGTTGACCATGGGCTAGAGGTTAATGTAGCGAAAACCAAGCTCCTGGCATTGAACCCGCAGCCTTGTTTAAAAGGAAAGTTTTTTATGAATGGACAATGTGTGGAAATAGTCAGGGATTTTACTTATTTAGGCATCCATGTAGCAAAGGGCTATAGGTCGGAAAAGCATATTGAGATGGCAGCTTTAAAACATCGCCAAATAGCAGGAGCATTAAACTTGGAACACAAGAAATCTATGACAAAGTCAATAAAGCCAGTCCTCAAAGTTTATGAGACAAAAGCCCTCGGTTCAGCGCTATACGGCGCAGAGCTGTGGGGATTTGAAAAACTAACACCATTAGCACTTGCTGAGAACAAATTCATGCATAGCATTACTGGTCTCCCAAAGAGTACCCCGATGAAGCCATTAAAATATGACCTGGGCAGGAAGGCCATCACTGATGTGGCAAGGCTGCGTCCTATCTTATATTGGTGCAGACTTTGGATAACTCCAGAGCTTGCACATTATGCTCAAGGTTTCATGGATGCCATTAAATCTGACGAATTCCATAAAATAAGTTGGCTAAGGGAACTCTCCAAGACTTTGGTGGGAATGGGGATGCAAGGGTTGTGGGGAAACCCAAATGAAGCCGCTTTCCCTCCCAAAGACATACTAAAAGAAAAGTATTGGGAGTGGGTTGCACAGTGTACATGGAATAGTGCTAATACTTCCACCATGGAAGGACGTTTTTTTAGGTCACATTTACTCCCAAGTTAGAGCTATATTGGGATATTATTACAAAACCCAGAGATAGGAAACTTTATTTTCAGCTGAGAGCTGGATCTTTGCCTCTAAGATCACTCACTGGAAGGTGGGCTAGTGGTAATAGTGACCTCTGTCCGGCATGTGGGAGCCAAAAGGAAACTACAGCTCATTTCCTTTTTGTCTGTATTATGTATAAAGCTCCAAGACGAGTTTGGCTAAAAGCAATGTGTAAATCACTGGGTACAAGACAAAGTGATGTGGCACTAAGGTTGATTTGCACTAGCACTTTTCCGTTTATCTCAACAGCTGTGGCTAAATACTTGGGTTGGGCATGGACCCTGAGAGAAAAAGCACTGAAATAGCCCTATAAATGTGTTTTATGGTTTTATTAACAACCATAGCTGAGCTACCATGAAATTGGCAAATTATATCTTAGATTATGTACCATTCCTGATCATAAGCCTCCTATTGGAATCATTTGTAGCATAGTTGGAAGATGTTTTTATTCTTTTATTTCTTTTTAGATTTTAAGTGATAAACAAATTATATAGGTGTTTATAACTTGTCCAATGTTGAGCTATTTGTATAAAGCTTTGGCTTTTGTATTTTCAATGAGATGTAAATGTAAATTTACAGGAATTTATATAGCGCAAATCACCAAGCGGTTTCTACGCGCTTGCTTAGGGAACCCGTCCTGGTATTCCCCTGTGAGATAACCGGGCAGGTTATCCGCAAGGTGAAATCCAGGCATCCCGCCGCGAAGGGCCGTTGTGGAGAGTAAGCAAGCTATTGCCCAGAGTCGCAGAGTGTGAACCCGTGAATCAAGTAGGCACCGGAGCGAGAATTGTCGAGTCCATGGACATTTTAGGACTCAATACCCCGCCGAGCCGGGAATTGAACCCTGGTCCCGGGCTGACCTCTGCTTCCAGGTCTGCCTCCTCTAACCAGTGAGCCACACTGTTTATTTATATGCTTTTATGAGTTTTTTTCTCGAATAAAGCTATATTGACATGATAGAGTGGGTAAAGTTTAGAAGTCTGGAGAGGGACACCCATGGTGACTCCACCCTGATCAGATTCATACAAAAGCAGGCCCAACATGCCGTCCTCAGCGAAGCTTCACATCTTGCAGAATGGGGTATTAAAGTTACCGCCCTCAGTGTGCCGAAATATCCACACGTTCTTAAGCCAAGAACCTACATCAATCCTCAATGGTACAATGAAAACAAGCTTAGGTGGGAGAGAGAGCCAGCAAGACTAAGAACCCTGCTAAAAATCAATATCTCGCACAGAGATACGCAGCATAGAGTGCAGGCGCTCCAGCAAGTGTTGGCTTATACGGAGGACATATGGCGACAGTGTCCCTAATCAAATATACAGCAATGGATGTTTAACCTTAATTAGTGGCCAAGACAAAATAAACTAACCTTTATTTAATGGAATATTGCTGGGTTAAGTAACATCTTTAGAGATAAGGCCACACTAGACTATCTAGCAAAGGGGAACATATTGTGCTTTCAGGAGACCTGGGCCAAGTCAACCACCTCAATTGGCGGCTTCTATGAACATCCCACACCAGCGACCAAAAGGACCCTCTTTGGACGCAAGTCTCGGGGTTTATCCATTTTTTTAAGTCAAGCTTGCAAATTTAAAACCAAAGAAATGAAAGTAGAATCATCTGACCTCCAAGCCATTATAATTGAGGGGCTGAAAAAGGGACAACAGCCTCATCCCCTGCTACTAATTAATTGTTACATTAACCCAACTATACTTCAAACGCAACAGGCCATGGAATCCTTCACCAGCATCTTGGAAGACATACTCTTAGATTTGAGCATCATAATGTGATAATTGCGGTAGACTTCAACACAAGAGGTCTGGATCAGATCCCTGTCGCACCCAGCAATGGGAAGAAGCCGGGTCCATTGATCTCACTCCTCACAAACTTTAACCTACATTCCACTCATGGAATAAACAAAAATCAGCCGTCCCTCATGGATCCCTAAGTTGACCTTCAGGAATGTCTCCACCATAGACTATATTTTCATCAATGAAGGGCAGGCTCACAAACAATGTGACTTCACCGTGGACGACAGAGACGAAAGTGACCACAGGCCTCTCTGTGCCTCCTTTAAATTGGCCCGGGAACAGGAGGAAGTCCAGGAAACAATTGGCGCAACCACAGGAGATGAACGTCATCTAGCCCTCAAAAGAATAAATAGGACAGCCAACCTTAGTCATAGCCTGTTGGAGTATGTAGCCAAAATGGAGGTGGGGCTAAAGACACAAGACATAAAGAATATCATACATTTTTGGGAAACACTGATAGTGGATTTACAGAAGAACTTGGTTAATACCAACCAACAAAGAAGCAGACCACACTCAAATCACTCCTTGCCGGAACAAAGTAAACCGAGGTGCCTGACACAAAGTAAATATGCTCTTAAAAATGCAATTAAGGCAAAAAAAGAAAGGTATCTACTCGTCATCGAAGACCTCCATCCCTGCCTTGCGAGCTGCATATAAGAAGAAAGTCTGGGAGTTGAATAGACAGTGGACGGAAAATAACTGGCTTAAAGTGTTCTCACTAATTAAAGAAAAAGACAACAGCAAGCTATGGCGATATATTAATAGTCTGAGTTCTGGAAGCCGGCGCAAAGAAAATAGCGTTGCAGGCTACGTGTGGGAACAATACGTGAAGGGTCTGTACACTAGTGGATCAAACAAGATGGGCTTCCCCAGCTCAGAGTGGTCGCAGGAAGCAGCTGTAACCATTAAAACTCAGAGCGCGCAGAAAGACATTACAGTGCATAATTAGCCCGTCACTTATACAGTGGAGGAGACTGTAAGGTACATTATGGCGATAAGAACAGATGGGGCCCTGGCCCAAATGGGATTCCAGCCCAAGTCTTCAAAGCCGCTCCTGCCTTTTTTGCATCCATCTTTACCCCGCTATACAATCATTCATTCTTCACAGCAATTTTACCAAAATCCTGGAAAGGCTCAGTCTTTTTTCCAATACACAAGAAGGGTTATGCCCGCCTATTATTAAGGGACCTAGAGGCTTGGGCGGACAAGAACGGTATCCTCCCGCCTTTTCAGACTGGCTTCAGGGCAAAAAGTTCCACCATGGACAACATCTTAGCGCTCTCTTACCTCTTGAAGCAAGTCGTATTGAGTAATAAGCTGCCCCTGTTTTGCTGCTTGATAGACTACTCTATGGCCTTCGACAGAGCAAAGTGAAGACGGTTATGGGTAAAACTCGAATCTTGGGGCTTCCCGGAAACCCTGCTAAAAGAAATAAAAGCCCTCTACGAGGGGACATAGGTCCTGGTTAAACCAAGTCCAACAATCGTAACACCAAAAGTCTAAACTAGCACCGGGCTAAAGCAGGGATGTGTTTTGCCCCCCTACTATTTAACTTGCACACAGCAGACTTGGTGCCAGCCTTGAAAGACGCCAGCTGAGTACCACAGAGATTGGGGAGTTGGCCTTGGGAACCCTCCAGAATGCGGACGATACCCTGGTCATGGACCACACTGGGGTGGGGCTCCAAAGTGCATTAAATAGTCTTACAGTGTACAACAAAGAAAATAGCCTACAGATCAATGAGAGCAAGACCAAGATAGTAATCTTTGGTAAATACACTCACAAAAAACAAGCAACATGGTCTTTGGGTGAGCACCGAATCAGGACAGCTACATCCAACAATTACTTGGGGGTATGGGTGATGGAGATGGCCACAGCACACAAACACAAAGGAGTTAACACCGAGAATTAACAAAATAATTCTGTCACTCAGACGTCTAAGCCATCACTTAGTAAGTCCATCTATAGAACCCATGCTAACTGTACTTAGGGCAAAACTAATGTCAGCAATCATGGTCACTTAGCCTTCCCAGGAGCACTTGAGAAAGTCATCGATGCGACCCAGATAAAAGCTACAAGCTCCAAGACAAGCAAGAAACACCAGGCTAAGGCTGGAAATAGGACTGAACAGACAGGACCTGGAATTACAGGGGGACTTAATCAAATTTTAAATCAGAGTACTGAAAGCCCCTGAAACCAATCTTAAATATTTTTTTAAATAGATTTTCAGTGCAGAGGGTTCCCCATGGCACTCCAAGTTGGATCAAGCAATAGACCAACTGAAAATTGAGGCAAAGAGCATGCCCCTTCACGAAATTCCTTACTCTGCCTGGACCAAAGCTGTGAAGCACAAAGTTCAGACCATCTCATCTAAACTGGATCGATCATCATTCCGGTACAACTCTCTCACACTAGCCCTGGATAAGTCATATACTCCTGGGAAAGCTCAACCATATTTGCAAGACTCACTCTCAGCCTAAGCAAGAAAGAAAATTCTGTACTTGCGCCTCACGGCCCTCAAGATTTTGGATTTCAACCCAAAATGGACACGTACAGACAACATCATCTCCTGCCAGTTATCCAATTACCACAGAGAATCCTGGCTACATCTCTTATGCTGATGCCCAAAGCTGGCCAGTGATAGTCATTGTTTGCTGCGCCCGGCCCTAAGGGACATGGGCCTCAGAACTTGCAGTAAATGGTGCTTTTCAGAAACCACAACTTGCTTACTTGCCAGAGTTCGCAAGTTTACCCATCAAATTAGAATTGCACTTGATTCCCATCAAAAGGCTGCAGATTTCAGGGTCCCTGTCATTCTGTAATGAAAATCATCTGATGCCCTAACCCTGTCAGTCGTCACCTAACCCAGGGGTTTTTTGCACGGACACTGGAATCATAAAGTGAACGTGGGGCCCACTAGGCCTTTATTAATGACAATTGAAGTCTTGGAGGTAATTACCCTGTTGGATTTGTATATAACCATTGATCCCTACAGGAGTAAAAGTGTGAAAGGGTTGTGACCCAATATTTTAACTCATTTTTGAATTGAAGTTTTAAATGGGCATACAGCAGTAAATAGAGCCCATGTAGCTGAATGCTGGGTTGCTCCTGGGTGAAGGGTGGTTGGGAGGGGGGCGCTGTTCATGTGTTTTATACTGTAAAGATTTTAAGTAATCACGCAGATAATAAAAAGAATCAAGGAGTACTGTGGCCCAGACCCCTGAACTTTAAAACTCTTTTGGATCAAGAAAACTGCCAAGATGAAGAGCTGGAGAAGCTGTGAGGAGGACCTACCACTTTGCTGTCTGCTTGGCTGTGTTGGTCTGCAGTGGATGCATCTTATTTGGGCAGTGAAAGGACTGAACTGTACTTTCTACAATCTACAATCTACTTTTGTGAGTTTCTCCCAGGGCTTGAGGTAGAGCTTGCCCCCTGTTCAAGAAGTCTCAGGAACAGCAAAGACTTCAAGCTCTTCTGCTCTCAGCACTGGGGACTGTGTGTTTTGTACTGCAACAGAAGAAAAGCAACCAGACGAAGTCTACAACTCCATGTTCTGAAGGCACCGCAGAGGGCACCGCCGCAACGGCGCACCATGACCCTGGTCTTACCGCCGATGCCTGCTTATGCCGCCACCGAGCCGCTGCTCGCACCACGACCTGCAGGCACCGCACTCCGCACCGCCTAGCTTCACGACTATGCCTTGGCACCGCAGAAGGCACCACCCCAACGCGACCCTGGTCTCACCAACGACGCCTGCTGACGCCGCCACTGAGCTGCTGCTCTCACCGTGACCTGTGGGCACCACACTCCACACCACCTCGCTTCATGACAACGCCTTGGTCTCCCTGATGACCAGGCTCCATGCCGAAATTGACTCCGCTGCTTGCACCGTGGTTTGAGGGCCGGCGCCATCGACTCCCGTTCGTCACCCGACGACAGCGCTTCAGCAACGACGCCGCCGCTGCTTGCACGGTGACCTGCCAGCACCGTGACGAGCACCGCGACCCTGGTCTTACCGACGACGCCATCTGATGCCAACCCCGAGCCGCTGCTTGCACGCGACCTAAGGGCACCGCACGCCGCACCGATGCACTTCGCACCGCAGCACACGATGACTGCCGACGCCAGTGCTACTGACTCCAACAGAGAGGAGATCGACCTGCAACGCGTGTGACTTCGAGGGCCCCGACGACTCCTGCACCGACCTCCGGGACCGACGCCTGTGACACTGTGTTTTCGGAAGCTCAAAGAGAGGTCGCCGACGCCCTGGATTTCTAAAAGGTAATGTTTGCGGGTCTTCCCGACAACATAGATGGCCCGCGACGCCACGGTCAGCCAGAACTGCTTGGATTTGTTTGCTCACAACGCTGTGATAGCCCCGGACGGAGCTATCGACATCAAGGAACTATTTTTAAAGCATATTTTGATAAATGAAGATTTTAAAGTGCTGTTTTGTAGATTTTTCTCATTTTGGTCTTGTTTTAAGTATATAAAAAAATTTATATTTTTCTAAACTGGTGTGGTGTCCTTTTGTAGTGCTTACAATGTATGACTGTTGGTTATGTGCACATGCTTTACACACTGCCTCTTAGGTAAGCCTGACTGTTCTTGCCAAGCTACCAAGGGGGTGAGCAGGGGTTATTTTAGGAGTGTAACTCCCTTATCCTGACTAGAGTAGTGGTTTCTGCCTGGCTTTGGCACATGCCCTAGCCTGCCAAAAATCCCATTTCTAACAAACGCTAAGATGCCAATAGAGAAAAGCAGAACATGGGAGGGGCCACGCATGCATTTGCGATTGGACAGACTTGACCTGTAGGGCCATAAGTAAAAAGCTCACCAGAGAGAGGACCCTCCCCACCCAAAAACACTGTAAATAAACCCCAAAACAATAAACCAGCAACAAAGGCCAACATCGAGTCCATCTCGACAGAGGGCCAGAAAAGGGTGGAGACTACAGAGAGAGCGAGGAACCTCCCCATTCAAAAGGTGAAAAGTCCCCCCGCTCCTGCCGGGCCCAAAGGGAGAAAAGTAACCTACACATACATTACCCTCAGTCATGAGAGTCCAAAGTGTCCCCCTCTGTACCAGTGAGGGTCCGTAGAACTGCTGAATGCTCTTTGATCATGGCCGCCGGGTCAGGGCGAAGGCGATCCAGGCACCGGCCAACCCGGGGACAAGGAGATCCGGGCCCAGAAGCACCGGGCTGGGCAGAAAGCTCATCGAGGTTTATGTTAAGCACCTTACAAGCCTCAGCCATGAAGTGAACTTGGTGTAGCTTTCTGTCTAGACGGAACGGGTGCCACCAGGAACAGGATATACTCTTTGATCTGAGCTGGTTGGTCACAGGGCGAAAGTCTCTTCTTTTTTGAAGGGTACTGGCTGCTAGATCCTGGTAGAGCTGTAGTGCATGCTCACGGAAACGCAGAGGTTGACAGGAGCGGGCTGCTTTGAGGATCTCCTCCTATATCTTAGAATCGCGCACGGATATCAGCAGGCGGGCTATTTGGCTGGCGGGGGAGGCCTACTCAATGACATTGATCAATCTTGAAGGAGGATTCCGCCGAGGCGTTCAGAACTGCCAGGAAGAGGTCTTGAACATATCCTTACAAATCTTCCCCCTCTGCTCCAGTCGGGACATCACGAATACAGACGTTATTCTGCCTCAATCTATTCTCCAAGTCCTTAGAATGTAATTGGAGGTCCAGCTGTTGGTCCAGCTGCCATAGGATTTCTTGTTGAAGTGCAGCAATCTCTTCGTCCCGGGCCATGGACGAGTCCTCCAGTGCGGCCACCCGTTAACCGACCGTGTCCACATCCCTCCGTACTTCTCGGAGATCCACCTGCAGGTCCATCTTGATCACCAAGATGGCCTCCCTCTGAGAAGCAAACAGGGCAGCCAGGAATTCCCTCATGACTGCACCTTGTGAGCCGTCCCCAGATGCGACCAGGCCAGCTCCTTTAGAGTCCCCAGCCGACTTCATGAGCAGATCCCAGATAGACCGGTCTATTTTTACCTTTAGCCGTCGACAGTGGAAGGCTTTACAGCTGTCTCGTCCACAGAAAAAAGACACACCAGGGGGGAGGAATGCACGGTCTCCAGAAGGCCTCCCAACTAGCAAGCACTCCCGCACCCTCAGGTGCTCTCCAATGAAACAGGCTGTCCACAGGTGTTACCGTCAGTGCTCTACAGCAGGGCTGAGCCCCGGTGGCCCCACTCACCTCACGTCAAATGCAGTCAATGGCCGGTGTACTAACCCCGGGGATTGCCCACGTTCCAGCGCAAGTCCCACGCCTCCCAGGCTGGAACCTCCCCGCTTGGCTCACCGGTAAAGTGGAGCTAGGCTTAGCTCCGTGGTCGTCCGGCTGCTCCCTTGGGAAGGACTTCTTGCACTGCCTTCGGTGCAGGGAGGCTGCGCCCCGACCGAGTGTGCCACCAGGTGGACGGATCTGCGCCAGCCAAGTCCATGAGCGCCAGCCCGGTGGCAGAACTCTGGCGCTTAATTGGCGCCGCAAGAGATGCAGCCCTCCAGACCACTGGGAGCCAGGCGGATCTACCCCTGTGGCCCTGCGTCACAACGCAGGCCGCAGCACAGGTCCAGTGGCCAATCCCGGTGCAACCACCATCCCGTGGCCAGGCCAGTCATCACGTTTCTCTGCAGGGGCACATCAAGCCCAGCGATGAGGTCCGCTTGCCACCAAGGCCTCTTTGAGCACTCGACTGGCCCCCGTCACTGCCCGAGCATATCAACGCTGCGCAGCGCGGGCGGCAGGAATATCGGACGCTGCCCCGCTCACACCGGCATGCCTGGGAACTTTAAAGGGAAACCTCTAGTAGCTTCTCCCCCACTTCAAAGCACATCTGGATATAAATACTGTAAACTCAGACACCATTTCAGTACACTTCTGGAACTGTGGATACTCGGTCCGGAAGAAGAACTGATGTGCTGTTACAAGGACTGCCACTCTGCTGGACTGCTGCTCCGAAGGAACTGCTGCTCTACAGGATATGCTGCTCTCTTGCCTGGGGATGAAGAACTGGACCTGCAACTTCATCTTGAAACCAGGATATCAAAGTGATTTAATGGGTTGGCCTGCTGGCTGCCTTATCTGAGCCTCAGGGACACCAAAGGCTCCCCATCCAGCTACTTGACCCAGTTGCAGTGAGTTCCTGACCCCCATGTTTTGCACCTCATGTCCTGGACCCTTTGTTTGGCTCACAGGGTCTTTAAATCATGTATTTGCTCTCTTCGTGACTGGGCCTCTTACACTGAAATTCAGCATGAGCCCCAAACCTGCCTCTTTGCACAGCAAGCATTGATCGCCTGCGGAGGACCCCTAACGTGAAGCACCAGCGGTCTCATCTGCAATGCTCAGCCTGCTCTTTGCGCCACACCGACTCACCGCCTGCGCTCTTCAACGTGAGTGGGACTCTTGACACAAAACTTGAGAAGGTAAATCTTTAGTGAGGCTAATCTGGGACCATATCTGACCCACGCTTCATTGTAGTCAGCCTGAACTGTTGACTTTAACCTGGTATAGTGCAACCAGATAACCGCGGTTGGAGCTTTGCACTTTTAGGTGCTATTTTACAGCTTATGCTTTAAAAATTCATAACTCTGGTTCTACTGATAGGAATTTTGTAGTTTTGGTCTTGGTTTATTTATTAAATTAACCTCTATTTTTCAAACCTGGTGCGGGATATTTTTGTGTGGTGTTGTCACTGTTTAACTGCTTGACGTGTTGCACAAATACTGTACACATTGCCTTTAAGTTAAGCTTAACTGTTCTGTGCCAAGCTATCAAGGGGTTGAGCACCGGTTAATTTGGGGATTGATCGACTTTACTCTGACAAGGATTGTGGTTGCTGCTTGACTACAGCTCACACCCCAGTCAACCTGTAACCCAAGAGACGCTTCGAGCGATTGTGTGCACGCCAGGTGGTGAGGAGTCTTTTGAGCCCTGTGAGAGCGACAGCGGGGCAGGAATTGGGACTCGGTGTCCCAGCAGGCGTTGGAGCAGCGAGCAGGAGCGGCAGCCCCTCCCACCTTCTCACCGGGACCTACATTAACATCTCGCGCCTCCCGCTCCGCGGGAGACGCTTCATGCGATTGTGTGCACGCCAGGTGGTGAGGAGTCTTTTGAGCCCTGTGAGAGCGACAGCGGGGCAGGCATCGGGACTCGGTGTCCCAGCAGGCGTTGGAGCCGCGAGCAGGAGCGGCAGCCCCTCCCACCTTCTCACTGAGGTTATTTAGCCCCATCCGGTTTCCCGGGACGCGCGTGGGCCGGCGCCGGGCTAAGCCCGGGCAAAGGGCGGGCCCTCTGTGGCCCACAGAGGCCTGAAGAGGCTGGGCTGGGACATATCCCTAACATCTACTATAAGGTATCCCACACACGGCGTCTTTATAATACACTACAGGTGAAAGCAGGTTGATCAAGATAACTTCTGTACATCTTGTTGTGACTTCGGGGTGTAGGTTGATATTACCATGTCACCACGACAAGTAAAAGGGGCAAAATTAATTCCTAATACAGACTGTGGAAGCATAGTGGGAACTATGGACAAATATTTCACCAGGGTTGTTGACGCTCTTGATCAAGAGATTCTACTTACCGAAAAACGGCTTTCGGCTGAACTCTTCAACTCCAAACGGTCGTCTCTGGGCCCAATTCAGAACAGCATTACACCCGATAACCGGCTTAACCAGCGGCTTAGCGATTTAGGTTTGCCTGACATTAGTATTGTGTCAGATACATTAAGTGGTGTTACAGCTGGGAATAGCACTAGAGACAGTGTCACCATTTTGGATGATATTGGACATTGTGACATGAATCCCCTAGATAGCTATGAACTCTCAACTGTTAATATAACACCTATAAGTGTGAACCAAACCGGGAAAAGAAAGCGGGGCGGTGGAGGGTATAAAGGCAAACAGGCCAAGATCCCTAAACTAGGAGATAAATTAGCTACATAAAAGGGTTCTAATTGCCTTGACCCCCTTCTTGATATAGCCCCTGTACAAAATAAGGGTGCCCGCCGCACTAGTAACAATAATCAACAGCAATCATCGAAAAGAATGCACATAGTGGAGTCCGAAGAGGGTGGGCTGATCGGGCAAGTGGAGCACCTAGTAAAATCCCTAATTCTTCCTATCATTGAAAGGCTTAAGATAATTGATAAAACCCTAAGTAACCTCCAAAAGGCCACAGTAGATAATACCCAACTACTACATTCAGCAGTAAACAGCATGAAGCCGGGGAAGCAAAGACTAAATAGCATAAGGCCAGAGGGACAGGACGAGAATGCAAAGAAAACGGTTAACCTAAAACACCCTAATATTGCAAACGCGGGCTACTATGCATTGCCATCGGAGCGTGGGATGGGAGAGGATAGCAGAGGAAGTCCTAGGGAGAAACTACAGGGAACAGAGGGCAGCGACAGAAAAACAAGGCTACCGGAGAAATCTACAGAAGGGGAAAAATTGCCAGGCCTAAAACACACTGCCCAACAAACTATTGGTGCAGGCAACCAAACCATTCTAAACTTACCACCCAGCTGATTCTCTCCCTCACCAACGACCCCGCCACCGCCAGAGCCAACCTTCACGAAGGGATGAAAGAGGTATCCGAATGGATGAAGAACAGCCGCCTGAAACTGAACTCGGACAAGACGGAAGTCCTCATCCTGGGATCCTCACCCTCCGCCTGGGACGACTCCTGGTGGCCCCCCGCCCTAGGCAGCGCACCCAAACCAACAGACCACGCACGCAACCTGGGCTTCATCCTGGACTCCTCCCTCTCCATGACCAGACAAGTCAACGCCGTCTCCTCGTCGTGCTTCAACATCCTGCGCATGCTACGTAAGATCTTCCGGTGGATCCCCACCGAGACCAGGAAGACGGTCACCCAGCCCTCGTCACCAGCCGTCTGGACTACGGCAACTCCCTCTACGCCGGAACCACCGCCAAACTCCAGAAGAGACTCCAGCGGATCCAGAACGCCTCAGCACGTCTCATCCTGGACATCCCCCGTCGCAGCCACATCTCCAGACACCTGAGAGACCTGCACTGGCTCCCGGTCAACAAGAGAATCACCTTCCGACTCCTCACCAACGCACACAAAGCCCTACACAACCAAGGCCCAGGATACCTCAACAGCCGCCTCAACTTCTACGCTCCCAAACGCCAGCTTCGATCGACTGGCCACGCCCTCGCCGCCGTCCCCCGCATCTGAAGAGCCACCACAGGGGGACGGTCCTTCTCCTACCTCGCCGCCAAGACATGGAACTCCCTCCCGACCCACCTCCGCCTGACCCAGGACCACCTCGCCTTCAGGAAGCAACTCAAGACCTGGCTGTTCGAACAGTAGCGGACCCCCTCCCCCAGCGCCTTGAGACCCTCTGGGTGAGTAGTGCGCTATATAAATGCTTTGATTGATTGATTGATTGATTGATTGAATGTTCTCCGTTAGTAATAGTCCTGGGAAATGTCCCCCCACTACGACAGGGGGAGAGAGAGGAGTTTTACCAATTAAAAAACAAGGTTACACATTGGTTGAGCCAAAACACTAGGGAAGGATATGGAGTAGGAGACCACATAATTATGGCTCGAAGAGTAGCGTGGCTTGGAAAAACGCGGAAATGTAGAGAAGGTGATTGTATAGTGATTAACTTCAATAGCCCAGTGCCAGTGGATAGGTTATGGAGGGAAGCGCAGGGTGGCTCACTACAGGGCAGACAGGGCATTGTCATACTGCCTCTTGCGTTCTTTTATAGGCCAGGCATTTATGACAGACGCACTCATAGAAACACAATTGACACACCCAACCCTTCGGCCCTTGATTACTGGATGGGATACTGTACAATTTAGGCACCACAGAGCTAGGATGGTGGACACATTTGGACAGCTTACATCGGTGGAGGTTACGAACAGATTCAATGCCCTCTCAGGCATCGATGACTGCGATTGACAGAGGAAGGATTCTATTAGTCATTTGCCTTCCACTAAACAGCTTAACGTATATGTAAACCCCTGCTCCCCTGCAAAAACCCTGGTACTCCTCGGCCTTTAGCCACCACCCTATTGGCTAATAGACATACACCAAATAGTGAGATAGTGAGATAGAGGAAAGGGTGCACGTGAGTTCCAATTTCACTGCTGGGCCTATCAGCCCTCTGGACCGTGCATCAATTAAGCTAGGATTAGCCGATGCACAAATTAAGATTCTGTCCTGGAATGTGGCGGGATTGAAGAGTAAATTGCCCATTCCCGAATGGGGCAACTTTATGGCATCACATGATATTTGCATGATACAGGACACTTTGGCGTTACAAGAAAGTACAGTACCGGGTTTTGCTACTTTTGATATTTTGGCAACAACGGGAGGCAGGGGAAGGCCCTCGGGAGGGCTGTCAATCTGGGTGGGCACCCATTTGGGAGCTCAGGCTACACAAATCCCAACTAATTCACCAGACATTCAGTGCGTACTACTTACCCCGCAAAATAGGCAAAACATAGCATTAATAAATGTATATTCAAAGCCAGTTAGGCAGGGTCTGGAGTCCGAGACAATTGAAACTTTATTAAACTTTATCCAGTCGATAGATCCCTCCACCGTCCTAATTCTGGCCGGGGAGAGAGACGTTTAATAGATTGAATCAAACTTCAGTGATTGATTATATATTCATTGAAGCTAGGCACTGGGATAGGTTGCTCGAATTCAGGGTCTTGAAAGGCATGATAGCGACCACAATGCCTTAGTTTTGTCCCTTAAACCGGGGAGCTTCGGGTTGACAAATCCACCGCCCCCTCCCCCCCCCAAAAAAGTGCTCTGCAACCTTTAATAATAGCTAATTGTAGGCGAAGGGTAAAATGGCCAGCCCTCCAAGACTCCCCAACAAAACTTGCTGAATTATATGAGATCGTTATTCCATTTATTGTAGAAATGGGGAATCTTGGTTCCAGGGGAAGGGCCACCGATATACATAACCAGTTGGTTGCCATTTTAAGGGATGCCCTTTGTCCTGTGAGAAGGGTAAATCCCCCCCGGACTAAGACGCATCCATGGTTTAATGCCTCCTGCCGAAAGTCAAAAAAAGCATTGCTGTCAGTAATAAAAACTAAGGATACTAGAGCTATTAGGGTCCAACGCTCTCCGTACAGAAAGGCAATCAATGACGCTAAGAAGAAATGGGAGGCCATATAGGAGCTTGGATCTGCATTAAGGTGTAGGGATCCCAAGTTATTTTGGTCCATTGTTACAACCGGCTTGAGTGGTCTTACCCCTGTGCCTGCTCCTAATATTGCTCCTGCAATATGGGAAAAGCACTTTGGTGCCCTCTATGGCATTCCTGAGATTGACATCTTAACCCATTAAACCACTGGACCCCAACAAACCCAAAGTGTCCCAGGGGTGGTAGATTGTGAAAAGATGACTGCAGTTCCTATTAAAGGTCCCCAAACTAAGCACCGATAAGTAGGGACCCTGGCTAATCCTGTTGGCGGGACCAATTGATAGTAGGAAGAGAGTCCTGTCTCCCCCATGTTGAAATTATCTCACTGAGAGAGGTCGAGGTAGCAATAGGAAAATTGCTCCCTAATAAGGCCCCCGGTCCGGATAAATTGCCTGGGGATTTGTTTTGTACACAACCTAAAATCTGGGCTCCTTATTTGGCCGTTTTATTTAATGAGATCCTGCGGGGAGCTGATTTGCCCCCAACTTGGTTGGGAGCAGAGATAAGGGCTGTCCACTTACCCCATCAAATTATAGACCCATTAGCTTAATAGATACATCACAAAAGCTAATGGGGAGAATCGTTCTTGATAGGATCCTTGGGTGGATAGATGAGAACGGGATTCTAACCACACTCCAGGCAGGCTTTAGGTCTGGCACCTCTACCTTAGATCAAATATTTCGCTTGCAGGTCCTGTACTGGAAAACAGCAAGTGTGGAGGGTGGCAGCCTCTACCTTGTCTTTGTGGACCTGCGGGCAGCATTTGATTTAGTCCCTCGTGCAAAATTGTGGAAGGTGTTAGCTGACCTGGGACTCCCGCCCTATTTATTGGGCATCCTATCTAGGCTCCATACAAATAACTATGCACAGGTCAGGTGCGGAAGGTACAGTGACCTTACGGATCAGTTTTCTGTCCAGAAAGGAGTGCGCCAAGGGTGCGTCCTGGCACCCACGCTATTCAGTCTCTACATTAATGGACTTGTGGATCATCTGAATAATGGTGTGGCGGACAACGATGCCCCAAAATTGGCCACAAGGAGAGTGCCCGCTCTGATGTTTGCAGACGACACTCTGTTGTTGTCTAAAACATCATCGGGCATTCAAAGAACGCTTGATGGATTTGTAGCGTTTTGCGCGACAAGGGGATTGGAAATCAACCTGGAAAAAACGAAGTTCATGATTTTCAACCCCCCGAAGCGGACACGCCCAAACCCGGTCTTAACCGGTATTTCCCTCGAGAGGGTTAAGACCTTTGTATACTTGGGTGTTACCCTGACAGAGAGTTTTGAGTGGAACACGCAGATTGCCAAGTCGGCACTCAAATTATCACAGTTAGCGGGGGGTATAAGTAAAGTATTCAGGGGGTCAGTCTTTAAGCCGGTGTCTCCGGCCTTGGAAATATATTGTCGTCAGGCTAGAACTGCGGCAATATATGGTGCTGAACTTTGGGGGCATAAACAGATACTGAACCTCAAAAGGGTGGAACAAAGGGGGAGGAGCCAAGATGGCGACCGGAGCGGACGTGTAAGCTCCCGGCTCCGCCAGCCCTTGAGCCCCGCACTACTTTCCTGCCTGGTATCCTGCCCAATTCACCGGCTGTTTGAGCGGGGACGACGCGCTGATATCGCCAATGTTTTCCCGGAATCTCAGCTCGTCCGGAATGTGGAAATAGCCTGGTGCCCGTCCCGACGCCATTGCCCCGAGGTAAATCGTCGCTGGTTGCCGGACCTCGGCGGAGCGGAGACGGCCAGCCTGCCTGCAGGGCGCTTACGACCTGAGAGGAGCTGCTTTCCCTGGATCGCGGACCATAGCGCGTTGGATGCCGTGGAGTGCTGAATATCGCTACTACCTCGCGATTGAAGGGAGGATCGCACTGCACATCCGGCTCCTTTGTTCTGTGCTGGGAGAGGACGGCTCCGACTCCATTACGGGGCTTGCCCGGACTTGGCTGCCCGTCCGTTCGCCATGACTGCCTGTTCTGGCCGGCGGGGGCTCCTCACCGGCGACGCTGGACTGCAACTGATGGCGGTGGGGGACGGGACAACTGCTGGTCCGTGTCGCACCCCCCCATGTTCCTGTGACTGGCTTGTGGGCGCTATGGATGTTCCCGCTGACTCGCGGGATGGAGACGGTCGTCCGCCCTTGCCCTGTGCCTGCGGCGCCGTGGCCGTTTCGGGGACTAACTTACCTACATCCACCTGTGTCGTGGACATGGGGGGCACGCAGCCTACCCTGTCCTATGGCGATGTCCTGTCTGCCCTTGGTGAACTGCGAGCGACGCTGTTACAAGACTCCCAAGGGTTAAGCGAGAAACTTGACGACATAGCCTTCGATTTGGCGCAGATTCGGAGGGACTGCTCTCAGCAACGATTGTTCACTCCCCTGTTGATACCTACGACTGCTACTGTGTTGCCAAGTGTTTCCAGCGGTGCTGAGATTCGTGACGACTGGACTGGCGCTTGCAAACGATCGCTTACTGACTGCCTGTGATACATTGTTCCCACATTTAGTGACTGCTTCATTGTATTCATTACCACTATCGGCGATGGGACTGCCGGCGAGGCGAAATCTGGCCCCCTTGAAGACTCTCTCATTAAAGCCTCCGTTTTTTCCCCTGTTGTATCTGTGTTCTCAAGACAGTTTCGAGACTCTTTTGGCTGTGATCAATGTATTGTCGGGTATGTGGCGCCGTCCATTTTGTACTTATGAGTCTCCCCCTTCTTCTTTGCTCCCATTTTGTTTCTTTGTTGTAGAGGGGGTCGGCATTCGTCGGGGAAAGTGTACTGAGGGGTGTCCGAGATCGGGCCAGGGTTAGGCAGTTTCTCTGCTATATTGCTTTCTTACCTGGCGGGGATTGAGTTGAGAACGCTATGTGGAGGGGCTGTATGGATCACACGCAGAATGTAGCTTGCTTTTTCCCATCTGGATTTGTCGCTATTAGTTATTGCTTAGCTCTCACATTCAAGGCATCCCTTGTGGCATGGCAATTTGTTTACGGCATAGTCGACGCTACAATTGGCTATCCTGGTAATTTGTGAGCCGTTGGCTCTGCTGTATTCTCTTGGGTGCCTGACTTGCCACAATGTTTATTGGGACAGGGGGATTGTTTGTGAAGGGTGGCGTCCATTTCGCTTTTCTTTGTCTTTGCACTGCCTGGGGCGGCCATCTTGGTCTTTGTTCCAGCTGGGGTGGGCTCCGGTCGGGTACCATGGTGTAGTGGTCGCTTGCGACCTGCATAGAGCTAGGGGTTTCCGGGTGTTAACTTTTGCTGGCCTATTAGAGGTGGTCTCGAATTGCGGCGCCTTTTCGGCGCGTATTGACGTTATAGCTCCTCACATTTATTCTGATACTCTTGTCTATCCTGGCACTTTCGACTGTGAGGTGGAGCTGCTCATATCCTGTTGTCTAATTTTTAGATGGGGTGGTGACTCATGTGCTAATTCCGTGTCCTGGGTGTACCTGATTCTGTCCCCCCTTTGATTTTATGGCCTTTGATTTTCTCGATTCAAATGGCGTAGGTATTGCAAATTGGTGGGTGCCCGGGAGATCTGTTATTGTACTGGCTCCTCCCCGCCTTCTTCTTTTTGGGAGTGGTAGATTAGCCTAGTCTTTTCTTCCTCCCTATTTTCAAGTGTGAAAAATTCTTTTTCTTACCACCTTCTTTTCTGCGCTTCAGAACTTTCTTATCATTTCCTTCTCTTCTCTTCTATTCTTGGTCTATATTTCGGGTTCTTTAATGGGGGACAGGCACTTTGCCGGGGGGGGGGTAGGCCGTAGCCTACGCAATGATGTAGGGTGGGGGGGTAGATTTATTTTTCCTTATTTCATTTCTATGGGCCTTATTTTTCTAAACTTTCTGCGCTTTCTTGTCCTGTTTTCTGTTCTGGGTCTGTGACAGGGGTTGGTAGGGAATGGGTGGCGCTGTGGGTGATACGTAAATGCGGACTGAGGCTCCTGTTGTTTTGCACTGTACTGCCATAATTGACGGGGTGTTCCCCACTACTGTTGCTTCTTATTGCTGCTGCCTGCTCATGTTGTGAAGATAATGTACGGACTCAGTTCTCCTGACTCTATTCTTTACTGATTATATTTAGATCAAAAAATTTTTAAAATTTAACCTTCAATGCTCCTTCTCCTTGGCGACATAACTCCATTCAGTGTAACTGCTATCAATTGTTGCTGTATTGCCTGATGCCGCTGCGGAACCGTATTGCTCGCACCTGTGCTTAAAGTATCGTGGCCGGCCGGATGGTTGTAGGCCCGTATTTGTTCCCTTTTTCATGCACAATAAAGGTTTTCAAAAAATTTAAACAAAAAACAAAAAAAAAGGGTGGAACAAAGCTTCATGAGGAATCTAGTTGGACTACCAGTAAGCACACCATTGATTCCTCTTAGATTAGACCTTGGGATGGAGCCAATAGAGGATATCACAAGTGCAAGACCAATTATGTACTGGAAGAGGTTCTGGTCAGCCCCAGAACTGGCCGCCTACAGAGCAGAATTATCTGAGGTCTGGACCTCCCTTAAATGTAAAAAGATCCCCTGGCTGCAGCACATTAGGGCTGTTAGTATCCGGATAGGTCTCCAGGAACTTTGGGAGACACCTGAGATTCATTGCCCTGGGATATCAAAAAGGGAACTCCATACTCAGATACGTAGGCAGAACTCTCTAATATTACAGAGCTCTGCAATCATGGGCAGGCTAACGACAGAGTTCCTCTTAGTTAAATTGGAATCTAAATTCGAGGAATTCATGGATGTAATTGAACCTCCGCTTGCTAAAAAGCTGTATCTCCAGTTAAGGCATGGCACTTTACCTATTAGGTCATTTACATGTAAATGGTTAAAGTCTAACAATGAAGCTTGTCCTGCATGTGATTATAAAAATCAAAATGTAGCACATGTACTGTTTTTTTGCCCTGCTTATTCAGCAATTAGAAATTGTTGGCTGATCCCAATTTGCAGGAACCTCAAACTTCTGTATTTCACTCAGGCTTGTCGGATTCTGACCTATGATACTCACCCCCCTATCGTGTTTGTCGTATCCCGTTATTTATTTAGTATGTGGCGCAGAAGACAAACTTTTTTATCCTATTTGTAGTAATTATGATATTTTCTATTTTCTTGTTCTTGATAACTCATAGTTTAATTCTTTTTTTAACGATCTGATGATAATTTATTGTTTTAAAATTTCGTGCTTGTATGTATTTTATGTGCACTTTTATGGTCTTTGACCGAAATAAAGTTATCAAATGAAATGTAACCCAATTTCTTCCAATTGTCAAGTATATTTTAATATTCTGACTGCATACTTTTTGTAATGTGAAGCACAAATATTAACATCTCAATAAAGACCAATAGGGAAAAAAGAAATAAGAAAAGAAGACCTTGGCCATGAGAGGGGCTTACATTTTTCTTATTACAGTTGAATACCACAACCATTTACATTTCTGCAAGGGACTCTATTCTGCTAGCTTTGTCTTGTTTTAGGAATACAGTACCTTCACAACAAGTACAAGTCCTCGACCTGGAGAACCATTTACATTTCTGCAAGGGACTCTATTCTGCTAGCTTTGTCTTGTTTTAGGAATACAGTACCTTCACAACAAGTACAAGTCCTCGACCTGGAGAACCATTTACATTACTGCAAGGGACTCTATTCTGATAGCTTTGTCTTGTTTTAGGAATACAGTACCTTCACAACAAGTACAAGTCCTCGACCTGGAGAACCATTTACATTACTGCAAGGGACTCTATTCTGCTAGCTTTGTCTTGTTTTAGGAATACAGTACCTTCACAACAAGTACAAGTCCTCGACCTGGAGAACCATTTACATTACTGCAAGGGACTCTATTCTGATAGCTTTGTCTTGTTTTAGGAATACAGTACCTTCACAACAAGTACAAGTCCTCGACCTGGAGAACCATTTACATTACTGCAAGGGACTCTATTCTGCTAGCTTTGTCTTGTTTTAGGAATACAGTACCTTCACAACAAGTACAAGTCCTCGACCTGGAGAACCATTTACATTACTGCAAGGGACTCTATTCTGCTAGCTTTGTCTTGTTTTAGGAATACAGTACCTTCACAACAAGTACAAGTCCTCGACCTGGAGACAAACATCTGGAAAATCTTAGTTAAGCATTTCATATTCATGATACAGGCAGAAGTCACAATCATTATGCCTAAAAGATGTGAAGAGACCTTTCTTTAGTGCATTCTTTTTCTCTAGAACTGTGCTGGGCGGCAAATCATTTAGGACTCTAGGTGCTTTTCCCTTGGTGCCCTGGGCGGCTGAATGACACTGAATGGGTAACCCATTGCAGCGGATGCAAACTTGGCAGTACTTCTGATACATACGGCTAGCTTTTCAGTTCTATTTATTTGAGTTTTAGGTAAGTCCACAACACTCTTGAATCAACGACAAGAACATTGGGTTGCTCTCCTTGCTATTGATTTTGCATTTTGGTGATGGTGTTGAGTGTCATTGCATAGGATTGGAAGAAAGACTTGGCATTCAGGATGGAGGGTGGAGATAATCACTAGTGAGAGAAAGGCCAACCTTTGTGGAGGAGTAGGAAGACATCCATCACATTCTACCTCTGAAAGGCAATGAAAGAATATTACTGTAATTTAGGCCATGTCAATGTCTAGAAGGAAAAGCAGACATCTCGTAACTGTGCCTGCAACTTTATTGGTGTTAGGTAGATTTTTAGAACGGCTGTTTTGGGGCCATATAGGCAGCAAAAACTGGACAGTGTGAGGTTAAGTAGGTCAAAAAATGAACGCTTCCCGGTGAAACTATTGTATCATGAAGCACATGTACCTAAAGGTACCCAATAGAACAAAGAAAAAGAAAGAATATAAATATTAAGCACAATACTGTTTAAAGGAGATTCCAAGTAGCTTTTGTGTTATTGCTACTTATATCTTCAGCGGTTTAAAACGAAAAAATATATTCCGTCGCTAACCATCTGACTAAGAAGAAACAAATGCAGTCCCTTCTGAATTTATTCCAGAACACCCTACAACTAACGGAGGGAGGAAAGGAAGACTTAAAGATCATAACATTTAAACTTACATATTTATAGTTTTGTTTACATGGAGCCTAGCTCAGAAAGGTAGGCTTAAGGGGTAAAAAACATTGTTCCTTTTTCTCATCAAATATAACTGGGAGCCAAGGAGCAGAATAACATGAACCATCTTGCTGCTTCCATGATGCCCCCAAACCAGATCTGGTTCAGCAGAGTCAGTCGCAATCAATGAGACCATGGCCAGTTTTTCCATATATCATTGAAAAAAATTGATTGATGATATAAAGTAGATTCCCCACAAGACTGAAAGCTCGAAATACCACAGTCCTGTAGTTCTCAAATGTCCTAGGGCGTTAAACTGCGTTGCCATCTAAAGCTTATTTGATTGTATTTTATTGGCAAAATACTCTCAGACAAGCACAGCTTCAGTTGTTAAATACCTTTAAAGAGACCTTCGGGCAGAGAAGAGGATGGAACTAAATATCTGTCTACTCCATCACTGTGGGAAATACCTACACTCAACAGGGAACCGAAGTCCCTCGGTCAATGGTGACCAAGAACTTCACAGACCTTGGCTGGAGAAGGCCTTAGATGGAACAATGTCAGCAAACACACACTCCTCCTGATTAACTACACAGTCTTGCTGCATGTATGAAGTGCTGAGGGTTACCCTTCCAAATGAAATACTACTGTGGCAAAGCAAAAGATCACATGCTGCCCACACGTCCAGTGTTTTACTACTTTATTATAAGGCTGAGGTCTCTCCAGGTCTAAATTTTCCCTCGCACTCTGGTTTCTTCCTCTCCTCTGGAGAGGGCTTGAGTTAGCATCGGAATCCAAAGATGCCCTGGATGTAGCCCGTCAAGCCACTTGTGGCCTTCTGTTCCACTCTGTCCTCCAGGGGCGGTAGTGCCGCATGGTGGTTCAGGGCCAAGTTGAGGAATAAAGGCATGCAGGGACTGGGCTGGAAGTCCGGGGGCGGAGGTGCACCAGTTTTGCCTGCTTGCCATCTAGAGAACTGTTCAGCACAAAACTTGCTAAACGTTCGGGCAGTGGCTGCACAGGGGGAGGAAAAGAGAAAAGTATTTTAGCAAACAGTAAAGAAAGCATAGGCAAGACTTTTCCTAATTGAGGAAATAATAAATGAACCTGTTAACCTATAAAGCAGCACCTTGAACTGAATGCTTCTAAGATATGGCTGGCAACTGTTATTTTTTTTTGTTTTTCTGGCTAAGTTTTGCAAAGTTAACAAATGTAACCCTTTGCAAAGTTTCTATACAACAAGATCACCATCAATATAATCAAATACATCAGCGCTGGGAACCGTACGCAGACTTTCACTGCAAATTTTCCATTGCCACTAGAGAATTTTTTTCTGCCAAGCATATCTTCTACAGAACAATGTTTTACGTTACATATAGATACTTGTGAAATAAATTGTCATAAAGTGAAATGTTTCACATAGATGTGGCAAAACGAAAAACTTTTTTAGCTTCATGAATTGGCCTAGGAGTTCACTATATTTATTTATTTATTGCACTTGTAAAGCGCGCTATCACCTCAAGAGGCATCCTGGCGCTGGCAGTAACAAAAGCGGAGAGGAAGGGCAGTTGGAGGCGCCTGAGGGCTACGGCAAGCGTGGAAAAAGCCAAGTTTTTAGCTGCCTTCTAAAAGCAGGCAGGCAATCAATCTGCCTAAGTTCCTTGGGCAGAGAATTCCAGAGCTTGGCCGCACCAACACTAAATGATCTGCCTCCAGCTCTAGATCTTTTAAACCTAGGTACAGCCACCACCTTGGCCAGGTAGGAGCGCAAATTACGGGCCGGTACATACCATAAAAACATCCTTTGAAGGCAGACCGGACCCAGCCCATGAAGGGCTTTGAAGGTCAGACACAATGACTTAAAGGTCACCCTCTCCCTCACTGGGAGCCAGTGTAGCTGAGCCAAGGCCATAGCAGAAGAGGATCTCAGAGGCCAACCTAAGGCCAGTTTGGCAGCTGCGGACTGGTGTCTCTGAAGCCTATCCATAAGGTAGCTCGGGGACTCCAGCAATAGGGCGTTGCAGTAATCTAACCTGCTTAGCACAGTGCAACGTACCACTTCTATCCGTGCAGTGGGCGGTAGCAGGGGCAAGATTTTTCTCAGAGGGCAAATGATAGCCATACAGCTAGCTACCACCTTAGAGACCTGCGCCTCCAAGGATAGATCGCTGTTGAACATGACACCCAGGTTCCGAACTACCTTCACCGGCTGGACCAATGAGGTGAAGTCCTTCGGCCAGAAGTTGTCAGGTAAGGAAGAGCTTATCCTAGGCCGAGGGCAATAGAGCACCTCGGTCTTTCCAGAGTTAAATTGCAGCGAGTTGGCTTCCAGACATTCTGCAGTGGCTCACATGCAGCTGTGGAATTCCTCCAAGGAGGTATGATCATTCCCCTCCAAGGACAGAATCAGCTGTGTGTCAACAGCGTAGTTGACAATTTCGATCTTAAAATGCTTGATGACCGCTATTAAGGGCTTCATATAGATGTTAAAGAGGACTGGGCTAACTGCCGAGCCCTGTGGAACGCCATGCGAGACAGTGGAGAAGGCAGATTGAAAGGGCGGAAGGGATACAGCCTGTTCCCTGCCTTGAAGGAAGGACTCAAACCATCGTAGGGCACTCCCCACAACTCCAACATCTCTCAGCCTGCCCAGCAAAATATCATGTTTCACCGTGTCGAAGGCGGCAGACAGGTCAAGCAGGATCAAAACCCCTGCCTGTACCCTGTTTGCTCGCTGCCCACTATAGACCTTTGTGAAGGATGCAAATTAAAAACTGAAAATTCACACATGTTCAATAAGTGCTGTTGGTATACTGGTCATTCGGGTGAGGGGACTGCCCTAGGAAACTACTACTAAATACCAGCAGCAACATGGAGAAACTCAAGTAACGCATATACGGGTTATACAAAAACGAAGGGCTAACAAACACAGAAGAATAATGAAGGGAATGGGCTACACAGATTAACACAGTACAGTGGGGATGGGAGACACTGGCTGGCTTCGGTATGATTAGTACCATGTAGAGCTGTCATACAGGGAGAGGATGAGCACTGGCGCAGCGCGGCTCCAAACATTCTTCATAAACCATCATTTTTACCCCATGGAGCTACTCACTATTTTCTTTCAACTGGGCGCATCATTCTTACTTTTCATTCATTCACACATTTAATCTGCTCCGAGGGTTCGGCAAAAATCCAAAAGAGGAGTCGCAATGCTATAGCGGAGTGCCTAAGCTAAGTTTATACATTATTTACAACTGCAGTTTTATTTCAAATACCATGGTTTCTGTGATAAGAAATTTTAGAAACACCCCACTATTCATTTTATTTGATCTGCTAGTAAAAGTTAACTATGGACAACAAGACCAGCTTATTTCTCCATATGTTCAATTTTTATTTAGAGATATAATCTCCTAGCATGACCTCTACGTTTTTTATTAAAATAATTCAGTTATGTATTAAATCCTGAAAGAAAAGTTAAATTTCAATAACAATCATTTATTAGCATGACAGCTTTAAGGAAAATAAAAGGCATATTACCCAAACATAGGAGCGAAGACATCAGCATAGAATGTAATAGTTCCAAACGAAAAACCTCTCTGTCTTTCTTCCTCTCTCCCTCTCAGGACTTCGCACGCATTCAAAAGTTAAAGTTGAGAAAAATGTCAAAGTCCCTGCGCCATATGAAAAGTTGCGCAGACCGACATCTTCTCGGGGTGCAAAGATCAAGTCAAAAGCAAGCTCCTTCAATGTCCCAAATGTCCTCTTTTTATACTTTTTTTCACTAACTTATCTATCTAAATTCGTAACTCTTAAGTTCTCGAATGTCCGTGATTGGTCAATTTAGAGTCGGATGAGCATCACCTCATCATCTTTTATTATAATTTTGTGCATAGTCATCTTCACATTGCGGCAAGCTGTGCTGTTATTGTCCAAACTTTAACTTCCTTTGAAGTGTTCTTTAAATTGTTATTTGTTGTTCTTTTCCCAGGGACCAAATGCTGACTTCACTGTCTTTTGGCTTAGACCCCACAAAATGGCCATGCTGTCCTTGACCCATACTGCTCAGTCACAGGTAGCTCGCATCTCCGATTTGGCGCCTGCGTACTTCTATTGCCATCTCAGAATTTCAGTCAGCGTCCATCTTTCTTTTACTCGCATAGGCCTCAATTTAGGAACTATTACGAAAACAAACACAAATATGTGTAAATTTCCGAAGTAAAGCCCTTTCTGTCTACCTCCCCCCTTTCTAATGATAACCCAGTTAGTATTACCCTAGCTTTAGGCAGCATATAAGCGTGGTTTAACTTACCAATCTTCATGATATATGCCACAAATAAACGACAAAAGCACCTCCATGCAATTCTCAATTAGATTATAATAAATGCATACTCTTTATGACACAATATACGACAAATTAGTAAGTTATGCTTTGCAAATCCATGCAAATTAGTATCCCACGTGTATTTGCGTGTGTGCATTTTACAGTACTTATTACTGTTATGGAAAGATTATGGATTCACTATAGACCTTTGTGAAGGATGCAAATTAAAAACTGAAAATTCACACATGTTCAATAAGTGCTGTTGGTATACTGGTCATTCGGGTGAGGGGACTGCCCTAGGAAAATACTACTAAATACCAGCAGCAACATGGAGAAACTCAAGTAACGCATAAACGGGTTATACAAAAACGAAGTGCTAACAAACACTGAAGAATAATGAAGGGAATGGGCTACACAGATTAACACAGTACAGTGGGGATGGGAGACGCTGGCTGGCTTCGGTATGATTAGTACCATGTAGTGCTGTCATACAGGGAGAGGATGAGCACTGGCGCAGTGCGGCTCCAAAAATTCTTCATAAACCATCATCTTTACCCCACGGAGCTACTCACTATTTTCTTTCAACTGGGCGCATCATTCTTACTTTTCATTCATTCACACATTTAATCTGCTCCGAGGGTTCGTCAAAGATCCAAAATTTTGTTTCCACCTTGCTCCATCAGCACTGTTACATATAGAAGTGCTGCAGTTTAAAAAAAAATCAATGACTGGTAGAAAGACAGTAGCAGAGGAAGCAGATATTCAGTTGCTGAGTTTCTCTGCTTTACGCGACTGGGCAAACCTAGCAAGCACTGAGCTGGCACCAGAACCTGGAGTTTTGGTAGGTCTGGGGATTCAGGATCAGACGTAGCCTCAGGTGATCTCTGCCTCTGCCCCGCCCTCAGCAATGGTGTCGGCGTTTTGAGGCAGACTGGCGTTTCTCCTCTTGGCGAGTTTAGCTGAGGGATCGTGGCTTCGTTGCTGCTCTCTGCACCGGGAAGTGCTGTGAGGGGGCCCCGGTTTCTTGAGGCTTGGTTTCCATCCGGTCTTTTTTCGTGGATGTCGGTAGCTCCGTGGCATGTTCCTGCTCCCCTGGTTCGGTTCGGTCGGAGCCCGGGCAGGTGAGGTGCAGAGAGAGAGGCTGGGGAGGCGGCTGCACTGACTAATGTTCGTGAGCGAAGTAAAGTGAAAAGTGAAAACGCGCTGGAGTCTTCGCGCTGGGGTCTTCACATGCTTTGCTGCACATTTCTCGACGCTGTAGTGGCCTGGAACATCTTGGAACATTTTTTTCTTTTTTTCTTTTTTTTTTTCTGGAGGTGATGGCAGTGATTACTACTGTCTGAATATATAGCTGTGGCCCAAGTTGAAGTATCCGATTAAATAGCAGAAGGAAAGCGATTTACTATTTTTCACAGCCTTCCCTGACGTCTGTAAGGAATATTGTCTGAACTTTTTGGCTGAGATTTTACAAGGGGAGGAAAACGCCCTCTGCATCTTTCATAACCTATGGCAGGCTAGAGAGGCTTCTGCTTCCTTTTCTAGCTCCCATAAGAGAATTCCTTTGTTTGGGCTACCTTCAAATCTACACTTCATCTGGGACTCACCTGCAGCTTGGGGGCAAACTCTGTCCAATATCGTTTTGCACCAGCCACCGCCGAACTTGCTCCTGTCTTCCTCCCTCCCGTCGCCGCAGCCCACAGCCACCAGCGGCCGCAGTGCGGAGGGGGGGGCAATCACCGACCACAACTCCCAGACGCCCTAGCGGCACCCAAAGCCGCAGCACGTAATTTCCGCACCAGGAGGCGCACAAAGAGGGTCACAACCTCCGTGGAGTGGGGGACTCACCTGCAGCTTGGGGGCAAACTCTGTTCAATATCTTTTTGCACCAGCCACCGCCGAACTTGCTCCTGTCTTCCTCCCTCCCGCCGCCGCAGCCCACAGCCACCAGCGGCCACAGTGCGGAGGGGGGGGCAATCACGGACCACAACTCCCAGACGCCCTTAGCGGCATCGGAAGCCACAGCACGTAATTTCCGCTCCAGGAGGCGCACAAAAAGGGTCACAACCCCCGCGTCGCGGGACCGGGCAAAGGGCGGGCCCTCGGAGGCCATAGGAGGACGGGACGGGACGGGCCACCCCCCTTGGCCTTCAAAGAGGAGGTAAAGCCACTGATTGACTATTCCATTGACTATCACATCCGCCTAGAAACTGTTACCTAGACACCTAAGGAAGTGGTTACAAATATACCCTTTTGGCTTGACCCATGCCTTAGGACATAAGATGGGCACGCAATTGACATTTCGGTACTAATGAATGTATAGTACAGTTGATATAATTACTACAGCTCAGCTCATAGACATCCAACTAGCATGGAACCCCCTCCAAAAACAAATCTCCCCTGGCTAGACAAATTAAATAGTATGTGTAATATCAGGTACACCTTTGTGACATCACCCCACCAGGCAACAAACACTAGTCCGCTAGCCCGCAGCGCAAGTATACAGGGGCCTCTACCTACACTCATAAAAGCCAATGCCCAAAGTACAATTCCCGTTCAGGTCACATCTGCTAAAAGGAAACACGACGGGGTTGGAGAAAGTGGGTCCCAAACCAAAACATCAAAATTACAGAATGCGTCTCCAAATATGAACTTGCCCGTTATTACTGCTCTGTCAACTCCAGAGGTGGGTAAAAAACTAGACGATCCAGCATCCTCTTCCCAATTGGCTTTACTGGCCATGATCGAACAACTGATCAAAACTATTATCCATCCCCTGATCGATAAAATTAACACCTTGGGGGATAGACTGACGGGGATTGAGGAAACTGTTAAATCCAATCTGGCACAATCTTCCCATACTGTAACATCTAACTGTTCGCTCCATGCTGCTCTTCCCAATACGCCCAAACAAACCATGCAAAACAAAGCTCCCCCAACTCAAGTATCAGTCCCTACTACTGTGCCTCCATATGTCCCTAAGGCACCACCTATACCTGTCATAGATCGCAATGTTGATCCCAGATTAGAATGTATTAAGATTCCTCGTATTAATCTTCCCCCAGAGGCCGCTCCATTTGTGTCCATCCTCTCGGGGGTCCCTCCACTGAAACATGGAAAATCTGAGAGAACCACCGACCTGCTAAACAAAGTCAAGTTTTGGCTATCGAAAAATAGACCCTTACCCCATGACCTTGATGGCAGGATAATCAGCGCGAGGAGAGTGGGCTGGCTGGGTCCCCTTCGAAAAGATATTAGTAGCGACTTGGTTCTAATTAGATTTAGGAGCAGACAAGTTGTTCCCTATCTCCAGTCTTGGCAGCCCCAAGAAGGTGATGGCACCATAACAACCTGGGATCTACACGATTTTTATCCAAGCAACTCATATATCCCCCTCCGGAAACAAATCGTTGAATATAACACTGAGTTGGGTCATAGAATTTGCTTACCAAATAAGCGTAGCATCCCTGCTTTTAATCGATTTGTTTTACCGCAAAGCAGTTTTAAGTATAGCAACCTTTATCAATTTAACCCTTTGACGTAACATAAGAACTGTTAATAATAGGCTTGTGAATACCATGTAATCTGTTTAGATAATCATAATCGCAGGGTTAGCAAATCCTATTAACTTGTAGATAATATGTTGCTTTTTAAATGTATGTTGCTTGTTAAATTATGATTGTATTTTTAAATTGTATGCTTTTATGGTTTTAAACAAAAAATCGAATAAAGCAATTTGAACTGAACTGAACTGGATCAGTCGTCACAGGAACTGGTCATGTCTCTCTACAGTGGTAAAAGTGAGCAAGGGGGCAGATGCACTTTAAAATTAGGCTATGCTACTCAAGTCAATTCAAGTAATGTCTTTACTAAAAAATAAAATAGTGCATGATCTAAGACCAAAGCATATCATTACAAACGTATATGGTACCAAAACAAAATTTGTACAGTCCACCTTAAGGAAAGGTAGTAAGCATAAGCTACCACCTTTTGTGGTGGATAGTCCATTTAACTGCAGATTCCACACCTTTTGAATCTCCCCCAAGCACCAGTTTGAATCCGGAATTGTTTTACGCACTGCTCCTGTTCACTGGTTGGTGTTGCCACTGGACTCTGCGGTCAGCTCTACATTGCATGTGGAAATCATGCCGCGGAGCCACATATAGGAAACAACTGTCCATGGACGTCAGTTTTCTTTTGAAAGCCTTTGCCCTCAGGCCCAGAACAATTGAGACAGATAAAGATGACATTGCGTGAAACATAACTTATTACCAATTTTTGGAACCATAAAAGTCCACTCCATCGAATGGGATGTGAGGGGAGGAATCTGCAATTGAATACAGTATCTATTGCAAAGGCGCTATTGAAGGTATTCATCTTATTCCTTTGATGGCTATTTTTAGCTGCAGATATTTCTAACTGTAATTTCTCACCTTTTCCATAGATGCCAAAGCAGTAACTCCCAAGAGGTGGAGCGTCTATGGAGTGGACTTTTACCCAGGAAGTCCTGTAGGACCGAGTGAGTGAAACCTCGCTTCTCGGAGACTTGAGCATTATAACAGTAATGCCTGGTGAACGTCCAGGTGATGCTCATGTGGGGGCATGGCGGATATCCAGCACCGGAATACCCCTTGTCAATGACATAGTGGCAGCGCTGGTGGAATGGCCTTGAAAGTCCTTCTTGGCCAAGAAATACCACATTTTTGGGCACGGGACGAGCAATACAAACAAAGTTAGTTTCTGAAGCCCCCTTATTTCTGAGCGCAAGTGAATCCAACAAATAGCTGGTCACGCACCAGGTACTTCTTACTTCCACCTATTTTTTTTTTTTTTTTTTTTTGTTTTTGGAAGACCTTTATTTCACATTTGTCCATCATCATACAGGGTGCATTGCATGGCCCACAGAGGGGCGAATCAAATAGTCAAGAAACAGAGTGATACGGCATGGATGACACAGCCATTTAGCTGGCAACCCGGGGGTCCAGCGGCAGTATACATGATGGAATCAGCATTGTCATTTGGAATTGCCCATAAGAAATGATCAGTCTAATTTTCTCTTTTTTTTTTTGTAACAACAGTAGAAATGTGTCATTCAGGCAAGCATCGCAGTCGTCGCAGCTTGTTCCCCGGGACCTCACCTAGGTGTGTGTAGAGCTGTATAAATGCGTAGCAATGCGCGGGTCTCGGGGAGGTTGTGGGTATGGCTCGCATTTGCAATGCTCTACCGTGCATGACAATCAGTGTGTGGTATAGCTCACTGAGGCATAAAACTACCGGTGAATGCTCGCGAGTCCAGGTCGCAGCCCTAAAAGCGATGTCCACATGTGCGGCAGCAGGGCGTGCACACTAATCCTCAGGCCCCAGGCGCAGCGGTCAGTCAGTGTTAGGACAGGTCCACTCCGCCTTGCCGCGTGTTTGTTCACTGCGTGCGCCGGAGCCCTAAGCGTCAGTACCTCTTCGTACTCCAGGTGTAGCATGCGTTTCGTAGTGTGCTGTCGCCTAGTGGTCGCTCTATCCTCAGTGTCCATATCGAGAGCTAAGTGTAAGTCTGGTCGGGGAACTTGACCAGCGGTTAAACTATCCCCCACGCGTCATAACGGCAGGGGAAAACTGGGGTCGGGTAATGTATCGCGGTCAGGGAGTGGGTGGAGGGGGGGCATGAAGGAGATCATCGTGTGATGTAGCGGGGGGGGTAAGCAGCCAGAGGGACCAGGGCTAGGAGGACAGGAGCTGTGTGTGGGCGGGGGGGAGGGGAGATGGTGCACTTCCAGGTAAGGTCTCGGCATGTGAGTGCGCCCAGCGCGTCTATGAGGCAGGCGGTGGTCGCCTTAGGTCATCTCATGTTCCTGGCAGGCCTCCTGATACGTCTGGAGGAGATCGTCCCAGAGCTGGGCGATGGGGAACTTGCGTAGTCCCGCCGTTTCCTCCCTCAGGAGCACGGCACTTTCCGCTCGCGCCCAGTTAGTGAAGGACGTTCGCCAGTGCCGCGTGTGGGGAGGGGTAGCAGATTTCCAATGCTTGGTGAGCAGGCGTTTGGCTGTGATGAGGCCCATGTCCCAAAAGCGCGCTTGCACTTTGTTGGACTTAGTGCGTTTGTATAACCCGAGAACGCACGCTTCCCAGGTGTGCGGTAGCCTCTCTTCAGCTCCATGTGAGAGGAGTTTCAGGACTACTTCCCAGTATTCCCTCACCTCAGAGCAGTGCCACAGCATGTGTAGCAAGTCCGCTCCCGGTAGAGAGCAGCGCTGGCAGGCCGCATCCGCAAGCGGGAAGTACCTATTGATTTTATCCGGCGTGAGGTATGCGCGCTGGAGCAAATAGTACTGTATAATCTTAAAGCGGGGGTTTCTAGGGATGTTGGTCGGTCCCGCCAAGACCATCGCCCACTCCTTATCGGTCCAGTCCCGGCCCCTGTCCGCCGCCCATTTGTCACGCAGCGGCTGTGTAGAAGGTTGCGAGTGTGTCTGTAACGCCTGCGCCAGCCAGTGTATGATGTGCGATCCGTTGCCCATGACATGCAGGTACTGGATATAGCAATGCATCGGGAGTTCTTCCGTCACTTCACCCCAGGAGGCTGTGAGCGTGCGCAGTAGCGACGCGTGCTGCAAGAACTGCCCAGCCGGGAGATCTGCGCTGTCAGCCAGGGCTGCGAAGGTAAGCAATTCGCCTTCAGCGTACAGGTCGCTCAGCGTGTCCACCCCCGCCCGTGCCCATGCTTCCAAGCGCGTTTCCGTGAGGATCCCCGCCGGGGTCGGTGTGCCCAGCAGTGGTATGACCGGGGCATACGGCTTGGTCGCTCTGGTGAGGCGTAGGCACCTCAGGAAACATTTCCGCGCCACCGCCACGTGCAGCTGGGAGGGGCATCGTGCTTGGGTGAGCGGGTGAAATAGTGTATTAATCTGCGTTTGCGTCCATGCAGTCTCGTTTTCCGAGGCTGTATCTTCAAGATATTTGCCACTCAGCCAGTACGCCACCCATTGCGTCTGTGCCGCAAGGTAATACAGCTCTAGATTGGGAACTGACAATCCTCCCGAGTCAGTTGGCATGTACATCTTCGTCAGTGCCACTCGTGGGCGGCCGCTGTTCCATATAAGGTCGCGGAGTAGCACCTCTAGGTCTCTAAATATCCTGGTTGGGACATAAGTGGGTATGTTCGCGAAATAGTAGAGTAGCCGGGGCAACACAATCATTTTAGACAGAGCTATGCGGCTTGGGACATTAAGTGGGAGGGTATTCCAAAAGCGGACCTGCGCCCGTATCGAGGCGATCGTCCTAACGAGGTTCCCCTCCAAGATGTCCAGCGGGTTCCGATAAATCTGTATTCCCAGATAGCGAAAGGAGGTGGGGTACCACTGTAATCTGCCTCCGCCCAGTTGCACGTCGCACTCGGGCGTGTCTGGGCCAAAGGGGTAGGCCCCAGATTTGGACCAGTTGACCCTGAGGCCCGACATCTCCTCAAATGCAGCAAAGACGGCAGTGAGAGAGGTGGGGATTGCGGTTATGTCCCTGACGTATAGGAGCAGGTCGTCTGCATACAACGACACCGCATGCAGACCATCCGCCAGCGGGATGCCCCAGTCTGGCCCCTGTGCTCTAAGAATCGTGGCTAGAGGTTCCATGGCCAGGGAAAACAGCAGCGGGGACAGAGGACAGCCCTGTCTAGTGCCTCTGCGCACCCGGATGGCATTGGAGTGTAGTTGGCCCGTGCGTACCCTGACCAATGGTTTGCCGTACAACAGGTCCACCATGGCCTCGTATCCTTCTCCCAGGTGGAACTTCTCCGCGACCGCTCGCAGGTATGGCCACTCCACGGAGTCAAAGGCCTTCTCCAGATCGAGAACGAGGCAGCCCGCTCTGGGCCACTGCCGGATGGCATATTCCTGCACTCGGAAGAGGCGACGGATGTTGTGGGAGGTGTGACGCTTTGGGACAAAGCCATTCTGATCTTGATGCACCAAATGAGGCACATGGGGAGCCAGCCTTCGGGCCAGTGTGGAGGCCAGTATTTTGTAGTCCGTGTTAAGCAGCGCCAGGGGGCGGTATGAGCCCACTCTGGTACCGTCTTTGTCCGGCTTCAGGATGGAGATCAGATTAGCCTCGTTCAGCGTCGGGGGCAGGATGGAGTCCTCCGCTGCTGCATTGTACATCTTTAGAAGCTCTGGAATAAGAATATCCGAGCCGGCCTTGTAAAACTCCGCCGGGAGTCCATCAGGGCCCGGTGCTTTGCCGTTGGACAGGTGGAAGATTGCCTCACGGAGTTCGTCCGCCGCAAGAGGGGCCCCTAGTTCGTTCTGTTGCGCCACTGTCAAGTGTGGCATCTGTAAAGGGGCAAGGTAGCCGGCAATGTCTGGGTGCGGGATTGGTAGTCTGGAGCGGTACAGCAAGGTATAATGCGCAACAAAGGTGTCGTGTATGCGGCGCTGTGTGTACACAGTAGTCCCGCCCGCCTCCTGTATGGCCGTCACAGGGGCCGCGCGGTCCTCTTGAGAAATCAGCCAGGCCAGGAGCCTACCAGGCCTGTCACTAAGGTGATGTGTCCTCGCCGAGTGTGCAGTATAATTGATGTGCTTGAGGCGTTCCAGCAGCGCCGCATGTTCTGCGCGCGCCTCCAGCAGTGGAGCCTCGTCACCCTCCACAGCGTCTCCCTCCCTGGCAAGCAAGCCTGTTTCTAGTCCGGTAAGGTCATGTTCCAGTTGGTGCTTAATCTGGCCCTGTGTCCGCAAGCAGTGTCCGCGCACCACCACCTTAAACGCATCCCATTCCACTTGGGGAGAGGAGGCCGTGCCTGTGTTGTCCTCAAAGTACTGAGCAGTGCATGTGAGTAGGGAGTCGCGGAAGGGTGCATCCATTAGCAGCGCGGGCTGCATTCGCCAGGTGGGCACAGGGGGCAGCGGCTGCTCCCAAGTGATAAATAGAAGGTGAGGGTTGTGGTCGGAGTGAGTGCGGCCCATGTAGTATGTGTCCGTCACGTGGGGCAGTATGTCAGTGGACGCCATGAACCTATCAAGGCGGACGTGGAGGCCATGCGCGCCTGAATAGTACGAGTACACCCTCGCGCCTGGGTTGCGTGTTCTCCAGATATCATGTAGGTCCCATCGCGCCGCCCACTCTAGTAGGTCTTTCGTGGCATTTCTCGTAGGGGCATGTAGTGGGGGGGGCAGGGAGCGGTCCAATGTCGTGTCCAAGGTGCAGTTGTAATCGCCACCCAACACCCATGAAGACTCCCGCCAGATCGCCATCGTCTGCGAGAGGCGGTCCAGGAAGCCACCCTGATCAACATTAGGGGAGTACAGAGATACCAGCGCCACCTGATGCCCATCCAGTCTGCCCCGCACGGCTGCAAATCTGCCCTCGTCGTCAATCGCAGCTTCCTCGCACACCCAAGGAGTCCCCGGGCGGACCCATATCAGCGCCCCTCGCGCGTACGAGGAATACTCCGTGGCGTACAGTTTCCCCCGCCATCTACGGTGTAGTGCCCTCACTTCTGTCCCGTTCAGATGCGTTTCCTGTAGCAGCGCGACGTTAATCTTGTGACGCTTCAGGTATGAGTATATGTGGTAGCGCCTAGCCGGTGTGTGCATTCCCCTAACATTCCAGGTACATATCTGTATGCTAGCCATCTGTGTCGTGATAGCCAGGGTCTTTAGTGTCCACCCCACACCGCCCCCACAACAGTCCGTCCCGCCCGCCGCTATGCATCACCCCCGCTTCTAAAATGTAGTCGATGTCTCTCGTACTGTGCCTTAGCCTCCAGCAAGGTATGGGGACAGGGAAGAAAGGGAAAACATATAGCCACAACATGGCAACAGGGAATGTAATTCCAAAAGGTCGGCTGCACAACATGTCGCCGTCCAAACACTCTAATGAGCTCGCAAACTATACAGTCCTGGGGGGTAAAAAGTGACTTGTAACTAGCAACAGGTACAGCATTGTAGTCCCTATGGGAGCCATGTGTCCTTCCCGGGCAAGGTATGGAGCCCGCTGTGGATCAGGAGCTGCCCAGTGACCGTCACCCAATGCGGTGTCAGCGGCCCGCCCCAGCAGCCACAGGAGGGGCTATAGTTCCATAAGGGGGGGCGCCTCTCCCACGAGCGGCTCCTGCTGTGGCAAATGTTCGAAGCAGTTCCGCAAGCCAATTGTTCAAGTCTGCGCTGAGGGCAGTCAGATCATGCGCATAAAAACGAAAATAGTACTTACAGTGCCTGGTGTCTCCCCCAGTGGCAGCAGCAATCTCTCTCACCATTCAAGGGGTCCGTAATCCACCCAGTAAGGAGTCAGATCAGCCAAGCGGTGGTTCGTACAGCGTCACATCTCGCGGTGAGCAGGAGGGGACAATTCTGATCACATGTTAACCAAAGAGGTCCGCCGTTTGGGGTGTGACGTCGGGGGGTCCCCCCGATTGCTGGGTGTCTGGGATGCCGTAGATCGCCTCGTCGTCCGTCAGTGATGCAGCTGGGCTTGTGCCAGGGTGCGGCGATTGCGCCGGGGAGATGTTAAGTTCCGCAGCTCTGCGTAGCGCATCCCGTTGCTCCTGCAAAATAAGGTCCACGGGCGGGGAGTGGGTCGAGGCGGATCCGGGCTGCAGCGGCGTCGGGGTCCCGCGGCGGCGCCGACGTCGAGGTCCTCGGGTCTTCTCCATGGTAGAGGTCCTCTGCGCTCTCCGCGGAGCCTCAGGCATACCCCCATCCAGCCAGGCCTCCACTTCATCGGGACTCGTGAAGAAGTGCGTTTTGTCCTGTGCCACCACTCTCAGTTTGGCAGGGAATAGGAGCGAATATTTCAGGTTCACTTGGCGCAGTCGCTTTTTCACCGCCAGGAAGTTGTGTCTCTGTCTCTGGACCTGCACTGTGTAGTCCGGGAAGAACATCACAGTGGCGTTCTCAATGGTAACGTCTCCCATCTTCCTGGCTTCACGAAGTATGGCGTCGCGGTCCCTGTAGTTGAGGACGCGAAGGATGAATGGTCTAGGATTGGAGCCAGGGGGCAGGGGCCTCGTGGGAACACGATGGGCTCTCTCCACCACAAAGTAAGACGAAAGTGTACCTTCCGGCAGCAGATCTCTCAACCAGTCTTCCACATGTCGGGCTGGGTCCGTCCCTTCCCACTTCTCCGGAACACCCACTAGGCGTATGTTATTTCGTCGCGCCCTTCCTTCCGCATCCTCCGCCCGGTCCTCCAGGAACTCCACTCTGTTTAGGAGATCTTGTACTTGCCTGTCCACCCGTGTGACCTTGGGCTCAACAATTGCCATTGCGCCTTCCAGCGCCGAAGTGCGGTCCTGTAGCTTCTTGTGGTCGGCCCCGAGGTGGGTGAGATCTATCGCCACTCCATCTATCCTAGCCTCCAGGGAGGTACGTGTCTGCTGGAGTGAGTTTTCCATGCGTTCCATGGCGGCTAGGACACTGTCAAGCTTCGACGCCACCTGGTCCGCATCCATCTTGGCCGTCGTCTTCGTCTGCTTCCCCTTCGTTTGCGTGTTGCCTGCTCCGGTACGTGTTTTCACGCCTCCAGACATGAGCCAGGCAGTGCTTGTGTCGTCGACCCTCCTGTCTCCGTGAGGGGCCGAGTGTCCGGGCCCGGTGCAACGGCGGAAGGGCGACGGGGAGGGCCAGGTCCCTATGCAGTTGCTGCTCCCCTTTCGCACAGCGAGCGCGGCAGCTTCTCAGAGGACCTGTGTCACAGCCGTGGGGCAGCGCCCGTGTGGCGGGAGGGCCCCGGGGGCGCCCCCGGCAGCGAGGAACGGTCTCCTCGGCGTCACAGGTCAAAGGTCTGGTATGTGCGCCCCTGACTCACTCCGGGCGGGCGCCTCTTCCGTCCTCCTCCGACCCCCGTAGGGCCAACTCAGGTTAGGGGCGCAGTCGGAGCGGTCCGATCAGCAGGGCGGTGGGGGGGGAGTGCAGTAGGGCCAGGTCAGGTTATTCAGGCCAATCAATCATTACCCTCAGGTTCATTGGGTCTGAGTGCGTTCCAGGCGCTCCAAGTACTGTTAAGTGTGCCTCCCAGCAGGGGCTGCGGCCACGTGTTGCGCCGCCTGGTTCCGATGGTGGACGTCGCCTAGTCCGCCAGGTGCGCGGTCCAGAGATGCAGTCTGGCCACTACAAGTGTCCGAGCAGGTGGGGCGCCGGGCTATGTGGCGTGTCTCAGGGGCAGGCACGGACCTCCCGCCCTACCTTCAGTCCCGAGGCAGCGTCTATTTCCGCCCCACAGCAGGCCTCCGCCACCGTCTCCACTCCAACGTCGTCAGGGAGTCGCCCCGGGGCAGCGGTGCGGTAGTTGGGCCGGACCGCCCGGCGTCGCAGCCGTAGAGGCAGTGGGCAGTAGCTCGGGGCCAGGTCCACCAGGCGCCGCGTCAGTACTCGCGGTCACACTGATCGTAGATGCCGGGAGTCGGGCGGCCCGCCCGCGTGGGCCAGTCTGGGGGCAGCCTCCAAGTTGTGCGTTGCTGGGCCCCGCTAGTGTGCCTCCTCGGGTTGCCTGTAGGGCTCCAGGTGGTCTCCGGTCCGCCGATGGGCCCGGGTAGTGTTGGGCAGTTGCGCGGAGCCTCCGCCACCGCGTTCCCTCCGTTAATCTCCCTCACGGGGCCTCCTCAGGAAGGTGAAGCCCCGGCCTCTCGCGATTCCTCTGCCCGGCAGGGTCTAGGGCCGGGCGGCCACAGTCTCTCGGCAGATCGCGGTGCAGAGCCCCGCCTCCAAAGTCCTCAAAAAGCCAGCAGGGCCCCAGGCGGTCCCCAGCCTGTAGGCGGGTGTCAGGTAGTCGTTCGGCGCCTCCGTCTCCGCGCCGCTACCAGCAGGCCCCCCCACGGGGCCCTCACAGGGGAGTGAAGCCGCGGCCTCGCATGATCTCGCCTCCCGCAAGGTCTAAGCTCGGGCGGCAGCTGGCGTCCGGGAAATCACGGTGCGGAGCCCCGTGTCCAAGTTCCTTGAAATTCGCGCAGCTTGTGCCCGTGGGTCATGGGCAGGTCCGCCCGCAGTTCCGGGGCTGCAGCGGCAGAATTGACGGAGAAATGGCCCGGTATAGGAAGGCTCAAACCGGAGCTCTACCCAGGCACGTCCTGCAGCATCGCGTGTCAAGCCACGCCCCCTTCTTACTTCCACCTATGTAAAAATCCAGGGCACTCTCGGATCCAGCATATGAAGCATCTCCTCCCCCTTAAATGGATGTGATGAGGAGAAAAAAATAGGAAGTTTGATGGACTGCGCACAAGGAAAGGCAATTACATTTTCGGTAGAAAGGATGCCCACATCTGAAGGGTCAATTTGTCATGAAAGAAGTGAGTATATGGTAGTTGTACTGACAGCACCTGCAGCTGAATAACATAGCACGCAGAAGTAATCACAATCAACAAAACTGTGCTAATAGTCGGCAATGTGGGTGAACAGCTGGGCATAAGCTCGGAAGGCAAACACATCAAGAACGTGAGGATTAAGTTAAGATCCCACAGTGAGATTAAAAAAAAAGGACTCGGGTGAAAACATGAATGAGCCCTTTCAAAAAAATGTGTCTCAACCGGTGACAAACATTCACCAATTCTGTGAGCGTCAAACATTATCTCTTGGTTCCACTCAATTGCCAGATTGAAGAGGTCCTGTACTTTTGCTGAGACAAGTGGTTCTTCCAAATAGTTAGATGGAACAAACCACAAATGCTCTGGTTCTGCAGGTCAGAGCAACAGCCAAATTTTCAAGATGAGTTCAGCTCGGTCCCTCCAGACTTCTTCAAAACTTGGGGCAGAAGTATCAGCGTTAAACTGCATTCCAGACAGCAGAGCCCCACTACAGGTGGATTGTGTCTCTCACAGGGTCTTGAGGCAGAACTTCCAGAGCACAAAAGTCGTGACAGTACATATTCAGAAAAGATCTACCTAAAGTACATCCCACTGATCGAAGTCACCTTGAACCACCGGCATTTGTGGTCCGCTAGATGGTATCTGCAGAGCTCGCCCGTCCTGGCAAGCTTGCAAAATGACAGCTAGGTAGATCCTTTGGAGGTAGAGCCACCACCAGAGTCCTGCCTTCCTTTGAAGCACTCTGATGCAGAATTGGATTTTTCCCCAAAAGCCTGGCTCTGTTATTTTGTATTTCCTAAGGGAGACCTGCACATCCCCAGAAAAAACCTGTGACAAGTGTTGATGCATAGTGTTGGATCACTACACTGGTGTCAATGGCATGGCCCCACAGTCTGTTGTGTCCAGACCAGCAATCATCGTGTACTTAAATCATGTCATTTCCACCATGAATCATTTGTGCAAACAGGAAACAGCCATCACATCACATGCATTATAACGCATGCAATTACAACGCGGCTTGTTACAACGACTGCATTGTTACATCGCAGTACCATTACAACGCAAGTCGTTACAACGACTTGCTGTAGGGGGCACTCTAAACTAAAAAATCATTTAATTTACTTTTCCAATACCTTACCTACTGTTGCACACACTGGAGTTGGAATAGTTTATTATATTATTCCTAAGTGCAGCGCGCCCCTACAGCAAGTCGTTGTAACGACGTGCGTTGTAATGGTACTGCGATGTAACAATGCGGTCGTTATAACAACCGCATTGTAATCGCATGCGATGTAAACACCTATAGTCGTGCAAAGATGGCGCCCATGATTACCTAACTAGCTTAGCAAAAGCATCTTCGCTTTCTACCTTCGTGTGAGGTTGCCTAGTCACCCAGTAATGACCATTGCACCTCAAATGTTCAGAATTCCCATTCTAAGATGGCGCCCATGGTTACCCCACTAGCGCAGCAAAAGCATCTTCGCTTTCTACCCTAGCGTGAGGTTGCCTAGCCACCCGACAGACACGCCCCCTGGGCGCGCGCGCAACTCACGCTTATCTGCCTTGACCGGAGCTCCATGTCTACACCGGCTGTCCTGCAATCGGCATTGACGTGGGAGGGGTAGGTGCCTAGAGGCCTGCTGCTAGCAACCCTTGAGGTAAGGTGTGGACACCCCCCCATCTCTCTTTCTCTCCCTCTCCGCCCTGTTTGTGACCTCGGCGAGCGCTAAGCTGTGCTCTCGGCGCCTGGTCTCCTAAACAGCACTTCAGCCTACGGTAAGCGGCGCCGCCCGAATAATCATGTTGCCTCGCGCTGCATCTGATTTGTTTGTAGGTTCTCCTCACTTGTTGCTGGCCCCACCAGGTCAGCCTAGGGGATCTAGAAACGGGAATAGCGGGTAAGTGTATTGTCTGCACCGACTCCCACCCTGCGAGCTTGATTTTTGATGCTAATTATGTCACCCATACCGGTATTAGTCAGCACCGCGTATTACACAGAGTGTCAAACGGTCCCCGCTTTTGCGGTTTCTAGCTAATTATTAAGATGTCTTCTCTGACAATGCCCTTCACGTCACTTGACTGCTGGAGGGGTCGAAACACTCATTATTGATAGTGTAACTGGCACACCACACTTGGTTTGTCTATCATACGTGATATATGTAATCACCACGAGGCATGCCACGATTTGAGCATGCTAGCCACACACGGGACGCAGGATCACCTCGTTCTGTCTCAAAAACATCCCTTTCTCTCTCTCTCACGGAAACGCCACACACTGACGGGGTCTGTCTAACTTTCACATCCCGCCACCATTCAATGTCACTTCTCTGTTGGCACCATATGATGTACCCGGGCCACAGATACAGCAGTGTTAGTAACCACCTGTTTGTTTCCTTCCTAATTCCCGGGAGGTCCATAAAGAAAACAATAATTCTGCGACACTATTCAGGTCGTATCATCGATTCCTCTGACCCCAGAGGGACCGTAAGCAATTATATGAGCACCAAAGGTCCTGATGAATTGCCTTTTCAGGCAATTCATCACGTGGGAGGGGTAGGTGCCTAGAGGCCTGCTGCTAGCAACCCTTGAGGTAAGGTGTGGACACCCCCCCATCTCTCTTTCTCTCCCTCTCCGCCCTGTTTGTGACCTCGGCGAGCGCTAAGCTGTGCTCTCGGCGCCTGGTCTCCTAAACAGCACTTCAGCCTACGGTAAGCGGCGCCGCCCGAATAATCATGTTGCCTCGCGCTGCATCTGATTTGTTTGTAGGTTCTCCTCACTTGTTGCTGGCCCCACCAGGTCAGCCTAGGGGATCTAGAAACGGGAATAGCGGGTAAGTGTATTGTCTGCACCGACTCCCACCCTGCGAGCTTGATTTTTGATGCTAATTATGTCACCCATACCGGTATTAGTCAGCACCGCGTATTACACAGAGTGTCAAACGGTCCCCGCTTTTGCGGTTTCTAGCTAATTATTAAGATGTCTTCTCTGACAATGCCCTTCACGTCACTTGACTGCTGGAGGGGTCGAAACACTCATTATTGATAGTGTAACTGGCACACCACACTTGGTTTGTCTATCATACGTGATATATGTAATCACCACGAGGCATGCCACGATTTGAGCATGCTAGCCACACACGGGACGCAGGATCACCTCGTTCTGTCTCAAAAACATCCCTTTCTCTCTCTCTCACGGAAACGCCACACACTGACGGGGTCTGTCTAACTTTCACATCCCGCCACCATTCAATGTCACTTCTCTGTTGGCACCATATGATGTACCCGGGCCACAGATACAGCAGTGTTAGTAACCACCTGTTTGTTTCCTTCCTAATTCCCGGGAGGTCCATAAAGAAAACAATAATTCTGCGACACTATTCAGGTCGTATCATCGATTCCTCTGACCCCAGAGGGACCGTAAGCAATTATATGAGCACCAAAGGTCCTGATGAATTGCCTTTTCAGGCAAGAAACATGTCGACCACACTCACACTAAGGGTTGAATAAGGATTGATCAGATAACCCATCACTCCTTAATACCCCTTAATTCCTTTTTTAACAAAGCAGTGAGCCACACTATTAAAAATTGTCTAATGGACTCTACTGACTTTTTTTAGATTACACTCACGCTCACAATTGCACTTTTTTAGGCCCCTCACATTCACACACCCGTTGGCAAGGAATAAAAGATCTCCACCAAAGTGCAGCCCTCCGGGCTGCCCGACGGGCATTGCACCGCCAGCCTGCCGTAGGAGCAGGGTACCAATGATGACGCTGGACGGTCATCGGATGGGATGACAGTTGTCGTCCAACCGGTAACTTGTGTGAGGTATCCTAAATTTCCGAAAAGGGTTCACACCATGCACTTTCCCTGTCTTAACCAGTGAGAGAAAGGTTAGTTTGAGCCACTCTTTTGGCTCCCTCTGGGGAACTCTGCACAATCATCTTGCTTACTACTTCTTAGGACGAGTGCATTGGACCCCATTAAAAATCGTCCACCTTTTATTCCCCTTTTTTGATACAAATCCCAGCGTGCTTTCCGCACGGGAATCTTTTCTCTGAGGTTACCAGTGGTGAAGAACTTTCACCAGTCTTTGGACCAAACCGCTCCAGCAAGTGCTGTGATAGAACAACTTCTTTTGACACTCTGTTCTGGCTCGCTTAGTCCTTGGCACCACATCCCCATCAGTTTTTCAACATGGAGGATGTCCCGGGTCTAAGCTTCAATGAAGACAACATAGCTGAGGCACTAAGAAACACGCCATCACTACTGAACATTCCCCCAGCCTCTACATCTGGTGCATCTTCTGATGAATGGACCACATTAACAGAAATGAAGAAAGAACTAATAAGAATAACTATCCATGGGATCATGATGACAGAGTACTTGAAAAGCAACATAGCACCACAAGGCTTAATTGTTAACATCATTCCTAGACTATTTCTGGATGATAAACGCTTCAAAGTAGACTGGTGCCAGGTCTCCTGGAAATGCACAAAGGACCTGCTATTTTTGATCAGCCAGACTGCGAAACGCCTTTCTGAAGCACTGCAGGAGAAAATCTCTGCCCTTGAAGCAACCATGAAAAACGCAATCTCAAAGAATAATAAAACAGCCTTCACGACTAAATTATCCGAGATCAACCAGGAAATGGCTGACCACCACAAATTCTTACTTAAACAGAAAACAACGAAATTGGAGAAGGATATCACCAAATTCGAAAAAGAAAAAGTATACCCCTATCTTAAAGATGACTTTAAAGGGAAAAAGAGTAATTATTCGTCGGATGAAAATTCAAGCGGTGACAACAGACGTGGTTCCACAAGTAGTGACTCCAGTGGTGGCTACTCTGCAAGGAATACACGACCAACGCGTTCCTGGCAACATGGTTACCATCAAGGACCGGTGTTCCATGGTCCACCCAATATGACGCCACCATGGCAATACCCTTTCTATCCACAAGGCCCCCCGCAATTCTACCCCCTCAATCCGCCACCTTTTCAAGGCAGAGGTTGGGGCAGAGGAAGAGGGCGAAAGCGAGGCGGGCAAAAGGGAGTCCAATGGCAGGACCAGACGTCAGCACCGACTGCAATGGAGACCAGGAGCTCAACATCCAGAGGGAGGCGAGTCTGATCGTCAATCTATCAAAAAGAACCCTTTCCCCAATAGAGAAGAACGTCTTGGAAAAAGGCCTTGGATTCGTCCCAACTCCAACCCCTGACACCTTCCAGGAAATGATTGAGCTCAAGCAGTTCTTCAGGAAGATACGCCTTCGAGCATTCTTTGACAATCACCCTGAACTCCCCAGTGAAGACACAGGTCTGAGGAAACCCTCCACCTTCACTCCCTCTGATGGGATGATACCACCTGAAGTTCTGTCCTTGAGAGAGCGGTCCTCAGGAACTTGCAGAATAAACCAACCATCAAACCTTTCAATAATCTTTCTAATGCGGAAAGACTGGCGGCCAGCACCTTGGGTAAGGATACCTCTATTGTCATTAAGCAGGCAGATAAAGGGGGAGCAACGGTCATACAAAACTTTGACGATTATGACCGAGAATGTAGACGCCAATTGGCCAATACAACACATTACAGACCTCTGATGGAGGACCCTACCAAACGACTGATCACCACTATTATGGCTCTTGTCATTGAAGCTGAAACAAATGAGTGGATCAGCAAGAAGGAAGCAGAATTCCTGGTGACAACGGACCCGGTCACACCATATTTTTACACCCTCCCCAAAATACACAAGGGCACCACCCCGGTCCCTGGGAGACCAATTGTGTCGGGTATTGGTTCGGTGTTGGAGCCCCTGTCCCAATTCTGCAACGCTTTCTTTCAACCTTTGGTTAAACTCATCCCTTCTTATTTACAAGATACCAGAGATGTGCTTCGTGTTATCGCTGACATGGATGGGAGAGAAGACATCGACCTCCTCCTGACACTTGACGTGGAAGCGCTTTACACTAATATTCCTCAACAAGCAACATTAGAGGCGGTCGACTCATTGATGCGACAAGAGGAATGGGTGTCCCCTACCCCGATAGCCTTCATTATGGAGCTGGCACACATTGCACTCACTGAGAACTTTTTCAGATATGAGTCCAGTCTATATCATCAAGTCCGTGGAACTTCGATGGGCTCGACCTTTGCGCCGAGCCTAGCGTGTATCTACATGGCATCATTTGAGAAGAACTGTATCTATCCCCCCGAACTGAATCCATTTCGTGAAAATCTTACTTGTTGGCGTCGATATATCGATGATATTCTGGTATTCTGGAAGGGGGACCGGTCTACCTGCGAGGCCTTCTGTGTCTGGATCAATCAACAAGACCCATTCTTAAAATTTACGGGCACCATTTCTGAAACGTCTATACCATTCTTGGACCTTACCATCTCCCTGGATCCAACAACGATCAGTACCACCCTGTTTAAAAAGGATACTGATAGAAACAGTTTACTCCCTTACAACAGCCACCACACGAGGGCCCTGAGGGACAACTTACCCTTCGGGCAATTCCTCCGTCTACGGAGAAATTGCAGTTCCATCGAAAACTTCAATCAAGAAGCAAAGACTCTACAACACAAGCTCAGGGACAGGGGTTACCCTACACGACTGTTAAAAACATCAACCAAAAGAGCACTAAACAACAATAGAGAATCTCTACTTGAAGTTTATCCTAAAGACCAAGATGACACGATTACTTGCGTGACCTCTTTCACCAAGCATTCAACATTTATAAAAAAGACTATCAATTCTCACTGGGGCATTCTCAATTCTGCAGGGATGGAGCTTCCGCGCCCACGCTTTGCATTTAAAAGGACAGCGAACTTAAAGGACACTCTGATCCATACCCGCCCCAAGAAAACTAGCACCCAACCAGTCAATACTCTCTGGGACCTTCCACCGGTCACCGGGCACTACCGCTGTGGCTCCTGCGTAGTGTGCCCCAAGACCATCCAAGGAAAAACCATCATACTTCAGAGAGACTTCACTTGGACATTTAATAGACACACCAATTGTAATAGCTCCAGGTGTATCTATGTCCTTATATGCCCGTGTAAGATGCTCTACATTGGGATGACGATGCGCCCTGTTGAACAGCGCATAATGGAGCACAACAGTAATATTCGTTGCCTGAAGACACACACCAAACTCTATGAACACTGCAAAGAGCAAAACCACTCCATAGAGAGTATTCAATGGACTGTCCTTGAAAGTCTACCAGCAATCAGCCAACAAACCCTCTTTAGACTTGAACAAAGATGGGTACATCGTCTACACACAGATGAACTGGGTCTCAACGATGCGGTGCCATGGACGACGTTAGCCAGATAGCATTCAATTGGGACTTTATTGTCCTGCTCCCAGTAATGACCATTGCGCCTCAAATGTTCATAATCCCCTTTCTAAGATGGCGCCCATGATTACCTAACTAGCTTAGCAAAAGCATCTTCGCTTTCTACCTTCGTGTGAGGTTGCCTAGTCACCCAGTAATGACCATTGCACCTCAAATGTTCAGAATTCCCATTCTAAGATGGCGCCCATGGTTACCCCACTAGCGCAGCAAAAGCATCTTCGCTTTCTACCCTAGCGTGAGGTTGCCTAGCCACCCGACAGACACGCCCCCTGGGCGCGCGCGCAACTCACGCTTATCTGCCTTGACCGGAGCTCCATGTCTACACCGGCTGTCCTGCAATCGGCATTGACGTGGGAGGGGTAGGTGCCTAGAGGCCTGCTGCTAGCAACCCTTGAGGTAAGGTGTGGAAACCCCCCCATCTCTCTTTCTCTCCCTCTCCGCCCTGTTTGTGACCTCGGCGAGCGCTAAGCTGTGCTCTCGGCGCCTGGTCTCCTAAACAGCACTTCAGCCTACGGTAAGCGGCGCCGCCCGAATAATCATGTTGCCTCGCGCTGCATCTGATTTGTTTGTAGGTTCTCCTCACTTGTTGCTGGCCCCACCAGGTCAGCCTAGGGGATCTAGAAACGGGAATAGCGGGTAAGTGTATTGTCTGCACCGACTCCCACCCTGCGAGCTTGATTTTTGATGCTAATTATGTCACCCATACCGGTATTAGTCAGCACCGCGTATTACACAGAGTGTCAAACGGTCCCCGCTTTTGCGGTTTCTAGCTAATTATTAAGATGTCTTCTCTGACAATGCCCTTCACGTCACTTGACTGCTGGAGGGGTCGAAACACTCATTATTGATAGTGTAACTGGCACACCACACTTGGTTTGTCTATCATACGTGATATATGTAATCACCACGAGGCATGCCACGATTTGAGCATGCTAGCCACACACGGGACGCAGGATCACCTCGTTCTGTCTCAAAAACATCCCTTTCTCTCTCTCTCACGGAAACGCCACACACTGACGGGGTCTGTCTAACTTTCACATCCCGCCACCATTCAATGTCACTTCTCTGTTGGCACCATATGATGTACCCGGGCCACAGATACAGCAGTGTTAGTAACCACCTGTTTGTTTCCTTCCTAGTTCCCGGGAGGTCCATAAAGAAAACAATAATTCTGCGACACTATTCTGGTCGTATCATCGATTCCTCTGACCCCAGAGGGACCGTAAGCAATTATATGAGCACCAAAGGTCCTGATGAATTGCCTTTTCAGGCAAGAAACATGTCGACCACACTCACACTAAGGGTTGAATAAGGATTGATCAGATAACCCATCACTCCTTAATACCCCTTAATTCCTTTTTTAACAAAGCAGTGAGCCACACTATTAAAAATTGTCTAATGGACTCTACTGACTTTTTTTAGATTACACTCACGCTCACAATTGCACTTTTTTAGGCCCCTCACATTCACACACCCGTTGGCAAGGAATAAAAGATCTCCACCAAAGTGCAGCCCTCCGGGCTGCCCGACGGGCATTGCACCGCCAGCCTGCCGTAGGAGCAGGGTACCAATGATGACGCTGGACGGTCATCGGATGGGATGACAGTTGTCGTCCAACCGGTAACTTGTTTGAGGTATCCTAAATTTCCGAAAAGGGTTCACACCATGCACTTTCCCTGTCTTAACCAGTGAGAGAAAGGTTAGTTTGAGCCACTCTTTTGGCTCCCTCTGGGGAACTCTGCACAATCATCTTGCTTACAACAGCCATCACATCACATGCATTATAACGCATGCAATTACAACGCTGCTTGTTACAACGACTGCATTGTTACATCGCAGTACCATTACAACGCAAGTCGTTACAACGACTTGCTGTAGGGGGCACTCTAAACTAAAAAATCATTTAATTTACTTTTCCAATACCTTACCTGTTGTTGCACACACTGGAGTTGGAATAGTTTATTATATTATTCCTAAGTGCAGCGTGCCCCCTACAGCAAGTCGTTGTAACGACGTGCGTTGTAATGGTACTGCGATGTAACAATGCGGTCGTTATAACAACCGCATTGTAATCGCATGCGATGTAAACACCTATAGTCGTGCAAACGCATTTCTGAAATTTTCAGGAAGGATAGGCAAAATTTCTCTGGCCATATCCCAGATTAATTGTGTATAGTGCCCTAGGACAGATTGTTCGGGATCCTCAAAGCAAAATTGGCAGATGAGAAAAACATCTTTCAAAACATATCAATGCGTTTAGATTCTCGTTGCTGCAGAGCAGTGGGGAAGACATTAGGATTTACCTTGTTGGTGGAAAGCTAAACAACCAAGGTCTCAGGAACTGGGTGCTGGGTCCCCAGGAGAAGGCCTATGATGCCGAGGTTCAGTGCAACTCCCGGATCAAATAAGAGCTTAGACCAGTCAAATGTCAATGCCTCTGTCAGAACCTCATTAAAGAGCAGTGAGGGCTCCAAAGTCAAAGGACAAAGCTGCCAGATATAAATTAATAGATTTCCCTCGGTTTCTACCATGGGCAATGGAAGGTCCAACACTTCTGCACCTTTGTGGACAATCACCATAAAAAATTTGCTCTGCTCTGTAAGTGGGAAGTGCAACTCTCTCATAAAACCTGAAAAACCACAGGATTGCCCTCTAGGAATATCACCAGCGGATAAGAGACACAAAGCGGACTTTTATCAAGAACAAAATCCACACCAACGCAGCCAATGCCAAAGAACTTTTCAATGCCATACAGCAATTCACCAAACCCCCCCAGCGAAGCCACGGACGTCACCCCATCCCACGAACTCTGCAACAAGCTCAGCTCCTACTTCCATCTGAAAATCAAAGCCCTCTATGACAATTTCAGCGACACCACCACACTCCCCACTGCCAACAACTAGCAGTCCATCACTACCTGGAACCCCGCCACCATCGAACACATGACAGCAACCATGAAAAACACCCACTCAGGAGCCCCCACAGACCCCTGCCCACCGCACATCTACCATAGGGCCGCTGCCACCATCGCACCCAAACTAGGATGGACCATCGATGCCTCCTTCAAATCCGGCATCTTCCGAGACAACTGGAAGCGAGCGGAAGTCACACCCCTCCTTAAGTAGCCCAAGCCGGCCCAACGGACCTGAAAAACTACCGGCCCACCTCTCTGCTCCCCTTCGCTGCCAAAGTCACTGAGAGACTCGTGAACGACCAGCTGACCGCCTTCATCGAAGAGAACTCCATCCTAGACTCCTGCCAGTCTGCATTCCGCAGCAACCACAGCACTGAGACCACCCTCCTCGCCGCCACGGATGACATCCGCATGCTACTCAACCAGGGACACACCATGGCCCTCATCCTACTAGACCGATCTGCAGCCTTCGACACAGCCTCACATTGAACGCCCGCAGCCAGACTCCACAATACTGGGATAGGAGGAACCGCCCTCAACTGGATCCGATCCTTTCTCTCCGGCAGAACCCAGAGGATCAGACTCCCTCCCTTCCTCTCCGAACCCACAGAGATCAACTGCGGAGTACCCAGAGGTTCATCGCTCAGCCCCACGCTCTTCAACATCAACATGGCCCCCCTCGCCACCATCGTCAGACAGCATGGGCTCAGCATAGTATCATACGCAGACGACACCCAGCTCATCCTCTCCTTCATGAAGAACCCAGAAGACACCAAACTCTGCTTCCAGAAAGGAATGAATGATGTCGCGGCCTGGGTGAAAGATAGCTGCCTGAAGCTCAACTCGGAGAAGACAGAGGTCCTTATCCTAGGACCCTCCAACTCCGCCTGGGACAACACCTGGTGGCCCTCTGCCCTCGGGAGTCCCCCACCCCCACAGACCACGCACGGAACCTACATCATCCTTGACTCCGCCCTCACCATGATCCGCCAGATCAACTCCGCCGCCTCCACCAGTTGCAACTGTCGTCGCATCCTCCGATAGACCTTAAAATGGATACACCCCCGAATGCAGAAAGACCGACACCCACACACTCATAACCAGCAAACTGGACTCCGGCAATGCCTTCTATGCAGAAATCAACAGAACTCTTCTACACAAACTCCAGACCATCCAGAACGCCGCAGCTAGACTCGTCCTCGGGACCCCATGGCACAAGCACATGACACAACATCTACGAGACCTCCACTGGCTCCCCGTCGAGAAGAGAGTAACCTTCAAACTTCTCACCCATGCCAACAAATCCCTCCACAACATTGGACCCAAATACCTCAACGAGAGAGTCTCCTTACACGTACCCAAAAGGAACTTCCGCTTCGCCGACCTCGCCCTGGCAGAGACCCCTCTGCATCCGCAGAAGCTGAGCAGGCAGAAGAGCCTTCTCATACATCGCAGCCAAGACCTGGAACGAGCTCCCAGTCAACATCAGACGCTTCCCGACTCTGCACACCTTCAGGAAGGACCTCAAGACCTGGCTCTTCAACTGAACCGGCGCTGCCCCCCGCACCCCACCCCACGTGCCTTGAGACCCTCACGGGTGAGTAGCGCGCTTTACAAACCCCTGATTGATTGAGACAACTATCCAGGCCACCAGCATTTTACAATCCTAAACATAGAACTGCTTCAGCAGTGTAATGAGGAAGAAGTACATTTTCCATTTCCTCATGATCATCCTCATCATGAGACACCTTTTGAAGGCCCTGGGTAGTGTCTGAATCCAATCCAAATAACATAGTTAGCCTTCGTAGTAATGGCATCAGGGTAATAGCATTGCCTTGGAGTCCTCCCGGACTAGGGCTGCACCTTAATTATTTTAAGCCAAAGTCTTCTCTGGATCAGAAATATGGATTAAAGTTGGAACCTCTGGAGCAGAGAGTGGCATTGGAGCAGTCGGAATCAAAGTGGCCTTTGGCGCAAGTGTAGTGGTTTTGGCTGGCGTCTGCTGGGAGAAGGACAGGGGCCCAACCAGATCAATCTGCACCTGGGCAGGTCCATAGGGCCTGAAGGTGCTCTAGATAAGCCTGAAATTATATAAAGTGGATGCAGCATGGCCTACTTGAAGGCCTTGATCTGCTGTGCTGTTAATTTCCAGGGAAACTCAGGGTGCGTCAGGACCAGTCTTGGGACAGGCTCAGAGTAAGACAAGGAAGGATGTCTCAGATCCTTAAAGTGCCCTCTGTGAGATTTCACCCTGGAGTGGGAGTCTATGCTCATGGCAAGATTTGACTTTGTCTTCGATGTACCCGATGGTGGAAATTGGAAACAGGAGTGAGGTGGGACCAGGAACGGACACGGGAATGGTTTATAATTTAGAGCTGGACTAGGCCTAGGGCCTAGAGATTGACCTGCCTTATTTCTTGTGCTCAGTGAGGTACAGCTTCACGTTGCTCCCCCTGATGTCTTCTGGGAGGCTTGGTGAGCATTTGCTGCAAGACTTCAAGTCATGCCTGAACCTTAGACACCACAGGAAAAGACATTGTGCGGGTCCGTAACCGACATCTGCTTCTTGCAGTTTCATTACAGTTTGAAGACTATGATCTTCGATGAAAGCACTGCCTTAACACTTGTTTTTGCAAAAATGTTTGGGGTCAATGAGGCTTGGACTAAAAGTTTGAGGCAGAGCTCAAGATGAAGAATGCAGAGAGAAAGGAACAAATGTCAGCGCACAGGTACGGTGCCTATATACAGCTCTGTGCAATCACTTCCAGTGGCGTTATAAAAATGCGTCAGAGTATGAGGAGGCCTTCTGCCAGTGCACTGGAGCACTTGCTACAACATTTCTTTATCCAGTCTGGCACCTAAGGGACATCAAAAGGTGAGGATTCTGCGGCTAGAAGGATCTATCAGAACCTAAAAGTAAATTTTTATTTATTTTTTTATTTATTAAGGTTTTTTATTTTTCTTCGTTACAACATAGCATTATGAGCATTACATGTATCACAATTTTATCCATTGCAATATTCTTTACATTAATTACACTCCAGCCTTAGGTACTGACACATAGATTATACAATAGATCTACCCAGACATACACATTATTCAATTCAACTATAATAAGAAAGCAGAGTCTGGAATCAGCAGTAAAAAAAACCAAAGTCAAAAGAGACAGCAGCTACCCGCCCCCTCCCCTAGCTATTCCTTCTTTGACTCTCTTTCCATTTACATAATGGCTCCCAAATTCTTCTCCCCAATCGTCTTCCACTCCTCCCCTTTCGGGCAAAGATTTTTTCCTCTATATTATATGCATACAGGGTATTTGCCAGCCAACATTGCATTTTCGGAGGGCTTTTATCTAGCCAAGCCCTAGCTATTGTTAATCTATAGACGGCCATTATTACAAAAAGAAATTCAGCATATTGAACTTGCTCTTCATCGTTCACACCTAGCATAATCCAAGCTGGTGTGAGGGATATCTCAATACCCAGTGAGCTTGCCAAGAACCCCTCAATCTCCCTAATCAGAGTTCTTAGTTGAGGACATGTTGCAAAAATATGTACGCTATCTGCTTCCAGCTCGTTACATCTAGGACAGTTGATTCCTTGATTCCCTCCCCATTTTGCAATCTTTGCAGGTGTAAAGTACAAAGAGTACAGTGTTTTATAATGCTGTGATTGCAGCGGGGCAGCACATAATATTGTACATCCTAAATTCAAAGACTCATAAAACAGGCTACTATCAACTCCCAGTTTATCCTCCCATTTTTTACTAAATTTAGCTAAATCATCCTGCTTATCTTTCACTAATGCTGCATAAAAGGATTTGATAGAACAATCCCCCATCAGTTTAATTTTCTCCATTATTTCTATTTTATTGAAACCTGCTGGACCTCCGACTTTGTTATTAAGGAAACTTCTAACCTGTAGATATTTAAAAAATCCCCTATTATCTAAGCCATATGTTTCTCTCAACTTTGAAAATTGCTTAAAGCCATCCTGTGTAAATAAATCTCCAATTTGCGTGACCCCCCTTAGAGCCCACTCTGCCATAGTATGATCTCCAAAAATTTCCTTGGGGAGTGACCTATTGTTAGTTAATAAGACATACCTGTTATACCTCCCAATTTTTACTTTCTTTAAAAATGCATTCCAGGTCGTAACTGCCGCTTTAACAGTTTTAAACTTAGTCCTCTTGAAATAACTATAATCAATACATTTTAGAAAACAGTTCTCAGCATTTACCCCAAGTGCGACAGCATACACCTCTGTAGACATTTTCTGCATTCTTACATCATCAGAGTTTCCACCAATAAGACCTTGAATATATTGCAGCACAGTAGCCATATAATATAAACGAAAGTCTGGTGCCCCCCATCCCCCTTTTTCTCTGGGGAGTGTCATGTACCTGTAAGCTCTCCCGGTTTTACCTTGGGCCCATATAAACCTGTTACATATAGCCTCTATACCGTTGAACCAACTGGCTTCAATCAACAAAGGTACAGCCCTGAACACATACAAAAATTTGGGTAAAATCATCATTTTGATGATGTTTGTACATCCAACTAGCGACAGGTGTAAATTGTTCATTCTTTCCAAATCTTTTTTCATTTGAGTTATCAAGGGATCCATATTTTTTTCCACAATTTTACTTACTTCTGCTGTCATTTGTACCCCTAGATAAGTTGCCATATTTGTCACTCTTACATCGTTACAAATTACCCATTGATTTTTAACTATCTGTGTTTTAGTTGTGTTCAAACTATATCCAGAAAACTGACCAAACCTCTCAGCTTCTGCTTCAATTGCCCTAATGGCAGTTAAAGGGTCTGGAGTCAAGATAGCGACGTCATCCGCATAGGCTAGTGATTTAAGTCTACAACCGTTTAGCACTAACGGTAATATCTGTTGATTAGTTTCCAATTTTCGAACATAGGGGTCAAGGTATAGAGCAAACAGCAGGGGAGAAGAGGGACAACCCTGCCTTGTGCCTCTCTGGATATTAACTGTTGCCGAATAACCTCTATAGACTCTTATCTTGGCCGTCGGATTTATGTATAGCGTCTGTAGAGCCTTTATGAATCCTGGTCCTATACCGTGCCACCTCAAAACCTCCCATAAATATCCCCATGAGACCCTATCAAACGCCTTTTCGGCGTCGAGAAACACTGCTGCCATTGGGTCTTCCAGGGTGTCTGCTACGTCAAATGCCGTAATTACCTGCCTAGTATGGTGGGTTGTTCCCTTACCTGGAATAAATCCATGCTGTGAGGGAATAACCAAAGATTCAATTATCTTGGATAATCTTTTTGCCAACATTTTTGAGAACACCTTGACATCGGCGTTCATTAAGGTGATGGGTCGATAGGAGCCTGGGACATCTACCGGTTTGCCTTTTTTTGGGATAACAATGATGTCTGCGCCTCCCCAAGAATATGGAGCAGTCTCACCCAATTGTGCTAACAACATTAGATTAAACATGTCTGCTAACAAAGAGGACTGGAAGATTTTATAAAATTCAACTGGAATCTGGTCTGGGCCAGCAGCCTTCCCAGATGGCGGTTCCCTCAAAGCCTCGGCTAGTTCATCCACCTTGAATTTCTCTTCCAGCTCTTTTCTGTCTGCCTCCTCCAACTTCGAGGACTCTATCTCCCTCAGATAAGCCCTCATGTCCTCCTCTCTTCCATACCCATCTGATTGATACAATTCCATATAAAACTGCCTAAAAACCTCTCTAATCTGTTCTGCACCCTTAACTTTAGTTCCTTGACCATTTTTGATCTCCTTAATGTCAGCCATCCCATCTCTTTGTCTAGCTCGTACCGCTAGAATATGACCCACTCTCTCGCTAAGTTCATACGCCTTTTCTTTATTGGCTACATACTTCTCCACTGTCTTTTTTGCCATCCCATCCATAACCTCTGCTTTGAGAGCTACTAGTTTTAACAATATCTGCTCAATTGGTGTGTGCGCATGTATAGCCAACATAAGTTCCTCCTCTGCTTCTCTGATTAATTTGTTATCTCTTTCTACTTTTTCCCTCTCTCTTCTTTGTGTACTAATAACATAACTCAGGGTCTCACCTCTTATTCCGGCTTTAAAAGCATCCCACACAATCCCTGGCGATGAAGTACCTCTATTAATTTCCCAAAACTCTTTAATCCATTCAGCCATTCTTTCCCTATACGTTTGGTCCTGGAGAAGCATTCTGTCAAATGTCCATTGCGACGGCTCCTTGTTTCTCCTTTGCCCAAGATTTACAGTTAACACTAACGGACTATGATCTGATATGATCCTTGGTTCTCTTACTATCCTTACACCATCTAACAGCCCTCTTGTGATTAAAAAGTAATCCAGCCTGACTAAGATCTGGTGGGGAGCTGAAAAAAAAGTACTCCCATCGAGATTCGGATGGCAATGTAACCATGGATCCTCAAGAGAATTATTCCTTACCATATCCGCTAAAGCCCTGTAAGTTCTCTTTTTCCTCCCCGTGTATTTCCTATTAGGGTCTAAGAAACTACTATCTGAATCATGAATATTCAGGTCGCCACATAAGATAGTAGGCTCCGGCCACTGTGCAAGTTCTGCATCTAAAAATTGGAAAATGTCTGGATCATCTCCAGTAGAGCCATAAACTGAAACAAGCGTAAAGGTTTCTCCCCTAAACGTTAATTCTGCTATAACCCATCTTCCCCAATTATCCTCCAACTTTCTCTTAACAACTGTATCCTGTCTCTTGCCCAAGATCACCACCCCTCTTGTCTTGGTATTCTGGTTAGTTTTTGCTAGAACATTAAAGCCAAGTTGATCAAGTAAGTAGGCCTTAGTGCCCTCAATGTGTGTTTCCTGAAGGCACACTAGATCAGGTTTAATTAAGCGCTTTTAACAAAGAAGCAGCTTTTAAACTCTTATTTAACTCATTAAGTCCACAAATGTTTATTGAGACTATTCTACAGGACATTATATTTCATAGTTTTCCCTACTGCGTATTTCCAACTAAGCCAGCAGGATTTAGTAATTATCTTTGGACTTTGATCTTTCCCACACATTTTCTCCCCCCCTTTAACTCGTTTGTGTACCTTACCCCCTACAACTTTTTTTGAATCTTTTTTACCTCTTTCTTCTACACCATGTTTGTGCCCAAGACCAGCGTGTTTGTCTCCCCCCCTCACCCTCCCCCCTCCCCCCTTTACCCCCCACCCCTTAGGAACCCCCCCCCCTCATTACAGGCAAATAGGCCAATCCTGGCCTATGTGTAGCCCCCCGTAGTCTGTAGCGTCGCTACTCTCTCCTATCCTGTTATCACCTCTGTCCGGTATTGCCAAATACATTATTTGGCGTTACCATCTTACCATCTTACGGAGTTTTTGGTGGAGTTCTCAAAGGAGACTTTGATGGGGTTCTGGTTCTAGCTCTACTCTCCTTCCCTTTACCAATTTCCGAAATTTCTGCTAAGTATTCTGCTGCTTTTATCTCAGATGTAAACATTTTGGTATAACCTTTCCTGACAACTTTCAACCTTGACGGGAACAACAGATACGCTTCTGCCCCTTGCTTTTGGAAAGGCCCTATCATCTGTCTTAATTTCCACCTTCTTTCCACGGTAACGTGGCAAAAGTCTGGCCTAGAGAAAAAAGAGTTCCCGTCAGCTGTTTTTCTTGAGTCAGGTCTAGCTTTATCGATTATTTCCTGTCTTGCTAAGAAGTTACCCAAAAAAACCAGCATTGCTCTTGGGAGCTCCTTCTCTTGCCCTCCCCGATTTTTCTTTCTGAACAGTGGGTACCTATGCGCTCTTTGCACTTCCACATCCCAGTGCCATTTTGACTCAGGAAAGGCCTCTTCCAAAATCTTAACCACATAACCTCTGGGATCCTGCCCCTCTTTTCCTTCCTCCAGTCCCAAAAGTCTCACATTGTTCCTCCTTTGGCGATTTTCAAAGCTCTCTAGCTTCCACTGGAGATCTTCAACCACCTTCTCTTGATCCGTTTTAAAAGTCTGCCAATCTGTCACTTCGTCTTCCACCCTGCTTGTCCTTTCCTCAACTTGCGAGACTCTTTCCTCAACCTCTTCCTGCTTTTTACTTACTTTCCTTAGTGATGCTTGTAGTTTTTTTGTGTCTCTTTTTGCCCTTCTACTCTCCATTCTTGCCTCCTTCTGCATCTGTTTCAAGGTCCCAAACAACATTTCGATGGTTACATTTTGGTTATTCTGTCTCCCCTCCTTCTCCCCTCCTTCCTGCTCATTTTCTTTGTAGGTCTCTGAAGTAGCGGAGTAGTCCCATGATAATTTCTTAGTCATGCTACTCCTTGATCCTCTTCCGTTTCTTTTTTTAACACCCACAGCTCCTTTTTTCTTTTTCGTCACCAATTCACTAGAGCCCTTGCTAGTATCTGAATCAGAAGTGCGTTCAGTGCCACTATCCTCTTCCTCTGATTCCTGCTCACTAGCATTTGATGAGTCCGAGCCCTCATAGACCGAAAAAAACTCAGGAGAGCCTCCCCTCATACTTCTATCTGTGCTTTTATTATTTCTGCCCGTGTCTTGATCCAAATGTAGCCCATGCTGCTCCGTTAAGCTCTGCGTACTGCCCCAGCTTGACTCAGTGCCCTGCAAATGTTTGTTATGTGGCCCTGCCTCCACTGACAAGAGAGCGTCTAGCATCTGCATATTATTTTGCTTCTCTAGCTGGTTAGAAGCAATGTCAATATCAGTGTCGTAGTCAGTGTTCTTACCAGCCTCCTTGTTTGCCTCCTTGTCTCCCGCGGCTTCTGCAGCCTCTGCGAGCCGCTCTGCTTGCAACGCGCCGTCTCCTGCACTGCTCGCCGGTTGCCTGGCAACCAGGCCTCCGACGCTTGCGTCCTCGCGGTCCGTTGATTCTGCTTCCGCATTCACCTCGCATCTGTCTCCCTGGAAGCCGGCAGCCGCCAGCGGCTTCCCATCCAGCCATTCCTTTTGATGCGGATCGTCTACCTGGATCTCTATCCGTGGGACAGATGAAGAAGCCCTCGGGGTAAAAGACTCTGGTAAGGTCGCTTGCCGCTTCTGATCTTTTATAATCGTCATCGCTGTTTGCGCGCGCTGAGCTTTTCCTTCCAGTGCTGTTTCCCTCGTCGATTTGTTCATCGCTGATCGAGTCTCCGGACCTGCTTCAGATTTCTTCTCTTGTTTTTCCGCTTTCTTTGCTGCTGCACTCTTCGAACTCCGGTTAGGAGGTTCCGCTGCCTTTTTCAGAGAGGTTGTTTTTGGGATTGCACCCTCTCTCACCGCAACGACTGAAGTTTTAATCGGTCCTGCAGATGCTAGTTTGTCTCTGTCCGTCTTGAATCTTTGGGACATCTTCAAGGGCACTTTCACGCTGCTTATCAAACTTCTCCAGCAGTTCAGCCAATTTATCACCTTCCTTGTTACCTTCTTTTTTGGGAAGCCAACTGGCCAGCCTGGGTTAAGTGTATTAAGTGTATCCACCGTACCACGATAGATCAGGTTAGCCAGACCCCACATCCCTTGGTTCACCAGCACTCCATCATCCTAGGACAGGAGAGAGTAAAAAATGCGACTGCTCTCTACAGAGCTACGGCGGCCATCTTGCCTCCACCACCTAAAAGTAAATTATATGCTGCTCTCAGTGCCCATGTGTGTTTGTGCATGTGAAAGCTGGTCAACGTGTTTCGTGTTGGGATATAGGTCCCTAAAGGATCCTGGTGCTCTTCGTCAGGACCATGTGTGAATAAAAATAGGAGCAGGGAAAAGACAGCCTATATTCCTATGATACCTTTTTTAAGGTGTAAGTGCGTCATTGCGCTCATGGGAACATCTCAATCGTGTTCCTGTTATTAACCCTTCACTAAGAATGGAGTGCTTCCTCAGCAATTCCCCGCGGTCTCGAGGGGGATATAAGTAAGCCCCTTCGTTATGGCCCAATACCTGCCCAGCCACTGGACGGACGCTGGAACATTCAATGCTGCCTAGAAAACTGTTTGTTTACTTTGTGCTCGATCTACGGCTCGGTTCTCGGTGATCCGGCACTGTTCGAATGGCTCAACGCAGAGTTGGTAGGTTGGTCACTTACTCTAATAATGTATAGGGACTTTAATATTAAAGTATACTGTCAAAAAGATAAAGATGCAGGGTTGAGATATCAAGGCCGCAAACCCAAAGTTTTTAGGTCGCTATGACAATTATGTCACCTACATGGGTTGTCTGATGTTTGGGCAAGGCAAGAACCAAACGACCTGGGATATACGTAGTTCTTAGTACCACCTCTAGTACACGCTAGACTGGACTACTTTTTTGTATCGCAGGAGCTAGCGCAGTGTTGCAAAATATTTAAATACTCTAGAATCATGTCTGACCAGAACCCTCTGGTACTAGAGGTAAACATCCATACTAAACCCCTCCACCCCCGGTGGCACACTCGACTTTTAACAGGGCTTTGCTTAGCGATGAGGCCTTTGTACAGCATATGAAGGTCTGGATACTTAGGTTTATCGAAGAGAATATATGGAGTGCGCTAACTTGCAGGTAGTCTTGGACGGCCTTTTTTTTTAACTCTTTATTTGCGGCTGTACATTAGAACTCACAATTTATCAGTGTGTTTGATTACAACATACAGTCCATTTTTAATTTTCGCCCCCAACATATTCTAACAGGCTGAGCGCCGGCAATTGAACAAATATCAGTTCTTAATAAGTGGAAAAAAAACAGTAGTCTTGGACACCCTTAAAGCTGGTATTCGGGGGAGACTTCCAAGTATTGTTGGGCAAGTCAAAAGAAGGAGAAGGAACTTCTACAAACGCTATATGAGGAATTGGCAACAGCCGAGACACATCTGATAGAAGCAATAGCCGAGGTGGAGACTTGGAGGTTGCACAATCGGGAGTATTGATTGCAAAGTCTGCACTTACAGAAATTTCAACCAAGAAATCAGCAGAAAGATTTATTGCCTGGCGTAGCATGATGTATGAAAGCAATGACAGATTAGGCCATATGCTTGAAGTCCGCACCAGGGAAAAGGTAGTCCAGGACAGAATCACAGAAATTAGAGATCCATGCAATGGCTTAGTCACAGAGACAGCAGCACTTCACTCAGCGTTTCAAAGGTTTTATCAAAGGTTATATACAGAGGATACCCAAGCAGGAGATACAGCTATAAAAGAATATCTGCAGGGTTTATCTAGGGGGCAGCTCTCCCCTGAGAGAGAAAGTCTAGAAGCACCTATAAAAGAGGAGGAGCTAAGAAAGGCGATTGAGTCTATATCATCAGGGAAAGTGGTAGGCACAAACTTAATTCCAGGGGAATTTTATTTAAAAAAATAAAAATAAATTGCTCCATATGTATTGAATCTCATGCAAGAGATTTTTCTGAGTTTTGGGAAAACAAAGTCCTAAGCGTAAATTAAATACTACAATAATGTTATGTAGACCACAATAGGCTGCTATATATTTATCTCCCTTGTCCAGTTGGACAGGGAATTTATTAATCAGGTAAATTATTAGAGTTCAGGATACATTTTTGCAACAAACATTTCATTGCAGTAAGGCACAATCCTGTACCGTACTGGAGAAAGATAAGAAAGAAGATAGAAAAAGAAAGATTGTTTCAGGCAAAGAAAATGAGCAATCAGGGTACTGTTTTAAGTCAAAATTAGCAGTATTTCCTGGAGTAACACATACAAACATTGATATAGATTCATTAAACGTATGTCTACTCAGAGAAGTCGACGTTTCGATCCCGTGCTCAAATTATAAAGGGATCATCTTCAGGACTTAAATAAATGTTTTGCCTGGTTTAAAATTACATAAGCCTCTGACGGAGGTAGGGAAGCGTGGAAGGAAGGTTGGTGCCCTCCGCTTGGATCACTGGGCGCAAGTTACAGAGCACCAATGTCGTTAGAGCTTCCCTTGATTCTATAGACAAGGGCTTGATGGCCGAGGCATGGGCTCAGCAGGGTCGGAGCCAGTCAGGGAGTCTCAATGGGGTGGGGATAAGCAGGCGTGGGGTGCCTTCTGATGTATCCGATAGCAAATGGTGGGACCAGTCCTGGGCACACTGGGATACCTTGGTTCAAAAGGATTAAGAACCTTGTTGGTATATCCCTTGGGTAATTGTTGGCTTGGAGAACGGCTCAGCGGCCGCCGCGGGAAGTGGAGCAATGCCTCTGTGCGGACAGGCAACTACGGACAATCATAGTTGCCTGTCTGCACCGAGGCATTGCTCCACTTCCCGAGGATCTTTGACTCTATCGACCGCGGTTGCGCAGCGGCCACTGAGCCGTTCTCCAAGCAATAATTACCCAAGGGATATACCAACAAGGTTCTTAATCCTTTTGAACCAAGGTATCCCAGCGTGCCCAGGACTGGTCCCACCATTTGCTATCGGATACATCGGAAAGCACCCCACGCCTGCGATTCAAATTGCGAATTCGCAAAATAATCGCAAACCAAATGCATGAAATATCACAAATAGCGAAAAACCTCAAAATCGCTATTTGCGAGGCGCAAATTAAGGAGAACCCAAACCAGGTGGTAACCATGAAGTAAAAAAAAAAATTCAAAAAAATTTCCCAATGAGCCACAGGTGCGGGGCTGGCCAAACACACTTAAGGAGACACAGTAGGAGCATGAGGAAAATCACAATGCCAGGACTCTACATGGTGGTTAGGCGGCGAAGGCTCCAGGCTGCAACAAGGAACAGATGCAGGATCCAGGAGCGAATTTTCCACCAGCGGGTCACACTACTGGGCCAAACTGAGGAGGAAATCTACTCAAAGTACCGGCTAAATGGGGCAATGATTACAAAGCTCATCCGGGACCTTGACCCCCTGATGCAGCACCCAACGAGGAGGACCAATGCCGTGCCCACCCATGTCCAGGTCCTCTGCAGCCTGAACCTCCTGGCTTCTGGAAGCTTCCAGGGGATAGTTTCCATTGCAGGGGGGATCTCCCAGAGCACCATGTCCCGCTGCCTGAGGAGTTTCCTGGATGCCATGTTGAGCCGCCTACACCATTACATTAAATTCCCAAGCACCCAACAGGACTTGAATCAAACCAAGCTAGAATTTTACAACTTAGCACAATTCCCCCATGTAATTGGATGCATTGACTGTACCCACATCCACATCTGCCCACCCGCAGAGACAGAATACATGTACCGGAACCGCAAGTCCTACCACTCACTGAACCTCCAGATGGTGTGCAACGCTAAGACAATCATCACTGACATAGTGGCACAATACCCGGAGAGCACGAATGACTACTTCATATTCCGGCACAGCGGCATGCACAGACGACTGGCCAGGGGAGACTATGGCGAAGGACACCTTCTAGGTAAGTACACGTGCCAACAAACAGTACATCGAGACCATGTAGCTGCGCATGACAGGCACTCACCCTCTGCTCCTTTCATTCAGGTGAAAGCGCCTATGGCCTCCGTGAGTACCTCCTCACCCCATACCTCAACCCTGCCACACAACGTCAACGGCGTTACAATGCTGCACACATTCGCACTCGGAATTGCATTGAGTGGACATTTGGACTTTTAAAGAGCAGATTCCGCATCCTACACAAGACTGGTGGGGCCCTCAAATACCAGCCTGAGGTCTGCTGCCGCATCGTGGCCGCGTGTGCAATACTCCACAACATTGCTACCAAGCGGAGGATACCTGTGGATATCTCTGGTAGTGAGTCGGAAGGGGACAACCGCCAACCTGCAAACGTGCATCATGCACACGGGGAGAATCCTGCTGAAGGACACAGGTGCCGCAACAACAACACAATGAACTATTTCTAGTGCACCCATACCCCTCACACAACACTGCACACATGCATGATAAATGTAATAATGACATGAGTCGGATTTACGTGAGACCATGAATTCTTATTGTTTATTCACAATAATGTAGCCTTTGTTTTCCTTGATATCACAAGCAAACTGTATTCCATCATACAGCCCCATGAAGGGGTAGAGGGCTTGCTTGTTGAATCAGCATGGCCCTGCAGGCAGAGTTAAATGTGCCACTGGCGCCTCTGGCCGGACGCACCCAGTCGCCTCTCCGTGTCCTCCACAACACTGTTGGCCCGTGATGCTGCAGTGGGCCTGCTGCTGCGGCGGCGTTCCGTTACCAGCGGCAAGGACATGCTGCTGTGGCTGGAAGTGCCCTCGCTGGCATCATCCCCCCCACCTGCTTCACCATGGCCAGTCGGCTGCAGACTCTGCACAGCTGCTGTCACCTATTCAAGGGCCCTGGCGACGTCCTGGCAACATTGGACCATCTGCACCTGCATTGCAAGGGAGCGGCGGGAAAGTTGTGGGGTGGCATTTCCAATTATGTGATTGGACCTGGTGTAGGCTGACAGGCGGGTCAGCAGCTGGCGGTGGCGGCGGCGGGTGATATCCTGCTGGGATACCAGGATCTGGCTGTTCTCACGAACAGCTGCGGTCATGCCCTGCATGCATTCTGTGAGCTAGCCCACATTTTGCGCCGTCTTACGCAGCTGCAGGTGGATGGCTGCCAAGTGACGCGCCTGCTTCTGATGTACTGCGAGCATGCAGCGTTCAATGGCCAGGCCAGGATCCCGTACATGTACACCCCTGCCCGCGCGTGTTGAGGCGTCACGCTGCTGGCGCGTCAGTCCGCTGGACTGTGATCTTACTGTGGCTGTGCGCCTTGTCTGCCTCCTGGCTGCTGGTGGTGTGGCCTGTACCACTGCCGTGGGTGCCACTTGGGGTGGTTGCTGGGCACCTGTGGCTGCAGGGGTGGCCCTGTCCACATGGTGGTACTGCTGCTGGTGGCTAAGATGGTCCTGGTCGTGGTGCTGGTTGGCCCTCACCCTCGGTGTCCTCCGGGTTCTCCTCTATGTGTAGGGCCTCACTGTCGGTGCTGGGTTGTTCAGACGCACCTGTGATGTAAATGGGTGCATGATTAATGATATGTATCTTGCACATGAGATGTTGCTACATGCATGCAGGCTTGCATTCCCTGACTGGCTTTAGTAATTACTTTGAATTGACAGGTCTGGCTGTGTGGGGCTATCCGGGAATTTTGGTCACACTACAAGTCCCACAATCCCACAATGCAATAGGGCATTTCAGGTGTGCATGGCCTGCATTACTGGGGTTATCAAATAGCTAGCTCTGGAGTCATGGGCATTGTTAGGGGACGGGGTCGCAGTCACATGGCACTTAACTTGGGATTGTTGGGTGGGTCGGGAGGAGTCCAGCTGGGTAACCCCCACGCAGGCTTCAGGATTCAGGGTGTCCTCCACAAGGTCTTCCAGTGGAGTGTTGCGTGTGACAGTGGGCTCTCTTCCACCGGTGGCAAGTCGCTCCCCCAGTCTCTCAGCGATTTGCTCTTTGGCACGCCCTCTGAGGTCGTACCACCTCTTTTTTAATTCGTCAATAGAGCTCTGGGTCACCACGACTGAATTGACCTTTGCGCGGATGTGCAGCCAGATGCGACGCTTGTCAGCCTCATGCACCCTCCGGGAGTCCTTACCAAAAAGGTGTGCATGGTCCTTACAGACTCCCTCAATGAGGAACTCAAGTTCCTGCTCAGAGAATTCTATCTTCCGCTTTCTTCCTGGGGCACTGCTCCCTGCTGCTTCCTGGGACATTTTGAGAGTTGTTGGTGTCCTGGTGTGGTGCTGCAAGTTGTCTGTAGTGGAGCTCTGGCAAGTACTGCTTCCACTTTCAGGCTCAGTGATCAGAATGAAGGAGGGAACAGCCTACTTCCTGGTTGTGATGTCATCATTGGGCTCGAAATGCGACTTCCTGTTTTTGCGATCTCGCAGTTAGCGAGATCGCAAATTGCGATTTCGGTAATTGCGAGTTCACAATTTCTACATGGTCAACGGGCGAATCTGCGATTTTTCTGCGATTTAGCGGTAACCGCTATCGGCAATTGCGGCCGATTGCAATTCGCATTTTGAAATTGCTTTTGTTGATGCATCCCATTCTACGATGAGATACCGTGGCTTTCTTTATAAAAAGGTCATGAATTTGTGCAAGTGATGGTTCCGGCAGGTTTTGGGCATTAGTCACACTCTAACCCCGTAACTACATGCCGAGTACCTTTCTCATTTATCATCTGGCACTGAGTCAGTATAAGAATAGATATATCACAATGAGTACAAAACTAGCGTTAGGTTTAACACCTACGATAGAGAGAGCAGTGCCATAACAACATCACGGTAGTTTCCTTGCCCAGTAGGAACAACACTAGTCTCCCGCACATGCGCGCCCTTGGGCTCGCCAGCGAGTTTCTCGTTAGGCATAGCACTAGACATCTATAGCAAGGACCCATCGGAGAGACAAAAACAGTGAATCTGGCTGCCGTCGATACCTCCGGTCTTTACTCACAGACCGCCCCGGGGTACCGACGGACAGGTAAGGCCACGCTTTTCTGACCAGGCAGCAGAGTGCAAGACATTGCTTGTAGCGGGGTTGTAGCGGACTGTTTTAACCGAGAGTCTTTGGTTGTAATACTCCTGTCTATACTTGCCAACTACAGGAGCGTATATAGAACAAACTCTGCCGGGTGTGGAGCGGACTGCTCCAGCCTGAAGAGAGATATGTACTACGCTATGGCTCGGAGTGTAATCTTTGGGTGATGTCGGTGGTTGCAGATGGACGTGTACCTTTGTGAGCACCCTGCATCCACCCTCGGCAGTCACCACTGTCGGCTGTGTGGGCTTGTAGTTCTTTAACTCTCGCCTAGATTGCCGTTTATATTGCCCACTAGAGGAGCGTATACAGAATGTATTTTACTGTGCTTGTAGCGTCCTGTGCTTACACGCAGAGAGATAGAGATGGTTCAGCGTTAGATCTAGCCGGACCATTGAACAAACATTGGACAAGGCAGTCTTTACATACCCACTGTCCTTAAATCATCAAGTGCCCGAGTGGGTTGATTGCTTGTCCTACTGATAATGTTATCTACTGAGGAGTTTCAGATGAGCTCCTATAAGGCATTACAATAGTTAAAGTGTTTCAGAGAGAGGTGTTAGTGTTTACTGTGGGTGCCGCACGGCATCACGTTAATCGCTGTAAGAGAGACGTATACCTTTTACATAGTGATTATGGATTATACTTATTTTTTGCAGAGCGGGGCCCCCTTCCCTGAGTAATTACCAGGTAGAGGTGAGGGTGACACCCAACTTTTGTGGGTAAGTGCACTTATTGTATTAATTATACAAATGCTTGTGTGACCACTTAGGATTCACGGTAAATAGAGCCTATCTACAGAGAGGCTGTTTTTGATAAATTGCAGTGGAGTGACCGGTCATTCTTAAATGTATGTACATTGTTTTCTAGGTGACCGACTTCTCGTTCCACCACAGTCAAGTTGGGCAAAGTCGGTTGAGTATAATTGTTTATTTTCATTTAGCACACACTTTTTGCGTTTTCACATCACAGCAGCAGCAAGTTATTTTGTTAAACCATTCGGTCCTGATGAATGCCCCGATATTTGTTGATTCTAGTGAGGGCAGAAACATGTCGACCTTTTCCAACATCTAACTTTTGAGTCTATTAGTTAGTGTCTGCTTTTTAACCATGACAGGGGCACTCTAAGAATAAAGGGTTAGTTGGGTTCCCTTAGCCATGTTTAATTCACCATTTTCGTTTTGCTTTGCGCTGCACTGATTATTTTCAGTTGGGTATCTTGACACTTGGCAAGAGTCTATGCCTTTGGGTATTATGGCGTACTCAGTTGAGTCAGCCATCCTCTGAGTGGGTTACAGCCGAGGGTATCTCAGTCAATCCTCCAGACTGAGAACCCCCACTAAGAGGAAGCCGGACCCAAGTGATGAGAACTCACAAATTGTGATTGATGGGTTTCTGGGCAATACAGTTTTTCCTCTTCTCATGAGGTGGTTGGTTACCGTACCCTTTGTCATACACTCTGTTGACTCGGTCATTCTCCGCAGTTTTTCCTAGACCCAAGGTGTTGTGTGGTAGATTGAGGGAGGGAACAGCCTACTTCCTGGTTGTGATGTCATCATTGGGCTCGAAATGCGACTTCCTGTTTTTGCGATCTCGCAGTTAGCGAGATCGCAAATTGCGATTTCGGTAATTGCGAGTTCACAATTTCTACATGGTCAACGGGCGAATCTGCGATTTTTCTGCGATTTAGCGGTAACCGCTATCGGCAATTGCGGCCGATTGCGATTCGCATTTTGAAATCGCTTTTGTTGATGCATCCCATTCTGCGAATTCTAAATTGCGATTCGGTATTTTTCGCAATTTAAAATTCGCAGAATATGGGATTGATGCATCTGGGTGTTAGGCCCAGATGCATCAAACAATAATCCGCTCACAAAGGGGCAGATTCTCAGAATCTGCCCCTTTGCAAACAGTATTTTTGCATTTGGGATGCATCATCCCAAATGCAAAAATCGCAAATTAAGAATTTGCTAAATTGCGATTATTTGCATTTAAGGAATCTCAAATTGAGATTCCTTAAATGCAATGCATGAAAGTTTTAAAAATAGCGAATTCGCTAATTGGGCACGCAAATTACCATGAAGTACAACTTCATGGTAATTTGCAAAAACTTTGAAATATGCACTAAAGTGCATTTTTCAAAGTTTCATGTTGCGCACACACATGCCCTAAGGGCATGTGTGTGCGCAACATATGTGCACAGATCAATTTCAAGGGTGCAACAGGGTGTCCTTTGGACACCCCTGCACCCTTGAAATCGCATTCTCAATTTGCGATTCGCTAATTGAATTGCGATTCGCAAATTGAGATTGTCTTCCCATTCATTCCTATAGGCCTTTAGGCCCATAGGAATGAGTGGGGAGGTATTCCTTAATTGCGACTCGCAATTTGCGAGTCGCAATTAAGGAATTCTAAGAAATCGCTATTTTTTTAGTGATTTCTTGATGCATTCCATTTTGCTATTCCTTAATAGCGAATAGGTATTTTTCGCTATTAAGGAATCGCAAAATGGGTTGTTGATGCATCTGGGGGTTAGACTTTAAATTTTAAAAAAAAGTAAGAGTGCTGATCTAGGATGAAGCCTTGCAACAATTCCACACTGCAAACACACAGTTCGCAAAGTATTAATGAAAAAAACTTTCTAGTAATGGCCTCCAGTTTCTATCAAACATTACGAACTATAGTCCTTCTGCAGACAGGAAGCGTTAAAAGACGTTGGCAATGCAGAAACATTGTAGAAGGATCGGACTAGTGTTTGGGAAGGTGGTCTATTATTATGACATTACCAATTATTGCTTTATTCAACAATATAGAATTGATATGACGCCCTGTTTGTTTTTAAAGGTTTTCACTGCTGCCGGATGTCTAATAAATAATGCCTTTGATAGATCTGATATATCACATTTTAGAGCTGAATATTTACATAGGGCGTTGGAACTTTGTGGCAATGAAGGACAAACTACGCACCAGGGCTTACTAATGTATGAGGCACGAAAATACCAATTACATTGCATAAAGTATCACATTCTGTGACAGTATACTTTTGCTATTTTGTAATTTGATCACATGCCTGGGCAAATATCTCACTTTATTATTACCAGTTTTATGAAAGGTTCCACTTAAGCTATGCAAACGGTCTGACATTCAGCAGCACAATTTATGGTGCTTTTTCTAGTAACAGTTGATCAGGGTGAGCTATAAAAAAAGCATTTTAAAACGTATCCTTTCTGATAGGTTTTTAGGCTATTCAACCGCAGCAGTTGACGTGCAGATTTACACGTTCCTTATCCACTAAATTGCAAAGGGACTCGTTTATCCATACATATCGGGTAATCAAATCAGGAGGACCTTTCTATACCAGTTTTGGTCGTAGTTTTTGCCACTACCCACCTTCAGCCCATATGTCAATAGGCACAGATGCCCGAGGAAGCTCTTTCACCTAGCAGTCATCCATACTTTAGTGTGAATGAGGGTTACTCTTCAAAATCTGAACCAACCTTGATTTGCATAGGTTAACATTTCCTCTCCATTAAACTAATATACCGAATGGCATTCCATCTAGTTACTCTACTCTGTTACTATGCCAAGTTTTATTTGCTTCTTGCTGAACAGAGACTGGAGGAATTCATCCGCTTCCTCCACAGACTTAGCATGTGCATTCTGTTTTTGTACTTAAACACCAGTTGTGTGGAAACTTCACATAAACAGTTGCACCAATTTATACAAGATATGTTTTGACCCAGAGCCCATTGCCTTTCTTCTAAAACATTAGAAATATTGGACTGAACAGTGAACATGCATCCAGGTTTAGAGATTGCCTTCGTTTTAAATGTAGCACTCACGATGTTCTCTCCAGTGACAAACGATGTAAAAATGTACTAGAATCTTTTGACTTTTTTTGTGAGTGAGATTTAGATATTAAAAAAAATTCTGTGAGCCCTCTGAATCTACTTATGTAACAAGGCCGAAAAAGGTTCATCAACTCTTTCATAAAGTATTCCGAGATTAATTTAATTATCAATCGTTTCATATCTCCTTCTGCCCCAGTCCATTCAGGTATATTTATAACCCCGATGTTATTTAATTGGACCCGGTTACCTATGTTTAAAAACAGTATTTCAAACTGACTTAAATCATTTATTTTCTTTTTGTGTTAACCCATGCTTAGAATGCCAGTTCATTAGCTGTAATAAATAAGGCTTGTGGTTTCGGATTTAAGCTGATGCAGGACATATGAGCAGTGCTTAATTTGTAAAATATTAAGTGCAGGTGCTCACATTTTTGAGAAGGCCACACCCACCTCCCCGGCTCCACCTACTTCCTCCACTGGCTCCTCCCACTTCCTTTAATGGTTCCACCCACATCCACAAGCTTCAACACATCAGAGCCACCTCCTCACTTCTTGGGTTCTTCAAGAAGCTGAAGACCTGGCTCTTCATAAAAGCACCTCTGGGATCTCACACATACACACATGCCCAAGCACCTGGATACCCTCTTGGGTGAGATTAGTGTACTATATGAATCAATATACCATAACATAATATAGCATATGGACAACAACTCAAAAGTGAACTCAAGTTAGAGAATGTGTGTACGTCTCAAAATGCAGCTTTAGGAAAGGTAATTTGAGGACCTGAGGCAAGTTTGCAAACTAAAGAGAATGTGCTTGTACCGTGCTGTTTAAAAGAAAGGACGTGTTGAAGGAAGGAAAGAATACATTAGAGAAGGTAGAAACAAATGAAGGCAGGAAGGGGAGTACTGGAGTGAGGAAATTGTTATGGATTAAAAAAGGAGAAACTAAGAAAAGAATGTGTAAGAAAGAAATGAAGGGATAGAGGGAGAAAGGAAGTGAATGATGTGTGATGGATGAATTGAAAGAAGAAAGGAGGAAGAAAATCAGAAGGGTTGAGGATATGAAATTAAGAAATTAAAGAAGGGATTAAGGAAGGAGCAGGAAAAAGGAAAGTAAGGAACAAATTAAGGACGATGGAACTAATGCACCAAGGGAGGAAGAATGGGGAAAGAATGAGGATGTAAGGAAGCAAGAATGGAAAGAAGAATGGAGGCATGGCTGGAGGTGCTGAGGAAGAGAAAAAGGAAAGGAAAAAGATGGTACGAAGGAAAGAAAGGAGGTCAAGAGAATGGATACATGTATGAAAGGTACTGGGTCAAAGAGGGACTGAGGGAATAATGACAGTTTAATATTGCAAAGACTTTGACAAACAAAATATCAAAATACATTTCTGTGTCCTTACCACACTATGTATGTTGTAAAGCACATATTCACCATAAAGGGTCTTGACACCACATTAAAAATGTTGTTACCCAACTCAATGGCACTAATCTTAGTAACCTCAGAAAGATGAAAGGCTGGGTGGCCACATCGAGATTTAGATTTATGACCCTGAGCTCAAAGTACAGTTACAAAGGCCCATCCTGAGCACACATGGTAAGCACTCTAACACCTGTCTTTTAAACATACTGCTCTCCAACCCTCCTTTATCCTATGTTGCTCTTTGACCCTATATCCGACCTGTGCTGGTCTCTGACCCTTTAGAACCTTTCAGTGGTCTCGTCCCTCCACTTAGGCCAGGCACTGTCCGCTATGTCCCTTTATACCCTGTGCTACTCCCCCACCTCTCTGGGCAATGCAATATTCTCTCCCCTCCACCACCCTAGACCTGGCCTTGTTTTCTATCCTCTTTAGACCCTGTGCTTATCTTTGCAGCATGCTAGTGTCAGCCCTCTGAGCTCACTGCACCCTTCAGCTCTCTGCCTCTCTCTACTCCCCCCTACCTTTGTTGCTTCTCTCTGCTGCTCTCTGCTCCTGTTTACCCTCTCTGTCCCTCTGCGCTGCTCTTTGCTCCTCTCTGTCACTCTCTGCTCCGCTCTGCCCCTCACTTCTCTCTGCGCTCTGTGCCACCCGCTCTGCTCTTCTCTACCGCTCTCTCTGCTCCTCTCCTGTGCTGCATGTTTGAGCCTGAGCTGCTTCTCTTTTGGACCCTGCACAAGTCCGTCCTCCCCACACCCTGAACTGCTCCCGAGTCGACCCCACTCCAGACCCCACTCCACACACTGACTGTGGCAGTGAATTACCCTTTGTATAGTGATGAGATATTTACTAGGCTTCTCTAAGCGATAATTCGGTCATTCAATGGGCAGCATCAGTGGTGCTGCATTATATGAAGAACAAAAGCATCCATCACTAACACCCATGTGCTGCTATCTGTTATAAGCTGGCAATATAAAAAAGCCTACACTATTGGCAACACAATGTGAATTAATATATTACTTCTGAGGCTAGCCAGTTTCTAGCACTACAACCTTTGTTAGTATTAGATCAGAGATACAGAGCCACAGCTGACCAGGGCAGGAAAACAGAATGTAATAAAGTTGGATCAAAAGCCAGCATTAGTTCCCAGGTTCGTAAATTTCAAAGCTGCAAATGGGCTAAAATAAACCAATCATAATACAAATATTCATAAGTGACTCACACACTGGCACTACTTTTTCTTTTACGTAGCAAGCAGTACCACAGTTGAGTGACAGTGTAAATTATAGCTTTTTTTAATTATTATCCAACTGCCAAAATCCCATTTATCATTCCTAGAAGCATGAAAGGCTGTGCTACCACAACGAGATTCAAACGTGCGACCCTTCGGCTATCCTCTTCAAGCAGTAAATTGTGGTACATAAATACATCTGTAGATGACTAGCTCAAAGGGTTAAAGTGCCCATTGCAGCCACTGGTTTGTATGAAGCAGGTCTTTGCTTTTCTGGTAAGATAGCTAGGGTGGCTAATGCCCTTCCTGCAGACGAGCAGGGAGTAAGAAAATGCCACGCGCCGTCATCCAAGTATCATAGTATAGCAAGTTCATGTTCTTGCTGCTGTGAATTATGCATAGCTTTCATAACACAAGACATACAGTTTAATCTTTGAGGTGCTACGTCAAGCTATCATTGATTTCAATGTGAGATGGAAACCAAATACCACCAAAAGAGGAAACAACAGTGTGGACGGAACATCTACTTCTCCAGATGCAGAAATGTGTTCTACTGACCCAGACTAGCAATTAACGAAAAAAAAGACAGAAAGCCCATGTTAGTTAGACTTAGTAGAGACCTTTTTATATGAGGTTTTTCGTAAGAATCCTGTCCAGGCCCTTGCAGAATTTTAAAACATGAAGAGATTATCAGTACTTTTCTCTGATAAGGTTGGCAATCAGGAGTCAAGAAATATGAAATGAAAAAATGAGGCCAGCAGGAAGGAGTTGTCGCTACTTTGATTTGCCTGTTTTATAAGCAGGAAGGATGCAGAATCTGAGAACACGGGCTGACCAAAAACAATAACAAGTCTTCTTTCTTTACCAAAACATACAACTAAATCGAAGAAATTCAAGCTGATTCTCGACATGTAAAAGCTATCAGGAATTTCAATCCACCTCAAAAGCCTCTACAATGAGATGTGTCATTAGTTTACCACACTACTTTGGCTGTTTCATTCTCCACCTTGCAACCATTACTTAATCCTTAAGGAATTATATAACAAAAACAGGCAAAATGGATACAGGTGTCACAATAAGCAGAGGAAATACAGGAAATGAAAGACACGTCCCAAGAAAATACCATCATGGCATCCTACAATCCTTGCCATTATGCAGTAACTGTTCCCGAACTGAAACGCACAAAAGGCATCATATTTATCATCCCATATGCTAGAAGAACCATGCCAGCAACAAAAGCAATGACACTCTCAGACAGAAAAACAAAAAAACGCTACCATACACTATGGGTGTCTATGTTGGGACCGACAAAAGGGACACAGCAACTAGAATCATTCTGATAACAAGATTTGCTCCAGGGCATCACCCCTTTGGCATACTATGATTCTTGCTGGCACACAGACATATAGGTGAACTCGAGCCCTTGCAGACTTGCCACTGATCTCTCACAGAAATGCACAAAATACATGATACTCACTATTTCATGCTCAGGGCTCGATCGGAATCAAGAAAAGACACTCCTGGAAAGAAAAGCCCGGGCCTCCTGCCTCACGAAATAGATACATTTCAGTTCCTGAAAAACACAGGATCCAGCCCGGCAGCAGCGGAAGCTAATTATATCATTTTGCCATGAACAAAACAGGCTGAGAGGGGCCCGGCTATGTGACCTGCCCCCCACCCCCTCCCCCGCACTGTGGGGCCTTATGTTGCAATGCTCTCTTCTCTCCATCTGTGAGCTCTGCACAGTGCTGTGACCCGGGCAGCAGAACTTCTCTTTCTCCCTCACCCTCACTGAAAGTATAACCACCCATGTTCCGTTTCCCTTCCGAGGCCGAGACAAAACTGAGGAATGCAGCCATCAAGCATTGGCAGTCATAACGTGTCCTTAGATTCTATAGACCCGGCCCTGTGAAATAAGTGCCGGTGCTGAGCACCGGAAAGCACCGGCACAAATTAAGCCCTGCATATGAGCTTGCTTTGCATTCCTGCTTAAATTTCAGATTTGCTCAATAAGATTTTAGACCCTCTGAAAAATGAAATGTTACCCTGATCACTGGAATTTTTAGAGGATTTGCTTGTTCTCTCTTTTTCACTTTATTGCAATTGCAGTATGCTAAGTGTGAATGCAGTTTCAATTTTCATGCAATAATAACATCGTTCAGCCTTTCAATAGGCCTGAATCTGCAATACAGTTCAATGCTGCAAACAGATTTGGGCAGGCCAGTCTAGAGGTGCCCTTATGATTTAAAATGTGCAACGTTGCTATACCTCCAATGGACCATTTGTACGACCCCTGGCCTTATTCCCTCCTTCCTCTATCCATTGCCCACTTGGTTCCTTCCCTAGAGTTTGAGTTTCTCTCTGGGACGACCAGTTTCCACCTCTGTGGCGACACTTTACTTCTTTGAAACTAAATGCCCAAGAGTGTATCTAGAATGCTAAGAGGCAATTACTGAAGAGCCGGAAAGTTCCTGAGGTCAGCCAACAATTTAGCATCCTCTGTTGTGCACAGGCTACTGATATTTATAGTTTCAACTACCCCACAGATCCCATTGCACCGGTCACTCTTTAATGTTGGGTTTCAAAAAGAGAACCAGAGAAGGTGGATTTATTGGGTCCTCTGAAAAGATCGTGTGGGGTCAGACTTATTTTGTACCAGCATATATCCATTTCAGTCACCACCCCTAAAGATCTACCTAAATGTAAGTTAAAGATTATGTTACTTACCCTGTAAGCATCTGTTCTTGGCATATAGAGCTGGAGATTCACATGCTTTGCATAAACCGGACATCTAGTGTTGGGTTTGGGTGTTTGAAAGTTGTTTTTCTCTAAGAAGTCTTTTCCAATCACGAGGCAAGGTGACTCCTCTTTTCAGTGATCGTGCGCATGGGTATCAACTCCATTGTTAGATTGTTTTCCTGCAAGAGGGAGAGAATGGTAAGTGCAGTATAGAGATGTCCATGCGTGTAGAATATGAATAACTGCAACAACCATAGGTGTCCAGGGAGGACGGATGCAAATTTACAGCTCTACATGCCATGAACAGATACTTACAGGGTAAGTAACATGATCCGTTCGAGGTATGTGTGCTGTTGATGCACATGATTTGCAAAAACTGTATAGCAGTACTCTCTCAAAGCGGTGGCTAACCAGTGGGTTATGTAGTTGTCTGAAAAAGTGTTTTCAGGACTGCCTGTCCTACATTACCTTGTTGACGTGCGAATACATCCACACAATAGTGTTTGGTAAATGTGTGTGGTGTAGACCATGTAGCTTCTTTGCAAATTTCAGCTATGGGAATGTTACCTAAAAGGCCATAGATGCTCCTATTTCATTAGTAGAACGTGCTCTAGGAGGTATAGACAAAATTCTTTTGGCTTTAATGTAGCATGTTTGGATATATTTAACAATCCATCTAGAAATACCAGGCTTCCCTTTAAGAGGAGGAGAAAAGGCAACAAAAAGTTGTTTTGCGAAAATCTTTATTTCTATCAGTATGATACAATAATGCTCTTTTGACATCTGTGGTATGTAGAGCTCTTTCTGCAATTGAATAAATTGAGTTGAGGGAAGAAAACAGGTAACTTAACTGATTGGTTAATACGAAAAACATAGACTACTTTTGCAAGGAACTTTGGGTTGGCGCACAGATTCACCCTGTTTTTATGGAGTTGGAAGAATGGTTCTTCCAATGCTAGTGCCTGAAGCTCAATAACATGTCTTAGTGAAGTGTTAGCAATCAAGAAAGCAATCTCCCAAAAAAGGAATTTTAGTTGGCAATTGTGCAATGGTTCAAAAGGTAGATCCATAGGTCTTGTTAGTACAATATTAAGGTTCCATGCAGGTGCAGGTGAAATGTTTGGTGGTATCACTCTTTTAAGGCCTTCCTTAGAGGTTTTAATTACTGGTACTCTGAATAGGGATGTGTTGTCTGTTTCGAAGATATGCAGCACCGCTGCAAGGTGTAGGCGTATGGATATGTAGGCAAAACCTGCATGTTGTAGATGCAATAGGTAACAAATGATTTGTTGTATGGGAGCATCTAATGGGTCAATTGTCTGTTCATTGCAATATATAACAAACGTTTTCCACTGTGCTGAACAGCATGCTCTAGTGCTAGGTTACCTTGCTTCTTTATGAATTGTCATACAATCTGGTGGTAAGTTTAGGTATCCTAACTATGACTTCAGGAGCCAAATCGCTAGACTGAGCTCCTTGGGGTCTGGATGTCAGATTTCTCTGTTGGTTCTGGGTAATAGGGTTTGAGTTGATGTTAAGCTTCTGGTGTGGAACAAAAGGGAGTCCTAGTCGAGTGGTGAACAATGGTTAACAAGCTCATGTGGGAGCCACTAGAATAAGGGTGAGGGATGTTTGGCTGAGCTTCTGAACCAGAATGGAAGAAGAGGGAGAGGCGAAAAACAGTAAGCAAATATCCCTGACCAATTCATCCATAGGGCATTGCCGTTGGATAGAGGGTGTAGAAACCTGGAGGCGAAGTCTGGGTATTTTGAGTTTTCTGCTGTTGCAAAGAGATCGATTTGTGGAAAGCCCCATTTGTGGAAGAATGGGAGGAGGACTTGGGGGTGGCGTTACCACTTCTTGCCGCATCCTGCTGAGGAAGTCAGCAAACTAGTCATCTGTCCCTGGAGGGTGGTCTGTTAGCAATTGGATTTTGCGATGTAATGTTGAATGCCAAATTGTCAAAGAGAGATATGATAACTGTAGAGAGCGTGCCCCCATTTTGGTACATAGTACATAGCTGTAATATTTCTAGGGGAACAGCTAGAATCTCTAGGTTGTTGATGTGGGGATTTTGTTGTTTGGTGTCCGAGAGACCCTCAGCTGTTAGATTTTGTAGGTGAGCACCCCACCCTGTGTGGGATGCATTTGCTGAGAGCACGAACTGTGGAACAGGGTCGATTAAGGGCTGCCCTTTTGATAGGTTGTGTGTTTCACCACTGCAGAGAGCGATGGGTGTAGTGGTCTACCAACACTAGGTCTTTTAGCTGACCCTTGATTGATTCCATAGACGTGCTAAGCACTCCTATACAGGACGCATGTTTAATCTTGCATGAGACACTATGGCAATGCATGATGCAATGATCCCTGGGAGTTGCATGAAAGTTCTGACTGTTAGATACTGGTTGCTCTAGAATTGTAGTAACAGTGTTTAAAAATTGTGAATCCTGGCTGAATTGGGACAGGCTAAACCTGTGAGTGTATAGCATAGCTCCTAGATAGGAATGCAGTTGTGAGGGTTGAAGATGGGATTTTTGTGCATTGACTGAATCACAAATGATGACGGAAGATTTATGGTATCCTAAGTGTGTTGAAATACTTGTAGTGTGTGTTGGCTTTGATGAGCCAATCGTCTAGATATCGGCAGATATTAACGGTTTTCTTTTTTAGATGCTACTACTGCTAGACATTTTGTAAATATTGTGGGTGCAGTAAGGACTCTGAATGGCAGTACTTTTAATTGAAAGTGTTTTCCTGCTATCATAAATCTGAGTTATTTGGGATGTGCGGGGTAAATAGGAATGTGACAGTATGCGTCCTTTAAGTCTAGTGTGGCTATAAAGTAGCCTTGCTGCAAGAGCGAAAGCACCTGTGGATGTGTGACCATATGGAAGTGTTTGATAGTATGTATAGGTTTAAAGGGCTGTGATCTAAGATTGGCCAAAGAGAACTGTCCTTTTTGGGGATTAGGAAGTAAAGTGAGTAAACCCCCGACCCTGGGTGTTGTATTGTAACTGGTTCTATAGCTCATTTTGTTAGAAGAGCTTGTACTTCTTGCTTGAGCAGTTGTTGGTGCTCTAATTAGAGTTTGAGAGACCTCCTGGTCAGGGACTCTGCTCTCCGACCCAGCAGCTACTCTGTTGTGCCGCTGCCCTCTACACCTCTCTGAGAAAGTAGGTTTTCAAGGCCCTCCTCCCCCCGCAGGCTCTTGGTTGTTCAGTGGAAGAGCCCTGCTCTTCTGCTGTTGTCTCTCATTGTGTTTGTGCCAGTTTTCTGTCTTTCGTCTGTCATTGCGCCTTTGTAATTGTTATTTCTGCCTGTTTAGTTTGCCGGTTTTCATTTTTTGCTTGTACCTGTGCCATTGTTTATGTCCTGGGTGCCCGTTTCACCACCCTTCCCTGCCACTGCTCACCTTGCCGGTTCTCGTTCCCGCCTCCCAGCTGCGCTTCCCTCCCCTTCCCTATTTAATGGCTGCCTCTGCTCGGGCGTGTGAGCAAGACCCCATACCTCCTGGTCAAGGGCTCTGCTCACCGCCCTACGCCTCTCTGAGAAGGTAGGTGTTCGAGACCCTACTCCACCCGCAGGCTTCTGCCTGTGCCTCATCCCTGGTGGTCCTGTGGGGGATCTTGGCTCTTCGGCTGGTCTGATGTTGTCCGTTTTTGTGCCCATTTTCTGTCTTTTATCTTTCTTTTTGTTATTGTGCCCTTTTAATTGTTATTTTCTGTCTTTGTTTATTTTCCTGGTTTATATTTTTTGCTTGTACCTGTGCCGTTGTTTGTGTCTTCCGTGCCAGTGTCACCGCACTTTCCCACCCCATCCCTCCTGCCGGTCCCCTGCATACCTGTTGCGCTCCACCACCCCCTCCCTATTTAATGGCAGCCGCGGCTCGGGCATGTGAGCAAGACCTCTGACCTCCTGGTCAGGGACTCTGCTCTCTGCCCCAGCAGCTCCGCTGTTGTGCCGCTGCCCTCTACACCTCTATGAGAAGGTAGGTGTTTGAGGCCTTCCTTTACCCACAGGCTAGTCTTCAGGTACAATGCCTGTGCATTCATCCCTGGTGGTCCAGTGGGAGAGCCTTGCCCTTCTGCTGGTGCGCTGTTGTCAGTCTTTGTGTTTGTGGATGTTTTCAGTCTTTCGTCCGGCTTTTCCTTTATAATTATTATTTTCTGTCTTTCTGTTTAATTTGACGGTTTTCCTTTTTTCGTTGCTGCCCCCGCCCCCTGCTGGTTCCCGCTCCCATCTCCCAGCTGCACTTCCCTCTCCTTTCTATATATATATATATATATATATATATATATATATATATATATATATATATATATATATTTTTTTTTTATTTGTTTTTATTAGTAAAGCTTTGTGACAGACAAGCAAATATCATTTACATATGTTGGTAGCTGTCTACGTTCATCATGATACATTTTGCGGAGGCTGATAAAACGTAACATAAAAAAAAGTTACATCTCTATTCACATTCCTACGCATTTCTAACTCCACCATGGGCGACACACAGATATCCCCCCCTGTAAACGTTCCATTTCATCCATTTTTTGTCCAATTTCTTCGGGCACCCCCTAGTTATAAACACCTCTTTCTCTGCAATCATACATCTATCTAGTTCTTTAAGCCATATCGACATGGAGGGCAGTGCCATTCCACCCCACCCCCTTGCCAATTCTCTTTTTACCAATGTTTATCCTAATGTCACCAACTGCTGTTCAATTTCCGTCAGGTCAGTATCCACCCATATGTTTAGCAAGCCCAGTCGGGACGTCAGGTCCACCGACTTTCCCAACGCAGACTGCATATGATTCTTGGCTCTCTCCCAGACACGGTGCACTCCCACAATGCATGATAAAAGGTAGCCGTCTGTTTGCAACCATTTAAACAGAGGTCATCCTCTCTCGCACCTATTTTTGCAAGAGTGATCCCAGTCATATATGACCGGTGTAGAACCCTGAGTTGTATCAGTCTAAACCAGAGGTCTTCAAACTTTTGGTTGCTGAGACCCCCCTGTCAACATTTTCTAGCATAAGGACCACCTCCTGACAAACATTTCTAAACCTCTAGCTTATGAGGAAGGCGAGGACCAAATTATGCGACAGGCTTCACTAAATTGTGTGAGTAGAAAATGTAAATAATGTTCTGTGATGCTGCGTATTTTGGGGTAGCATTGCTTTATTATTTAGAATTTTTTTAACACAGTAATACTGAGAAAAGATTTCACCCCATCAGTACCAGTTTATAACCAAAATACAGCAATTAACATCAGAAAGATGTCTAGTCAACCTCTGTGAAGGGCCTCCCAATCCGCAGGAATACGCGCTGCCACATTAGAAGCTCACCTGGCCATGGCCAGGAGCAGCAAGGGTGCATTCAAACCGTGGTGGTCTTGTGCAGAGTTAAGCAGTTTACCCATGCCCCTTTCCTCTCACCCCTTTCCTCTCACCCCCTTCCTTCCATCCCTCTCTTCTCTCATCTCCCAACCCCGGATCCCTCTCTCACATTACAGGCAGGTGGTTATTAGCCCCAGGACACCTTTTGGTAACAGTAGCGCACCACAAATGTAAATAATAGGCAGAAGCAGGGCATCCACTAGACCCGAACTTCTGGTGGGGGGGTGGGTTAACACTCCCAGCCAGGGATTGTCCAAGCACTGGTCGCACACGGTGCAACAGTCTTCCCACCTTCTCCATGAATTCCCTCACTACCACTCACCAACAATATATCTCATCTCTCTATAGCACCTGTCTGACAAACATTTCATTTTTTTATAGCGCTACTCATACTTTACTCACACTCAGTTCTCTGATGTGCATGGTACATCTTCTTTGTACCAGGCACTTTAACCTTCTGCACTGTGTGGGTGACAAGAGTGCCCATGTGACTGCACAGTGAGCAATGCAACAGTGTGAGAATATGGTAAAAGGAGTGACTGCTGGGCGAGTGAGGTGACCATATGAATTTGGGTTCGGCTGTAAGTGCAGAGTGGGACGAATTAGTGCATGGTTAGTGATGGCCTTGTTTGAGTGAGCTACAGATTGAGCAGTAAGTGGGGACAGGTTAGTGGAGTGTCACATGAGTGCAGGGTGAGAAGTGTGCTCGTGTGACTGCAGGGTGAGGTACTGAGTGAACAAATTTTTAGTGCAGAGTGATCACTGTGAAAGCAGGGTGAGCGGGTGAATGTTGTGAGTGCATGGTGATCAGTGTGAGTGCATGGTGATCAATGTGAGTGCATGGTGATCAGTGGGAGTGCATGGTGATCAGTGGGAGTGCATGGTGATCAGTGGGAGTGCATGGTGATCAGTGGGAGTGCATGGTGATCAGTGGGAGTGCATGGTGATCAGTGGGAGTGCATGGTGATCAGTGGGAGTGCATGGTGATCAGTGGGAGTGCATGGTGATCAGTGGGAGTGCAGGGTGAAAGTGAAGGCGAGAATGAGAAGTGAGTAGTTTGAAAGCAGGGTGCATTCCCAGAAACTTGAAGCGTAGGGTTCAACTATTGCTATAATGGATTAATCAGGGTTCGATCAGTGTGAGTGCATTGTGATCACTGTGAGTGGCGGGTGATCAGTGTGAGTGCATTGTGATCAGTGTGAGTGCATTGTGATCAGTGTGAGTGCATTGTGTTCAGTGTGAGTGCATTGTGATCAGGGTGAGTGCATTGTGATCAGGGTGAGTGCATTGTGATCAGGGTGAGTGCATTGTGATCAGGGTGAGTGCATGGTGATCAGGGTGAGTGCATTGTGATCAGGGTGAGTGCATGGTGATCAGTGGGAGTGCATGGTGATCAGTGGGAGTGCATGGTGATCAGTGGGAGTGCATGGTGATCAGTGGGAGTGCATGGTGATCAGTGGGAGTGCATGGTGATCAGTGGGAGTGCATTGTGTTCGCTGGGAGTGCAGGGTGAACGTGAAAGTGAAGGCGAGAATGAGAAGTGAGTAGTTTGAAAGCAGGGTGCATTCCCAGAAACTTGAAGCGTAGGGTTCAACTATTGCTATAATGGATTAATCAGGGTTCGACGGTGGAGGAAATAAATAATGTGCTGATCCTGCAACAAACTTCCAGTCTAAAGATTAGGGTTACCAGCTCATTATCACCTACAGCTGTATTTTTTGCACTTATCTGTGAATACTTAGAACAGCAAATATAAATAGAAAGCACTTTTAATTGTTAGCTAGGGATGCCTCAATGATCCATGACTAATAATTAAAGAAAATAAAGACAGAAAAGTCACATCACTAATTAATACATACTTTTTTATTTATAACTCAGTTTAGTGTCAAGAGCAGGTCTCTGCAGGATCTTTAAACAACACATAGCAGGCATGTTTCTTTTGGCAACCCAACTATATATTTCTTTACATTAAATGCATTCTCACACTACAGCAGTAAGTGTAAAAATACAAATGTAAGGAATAGGCAGAGTGGGGGCCCGGGGGGTACTGGAACCATAAAAAACTAAGCTTTGGTAATCAGTTAACAACGGCATGTAAATATGCTAATGGTCTTTAAAGACCTGTGAAAAACTCGGGCCGGAGATAAGACTCCAGACACTGCCCAGCCGAGGCCCCAGGAGCACGAGCTGCACTGCAGCAGCCCGGGCTGAGACACAGGATGGGGGAGGAGGGGGGCTGAAGCCCTGGAGGCCAGGGCAGAAGTGACACTGTGAAGGCGCGACCCCCTTTGCATCGCGCCCCACAGTTTGAAGACACCTGGTCTAAACCTAAGCGTGATGGCCGCCTCTCTGGGTGACATAAGGGCCATCTGCCAATCTTCCTCCTCAATCAGTCCCAGGTCCCACTCCCACGGCTCCTTGAGCTTGCCAAAATTGGCTGGTAGATTATTACTAAGTTTTTTATATGTTAAGGATACTGCTTTAGAGTGCAGTGGCCCATCTAACAAGCGGTCCTCCAAAGGAGATGAATCCGGTATGTCTTCGCAGCTCGGGTAAGCCGCCTGTAGAGCAGGTCTTATTTGAAGGTATCTAAATACCTCCCCTGAAGCCATCTTGTAGATCCTTTGAAGTTCTTCAAATTTAAGTATGGCACCCTTTTGAACTAGGTCCATTACTGCCGAAATTCCTATCACATCCCATCAATCAAAACCTGGTTGATAGCATAACATGCCTAGTCTCTGCGTGTACCATAACGGTGTTGCCTTAGTAAGAACATTGGCCCATCCCAGCCGCGAGTTTGCCAGACGCCAAATTTGTACCATGTGCTGTGTTGGGCCAACACATCGCTGTTTCTTAGTGTGAGAGTAAAGGGCCCTCAGTAAGCGCGAGCGATACATTTGGTATCTGTCCACGGCATAAGCCGGGTCTGTCGGTGGGGCGTACATCCAATGATTCACGGCCAACAGCTGAGAGGCCCAATAGTATAGCCTGAGGTCTGGCAACGCTATCCACCCCCCCCCCCCCGGCACACCATCCTTTCGTTAGTTAATGAAATGCCACTCTAGGGGCCCTGCCATCCCACAACAGCGTTCCCATCTCCCCTTCTACCGCTGTAAAATACGCATCCGGGATTCGGTTCGGGCAGTTCTGGAGAACATATAGGAATCGCAGGAGCACCATCATTTTAAGTAGAGCAGCACGGCCAACCAGAGAGAAGGGCAACGACCTCCAATGTTTAACATTTGCTCGCAGTCTGGCCAGCAGGGCCGCTAAATTAGGACTGTAAAAGAGAGCCGGTCCAAAGTAATAAAAATTCCTAGATATTTAAATCCTTCCACAGCAACTACCAACGGGCAGTCTTTGGGGAGACTGGGGGTCTGACCCCGCAGCACAAACAGCACAGACTTACCCCAATTGATTGCATATCCAGAGTATTTTCCAAAGTTAGTAAAAACATGAGGAACGGTATATATGGACTTATACGGGGAGGCGAGATATAATAGTATGTCGTCGGCATACAGGAATATTCTATCCAAACAGTCCAATGTCCATCGCAATCCCTGCACCATTGCATCTCGGCAGATCCAGGCTGCAGCGTGAATGCCCTGGTCATATAGTTGTTAACCCTCACCTGCCCCTGTATGTCGGTGTATAACAATTTTACCCATCCTATAAATTTAGGGCCCAGTCCAATACTTGCGAGAACTTCAAATAAATAGGCCATTCAATGGAATCAAATGCCATTGAGCCATCTAAGGACAATAGAACTGCGTCCTCAATCAAGAACTCCCTGCGCGCCATCACATTATGTAATCGATGTATATTAAGGGCCGTATTTCTTCCCGGCATAAACCCAGACTAATCCGGGTGTACCAAGGAGGAAATCACTGTCCCCAGTCGCGTGGCAAGGACTTTCGCCAAAACCTTCGCCTCCACATTTATCAACGAGATGGGTCTGTATGAGCTACAGTCTACAGGTTTCCCGGTCTTGTGGATCACCACAATGCTAGCTATACGTTGGTCCGCTGGCAGGTGCCCCCTCTCGTAGCTATCCTCGTACATTGCCCGTAGGTGTGGGACAACCTGAGAGGCCATGACCTTGAGGAACTCGATAGTGGTTCCCTTTGGTCTCAACTCTTTCCCTGACTTGATTTGACCAATGGCTTTCTGGATTTCTTCATCTGTCAAGTCTTCATCTAACGTATCCCTATTCGGCTCCAAGAGAGCTGGCACATCACTATCAGCCAGAAGCTGGTGTGAGTCTTCTGCTGTACACATGGTGGGGGGAGAATATACTCTTTCAAGGTGATCTGCAAATGCCTCAGTGATATCTTTGGGATGGCGGAGTACCTCTCCGCTAGGTAACTTTAGACTCTGCACCCACCTTGTACCCTTCTCCCTTCTTTCCAGCCACACCAGGGTTCTCCCCGCCCTATCTCCCAATTCGTACAACCTATGTTGAGTGGCACGATGTGTAGCCATCATGTGTTCGCGCGCCTTGAGTCTATACTCGTCTTGTTTCAGGGTCAGTCAGTGCTGTGTATCGCTTGAGGGATTACTTGCGTGTTCTGCCTCCAACCCCCGGAGCTCCTCCTCCAGCTGAACCACTATTTGGCATCTCTTCGCTATATACCTTGTTTTCAATGACACAGCATGCCCCTTTAAAACCACCTTATAAGCCTCCCAGATAGTCTGTGCCGAATCTACTGATCCCAGATTTTCCTCCAAATAATTCCCAGTCTGCACACACAGTTCCTCTTTAATGTCGGGTATTTTCAACAGCCATGGGTTAATAACTATAGTGGAGCGTGGCTGCCGCTCCCCGTAAGCGAGCTCAATCCCGACGGGGGAATGGTCAGAGATACCTCTGGGTAACGTCTGAGGGCACCTAAAACTGCCTATTGAGGCCTTATACGTTAGCAAGTAGTCAATACAGGAAAGACTGCTGTGCACACTAGAGAAGTATGTGTAGGTGGGATCCCCAGTTAGCAACTCCCGTCCCAAATCTGAGAGTCCCAGTGCCGTGGTGAATTCTACCATTAGGTCGTTTGCTCTGGCCCCCTGTCTCCGTGGGTATCTGTCTATCCTATCATACATAGTCTAATCATAGTCCCCACCCATTAACAAGGTACCATCAGGGAGTCCGGTCAATACTTTATCAAGATCCTTCAAAGCCACCTTACCCAGTGCCGGTGGCAGATAAACAGACACAACATTAAGAGCTCTTCCCTCCCATTCAGTTTCAGCCACAGCAAATCATCCCCTCAGGTCCGACCAAGTCTTGTGTACTATCAGGGGCATGCCCTTTTTAACCAGGATACACGTACCTCTAGAATCTGTAGTATAATCAGCATGGACCAGAAGCTTGTATCCCCACCTATTAAGGGCCTTGCTTTTATTGCCCACCAGATGCGTTTCTTGCAGCAGCACAAGGTCCGGGGAATGCCTATTCAGATATTGTTGGACAATGTCCCTCTATTTTGTCACCCATTCCGTTGACATTCCAAGACAGGATAGAGAGCACTAGTTCCCTGTCAACACCCATCCCATAACATGACAGTATCTACAGCATTATAGTTCAATACTAAAGGAAACACGTCACAGCTCTTCATGTGAACCAGAGCAGCTCTCCCACACATGCGTCTGTCACTGCCAAAGCCAACATGAAGATCATCACATAGCAAAACATTGCATTTATAGTTCAACTTATTGCAAAAACACCCCCCTCCCCCAAGTCCTCACCCCCCTTCCTGCCCCCCTGCCCGTGGATTTAAAACTACCCACTCCCAAACATGGCAGAGTGCCTCTCTCCCTCCCCAACATGCTGAAAATGCACAGGGGTCGGTCAGTCCCTTTCCCCGCATACACATTTTATGAGTCTTGCCATCCCCGACACACAATCACTTAAGTCTTGGGCGAACCACCCCTGGTAAGTCTGCAATACTTTACCTAATCACCAGTGTCCACCCACAGTATCCTACAAGGGGTCATATCTGGACCCCAGTTCTCTCCCCACCATACGTGCTCTGCCAGCAGGGTTCCAAGTCCATCTAATGTCCTAAATAGGCGTCCTATTCTTGCTCTGTAGCCGGCCCTCCTCTGTCCGCTGAGCCATTCTCATGCGCTTCCGTTCGGTCGCCTATTTGCTGGCCGATCTGCCAGCACGATTCCTTCTCTGGCTTCCAGCTTTGCTCCATTCAGTCCCACGCTTCCTCTGGGGACTCAAAGAAACACGTTTTGCCATCCGATTACACTCTTAGCTTCGCCGGAAATAACATAGCATACTTCACTTCACGGTCACAAAGTTCCTTTTTTACTGCCTGAAAACAGGGACGTTGGGCCTGAACCTTGGTCGTGAAGTCCGGAAAGAAGGCGACTTCATAATTGTCAACTTTCAAAGAAGGACCAGATCTCGCCGTCTGTAGAATAATATCTCAGTCTCTATAATTAAATACTCTGGCTATTAGGAGCCTCAGGGGGGGTGGGCTCTGCGCTTGGGCCTACCCACTGGCACCCTGTTAGCCCGTTCAATTGAGAAATAGCTGGACTGCGTCTTAGGTTTAGAGTGGTTGGTGATTAGGTCTTCTACATAGAGGTCCGCATCAGGCCCTTCTGTCCTTTCCGGGACCCCCCCAAGATGCGTGAATTGTTATGGCGGGCGCAGCCTTCATAATCATCCAGCTGTTGTGCCATTCGCTCCTGTTTCTTCTGCAGCTCGACCACTTGCGTTTGAAGCTCAGACTTATCCGCCTGCAAAGCAGTAGTAACTATTTTGAGGTCTTTTACCTTGTCGTCCATCTTTCCAAAGTCCGCCCTGATGAGACCTCCCCCGTAACCGAATCCAGTGAGGTGCGCACTCCATTAATATCCGACATTACATCATGCAGCATCGGCTACGGTCCCTGTTTAGGGGCATCAGGCCCTCCCTCTTTCTCCAGTTGCTGTGGCTCCCCTTTGTCTCCAGCCTTAGACTGTTGTAGAGCATTTTAGGACCCTAGTGTAATTTTCTCGATTCATGCCCTTATATAGGTATAAATCACCATATCCTTATGTAGGCATAGAAATCATAACCATATTAAGACATAGCTCAGGCAGTCCAAATACGGCATGGCTACGTCCACTAGTTCCGAAAATCCACAACTATTTCTTGGAAAAACCCACCTTCAGCAGACAGGGATCTCCCCTTGCTTGAATATTGATTTATCCAAGAACTCATGGAGTTTTCAAAGAACTGAGTCTGATGACGTTATTATGTCCAACCTTACATCAAACTCAGCACCTTCAAGGTATAAATATGCCCACACTTGCCCTGGCAAGGACACAGTGGCTTGGAGCAGTTCGACTATCTACCTACACAACACAGCTCACCGCAGCAAGTGGCGAAGGAAGCCGACCCTCCAGCAGACACGCTGAGAAAGACACAGTCTTTTCTCCTGCCAAGAAATCGAGCTCCAGTGTTTCCAAACTACCCTTGGTTGTTGTGAAATCGAGTCCTGAGAGAGAGATACCAAACTTCCTTCATTCTAAAAACCAAGGTGCGAAGCTAATTAGATCCTTAGAGAATTCTTGGATGGATTCTTTTTTCTTTAATTGGTTTATTGAGTCCAGTCAGCATTAAAACACAACTTTCACTGCAGTACATCACTTATACGAATAATACAATTGTGCTTCGCATGGTAGACCGTCATTGATCACATATTATGTTGTGTCTCATGGCAACTTGTAGTCAGGGGGAATCACAGTTACAATAGCCCACCACTAATCAATCATCAAGTCTGGGTATCTCGAACCTTTCTGACATTCCAGTTAACCTTTACCATCGTCGTCACATGTGTATGTTGTTGAGACATGGCTTTGAGTCCCCACCCCCTCGGGGGTACATCCTGAGTTTCCCACACGCCACTGCTATCCTGTTCACTCTAATGTTCACTCGTCAGTCTGTACATTCTGGAGATATTGCAGTAGGGGTTCCCAATAATCTCTTGGCCTGGATGCTTGTGGTAGATCTTCCGCATAAATTTCTAAAGTGTCCCTACAATATGACATGTCCTTGAGCCAGTCTTTGAATCTGGGGGGGCTCTCACTACCCCATCTAATGGCATCACGGCGCTGTGCTAGTAGGAGTGCCACAGCCAAGAATTTCCTTCTTCTGACTGGTGTTGGCTTACATATTCCCAGTAAGCAGACCTGCGGTGCATTAGGTATCATCTCGGATAGCATGTTAGTGAGTGCCCCTGTCACTTCCTCCCAGTATTTGTGTACCTGTGAGCAGGTCCACGCCGTGTGTAAGAAGTCAGCCCTCAAAGCCTCGCACCTGTAGCACCTATCATTCGGTCGAAGTCCGTATTTATGTAATTGGGTTGGGTGTAGTAAAACTGATGTAGGAATTTAAAATGCACTATGTGTAAGTTGCAGTTGGGTGTCAGTAGTTGCAGCTGCATACAGCTGAATTCCCAGTCTTGCTCACTTATAGTGTCTCCCAGCATAATTTCCCATTTATTAAGCGATCTATTCACTGTCTCTTTTTTTTCTAATTGTGACGTGGTGTATAAACAGGAAACAAGTTTCCGGCAGCTAGCGCAGTTAACAGTGACTGCAGGGCTTGCAATTTGGGTGGTTCCTCCGGGTACGAGTCATTTGAACAAGTTACTTACCTTCGGTAACGAAATATCTGTAAGAAACAGTAGTTAGTATTAGATTCCTTACCTTAGAATATCCCCAGGCGTCAGTCTGGATCCGGAAACTTTTACGTAGCAGTACCCCTGCGCGTCGGTAGGCGTCGTCTGCAGGCGTCTCCTGCGGCTCCGCATCCGTCGTCGGCGTCGTGATGACGTCGCTGGAGTATATAGACGCCACCTCCGCGCGCTGACGTCAGTTCTTTGTACACAGCTTTTCCGCACCAGAACACGCAGAGCCATGTAAGAACCAACACTGGTGCCATTTGAAACTAGGGCCCTGAAAGGGATGTCCTTAACCCTAGGTATCAGTTCGCAGAACGGGGAGGAAGGGTGGGGCGGTAAGGAATCTAATACTAACTACTGTTTCTTACAGATTATATCGTTACCGAAGGTAAGTAACTTGTTCATCTGAAAGAAACAGGTTAGTATTAGATTCCTTACCTTAGAATAGATACCCCAGCAATACCAACCCCGGTGGTGGGTCTGCGAACCAATACAATCCTACACCAAAAAGTCCTGGAGGACTGAACGGCCAAAGAAGCCATCCCTCCGGACTGGACTGTCCAGGCAGTAGTGCCTCGCAAAAGTGTGCAGCGAGGCCCACGTAGCCGCCTGGCAAATGTCCTGCAAAGGGACTCCCCGGCCCAGGGCAGTAGTAGCCGCCGTGGCCCGAGTGGAATGGGCCCTCAGCCCAACAGGAGGCTCCTTCCGAGCCAAAGAGTAGCACGCTTTGATGCACAGAACGACCCACCGAGAGATGGTCCGTTTATGTACCGCCCGTCCCTTCTTCGCACCCACGTAGCCAACAAACAGTTGGTCATCCACCCGGAACTGGCGTGTGCAATCCATATAAAATGAAAGCGCACGTTTTGGGTCCAGACGATGGAGCCGCTCTTCATCCTTTGAAGGATGCGGAGGCGGGAAGAAGGAGTGGAGGGTGATGGACTGCCCGATGTGAAAAGCAGAGACAACTTTGGGCAGGAAAGAAGGTCTAGTTCTCAAAAACACCTTGTCTGGATGAATGGACAGGAAGGGAGGTTTGACAGAAAGAGCCTGGAGCTCACTCACTCTCCTGGCAGAGGTGATGGCAACCAGGAAGGCCGTCTTTAAAGTCAGGAGACGGAGAGGACAGGAATGAAGTGGCTCAAAGGGAGCACACATCAAGAAGGTTAGAACCAGGTTCAAGTCCCACTGAGGCATCACAAACGGAACAGGAGGATACATGTGTGTGATGCCTTTCAAGAACCTTGTTACAATAGGGGACATGAACAAAGAAGGTTGATCAGGCAGCCTCAGAAAGGCCGAAAGGTAGCCCTTGATAGTGCCCAGAGCAGAGCCCTGCTGGGCAAGAGAAAGAAGAAAGAGGAGAACCTCGGAAAGAGGGGCAGAAAGAGGATCCACAGCCTTTGCTGTGCACCATGCCACAAATCTGTTCCACCGGCAGGCGTATACCAACTTTGTGGAGGGACGCCTGGCTGCCAGAATCACATCACAGACTTCAGGAGGCAAGTCCAATGGCCTCAACTGTCGCCGCTCAATCTCCACGCATGGAGGTGGAGGCTGGACAGGTTCGGGTGGAGGACCGTCCCCTGCTGCTGCGACAGAAGGTCCTCCTGAAGGGGCAGGCGGATCGGGGGACCGACTGACATGCTGAGTAGCTCGGGATACCAGTACCTTCGAGCCCAGTCCGGAGCCACAAGGATGACTTGGGCCCGGTCGCGCCTGATCTTCTTCAGCACTCTGGGCAGAAGTGGTATAGGCGGAAAGGCGTATAACAGACCGCAACTCCACTTGCGCCGAAAGGCTTCGCCGTGCGAGTGCCGTCTTGGAAACTCCAACGCGCAGAACTGATGACATTGCGCATTCTCTTCTGTGGCGAATAGATCTAACCAAGGCTCTCCCCATCGCAGAAAGAGGCCTTGTGCCACGTCCGAGTTCAGACGCCATTCGTGATCCATCGAGCACCGAAGGCTGAGTTCGTCCGCCCTGGCTTTCAGAGAACCTGCCAGGTGTTGAACCGTCAGAGTCACGCCCTGACATTCTAGCCATTGCCAGAGACGCAGAGCCTCCTGGCAAAGGGTCCACGACCCCACCCCGCCTTGCTTGTTGCAGTACCACATGGTGGTGGTGTTGTCCGTGAACACCTGCACTACACTCCCGTTGACAAAGGGGAGGAATGCCTTCAGTGCTAGACGAATCTCCCATAGCTCCAACAGATTTATATGGAGCCGGGACTCCGCCGGAGACCAGATGCCTCTGATCTCTGCTTCTCCCAAGTGGCCTCCCCAGCCCTGGAGGGACGCGTCCGTCACAACAACGTGCTCCGGCTGGGGAAGGGAGAGGGGTCTGCCTCTGACCCAATCACGGTCCATAAGCCACCACTGCAGTTGTCTCGCAGTGCCCTCCGAGATCAAGACATGGTCGGACAAGTTGCCCTGATGCTGGGCCCACTGAAACTTCAGGTCCCACTGCAGAGCCCGCATCCGCCACCGGGCGTGATGCACCAGAAGGATGCAGGAAGCCATCAGCCCCAGTTGCCGCAGCGTCAAGCTGACCGAAACCCGGGATAACGGCTGGAAGATGGGAATCAAAGCCTGTATATCCTGGACCCGCCGTTCCGGTGGATAGACCCGAAACTGCGCCGAGTCGAGAACCGCTCCGATGAAAAGGAGCTTTTGGGAGGGACACAGGTGTGATTTCGGCACATTGATGGAAACCCCAGCCCGTGCAGGAGGTCTGCCGTCATCTGAAGGTGGTGGACGACTGTCTGGGGCGAGCCCGCCTTCAACAACCAATCGTCGAGATAGGGGAAGACTGAAACCCCTGATCTGCGCAGATGGGCTGCGACCACCGCCATCACCTTTGTGAACACCCGTGGGGCGCTGGTAAGGCCGAAGGGGAGCACGATAAACTGAAAGTGCTCCTGGCCTACCGTGAACCGCAGGTAACGCCGGTGGGCCGGCAGGACGGGGATGTAAAAATACGCATCCTGCAAGTCCAACGCTACCATCCAGTCTTGCGGGTCTAGAGCAGCCAAGACCTGAGCCAATGTCAACATCTTTAACTTCTCCTTCCGGAGGAAGCCGTTGACGTTCCTTAGGTCCAAGATAGGACGTAGGCCCCCTTTGTCCTTCTTGGGTACCAGAAAGTAGTGGGAATAGCAACCACGTCCTACTTCTGGCCCAGGAACCCGCTCGATGGCCCCCTTGGCCAAGAGGGCCGTAACTTACTCCTTCAGAAGTGCCAAGTGGCCCCCCGACACACAGTGGTTCTGCGGTGGCATGGCTGGAGGAGTGGTCTCGAAGGGGAGGGAGTAGCCCCTTCGGACGAGCTGCAGCACCCACCTGTCCGATGTTATTGTGTGCCAGTGGGAGAGGTGATGGCGAACCCTGCCGCCCACCGGCGTCACATGGGCCTGAAAGCATGGACTAGGAGGATTTAGAGGCGGATGCTGTGGGGGGAGGTGTGGTCTGACCTCGCCGCTGTCCCCGACCACCACCACGGCGGTTTCCACCGCCGCCGTCGCGTTGATAAGTCTGTTGCGGCACGTGGCTGGCAGCACGTGTGGGACCGCCCCTTCCTTGGCCACGAAAGGACGAAACAAACCCGTTTGCTTGCGCTGGGTCGAGAGACCCAAGGACTTGGCCGTGACCCTGGAGTCCTTGAAGCGTTCCAGCGCGTGGTCCGCTTTGTCGCCAAACAGGCGACTGCCATCAAACGGCATGTCCATCAATGCATTCTGGACATCTGCCGAGAAATTGGAGGATCTCAGCCAGGCGTGGCGACGACTAATCGCCACCGTCGTGGACATCGCCCTGCCCAGTGAGTCGGTCGTATCAAGACCACTCCTTATGGAGTACCTTGCTGCGTCTCGGCCTTCAATCATAGCCTTGCCGAGCTTAGCCCGTACCTCCGGCGGGCATTCAGGCAGCAGGTCCGCGACCGTATCCCACAGAGAGTGGGTGTAGCGGCCTAAGAGGCACGCGGTGTTGCAAGACCGCAGTCCCAGACTCAGGGACGAAAAGACCTTCTTACCATACTGGTCGTACCTCTTAGATTCCCGGTCGGGCGGGGCCGACAGGAATGCGGTCTGGGAAGTCGAGGCCTGGATCACCAGGCTCTCAGGGGTGGGATGGGTGGACAAGAACTTTGGGTCATCCGTACACGGACGGTGGCGTCTGGCCACGTTCCTATCAACAGGCGAACCTGAAGCGGGCCTGGACCACGTGCCCAAAAGAACGTCAGTTAAGGCCTCGTTGAACGGCAGCAGTGGCTCCTGTGGGCATGACTGCGGTTTGAGTATCTCAGTGAGGATGTTAGTCCTCACGGCCGCGACGGGGAGCTCAAGGTTTAAGGCCTTGGCAGCCCTCATCAACACCACTGAATAAGCTGCCCCCTCCTCCGTAGCCACGGTAGGAGGCGAGACAAAGCCAGGGTTGGGGGAGTCACATCGTGCGGTCACAGTCGTCACAGTTCTTAAAACCGGGCATCCTACCGGCACCTTAAGAAGTAACAGAAAGATTCAAAAACTTTGGTCAAAGACCGGAGTACTGCTCTTCGGATCTGCGCCTACATGGCGCGGAAAAAAGAAGAACTGACGTCAGCGCGCGGAGGCGGCGTCTATATACTCCAGCGACGTCATCACGGCGCAGACGACGGACGCGGAGCCGCAGGAGACGCCTGCAGACGACGCCTACTGACGCGCAGGGGTACTGCTACGCAAAAGTTTCCGGATCCAGACTGACGCCTGGGGATTTTCTAAGGTAAGGAATCTAATACTAACCTGTTTCTTTCAGATAGTTCTTTCATCGCCGTCTGCAGACGCATGTGGGCAAACAACTTCATGGGAGTGTTGTGTACGCTAAGTGATGCGTCCTCCCTCCGGATAAAACTGCAGTGTGGAAATACATCTGCCATAGTGTTTAATTTCATCTCATCTAATAAGTGTATCATCGTCTTTTCTTGTGTGACTGACAGTTTTGGATGATACGCTAGTAGTAGTGCTGGTGCATAGACAGGCTATTTCTCGGCTCGACGCGCTAGCATGTACCAGGCTCTCGAGGTGCAATGCACCGTCTGAATCCTATCGTTATGGGTGAAGGATCTAGGGTCCGATACATAGGCTGTCAGAGGCGTTGGATATACACTATCTCTCTCCACCGATAGATGTGGGATATAAGCGTGCGGCTGAAACCAGTAGGGAGCGTGTTGTGCCTGCGCGCAATAGTAGTATAGTTGGAGATCTGGTGCCCCAAAACCACCTTTGTGGTACGGTTTCGTCAAAATATCCCACCGTATTCTGGCCTGTTTGCCCGCCCATGTGAGCTTCTGCATTGCTGCCCTTAATTTTGTGAATAGTACCTGTGTCAGCCAGATAGGAATGTTACTGAATAGATATAAAAACGTTGGCAGTACAATCATCTTTGGTAGAGCTATGCGGTCCGCCAATGAAAGGGGCATCCGTATCCATCGGTCTATTTGTTCGTCCAATTTAGTCATGACTCTGCCATAATTTTCTCGCACCACCAGTTCCGGATCTCTATGTATCCATATGGCCAGGTATTTTACCGGGTCTGTATGCCACTGCAGGGGGTAATCCAGAATCGGCTGTGTCGTGATCGAAGTCAACGGTATGACAACTTGGATAGATTCTTGGCAAAGAATACTGAAACTAAGCTACACCTCACTTACTTCTTCCCTCATAATAGACTTAGGTTAGGTACAACGGGGTAGGCGTATTTTAGAAGCACCAGTTGAGTACTTTTAGTCTTTATTTATTAAGATATGTATGCATGTATTCTATGTATTTTATGGCTTAGAAACCATATCATGCTTTTAGAGTATTATTTTATAATACTCTTCGTACTGTACGCATTGTACTTCACAACCAGTATTACGATTGTAGCAGTTCATTTCTTCTGCATGAGAAAGAAGACTGTTGAATACATACTTTTTTATTGAAAACGCCAGTCTCTCTATTTATCTGCACCTCTGGTGAAACGAAGCATGCACGATTGACTGAGTGAAATAACTATCTATTGTTTCCGGGACTCTAGAGATATATTTCTTATTCTTGGGAAACAAAGTTCTAATGTTTATGCGGTTGTCAGAATCTAATCCCTTCTTGTTTATTCAAGAACGTTTCTAGTGACCTCCGAGCTAGCTGGCGCTCACAATTAAGTCTAATATATTCGATAGAGACCTAGTCGACCTCAGTCCTACGTCAAATCTATAGTATATATTATTCCAATGCGCAGAGCCTATTGGGAATATAGGAACTACACTACAAGACTAGGCAAACTTGGCCAGTTGTTTCTGGGCGTTTGCATTAGGACCCCTTCCTCCCGTCGCCATATGGTGCATGTTGTCTACTTTGTCAGCGATGGCAGCGCCTTCACTCACCCTGGCCGATTCTCCGAGACCCCACCGCCACCACCTAATTAGTTGCAAGTGTCCCAGGGGAGAATGCCGGCCAGCTCTGGATCACTTCCACTGTGGGGGTACTGGTAAATCAAGCAATAACTCACTCTGGAGTTAGGTCGGACCTCAAAAACAGCCAGGTCCCGCCACTGTATCAGAGTTTCCAACACTCATTAGTTCAGAATGGCTCCCAGGGGCAACTACCTCTTCCGCGAAGGCACCCCCAGTTCCAGTGAGGGCCGCAGATCAGTCTCCTTCCTCACATGCACGCCAAACCCAATCCAGCGGTTGCTGCGTTCAGCCAGGCGATGCCCACACATCTTTCAGAGCATTGAATGAGGGCCTCCCAGCCGTATGTGCACTAATCCTGACCACCGCACCCAAGGGCAAAGGTGCCGCCCCCAGGTTTTGCAAGCAGCGCCCACCACCGTCAGGAGGACACCGAATCCCACTGTACTACACCACCTCCAGCTTCCAAATGCGTCACGTCTCATGTAGCGCGGGGGTCGCATATATCGCCGATAGCCTCATATATGCCGGGTATGCTGTAATGCAGAGTGTAGGGCCCCCTCGTCCCCTCAACTGGTCCTGATCCGCAGGTCGCCATCTACACACGCAGGGGCCTAGCTGGTCTCGTCGCCGGGGCCCCGGGTGATGAGGCCCACCGTCACACTCATGCCGGGCCTCCCGATGACTCCCGGCACCACATGCGGTCTCTCTCTCACCAGTGTGAGGCAGGTCCCTCCAGTGCACCGCTCCTCTCCACACATAGTCTATTCGTCCCCAGGAGCACCAGGCTCGGGTCCACTAGTCTCCCGGCTCCACCTTTCGCCCGGCCCCCTCAAGGTGGGTCCGACAGGCCCTGAAGCCAGGGCCTCAATTAGGAGCGCCTGCCTCTCACCTCCCAGGCCCCAGCTCCACTCACGGCCCTGATCGACTCACTGTACTGCTGCCCACGCCACCTCTACATCTCCACTTGGCACTCCGGGACCGCCTCGCCGCCGCTGCTTCAGAGCCTCAATCCTCCGCCTCAGAAGGCCGCCATCACCGCCGCGTCTCAGGGAGAGGGCACAGATCTCCACACTCCGACTCTGCAATTCAGCAGCGTTAACCCCACAGGTAAGGAGTGCGGTCATACACCGCTACAGCTGCTTTTTACAAGTGGATGGCACAGGATAGGGCAGGATGCCATGCAGGAAGTCGGTAGCTCACGTAGGCAGCGGCCATTCTCCCTCCCTTCCCTATTTAATGGCAGCCGCTGTTCGGCCGCGCAGCTGACGCACCCAAGGCAAGCCTGTCTGCTCCTGTCCACGTCCCGACCCCAACCTGCACCAGGGACCATGGTCCTCCGATGACCCAGCGCTATGACTCAGCTGCCCTCCACTCTCAACCCCATAAGGAACAACAACTGCCAGCTGTCCGCACTGAACACCACCCACGGCCAATTCTCCTGCAGACACTGCCAACAAACCTTCACCAACCTCTGCACCCCAACGGCCACCGCCCTCCTGCCGGATGCCAGCACACACAAAGACCTCAGCTGCATCCTACTCAACATGCGCTCCCTACACAGACACGCAGTAGAAATCTGGGACTTCCTGGACGCCCTCTCACCAGAAGATGCCTTCTTCACAGAAACCTGGACCAACCCCACCTCCATTCCCGACATTGCGACCGCCATCCCGGACGGATACAAAATCCAGAGGAAGCACTGCCCCAATCACCCAGGATGAGGACTCGCCACTGCACACAAGAACTCCCTCCAAATCACCACGGCCAGCACGAACGACTCCTCGACCCCCAAGGAACACCTTCATTTCCAGATCCAAACCTCGAACCGCATTCACCACTACCATCACCGACCTCATCGCCCCCCACACCACTGCCTCCATGGACTACATACTGCTCGGACCCCTTACCTTCCACCTGGACAACCTCAGCACCTAAACTCCTCGGCCCTCCTGGACAACCTCACCAACATGGTCTGAAACGGCTAGTCAGTACCCCCACCCACAAGGCAGGACACACCCTCGACCCCATCTTCGGAGGAGGCAACAACATCCACTTCAGCCACACCACGCAACACCCCTGGACAGACCACCACTGCAATAACTTCTCTTTTGACAAGGCCACCGCTCACAAACCCACAACAATCCCTCCACAAAGGAACTGGAGCAAGGTCACCAAGGAGCATCTCAAATCCACCCTCAACCACGATCCCCCTCCCACCTCGACCAACGCCAACTCTGCAGCTAAACTACACAGATGGATCACCAACTGCGCAGACAAGCTCGCCCCCCTCTGCAACCCCGAAAGAGAGTACCCCAGGAAAGTAACTTGGTTCACCATTGACCTCTAAGAATCCAGACACACCTGCAGACATCTTGAGAAGCTATGGAGGAACAGCAAAACCAAGGAAGATCAGACCAACTAAAAGAACGCCATGACAGTATACCACCAACTCGTCAGATCTACCAAAACGACTTTCAACCAGAACAAAATCCTCACCAACTCCAGCAACTCAAAATAACTCCTCACCATCATTCAGGAATTCACCTCAGATATCACACCCTCCCAGGACCTCTGCAACAAACGTGGCTCCTACTTCCATCTGAAAATCAAGTCACTCTACAACAGCTTCAACGAACAGACACCAGACACAGAAACCACCCCTTCTTCCAGCAACGACAGCCAGCCTACCATATCCGCCTGGACCCTGGTCACCACCGAAGACACCGCCACAACCATGAAAAGCATGTAATCAGCGGCCTCCACGAACCCTGACCGCTGCACATCTTCCATAGAGCCCTAGCCTCTATAGCACCTGAGCTACGACGCACCATCAACGCCACTTTTGAAGCCAGCACTTTCCCCGACTGGAAACGCGCAGAAGTCAAGCCCCTCCTCAAGACGCCCTCTGCAGACCAGATGGACCTCAAATACTACCGACCCATCTCTCTCCTCTCCTTCGCGGCCAAAGTCACAGAGATCGTCAACATCCAGCTCACGAACTTCATCAAGGAGAACTGCATCCTCGACCCTTCCCAGTCTGGATTCTGCAGCAACCACAGCAGAGACAGCCCTCCTTGCCGCCACTGATGTGCTCCACATTCTCCTTGACCAAGGTCACACTGCGGCCCTCATCCTACTATACCTCTCTTCAGCCTGCAACACAGTCTCCCACCGCACTCTCACCGCCAGACTCTATGACACCGGCATACAGGGAACCGCCCTAGACTGGCTCCGCTCCTTCCTCACCAGCAGAACCCAAAGAATCAGACTCCCACCCTCCCTCTCTGAACCCTCAGAAATCAACTGCGGAGTACCCCAAGGATCATCGCTCAACCCCATGCTCTACAACGTCTACATGGCCCCCCTCGCCGCCATCGTTAGACAGCATGGATTCAGCATAGTATTCTACGCTGAAGACACCCAGCTCTTTCTCTCCCTCACAAAGAATCTCCACACTACCAGACTCAGCTTCCAGGAAGGAATAAAAGACGTTGCATCCTGGATGAGCACCAGCTGCCTAAAGCTCAACTCGGAGAAGACAGAAGTCCCAGTCCTCTGACCCACCCCTCAGGATGGGACATCACCTGGTTGCCCACTGCTCTCAAAGACATCCCCTACTCCCACGGTGCATGCCCGAAACCTCATCCTCAACTGCTCCTTCAACATGACCCGATAGATCAACGCCATCACCTCCACCTGCTTCAACACTCTCTGCATCCTTCGCAAGACCTTCAAATGGATTCCCACCGGATCCAAAGACTGTCACCCATGCACTCATAACAAGCAGACTGGACTACGGGAACTCCTTCTACACCTGAATCAACAAATCCCTGCTTCGCAAACTCCACACCACCCAGAACACTGCAGCCAGACTAGTCCTCGGCATCCCACGACATGAACACATCACCCAACACCTGCGAAAACCTCCTCTGGCTTCCCATCTAGAAGAGAGTAACCTTCAAGCTACTCACCCACCTCCACAACATCAGCCCACAATACCTCAACAAAAGAGTCTCCTTCCACGTACTCAAGAGAAACCTCCGTTCAGACAACCTCGCAGAGCCAGGCACATCAGCAAAGCCAAAGCTGGCAGAAGAGCCTTCGCCTACACTGCGGCAAAGACCTCGAACGTGCTCCCGATCAACATCAGACGCTCCACCACTCTGCCCACCTTCAGGAAGAGCCTCAAGACCTGGCTCGTCGGTTGACCGGGAGCTGCAGCCCCCAGTGCCTTGAGGCTAGGCGAGTAGCACGCTTCACAATTCCCTGATTGATAGTGAATGCGAGGTGGAATATTGCTGGTGAGCTCTAGGCAATAACCCTGTTGGAGAATACCAAATACCCATTTGTCTGATGTTATTGATTGCCAATGGGAAGAAATGGATGCAGTCTTCACCAGACAGGTACATGATGGTCAAAAGGAATTGTTATTGTCACTTCTTGGTTGGAGATGGAGAGGTTCGTGTTGGTGTACTGCTACCTCTTCTTTTAACATTGTTTCCTCTGAACCCCCCTTGTAGTTTGAGTCATTAGGAAGATGTGTTGGCCTCTGTGGAGGTACTTGTTGAGCCTTCCGATATAAAATGAACGACGAAAGAAGCCTCTGTTAAAGGAGGACTTAAGTGTTCCCATGGATTTTGCTACTTTGGTGTATTAAGTGTTTTATCCACTTGAGGGCCAAAAAGATGTTCCTTGTCAAAGGGAGCATTACGTATTGTCTGTTGTACCTTTGTATCAACCCTGAGATTCGCAGCTATGTGTGTCTTCTGAGGAGAATACTAGGGTTAACTCCTCTGGATGCAGTATCATCAGCGTCTAGCGCACACCAGATAGAGGAGTTGGAAATGAGTCACATTGTGTATTAGCTATGTGCCAACGATTGGCTGATTGTGCACTCACTCTTTTGCCTGAGGCATCTATTAATTTAGGGCCATATGCATGAACACATTTTCCCATAGACACAGAATGGGCAAAACCCTTTGATGCATCTGGCCCCAAGACTCTTAGTCTGGAAGTGGTGCATCACCTGAGGTTTGGGAATTTGATCCTTTACGAGAATTATTTTTCTTTCTTTTTTAAAATCAACCCTGGGTGTTATAATACGTGCATGTACAGGGTCTTTAAAAATGTCTTCCACGTGCTGCATCCTTCCTTTTAACATTATAAGGACTGTGTTCCTCTATGTGTAGTCCCTAATGTTTCAAATAAAAACATATTCTAAAGATTCCTTATGTAAAGTGACTCCATGGCATGTGGTTGCCCTGGCAATTAACTCCTGATATGATGTGTTGTCATCGGGAGGAGAAGGTTTTGCAGTGTATAGATCTGGATCGGTCTGTGGGAGGATCTAGATTAAGACCATCCCATGGATCTGGTGGTGGTTGGTCATAACTCATCTCCAGCCCCTGCGTCAGGCTTTGTACGAGAGCCCTGTGACATAATGTCTAGAGGGTCTGAATTTGGTACTAAAAAGATACTGGGGAAGATGGTGGATGGGTATAAGGAATGGGGAGAAGAGGGCTAGTAGCCATGTCCTTTTTCAAAGGAACTTTATATCCTGGATGAGCAGCAGCTGCCTAAAGCTCAACTCGGAGAAGAAAGAAGTCCTCGTCCTCTGACCCACCCCCTCAGGATGGGACATCACCTGGTTGCCCACTGCTCTCAAAAACACCCCCCACTCCCACGGAGCATGCCCGAAACCTCATCCTCAACTGCTCCTTCACCATGACCCGATAGATCAACGCCATCACCTCCACCTGCTTCAACACTCTCTGCATCCTTCGCAAGACCTTCAAATGGATTCCCACCGGATCCAAAGACTGTCACTCATGCACTCATAACAAGCAGACTGGACTACGGGAACTCCTTCTACGCCTGAGCTATTAATCTTCCTTTTGGAGGATGGTTGCATCACAGGTTTTGTAGAAACATGTTCAGTGTCTGGAGTGATATAATTTTTCTTTTGTTTTGGATCCAGCTTTTCATGCATAGTTTCCAGAATTGGCTCCGGAGGGGCATCTTTCTGTTTCGGTGCAGACATTTTTGGTTCCAAGCTGGATTTTTCCTTTTTGTCTTTCAGAGCCTAAGTTTTAGGGGCCGAAGGTGTGGTGTTTCGGCCTGAGTCAGAAGGCTTCACTTGCGCTTTCAGCGCAGAGTCAAAGGGCGGGGTGTTCAAAGCAGAGTCTCGGTGTATACAATGGCCAGATGGCAGGATCAGTGTGCCAGTAACACAAATAACTGTGTGCTGTAGCATGATGTGCACAATGAATGTAGAGTATTTGTGTTTTCTGAATGCATGCCCATTCCCTATTCATTAAATACCGATCCCAACAACTAGCATTTAGAAAGCAATATTATGCCAAAACTAAAAAGAAAGGTCAACTATTTATGTAGAACTCCACTCCGCCCACCAGGAAAAGTTATTTCATGACTCTATGGGTATATATTGGTTATCACTTACTTCGTAGGTTTTATGAACAAAACATCAGTTTCCACATTGACACTTTAATGAAAGTGTACATAACATTCTTTAGCAATGTCAGGAAATACATATTCGTGAAGAAAAAAATGATTACAAAGAATCCACATTTATTACCAAGAAGAAAGGGAACTGAAATAATATTCTATTTACATTTGAAAACTTCTAAATTTTGATAGCAGCAATTCCTCCAAATAGCCTCTTAATTTGCAATAGAAAAGCATTAAAACGGCAACATGCAGAGTTTCAGGGATTTAGGATGTAGCTGAGAGAACTGAGTTCTTAACCGAGGCCAACAACCTCCACTAAGGCCCCACTGCTCGTCTCACTCCGGTGCTGATGGCAATGGCCATATCAACCTTGGCAGCACCAACCTTGGTTGCTACAGAGGTTGTGGTGCTAGTAGGTTGGTCCCATTTTTTAGTTATAACATGAATACTCCAGCTCATCTCAATAGTTGGTAAAGTAAGCCCTAATCACTAGTAACATCTGTATATTGCCAGTATTGAGACTGTGAATAGTGTAGCAAACACTGAATACTGTGACAGAGTGGTACCCAACTGCTCAATACCATAAGTACCAAACATAAATTATCCGGTTTGCCCACGTACTAGCAGATATGACCCCCATTTCTATCAGCACTCCCATGCAATCAATGCTGGTTCCAGTACCCAACAACGCCACTACTGCTTGCCTGTGATGCTCTGGTGTTGCATGTTCTGCACTGGAATCCCCATTCATCTACATTGAGAGTTGGCCTCTATTATTTTAGTGCATTGTGTATGGTGCGGTTAGTTCTGGCTGCCAACTATGCTCTAATAGCATGCACAAGCCCAGCTTTGGTCCTAGGGTCACTGGCCTGATGTTGCGTGCATTGGTGTTGCGAGCTGGATTCTAGTACTGGCCATGACAGTCCTGGTCACAAATTATGCTCGGAAAATGACAATAGAGGCAATGCTCGGGTGATGGACATAAGCTGGTGCTGCCAACATTGGTCCTAGGTGCAGATTATATTTTGATGCTGGTAAATGGATAGTGCAGAAAGGGCCCCAGGAGCTAGCACCATCACTCCTAACTATTGATAGCAGTAGCTAAAATGTCTGCTAGCAGTTTGGGTCTTCACTGCTGACAAAGCTAGCCCCAGTTCACCTGTGGGTGCCAATGACTTACCCATTCTCTTGGAAGAAGGAACGTCTATAGGCCATTGTCGTTCATGCTAAGATGAGGGCAGGGCAGGTGATACAGGGCTTCTAGTAATACATACTACAAGTGCAAATAAAACTGATCCAAGTTGCTAGCCAAGTTGATCCCTTATGCTATGTGGCCTGAGCCCTGGTAACTATGGCACACATTTCTGGTCATGCCTTGATACAGACATCATTGGTCCCCATTGCAGTCAATGACGTGATGGCAACAATCGTTACAAATTTAATATTTCCTTGTACTAACGTTGCACTTTCTAGCTGTTGCCCAGGCCTTTTTTTATTTTATTTTTTTACACTTTTGCCGCCAGAAACATCATATGTTCTTGTGCGGACCTCGCCCTTCCCGGTGATTCCTACACATGGGTGCCAGTAAATTTGTTCATGGTTGCTAACAATCTCTACTGCTGGTTGGACTAAGTTGTTGCCAGTGCTGGTCTTGTTAGCTAGCACCGATAGGTTGGCTGAGATGCAGAGTAGAGTTGAATGCACAGCACTACCAATTGGGTGCGAGCTGTAGGCACAGTATGTTCGAATATTTTCCTTTTTGGCTGTGTGAGCGTGTGGGCATTGCTTGTTATGTACTGAGATTGCAGAGTTATTAGACTGGATCTTTCAAAATCATTTAAGTTAGGAATATTTTCTTCATCATGTTTCCAAATCAGGTTCCATAATACTTCCATAAATCACTAGGAGCCTTAAACCACACCGGTTAATTTATTCCTTCCCTGATTACTAAACTGGAGTACTGTTTTCCCCAGTTCGGCATTTCAGTTCTTCCTGAGCTCTCTCAATACTTATCTCCGATTCACGTAGTGGTGTGATGGAAAAAGCCTATTCCAGGTGTGTACAAAAGCAATTCATGTTGTTGAAACTACAAGCCGGAAAAGCAGCAAGGTTCCTTTTGGTGACAAAATATACAATTATTCCTCATATCCAGTCGCCTAATCTTTGAAGCGCCAAATAACTGTCTGTAAGCATGTCCACAAGGAAGTCAGGTCAACGCGTCTTTCTGGGAGGGCACCAGTGTGTATCAGGGTAGAGCAGACAATGAACAGTTCTAAACCTACAGAAAGAAAACATTGAGACATGAAGTTATTTCAAGGTGGAGCCAGAGGAGACACACGGTTAAGTGAGAAAGAAGAGAAACTTCCATAAACTACATAATAGCAATCTTGTCAAACCATGGGGCATCACTTAAAACACAGATAGGAACTAGGGCATTCTAGGTCCGCAACTTTGAGAGACAGTCAGTTCTGGCTCCATGCTTGCCTCACTTAAAATATCATCCCGGCCTCTCCTCAAAAGCCCCAACTTTTTTCTTCTGCTCTCACCTACCTGTCACCTCACTAGCCAGTGAGGTGAGAACATTTTGGGATGATCACTGCATTCCCAATGCTACCCCCACATTTCCCCCTCCTCCCCAAATGTCCTCCTTTCCTTCCTCTCCTGGTTCTTCCATTCATCATGGGCCACACCCCGGCCCCCGACTATGAATCTGAGGCAACCTCAGTGCTAACAGAAAGATCTTCACAAGCAACTAATATAACACAATTCTTTTAGTCATAGGTCTGCCTATTTGTAACTCTTTTTGCATGTATTGAAGTATTTGGGCCTTTGCTTTTAAAAAAGTCAACTTAGCAGGTCAACATTTTGTAGATCAGCTCAGAGTGGAAAGCTGTCTCGGTGATAAGCCATTCTCCAAAACCTTAATCTTCTCCACAGCTGGATCAGAAGCAACAAATCCTATATCTTTTAGTAACGTACTTTAGCTGCTTCCCACTCCTATTAACATTGTTGTGAGGCTGTCTTATAAAAGAAAAACAACACACACACACAGACTAGTGCACCACAGCGCTGGTGATTTTGCATTGTACAAAACCAAAAAAATGAATGGAAGAGAATATGGGCAATGCTGCCAGATATTACATTTCATGGAGAAAGCATACACACCTAGTTGGATCTTGTTCCAGGCTGAAAATACCTCCAACGCTCACAACATTGCGTTTGTTGTCAGGACCCCCATAACTCAGAGTTACCTAAGGACAAGTGATAAACAGGAAAAGTACACTAAAAGGCTGCTTCAGTGACGATATTACTCATTCAGCATTAGACGCAGATCTACAACGGAGACCATAGAGTGGGGATGCATGCAAAGGAGGCGGGTCAATGCTTGCTCTATCCACTTTCTGTGCAGCTATAGACCATTGCTAATCTTTGCTAAATGTCATGATGAAACTAGGTCCAGGAATTCAAACTTACTGTATTCTATATGTAGAAAGAGAATTAATTGGTTTCAGCTGAATACATTGTTTTCAGAATTGTAAGGTTTATTTGAAATAAAACAGTTGTCACTCAAAAATGTAATCTACTTAAACTATGCTACACATGCCAGACATGGGGCTAGGAGGATCCATCATTCAAAGTAAAGTCCTAAACAGGAACAGTTAAAACCGCTTATTGTTTTAAGTGCAACAATATTGTCCTACACTTATAAAGGCTGTCACTGACCCAGTCATTGTGAAAGCAACTCCCTCATGGACATATTAGGACTGTTACTTTTTTTTTAAAAGTGAAAACGTATTCCAAAATACATAGGCAGAAAGAAATTACGTTTTGGACCAGAGATGCTGAAAGCATAATTAAATCCTGAAAGATGTTTATGGCTGTATTCAAAACATCACTAATGCAATGTATGCAAACAAAGGAATACTATGTTGTAAGGATTATACATCGAGATGTGAAATCTTTAATCTGCTTCACAAATATCAGAGTAAGGACCAAGATAGTTATTATTGATTTGAGTCTATACATGCATTCAAATATAAATTCTGAATGCTAGAAGTCAGAATAAGCAATTTTAAGAATGTAGTTCATTTAGAATGCCTCCACCAGTTTCAACTGCCTGTGCATCCTCCGCAAGACCTTCAAACGGATCCCCCCCGACTGCAGAAAGGCAGTCACCCATGAGCTCATAACCTGCAGGCTGGACTACGGCAACGCCCTATATGCTGGAATCAACAGAGCTTTACTACACAAACTCCAGACCATCCAGAAAGCCGCTGCCAGACTCGTCCTCGGGATACCACCTCACGAACACATGACCCAACACCTACGAGAACTCCACTGGCTCCATGTCGAGAAAAGGGTCACCGTCAAACTCCTCACCCACGCCTACAAATTCCTCAACATCGGACCCAAATACCTCAACGAGAGAGTCTTTCCACATACCCAAGAGGAACCTCCGCTCCGCTGACCTCGCCCTGGCTGAGTCCCCCGCATCCGCAGAAACAGAACAGGCGGGAGAGCCTTCTCCTACACAGCAGCCAAGACCTGGAACGAGCTCCCCATGAACATCAGACACTCCCCTACCCTGCACACGTTCAGGAAGAACCTAAAGACCTGCCTCTTCGACTGATTCAGAGCTGCCCCATCCCCCCTCCAGTGCCTTGAGACCCTCACGGGTAAGTAGCGCGCTTTATGAGACCGTGATTGACTGATTAAATGCCACACTACTGATATCAACGGCGCAAGCAGAGTTTGTACCACCAGTAAGGATAAATCAAATTTGGAAGGGAAAATAACATGCACACTAATACATTAACATTATTTTAGGATTGCAAAAAAGTTTAGTAGAGAGCCCAAAAAGTAACGTTTTAGAGAATACAAAATCCATGAGTTGAGAGAAAGCAAAGCTCGGTCCCAATCGGAAGCTCCTAAAATGTAATTACCCAGAGCAGGTGCAAAGAAACATAATCCCCAAAAAAGAACCTCGATTTACCCATCCATTCTTACCTAGAGAGGGAGTGCTTCAAATTCTACTTCAAATACTTTTCATTAATATGACCCAATTTTCCTTTAGTAACCCATGTTTACAGTGCTGAGAAACTGCTGCCCTCAATGGAATCACCCGTACGTTTGTTACAACAAACAATTAGTTTATCTAACCCCTCCGGCCAGACCCCATCAAACCCATATGTCACCACCTCTGGGATTCAACTTACAGAACTGAGTGACCCTGCCCTAGAAAACACTCTATTTTAAACAACTTTAGACTGGTGAATTAGAGGCCTAAAATTGTATTCTTCAGTAGATAATACTGGTCACGTTTCATTTAAAAAACACATTGCACTGCCAAAGTGTAATACAGTGTGTCTGGCGTTCGAGAATAATGTCCCATAAACAATTTCAGAAATTAAGTACAGAATAACTTAAGAGTTCACCCCATGGGAGGAAAAAATGGTAGATCAGAACTTTCAAGTGCCACACAGTAATTCAGATTCTCACATGTGGCAAATTGCACTGCTGCCTTTCCTTTGCCTGTTCCGCCAACTGGCAAGAAAGAGGAACAAAGGATATGAGTCCATCAAAATATTATTGCTTTATCATGAATAACTGCACCCAAGAGAAAAATGTTTGAATAATGTTTGAACAATGTGTTGCCGGTCCCGCCCGCCCGCCCTATTTCGATACGATCGCCATGCAAGCGGTTGTAAAATGCCTTTTTAGGTCTCGGCTTGAAGCGCGAGAAGCGCGTTCTCGCCAGAGAACTATAGTCGTCGGCTCAGCCGACAAGGAGTGAAAGTGGAGACAAGAGATGGGCACGAGCAGCAGGATTTGGTCGCGCGCTTGAACACGCGCTTGCTGTGCCCATATCCTGTCTTCACTTTCGCTCGTTGGAAGCCTCCAGTTGCTCGCGCCACTAAGACCGCCTCCCCAGCCTCCCCCTGCTTTCTCACACGCATGCGCACACAGACACACACAGAGAGACGCACACACACGAGCGCACCTACACACATGCACACACACGAGCGCACACATACAGACACACACCCCCCCCCCCCCCTCCCTGCCGCCGCCCCCGTCGCTCATTTTATTATTACTTGTTTACAGTCTGCAAGAAGCGCCTGGGTAGCGCACATTTGATTTCACTAGCAGTGATGACGCAGTTCACTCCATTTTACCGAGGGCGTCACTGCGCAGAAGACCGACACAACCTGGATAGTTTTTGTTCGGTTTGATTGGGTTTTGAACAAAGAAACATTTTGAACTTGTTTCAGCATACCATCGGCAGGATCCTGCGTGAAAGGCTCTGCTCTCTTCAGAGCTGTTGAGGCTTGTTTCTGGTCCGTTATCAGGACAGCACAGGCTTACAGACCTGGTCCAAGTTTAAATATCAGTGAATCAATCTATTTTCTCCTTTAGCAAATTGTTCGATAACGCGGCATGAGATTGAGCTCCTAATCGGACACGATTGCGACCCAGATCTCCACACATTACCAGCTCTCCTCTGCTCACAGTCGTGAGCCTAGAGGCCCCACATTAAACTCTGATCGTTCATAAATCATAATCCATTAAAAGGGCTTCGAATGTCGGTGGTGTGTACACTGAAAGAAGTAATTTAGTAGCAACCTCATTGCAGAACATCTTGCCGCTGTTTAAATCTGCTGCTTGCAGTGTACTGCAAGAGATTAATGGAATGCAATGTACTGAAGGATTTATTAATGTGAATTCACGAGCCACCGCTCTAAGACCCCCTTTAATATATGGATTTTTTTTCTATTAAGCGTATAAGAATAGTAGCGCCTAGATTGCACGAAATAATCGCTTGTCCAAATCTAATGGACGACTGAGAATACATAATGATATGGTGCAGCATGCTCACTGTGCAACATCGACTCATGTGCCTGTTGGTAATTGAGCATTTGTGGGCCTGCCACGCTTCTCTAGCTACTTAAGCCCGGTGCCAGTTCGAAAAGGAGTGTGCTGGCACAATGCTGCATTAAAGAGAATACATTGGCACAGTCCATCGAGATCTCGCCTGTGTAGTTCTGTTTCCCAGCTTTTGAAGAAATCACAATTTCTACTGGTTGCAACTTGAACTAAATGGTATTTTCCCCCCCAAAATGTCTTTTAGCACTGTAAACAATCGATGTTACATTTACCCCATTTGTGGATAATTATTTATCGACCTCGGAAGGATGAGGGGCTGCATGTTAACGGGCAGGAGGAACCCCACTTATCTCAGGTGTGCCAGTACGTAATGATGTCGGCGGGCACGGTGAAGGCGGTCACTTGCCTATACGGCAGGTTGATTACCGAGGGATTGGCTCCTCTCACCACTTTGAGGACCCGCTCGGAGGAGGACATTGGTAGGGAGATCCCGGAAACGACCTGGTCCCAGTTGGTGAGACGGGCCTGGAAGGGCACACGCAACGCCCGTTTCCAACTGGTCCACTATTATGTTCTCCATAGAGCGTACCTGACCCCGGTGAAAGTCAGGCGTTATTTTGCCACGGCCTCGGCGGAATGCCCTAGATGCCCGGCTCAGGAGGCGGACCTCCTACACATGTTATGGGCCTGTCCAGGACTGACATCCTACTGGCAGGAGGTAGCGACGACCCTGGAGGAGGTGACAGGGAGACTCTTATCATTGGATGCGGCGGTGGGGCTCCTACACTGGTTTCCCCATACCCCCAGGAATAAAATTTCTAGTAAGTTTATCGACCTGGGGCTCCTCCTTGCTAAACGAGAGGTGACTAGGAACTGGAAGGCACGAGCTGGTCCGGCGGGCAGCAGATGGCACAGTGAGCTTTTGAAGTGGGCGGCGGGAGAGAGCGCACTGAGATATCAACTGGCTTGGAGGCAGGGTAATGAGAAGGCGCAGGAGGCCGCGTTGGAGTGGGAAATATTGGTGCAGGCCCTCAGGGATTATAGTGCCCCTAGCGACTCTGAAAGTGAAGAAGCGACTCACCCCGAGTCCCGGTGAACGTTAGTACTGACAGTCCTATTGCCTTCCCCGTGGGTCCGATAGCAGATCCTTTGTTGATAGCTCCCCGGCGCTGGTGGTGGGGGGGGGTTTCTCTTAGTTAGTAGACATTTATGGGGAGGGGGTTTATTTTGGGGGTTTTAGGCTTGTTTGGAAAAGCAGATGACGGACAGTGCATTATCCGGACCAGCTCCAGCATCCTACTGACCCCCATTGCAATTCGCCGCCCGACCCCAGGGTTGTGGGCTGGTTGGCTGTGTACAGACTTTATGGAGGGGGGCCAGAGGGCTTTATTCTGTTACTATTGCTTATAATACCATGCTGGTCGTTACTGTACTGACTTACTGATTCCTGCAATAAAAATATATTTAAAAAAAAAAAAAAAAAAAAATGAGGGGCTGCATGTTTTGATATTCCAGCGATTACGCCTTTGCCTTCAGCGTCATCAATTTATGGTTGGTACTCCCCACGCCACTGTTTACGCAGATTGGAGGACTTATTGGTTTGATCATTTTCGTTTTCCCATTTTCCCTCGCTTTTTGCAAACTAGAGATGCCTCGTGCATCTCGACTGGTGAAGAGAATGGGTTAAGGCCTTGTTCATCAGCTTTGGGTTTCCCTTGTTGGGAAAGAAACTCTGGATAGGGATAGCAGTGCATGAACATTCTTAGGTTTAAGAGTAATAACAACAAAGTTACCCGCCAGAAATCAGGCTTATCCCGTCCACTATACTCTTCAAGAAAGAGGTGAAGGCCATCCTTATGGCTAAATACACCTGAACACTATTGATACTGGAACAATGACAGTATTTGGCTCCCTCATTAATCGGCTGTCTGAATACTTACCTTTGTACACTAGGACTTGAGTGCCTCAACAACCTGCAACGCACCCACTACTGACTACTGCTTTGCTGTCAACATTGGGTTTACTCACCCTCTGGGGTGCTATAATCTTATCCGTTTAGACATTGTACTGCTTCCATATTATTGTTTCTGGATTGTTATTACTCTGTATACTCTTGTATGATTGATACCCTATTCTTGCAACTCATAAATAAACAGCCGAATAATTGTGATGGCCTTTTTAGCTGGATGTCATTTGGTCCCATGGTTGTACATGCGAGGCAACAAACAGTCCGAATCTAGTCCAAGTAGATATAAGAAAGAAACAGTGGGGCAAAATGTAAAGTGTTTCCAATCGGATTTGGTGTGCTGCTTTTGTTTTCTTATAACCTAACCGGCTTCAAGCCACAAATAGCGATGAACACCCAGAAGACGACATTATCTCGGTTTGTGACATGTCTAGAGAGTGGTGGAGAAGGATTTGTTTGAACAGGGTGCCTGAGTACTGACGCTCACACGCAGTGCAGTGTAGAAGCCCTACTTCCTTTTACGGAGGCGAGTAGGTAGAGCACAGAAGTCATGCAGGGACCACTCGAAAACTCTCTTGTATGAGTTACAACAACACACACAAACTCTCTCTTTCTCTTCCTTAGAGGAGTTACAATCACCCCCACAAGACACCCTCACTCGTTTTCAAGGTACAACACACACACACATAGGATTTACAAGCATGCACACATTAACAATGTCTCTGGAATATGTGTTACAAACACATGCACACTCTTATAGTAGGTACTACCACACAAACACCCTCTCCTTGGTGGTACAACCCACACTCTCATAGGTGGTACAACCACATGCAGATACTCTCTCAAAGAGGTACTACCATATACACCTGCAAAACTCCATCATGTGAGTAAAAATCACACACACACTCTGTCTCTCTCTTACAAGAGTTACAACCAACCACACAACCATGTTCTCTTATGAGTTACAACCAAACACACTCATAGGATTTTCAACCACATACAACTGTGCTGTGTTTCCCCGTTATAGGTGTTACAACCACACAAACAAATATACTCTCATACGAGATGCAAACACACATCCAGACACACACACAACTCTTGCAGGATGTACAACTGTGTATTTGGGCTCAGGGTGCATAAGTGGCATCAAACCTTTTCAAACTGTAATTTCAGTGAGGTTGGATATTTTCATTTACCTGGAGTCACTTCAGGCCTCCTCAGGTCATTCATGAAATATGGCATCCTGGCCAGTCACCTAGCATAGCAAAAATGTATCTCCGAATTGACAAGATACTCGGCTCTCCTGCATTTTTCCATGCAGTAATGCAGCTTTATGGACGCTGGCTTCTGCAGAAAATAAGTGATCGAGCCTTATTGACAAAGAAGTTCCTAAATAGACGCTAAACCCCCTTGCGGGAACAGAGCTATCTCAGGCAGGGCACCAGGCAAAGGGTGGGAGGGGACTTACCTTGGTGCAACTTTTCAGTGATGAAAAAAATGAATGGCATAAAATGGTGCCACCATTTTATCACGGCTGCAGCTTATTGGAACAATCGCATACTGCTGCTAAAAGTTCAGAATTAACTTCTTAGCTAAGGGTTTGCAAAGCTACTTAGAGAGTTTACCGTAATGTTTGAGAAGACTGCAATTACTTATGGGTGAGTATTCGCGCTTTATAAGATTACTGATTGATTGATTTACTACCTGTGGTTCGCAAAGTGTTGAGCATGTTAAGTTAAAACCAGGACTTTCATTCCCTTTTTGATAGAATCGTTTTCAAAGTTTATAAATATGTGCATTAGAGAAAGAAACAAAATGGTACATCAGCATCTGGATATATATATTTTTTTTGCAGCCGCAGGAGTGTAGAGCCCCTCAAAAAGTCCTGGACCTCGGCAAGAATAATTCTTCTGCCCCACTGCCAGCAAACCATCCCCTTTCTGGTAGGCCTAAACCTTAGTGATCTTGGATAGGAAACTATCGTGTATGTAGGGCTTTAGTTATATTTGTAATCGTAGAATGTTTGTAAAGTGCAAAACACATCTAAACAAGCATTTGCAATGCAATAGGTCTTGCATTTGCGAGAATGTAACCTATTGGCATTGTAATTGACAATACCTTTTATTTACGTTTTATAAACCAACACATAAATAAAAGGCATTGCCATTTACAATGCCAATGGCTCAAACTCTAACAACTGCGAGACCTATTGAATTGCAAATGCTTGTTTCTACTGAAGCTTCTGCTGCAGCCCATAAAAGTGCCACAGTAGAAAAAGGCATTTTACAAACATCCATTCACTGTAAGCCAGACAACATGTGAGAGGGTGTGGCGGGCACCACATGTCCCTCTCTGGCCACTTAGCAGTGGCCTACGGGGGCCATGCTTGGGGGGGCCCAAAATCCCTTTCCGGCTGCCTTTTTATGGCGGTGGGACCACCATGAAAAGGCATTCGGAAAGGAACATTGTGATCAGGGTTGGATTGGGATTAAAAATCGGCCCGGGCACGCATAAAAAAAAATCCGCTCACATTAGCATAATGCCTTCCCTCAAATCACTGCTTCAGCGTAATTTTACATAAAAAAGGGAGGGGGAGGAATGCACGCATCAGTTTACACCAGTGAAACACACCTGACAACAAGTGAGGCCACTTCTGCTCAGCCCTCTGCCCCGCTCAGTATGCCTACATCAATGGGAGGCCCAGCGAGAGAAAAGGGGTGACACCTCTACCTGTTGCTGCTATACGGGAGGTAATGAGCCCCCATCTCCCTCCAGAAAGGCCACTCAGACACCCACCTGGCCGCTGGCGGTATAGTCGAACAACAGACACCGCCCAAATCGGCCCGCAGGCTGCTCAAAAGCAGCCCTCGGGTGGAACTCGGACCCCGGCCCCTCGGGCATTGCCCAAATACCCCTGTTACCAATCAGACGCTGATTGTGATCCTGGCAGTGGTGCCCGAGAAGGCCCGCCCCCATTTATGATCAAGATTCTGACAGCCACCCCTATGAGATCAGTAGATTCTTTCGGAGGCGGCGGACTGTCCACCGAGACTGTTCACCTGCATAGTAATGCGGCGGTCAGCCCGAAGGGCTGTCAGTGAGATAGTCTCCGACGGCCAATCGGTGGAAGTCCTACCGGCATCGTGATGATGCCCTATGTTTTTAAAACGACTTGTTTCAGCAACCATTCCAGAGATTGGTATACATAGCTTTCAGTATATATCGAACAAAAACACTGAATCTTTCAAAGATTTATGTAACTTAAAGAAGGCATTACACATTGCCCTGAACAAGGAATCTTTACCCTTAGCAGAAATTAAAAGGTATCTTTACTTATTGCACTGACTTTCCAGCCCATCAAAAAGTAGGCACACTTTGGGAAAAGCTGTTCTAGAGAACAACGTTTGTTCACATAGTTGCCACAATCTCAGAAGAAAAGAGGTTTACTTTTTGATGCTAATGAAATATCTGCATTGATTACATTAGCAATTATGAATTAAACACTGAAATATTGTTAAGTGAATGTTCTTGGAAGTGCCTTTCTGCCTCTATCAAAGACCAACGGGTGTTGAGTTTGTGCTGCCTGAAATGCTAAGGTTTCACATGACCTCTCCTACCCTACACACTTATACAGAATGTCTTACAAAACATTACAGTGTTCAAGTTTGTGGTCATGTTAGCATCATTTAAGGTTTTTGGGAACTTGATATTCCATCTTCTGTATGAACATCTATAGAAAGTGGATCAAAGGGACCGCAACAGGAGGGATGGGAAAAGAGTAACAGGAGAGTGCTGGAATCACCTGTTTGAGGACAGTTTGCAGGGGAAGTCTCTGCAGGTTCTCCAGATGAGAATGGAATAAAGGGGTGTGATGCATCTTCACGCCTAACAGCCCCTCGATGATATAACCGATTGTGCAGTCATCGGGGAGGCGCACCATCTCTGCGGTGGTGATGAAATTACCCATGCTGAAAGGAGAAGGCAAAAAAACTGTTTAGAACCAAACTGAAAATAAGTTTATAATGGATCGTTCTTTCCCTTCCCCACATAATCTTGTTTCTACCACTCTTTTTAGGTTTCAACTACAGCATGCATTCGCTATCTGCGAAAGCTCTTGTTTTTAAATTTAAAAAAAATGTATCTTAAAGGGGCTTAGAGCCCACCCATTACTTACCTTTACCTACCACTGGTTGGCTCTCAAGTCCCTCTCGTTTCTTTACTTACCATTGGTCATCGCCTCCTCCTCCTCCTCAATCCTCGGCTTGCTCCAAGAACTTCTTTTTGTGTCCTTGTCAAGGAGCATGGACAAAGAGCAGCTTCTTGTGTCCAGTGTCCGTCCACTAACTGCAGGCTCATGCAAGTACTTTTTTGTTGCTTTTGGACATCCAGTCTTTATGAATGCATGTCCAAAAATAACTCCTTCATCCCGCCCAGGTTTCTCCACCACCCGCCCGCATTCGTTTTTCACCCAAACCCCGCCCTTTGAGCTCTCTGATGTGTTACACCCTCTGACCCCTACCCTCAACACCCCTCCACAGTTTATGTTTTACATGCTGCACAGCAGCGCAGGTTGCGGTACAATATGGCAAATAAAATAAAGCGCTACGACATGGTCAACAGTGGCTGCATCATACCACTTTTAAAAAGGTTTCTTTAAGCCACGTTACACGTTCGCTTGTGCTGCTGTGCAATATATAAAAAGAAAAAAGAACACATTGACAACATCAATAGATTTCGCATAGGCAAAACCCTGAAGTTCCACATTCTGAAAGAGTTTTGATTACCTGGCCCAAGGACTCATCTTCAGGGCAAGCCCTCTGCTGATACAGAAGCCGGCACCTCCCGTAGCAAACCAGAACTGCACAGACGCCTGGAAGGTCAAGTAAAGAAAAGTAAAATGAAAGATAATTTAGATTGTTAATGCTTTCCTACCCTGGACACAAAATGCTTCTCGCACACAGTGACCACATCAGGAAATGAAACATGGCAGTGTTACCAGGACATGACATACTGAGTTTGAAGGGCAGAAGTGATGATCATTACCCAAGGTAGAGGGTCCAACACTCAGGGTGAGTTATAGGGGTGCCTTTACTGGAGTATAAATTATTTTGTCAAGCATTATTTCATCTACAAATGTGGACATTTCATCATAACAGTTTTATTTAGCTATAAATAATAAAACAATTCTCAATCGAAACTATTGACACTGGCCAATTTAAAACTGGACAGAATAAGTAGACACAACAAAACGCTCACTTAATAAAACAGGAATGATGTAGAGAAGAGTTTGACCAATCACATCCTTCAATAATTGTTTTAAAAGACCGAAGGTTTTTCAAAATGTTTAAAATCGAACCCCGGTCTTTGTTATTTGTGGATTAAAAAAAATATATATTTGAGCTTTTTTCCTTCTGGAATGATCACAATGTTAGTGCTGCTTGCAATTTTGAACTATTTAAATATCTCATCTATATTTATCAATAATTGTTAAATAAAATGCAATGGATTAATTTGAGATAAATTAAATTCCTTTCAAAATTTATATTTTGGAGGTTGAGGCACAAATATGGGATGGAGAGATACCCTCATCCCTACACTTACAGATCCATCACTCTTCACTCTCTCAATAGCTTCAATGGGATGATCGAGACTGGGACGTCCAAGATATACGTCCTGGTTGTGGGAAAAAGATGCCAACAGGTGCCGAAGGGACAACAAGTTCACATAATTGTCATCATCCACATGGCAGAACCACCTAAGGGGGAAGGCACACAGTATGCAATTTAACCAATGACAAATTAAAGACCTCAAGAAACTGACGACACATGGAACATGTAAAGGGTAAATCTGAAAAATGGCACAGTATTACACAAAAGCAGCACAAACTTACCTGATCCCTAATGAGTTCTATAAAGTGGTTATTTTCCTGCAAATTGGCATAATCAAGAACAGAGGACCAGAGTTTTTGCTCATATATACACAAAAACCACATCAACAGATATAAGCCAACAACAAGCAAGATAACATACACAATCTAAATACAGATCACAACCTTGACATCCTCCTTATCACCAAGACCTAGGGATGCGAGACTGCCAGCACCCTTGTGTCCTAAACATTTCATCAATACCACCCCAACTCAGGAGGAAACCATACAAGGCATAACCACCCACACCTCTCTTCTGTCACGGATAGCATCGCTCAAACGTTGGAGACAAAGACCCTGCAAAAAGCCCTGGTTCACAAACTACCAAAAAACTCTCAAAGCAAACTGTTTGAAATTGTAAACACCCTGGTGCAAAAAACATCTCCATTTCCCAAAAAATGGAATGTCAGGAAGGGATCTTCAACTCAAAAATTTATTTCTCAAATAAAACAAACTGCAGTCAGTTCATGGGACCTTTTCAAGGCTGGGCAAGAATAAATCACGCTCCAGTGCATAGGTTCAGATATACCCCAAACATAGGAACTGTACAACTCCCCAACTACTACTTTAAAAAAATGTCAAATACAATTTTTTTTAAAAAGGAAAACAATTAAGTCTGTCATTAATATCAAATTACTACCCATTTGCAAGTTCTCCCCAAAGGTCAATAAGCTGTTTCACCCCAGTGACCACAATGACGTTATCTCCCTCTTAATAAGCATTCAACCTACAAAAGATGCATGCAACTTCTCTCCTGTCCCAAATGCAGCAACCCACTATAGTTACTGTCTTAAACATTCATAAATAACAACCTCTCTGAAAGAGATCCGTCCGATCCTTCGGCACTACCATATCCCATACAGACCACAAATTACTACCACCCAATCATATGCCTCCCCTCGAACCCAAAACCACGTTCTAAAGGAGATCCTAACATAAATCAATCAGGGTTCCGACCCGAACACAAGTAGCAAACCACACGTATATATGTGTGGGACAATCTATTTGAAATGTGGATGAGGGGGTCACAGCAAGCCATTTTTATTAAAATAATCATCCACATTCAACAAAGTACACCACTCAAGAAAACTCCAAATGGCGGCCAACACATCCCAAAACATACATCCAGATGGTTTAAATCCTTCTTTGATTAATATACTTAAAGTGTGCATTGGGAGAACTTCTCCCCCCCCCCCCCCCCCCCACAAGGCCAGATGACTAGTTTCACAAGAATCCACCTTATACGCCAATTTGTAATTACTATATTAAACCTTTGATTGACCTTGTACAATAACACCACCTCAAATTCAACTCCGGTGTAGCCAAATACACCAAAGAGTCACAGAATGTTCCAACTGTTTGAAAACGTACGAAAAAGCGTCACACACATTGGAGGTATGGGGGGGGAATAACCACCTCAAAATTCAACAACTAAAACAGAATCACTGCTTTGGAGCCTAGCACTCATGTGCTCTCTGTCTACTTTCTTTGGAGACCCTGTTCCCATTAAATTAAATACACAAAACCTCAAAAGTCTGTGGGATGTAGACCTCAGCCTCAACAAGTAGGACCAGTAGAAACCACTTCCATCCACCAATTCATACTCCCGTGAAAAACTCCCCTGCTCACCCTTTCACTGCAGAAGTATGGAATGCTTCTAGCCCACTACCCATGACATTTTTGTTAGGGTGAAAGACCACAACTTTTCATATTTATTTTGTAGACCGAACAGGTAGGTCAAACCCAGTGTGGCACAAACCCTTTACTTTCCATTTTACATGTGTAAGCTGTTCAAACTTGTACATATAGTTCATTAATGCAAAAGCATTTAAAATAAGGGGGTGCTCTCAGTTTACATTACACAGTGGGTTCAGTATAGAAATGTGTACACATGCAGGATTCAACAGTTCTGATGGACATCTCCAACAGCAGAATCCACACCTTAGACCAACCTCCAGACGCCAGACTGGATCTAGAGATGTTTTCATAGAAGTGCTCCCACGTGCACTAGGGGGTGTCTGATGGCTCTGCTGTGGCTTCACACTGCTCTGGAAGAGAGGACGCTGAGCCACATATAACGGGCACCACTATGACAGACACCAATTCCTTCCTTACTTGGCCTTTAGACACAGATCTGGAATTCTGCTCCAAATTTCGATGTTTTCCAACAACTTCCAAAGTGTGCTAAGGAGCAATGTTCCCATTGAAAATGACAGGTTTCAAACCATGCTGCGACTACCACGTTACAGCTTCAAGTCACGACCTGTACTCCGTCATGGAGCTGCTCCTGTGATATTAACCTTTGTGTCTGAAGTAATCTGGTAAGTCAAAGTCCCAATGCAAGCATAAGAAAGTGAAGCAAGGCTGCTCTGACTCCAAAGAAAAGGCTCAAGGGAGCGTCACTATGCAAGTCTCACTCCTCTGAGATCTTCGGCCATGGAACCAATTTCTCAGTTGGTCCTAATGCATCCTTAATGTCCCAGGCCGTTGTCTACCCCACAGCAAATTGAGGCCATGCTGCAAGTTTTCATTGCACTGCTGGCTCTGTCTGGTGTACCTTTGGGCCTTGCAGAACCGGAGGGACCACCAGTCAGGTTACTGCTGGCAGGTTCCTCCCCGGTGACCTCTGTACCCATGGGACCATTTACTCAGACTATACAGACTTTCACTTCAGCTCCATGGCCCAGGCTGGTGCCAACACCACCAACGTCAGAGCAGGATCTACTGAAGACACCAATGTCAGACCCTGAACCAATATCAGACCCTGAACCAATGTCTGCCCAAGCTCAACCAATGCCCTACAAAATTACAAAAGTGTAACCGGTCATCATACAATCTGCCTCCTACACTGTGCCTCTACCACATTACAACTACACCCTGAGGCTCCATTATCTTTTTGGTGCCAACTCTAATCTTGTGAAAGGATGTTGGTGAGGACTATGGTAACACTGGTTTGCTCCTCTGTATTATACTGGTGATAACGTATCTTGATTTAATGGGCTTGATACCTCTTCTGAGACAGTCCTACTTGTCAGATGGGCCACCAAGTCAGCTGAGGTATGAGAATTACTGCTGCTCTCCATTGAGGCCAACACAAATGTGCTGCCAGAACCTTTGCAGTCCGGGCTAGCAACATGCGAGCCTCTACGTAATGATGCCCTCACACATACTCTGATAGATACTTAGCCGAAACCATGTCCTTGCCTGCTTGTTAATAGCCAGGTGACTAGGCAGCAGTGATCAGCACCGGTGACCCAGATTTCATCATGAAGCACCCCACTCCAGACAGCCTTATTGTGCAAGCTTCCACCAGTAAAGTTAATCCAAACTCCTTTCTCCTCTAGGGAATCCAAGAGGATTTATTGTTCTGGTAAGCTCATGTCTTACTCCATCAGCCTGCACTGTGATCTGTAAATGCAGTCTACCCAGCTACACATGCCTTTTGGGACATGGCTAGTGAGATCTTGCTGGAGGTCTCAGAAGTTCTGAATGCCTCTTTAGACCGAACGTGGTAAAGTAGGTTATCAGCGCAGGCCTATAGTCCATGGATTGCCTGGGAAAGGTGGTCAGTACCAGTGTTGCCCTTCGTAGACATACCTAGATGGTGTCCACAGGATTCTACAGCGACAAACGGCCCTCCCCAACGGACATGCCCTTTGATGGGTCCAGCTTTTTTGGAGATAAGGTAGACTCCACTTGGTAACATTTTAAAGACAGCAGAGCTACAGCACATTCCTTGGGGATCTTAAATACCAAAAGTTCAGAGGCTGTTCCAGAGTGCTGGCATGTAGACAGACATTCTCCAGCCAGTGACGTAGCATACTATCTAGTCCTTTTAAGGTCATGAGCGTAGATCTGGATGGAAGTGTGGGCCAGCAACACCTCCTACAACAGCCAACAATCGCTTTAGTAGTTCAAGCCCAACCAGTGGAGGGCAGGATTAATCATTTAATCTTGGGCTGGTGATCCATCACGTCCGACAGAGGGGCCTTCCATATTGTTCAAAATAGTTATGCCCCGCTTTCTCTCCTATATGCCCAATTTCCCTCCCATACTAGAACGAATCTCGGAGGAGCATTTGTCCACCTACTGGTGCACAGAAATACTGTATGGCACCTGGGTGTATTATAAAGTGAGGATTCTGCAGTAAGCGTTACTAGAGAGAGCGCTACAAGTAACTTGTTCTTTGAAGCTACTTGTAAGGTTAGTTAAATGGTCCCTCATTATATAGAAAAACACACATAAGCTTGAAAGCATGATTGGTTTATTGCTTGCTTGCTTTCTTCCATATTAAAAATGTACACATAAAAACTTGAATACTTAGTTAAACTATTGAACAATTTTAGATACCATTTCACTGAGGCATCATTCGATAAAACATGTTTGATGCATGCCAACATTTTATAAATAATAATAACAGAACTAGTGCAAAACCAACATGAGCACCATGAAACTAAACTAGAGGACATACTTCTAAAAAATAAATAAATTGAAAAAACAAAGCGCATATGTAGACATAGGTCCTTGCGTTGGTGAAGAATTAGGACTTTCAGGAATTCAAGAGTTTACAGAAGTAGGCCTGGAACAGCTAATTGAGAGCAAACGTTTGTGAATTTATTTGCTTGAGCAAAAAAATTACACCTGTATATTTGCTCATGAAAAATGTGCTCAGCTGCTGCACATTCAGTTTCATATTCTCCTTTTCTCCCCACCATCGAAAATGTTTTACTCCTATCCTAGTCGCAAGTAAACTTCCAACATTTTCCAGCATGACAAACATCCAGGGCAAACCATGCCATACAACCGCCAGGAATGCCCCAAATCCCAAAACTTGACTGGGACCTGCAAAGTAGTACATTTGAGGACATCCAAAAACTTTTACTCAGGCTTGAAATGTCAGCATTTCTTTTTTTTTTTTTATCAGCCAGGGCTGGCATGAATCCACTCTAGGGTGGATATGGGAATGGGTCACCTCCATCTGTGGGGCATTCTCTGCCAAGGACATCCACAAACTTTTACTCAGGCTTGAAATGTCAGTATTTCTTTTTTTTTTTTTTTTTAACTCAGCCAGGGCTGGCATGAATCCATTCTAGGGTGGATATGGAATGGGTCACCTCCATCGGTGGGGCATTCTCTGCCAAGGATAACTCTGTAAATGTGGAATGGATGCCAAACTTACAAAGCATATACTATCCCAAAGTATCCATTTAGAAAAGTGAGCCAGGAGTTGCTTTGATTCCATTTTTCAATTGGAAATTGTGAATTCCCAAAAGTAGTAAAACTACACTCTGACACAGGTTTAAAAATTGGAGTACAGTTTTGATACTTTTTTGTGAATCAGCACACGTTGAATATGAACTATGCAACTGTCTTGAATTATTCCTTATTTTTAATACATTTTGATTTATGTTCATTTGCAAAGGACTATTACTTGTGCGAAGTGCAGAGCTGAGAGTGTTGTTCACACATTGTTCTTGTAAATACCATACCAAAGCATGCCATCAACTAATTAAAAAACAAAATGTGTGGGCATGTTTATTTCATTTATTTAATCACAAATGTGCCCATGGCACTGCTGAATGTATTTATTTTTTACAGAACTTAAAAGGCCAAGGTCCCAAATTCAGTGAAAGCAGCCCAAGGTAAACAGTGCTCATCAGGACACGGTTTAACTTCTGTTCTTGGCACTGATTTTGCCGGCTCGAAGGCCAGGAGCCCCACAGGGAGTGTTCAGGGGGTTGCAGTGATGACCACTGATAACCCCTAAATTAAGCCCTAATATTGGTTTGGATTAGGTAGAACACATGTTCATGTTGATTTTGTCCACTGGACATGTAGACTCAAACCCCTTTAGCACAAATCCTTTGTCTGCTAATTTACACTGTGCCATTTGGTTGAGAAAGATGTGGTATGCTGCTATGGAAAGACATACATCCACATATACAAGATGTTCAGAATTGTAAATATAGTTCATTACTGCAAAGCCCTTACTATTAGGGTGGATATACTAATCAAATACAAAGAGGTGTAAACTCAGATGGCATTACTGATAATTCTTCAATCGCGTTAGTAAAATTTACCAAGGTGTGGATATTTCTAAACCTCCCGGAAGGCTCCTTTATATATGCAAATACATGCTGAAGAAAGTAAGGTTGCGGACTGCTTTCAGAAAAACATGCAACCGAATAGAATTTGAATAAAAATGGACAAATGTCATGTACAGTTTTGCTCAACTAGTGTGCAATTCTAAAGAACATCTTTATGTACAATTTCATTAAGGCATCAACTAATAAACCATGTCTGATCCATGGCATCGTTAAAAAAAATAATTAAAGTAATAAACCATTAAGGTCAATAGGTACACATTGTAAGTAAGGGGCCCATTATTAAAGAAAGTCCAAAATACCACTGCCAATTCTATGACGTTGCATTGGTGCAGATGTACCACTTGCAGGAATTCATGAAAGTTTAAAGGGTAGGCTTAGAAACTACATTACTAAAATGTATCTGAGAATTCCATGTTAGCAAAGTTTATATAAAATCCTGCAGCAAATTAGTATATTAAAACGGGCTTCTTTATACTCCAGTGGCAAAATACTTCCCGCACTGATAAACTCCTTTCCCTGCATCAGACCTTATCCCTGCATCAGACCTTATTTTTGGGAGGTGTGATCCCAATTTCTGATTTTCCCATGGCGGGAATGGGTTGAAGATGAGCTGGTGAATGATTTTAACACGTAAGGTTGTGGGCATGCACAATCTCACAGGTCATTCCAGCCCTGGAACTGCCGCTTCCACCTATTACCAGCCCCTGTGAGCAGATGTGTTTGCAGTAAAATCTTCATGAGAGTAAATCCTTTTAGGAGACTAAAACCACCAGTTGCAAGCGTACGTCATGCTGACATGCGTAAATAGCTTTGAGAATCAGGTCTATATTGACAGTGATTAGACGTTGTAGTGTTCATCTTTTTCACAATTATGGTAAACAAGGAAATCGATTTACAATGAAGGATTGTGATAGAATTACACAACGTGCTCAAGTGCAGAAGATCAAAGTGTGAGTGGTCTTGTTGATCCAAGCCGGTAACCTGGGAACTTGACCGCAAATATAATCTGGGTCTACTTAGAATATTTTGTAAAATCAAGTGAATACTTAAAAATTCATTTATCAAAGCATTTCACAAGATGCTTCCCAAATAAATAGACATTAATTAGACAGAATAATTAAATATCCAGATTTTTACTATTGCTGGCATATTCGGGGGTATGTGGCGAACAAAAAACTGACCTTTTAAAAGAAGCCATTCGTAAATAGTGTTTGTAAATATTCAAATATTTGACAGAAATAGAATCCTGGTTTGTTTAGCATTTGGTAAAATAAACAAGCATTGGTATGGCCAATAGGTCTCGCCTTTGGGACATTATAAAGCCATGCATCACATTATCCATCATATTATATTTGCTATTAAAGACATCAAAGTTTGTGGTAAATCATCTATGATATGAATTATGCATTGTGGATTTGTGTATTGTTGAACTGCGTGGCATAGAATTGGGTGGTGTTGTGTTGAATTAAGTGGAGTTTAATTATATGGAACGTAATTATGTGGTGTGAGTTGGGCTTAATTATATGCAGTGGCATTGCGTGGAATTATGTGGAGTGGACATGGACGGGAAACTACATGGCACACAAATAATGAAGTGTGGGAATCAGGTTTCACCAATATTTATCATTTGTGTAATTACCAAGTCAAATGCCTTGATTTGTTTTGATCGTATTAAAATCCATGTTTCCATCATAATTCAGATTTACAAAAGAGGGCTTTATTTATGCTTACCCAACTGCTCATATATTTTGAATAATGTTTCAAGTTTAATTACAGGAATTAAAATTTAGTTGTGTGTTTGAAAACAAAACCAAACTATAGCCTTTCCTTTCACATCGCCTCAACCCAGCAAAATTGTCACATAGTTCACTTTACCAAATGCTCTCACTCTGCAGTTAAAGAAAAGTTACCACCAAAACACCTCAATGTCATAAGAATAAACAAGCCATCTGACAGAAGGCAGAACCACTAACCTCCATGTTAAAAGAAGAGGGAGCAAATTGGCAGAAGATTTAACCCGATATTTGACCTTAGCCTTTTAAGGTATGGCAGATGCGACGAGATGAATAAGTCATGTCTATTGCTCATTTACCTTCTGAACTCCAGCATGGTTATTTTGGGGTGCTGCAGTACCTTCCACAGTCCTGCTTCCTGCGCCTATGTATCCTCTATTTTCAGTGGCTACTTAGGCACATGCATTATTTATGTCCTGCGTGGTTAGGATAGGAGCAAGTACCAGGTTGCAGGACACTGGAAGAGCACTTTAAAAGTGCCGCAGAGGCCAGTAAGGGATACTCATTGGCAGACACAGGTAAAAAGGCCTGTCTCGCTACTTCAGTCCAGTAAGCCGAAGATATTTATGCTCTGTAAAGAGAGTGCATATGTTTTGTCCCTCCAGGCCACAGAGCCCGCCAGCACAGGGCCACAGTCGGTGTTGTAATAGAAAAGGCATGAAGTGCACATGCATCATCACGGGTGTGCTGAGGGGTTAAAAAAAACCTACAGAACTTGCTACGAACTTGAGGCAGGTGCACTTGCACTGCAGAGACCTTTAGGGGCCTTTTTTCTATTCCAACACGTCTCTGCACAAACAAGTCAGTAGTGGCGTTAAAGTGGGCCCCGGTGGAACCTTAATTTAGTCCCAATTGTTTAGCCAAATTATTTTTTGAGTCTGGGACTCGCAGTTTCTAATTTCTTTCAAGATTCGAAGTATGGGCTTTGAAAGCGAAGGCTGTTTGAAGAGATGCCAGAGGTGCCCTGGTACTAATACATATTTTGATACACAAAACCATATTGTTTCCCTGTTTAGACACGATTACAAAAGAAATGGCGTCCCCCCCAACCCCTGGGAGATTTGGAGATGATAATGGGAAAGATTATCGGAGCGAAGAAGATTGTAAGATGCAACAAGTTCTGAAACATTGTTTTTGAACACACACACTCGTGTACAAATCGTAACAGACTTACATGCCATCCCAACTTGCAGCTCACATCAGCGTGAACTTGATCCAGAGATAACCTTCCCAGCACTTAAGTCCATTGCCAGTCGTTTTGCAATGCAGCTTCTACAGCCTGCATCAAGCCATGTTTAAGTAATAGAAATTCAAGATTATGGTTTATTCTCACAAGAAAATAGTATTTGACACTACAGAAACCACTGCATTGCTTTTAGCCTAGAAAAGGAGTGACAATGCGTATCTGGTTACTTGATAGTAAAATCTTGGCGTAACCGCTTACTTACTTACTTGAACAAGACCTTACTTATGCAAAGGGCCATGGCCTAGGCCTTTACGCACACACTAGATTAGTGGGAGGCTAAATTATGCCAGACCTACTGGCTTTGCCAGTGCTTGATATCACTTACAGGGGACTTGATGTTTCCATACATGCTAGCACTCATTCATCCATCTATCTGTACACAGAATTCTCACTCAACATCCATGCAGTCAGTCATTCATCTTTGGCTGACATATAACTAACAGAGCCCGACTGCATCCATTCACCTTACCAAAGAGCATGAATGCTGACTTGTGAAAGAGACTAATTCTGCAATCTTTTGAGCTATTGAAACGCTCCACAATGCAGTCAAGCATTTGTAGTACTGAGTACAAATATACCAGACATTGGAGTCTCCATTCAACAAAAAAATCTCTGATCATTTGGCTCGGATGAATTACGAGGCCACCATGGCAATATGTTCCCCTTGCATGGACAGGAGACATTGCCCAGACATGGATCGACATCTGCAGCACTGAGCAAACAAATGAGCAGATCTTCAAGCATGCTTTACAGAAACAAATACACTTTGTGCTTGTAGACTTAGCAGCACAAGTCCACTGACAGAAGAACAAGCCAGATGGCGGTCTGCAGCACAGTGAGCCTCATGCAAATGCTATTGAAAAAATACAAGAGCGTCAAAACAGCATATGTTACAGTGATGAAAGTATAGGCCACATAATTCAGCAGAAGAGTGAGCCTCATGCGCAGCTCAGTCTGCGAGTCAATGAACAGCACTTAAAAAAAGCCCGAGTTCCCAATTTGGAAACCACATGTACATTTACAGGCAGTTTTCCATTGGGAGGAATCTGTGGGCAACGGAGGGTGTCTGCAAGTCAGTGTCAGAACACACCAACTAAGATCCAATTCTTTCCACAGGAGCAGATGCTGAATCCCAACTCCCTCCTGCAGGTGAGTGGGCAGACCTAAATAACAATCCGCACAACTCCACTTCAAGGGGGAAAGGGGAATGGGAAGACAGAGAGACCGCCTCCATATCCAGTAATCTTCGGCTACCGCTCTGTAACTCTAGTTCAGTTGTAACTCGCATCAGAAAGAGAAAAACAGAACCCGTACAAACATTAGTGTCCAATTAATTAGTTCTACTGCCTTAAAAGCCATGTATACTCAAATATTTTTTAACTTGCTAGAACAATTTTAAATTAATAATTCCTTACACACACCTGGATAGCATTGAAGGCTTGCCACTCTGACTTTAGTACTTCTAATAACTCGCTTCCAAAATCTAGAACCTTAAGGATGGAAGAGCTGAAGCGATAGAGACTCTATACACTATATAAATAACATTTGACCCAAGTTTTAAACTGTACATTCCTGAATAAATTAAAAAGTCTCTAAAAACCAAGAGTCTTTGAATTAAGTGAAAGGAGAGAATTAGAACATTCTTATAGTACTGTCAGAAGTGCTGGCAACGGAATATCTCCTCACACTGTGTCTTTTCCTTGAGTGGAAAAACTCAGGAACGGCTCACAATTGAGACACTAATCTCCAAAGAGGAAAAAGGTTCCTGGTGTGCACACCGCACAGCAGTGGGTGGAGCTGAAGAAAACCAAAGTTCAAGGGGAAGGAAAATCTCCTCAGGAACGGCGTAAAGAGAAGACGCTGCTCTTCAGGCAAATTCTACAGTTGAAGCGCTCGGTTCACAGGGCTCGTGTGCTGGAAGAACACTTCAGCGCGAGAGCAAAAAGACTAGACTGCTATGAGTGGCATCTATGGCGGCCGCCATCTTGAAAATCCGGAAACCCTGTGCTGGCGAGCTTACACAATAAATGAAGCACAAACATCTTGGAATGAAAACGCTGTAAGTACCAGCGAGGGTAAAGGGCAAAATTAGTCTTTTTCCTTTTGGGGAGCAGTTTAGAAGACAAGCAATAGTATTCCTGACATTCAGCAAAACTCCCGCAGCACACTAACATGAAGCGAGGACGGTTGCCACAGGGTAAAGGCCCCGGAACAGAGATGGAAAAAGGCTCTCCAAGAGCGAGGCACAAAACATGGCCAGTTGGTGAAGGGGCGGTCTGAGGGAAAATGAAGGAGGAACCAAAGAGCACCTGCAAGAGAATCTGGTGAGGGACATAAAACAGAAGCAGTAAACAAAATGCTGTATCATGAAAATACCTGTGCCGGCTCAGGTGGCTACTGACCAGTGATGGAGTGAGCAAAAGAAAAGTTTCAATTAAAAGGACTTAAATTACCATTACAGCAGTAGAATGCATTATTAGTTTCGACGTACAAAGCAATCAGCTCCCTCAGTCATGCGCGCTGCTTCCCTGGGACCTGCTGAAGTTCACCCCACTTTATCCCGTTTGCCCCATTTTACCTTGGTTCAACCCAGCACACACCTGCACTTACAGTATTGTTCTCTTCCTGCACTGCTCGATCACAGTCCGCTGCTGATACCTCAAAGTTACTTTAGAGAAGCAGACGAGCATGTTCGGAAACGAGAGCCTGAGCAAGGAGAGGGATGCAGGGAGTGGTGACAGGAAAGAGGCAGGCTCTACTTTGTTCAACTTAGCGGCCATGGTGGGAAAGAGGCTACCAAGAGATCCGTCAACGAGCTGCGTCACAGAAAAGAATACTGCCAACAAGCTAACCGGAAGATCAACATGACTGAGCAGAGTGGAGAAGGAGAAGAAACCGACACAGACTGGCTGTTGGGGAGGGGTTAAGAAAAAGACATGCATAAGTGTGTGCAAATTAAAAGTACGTTGCGCACTTGCACCACAACAAACTTGAGAGCAGTGCTTGATTACACTGAGGCACAGCGCCGTCAGTTGCAGTGCTAAGTGGGGAAGTGCTCGGTGGCAATGTAAAAAAAAAAAAAAAAAAAGAAGTTCTGAAGACAGGACTTACAAAACCAGAAGTGGAAGAAGACAAATCTAAGGGGCGATTCGTAGGAGTCAACAATTGAGAAAAAACTTAGAAAAGCAGGAACTATTATTTAATTAGCAGCAACATTTTTTAAATGACCCAGACAAAAGCTGTCTGTAAGCCCAAAGACTGAATTCAGCATATCAAGAGAAAGCGCCTGCGCTGCCTAGGCCAGACCTAAAAATGTGCCATATTCATAGCTTTGCTGGAATCCTAACCCTAATATTACATGAGCCTTGGCATAATCTAGATGAATGTATTCAGAGCTCCGCTATGAAAATGTCTGTATAATTTATCACCTAGCTGCATGGCATTAAAATGGACAAGTGGCTTTTTAGTGCAGGGCAAGTAGATTTATGAAGCATTCCGTCCCTTGGACAAGTAGCTATTTGATAAAGTTACACACCCCTGGGTCCTGCTCAAATAAGAACAGTCCAGCTGCAATCACCTGGGCAGGTTCCCCCTTTAAAAAACACAAGGAACTCCAATTCAGTTGCAACCCAATTAGGCCTCAGCAGTGAGGCACTGCTTCTAGAGAAACCAGGCGGGATTAGGAGGAGACACAAGGAACACATTTGCTGAAAGGTCTAGCTTACTTTCTGTCCGATTCAATGAACTTGTCATATTCCACAGCCATCTTGCAGCAGAGAGCTTGGCGAGTGTGCATGGTCGAGCAGTTGGTGTTTATCACTTGAATTCCTGAAAACATAAATAAAAACATAATATATTACTTTTTTTAAAGAGAAAATTAAAAGACTGGATTAGTAATGTAACTACTAATTAGGCACTCTAGGGCTTGTGTGAATCCGATTACTAGTCTGTAATGGGACATAGCCTGAAATGGAGTAGTTTCTCCGAACGCCAACCCTAACGTATCGCCACAGATCTCTTGCCAGCAACAAGACTTCTTTCAGAGAAGTAGATATAGACATTAAAGAAATGTTATTAGGGTTCACAGGAAGATAAACTGAAATCTATTTTTACCATATTTTCGTCTGCCAGAGAGTAACAGAATTTATTCTACTCACAATCACACTGTACAGCTGCGTTTGCTTGCTTTGAAGAAGATGCTTTCAACAGACAAGAAAATAACTCTAAAAGTTGGTGAAGTGCAGAAAAATAAAATAATCCACATAACACCAACCTGTGATTTAAGTGTCTCCCTGCAGGGTGAAAAATATATGGTGGGTGCAGTAGAATATCAATACATTTAATTTTTTTAAAGAAGTGTTTTTATTGTTTCTTCCTTTACATCTCAAATATTGCAAAAAGCACAATAACATTTATAACATTAACAGGTTTCGCATGACGTACATTTCAGAACGACTGTGCAATTATTCTACCAATTGTAACAATCCAGTGAGAAAACGTATCTCAACATTTCATACAGCCCCGGCGTTTATGTATCATCTACATATATGATGTATGAGAATATGAATATATTTCAAACATATAAGAGGGATCTATGCCTCCTGCTTTGGTAAATCAGTTCCTTACCTGCTCCTTGACGCAAATCTTGGTCTTCACCATCAGTAAATATGAATGTCTATAGAAGGTGAAAGATTAAGAAAGAGAATACATTTTAAAAAGCCTGAAAAAATATCGAACCAGTAAATATCAAAATCTACCAGACGTACTATAAAAGCAAACACTATGCATTCAATTTAGTTATATACATTATTAACACCTTTGCAACAATGAGAACAGTTTTTCCCCTTTCTTAATCATTAGTCTTCGATTTCAATTCCTAACATGTATTGTGTGCCCATTCCCAGTACCAGTCACGCAGCTGAGTTCGGACCTCCGTGCACTTTAACTACATCAAATTCACTACATCAACCTCACGGGCTTAGGAGCCACTGCATCGGTACACACAACTACATACAATACATCTGCAGCTACAAAACACCACATTGACAACACTACAATGGTAGAGAGTTATAGGGGTTGTTTACGGAGCATGGGTAGGCATATTTATAGGGTTAGGTATAGAAGTATTAGTATAGTGCTAAGGTGTGGCTGGTGTGGTGTGTCCGTGTTAGGGTTGATGTACATGTGCTGTGGACATAGTAGTGGTGATGTATCACTAACTCTAAACATACCTACCTGGTCGATGTCATAGTTTAATCTGTATAGTATAATATTGCATATGAAGCCCCACCTGCTCAAGATGGAGCAAGGAAGAGGTTGCAAACGTCTGAGGTGTGTTCTAATATAAATGAAACATCTGCATCAGATTCTGCATTTTGCTGGCTTACCATGAATAATCGATTTAGAATAAAAATAAATGTTCTACCAATTTTTGAATTAACAGTCTTTAGTTCTCTGCTAATGCACCCGAAACTAGCTTGTAAAAGTTTAAAATGATCAAAGAACATGAAACATGTCATGTGAAGGAAATCCGCCCTTTTTGAGTGGCCACTCCCAATTTCTCACCTTTGGCTGGACCCTAGAATTTTGCTCGTTTTAGAATTCTGTGCACTTTTACCCTGCTAAATAGTAGTAAAGCATATGTACTCCCCCTTTAATCATGGTTAAATTGGCTTATTTCTAATTAGCACATTTAACCTGCCTGTAAGTCCCTAGTATGGTTTAAAAAGTGCACTCGGGCCCTAGCAATTAAATACCATTTGTGGGACCTACTGCTCCACCATCTATAGAGGTAGTACAACCATGGTTCAAGCCTAATCTGTGTAGTCTGTCTGTTCCAGAGTAATTCTGCAGTGCGACCTGCTAAAGTAACCCCTTTTGACAGGTAGAAACCTCCATTTTAAATATTAGCAATTCACCCCTATGTAGTAGGCCTTGTAGCTCACATGGCAGGGAGCAGGGGACCATATAGAAAAAATATATCATCCTGTCATAACAATGACAAGACCCTAAAAACTGTGGCATGCCTAGCTGTCCTACCTAGAAAACATAAGTGCAGATTAAAATCTTATTACTGTATCTCAGGAATGGGACCAGCTATACAAATAGTTACAACACTATTTTTCATAATGATTAAAAATCCAATCAAATGAGTCGGATTTTTAATAAATACTAAGGAAAAGTAACTTTTATAACTTCATGGTTTACCTGCCTGAACTGTGAGAAAGCTAATTAGCATACGCATCTGCCAGCTCTCAGCCTATGCTCAGCCTTGAATAGGTGTGAAATTGATGTGAAATGCCTCACTGAAGCAAACAATAGGCTGACCTGAATGAGCAAAGCAGACTCCTCTGAGCTCAACAAAATATGCAGGTTGAGGGCTGTGAGCCTCCATTTAACAGCACAGTGCCAAATCCTGCTGGACAGGTGTGTTGAGCCACATGTACAATTGATATGCTTGAAAGCGAGAGAACAGTATGCCAAGGAAAATCTTGTTCATCCCCAGTCTGGTTGCTGAAGGACCCCGCTCTTGTTCTACCGGACTTCGGTCTCTGGGTTTGTTTGGGTACAGTATCTGCTTCAAACTAGGTTTCAGTGTTGGATGTGGGAGTAAACTAGGATTACCATAGGAAAAATCCACACAACACCCGAACCTTCAGAGCCCAAGTTTAGTGCAGGCAGATACTTTCGAAATATTAGAAATGCCCTTACACATGGCATTTTGGGCCGGTTTTCAAGAAGGCAAACAAGACCTACTAAAAATGTTTGTAGGGTTGGCCCCGGGAACCTTTACCCCATTGCTTAGGGCTGTGGTTCCCAAACTGTGTGCCGCGGCGCCCTGGTGCGCTGTTATCAGTAGCCAGGGGCGGCGCCGCACTACGTGGGAAAGATAGCATCTGGCCTCGTTAGGCCCCCATGTGCAGCGATGTCAGAAGTGCAGAGTGCCAAAACACCAGAGAAATTAAGCGCGATTAAAACAAACAAACACTTAGGGTCTAAGTGATCAAAGATGCTGGGAACATGAAAGCTCTTACTCACACAGCAGCACCTAAAGAAAGCAGCCCTATTGCGCTATGACTTACGGCCATAAGTTCCCTACGCGGATAAGACTTTACCTCTCCAAGACAACTCTCGAAAGAATGAAGCCATGATGTGTGGCAAATCATCAACACAACAGGCAACCTCAGGCTCCTATACAGATCCCAACTGAAAGGAAAAGCACTAGAGGCTGAACTGGAAGCACTTTGGAAACAGGAAGTAGTGAAGTGGGGGGCAAATAGGGATTTTGAAAAAGTGCATGCGTATGATTGTGGATCCCCAGCACTTGACTCATTGGAATGTATGCTTATTGTCACACTTTGAAAACTACCGTCAAGGAGCGACTCTGAGGTGAAGGCTTAGAAAAAATATATACATTTATACAAAAGTAAAGCGCAATACCTCTGTCCCCGAGTTTCCACCATTTGACAAGCATAGCATTTTCGAGCCAACAGTGGGAGTTAGGTTAATAGACTAGTAACTAGCTTCATAATAAGGTGCACTCAAGTTAAAACCATTTAAATTCTCCTCCAAACCAGCCACCACACATTTCTACAAGTTAGCCAATGGAAATGTTGTATCAGCTGGATTTGTGTTCTGCGCACTGATTTTTTCTGGATGCATTTTCATGCACAAAGTTTGCGACAAACAACTCTAAATCAACCTGCTTTTGTGACACCACATGCAATCAAACTCCGCCAGCAGGCTGCCAAATGCAGTCTTAATTTTCAATGAGTAGGGTTTAAGTGTGCTTCATGAGAGGCAGTGAAACGTAATTGCAATTTAAACCAAGCAGAAAAATCACTACAATAAGATACATATCAGAACGTATACCCTCTAGTTTTATTTAGATTTTTATTTAATGTGATTTTTTATAGCGCGAACATTACCCGAAGGTGTCAGAGCGGTTTACATAAGAACCAGTTGCGATACATAAGGACTTAGGATTACATGCGTTACTTAAAAGATACAAGCAGAAAAAATTGCAAATGTACAAGTTATAAAGTCACACAAGGAAGAGATATAAACAGAAATAAATTGCAAATGTACAAGTAGTAAAGTCACACAGGGAAGAGACAAATAGAAAAAATTGCAAATGTACAGGTTGTAAAGTCACTCAAGGAAGAGATACAAATGGATAAATTCTAAGAGTCACATAGGAATGGTAGAGAGTACAAAGGTCTACTGCGGTGGTTCCCAAAGTGTGCGCCGCGGCACCCCGGTGCGTCGGTAAAAAAATGGTGGGGAGCCACGGCCAACTGCCAATTAGGTCAAGGGAGCCACGGGTCAAAAAAGTTTGGGAACCACTGGCTTAGGGCGTTCCTAGAAGTCACCCTCTAGCTAGTAATGGGCACAATGTAGCATCTCTAGGCACCCACTTCAGAACACTTTCTGGACCTGCGGAACATCAGAAAGAACTAGATCTGCGGTCTGTAACCTGAGAGGAGCTCTGACCTGCTCCCTTTTGTTCCCAGGAGAAGGAAGTGGACTCCAGGGGTCAGTTGGCTGACCTCCTGTGTAGGTACAGCGAGAGAAGTTGTAAGAGGCCTTTTCCTAGCAGTAACAAGCGGACCAGTGGCAACTGGACCTGGACTGGACTGTTCTTCTACGGTACTGGTTGGGTGGGATTTAACCGCATGCGTGCGGGCGGAATTCCGCTCGCACGCTGAGATTTTTAAAATCGCATGTTACGTGACGAGCTGGGCTCGTCATCAGCGTGCGAGGAGGCTACGCCATGACGAGCCCAGCTCGTCACCAGCATGCAAGGGGTTAAAAGTCTAAATCAAAATGTAAAAAGTTTTATCAGGACAAAACTGGTGCAGCTGTGCCTAGTTCCTGGTCTAGTAGGGACATTGACTAACATTGGTGCGTTTGGGTGCTATTTCTACTCCAATATGGCAAAAATTATATCTCCAGTTCCCTTTATTGGATTTTTGTTATTTTGGAGTCCTCTTGTTAATTGAAATGTACTCTAGGTTTCAAATTCTGTTTGGGTATTTTAATTGTTTGACATTTTGACTTTATTACCATTTAGGTACTACATACTTTCCAAGTTGTCCTCAGTTACGCCTGCCTGCTCTCTGCCCTAGCTACCAGGGGGTTGAGTTCAAATTAATTTAGTCACTTAGAGGGTTCACTCTGACAAGTGTTCTATTTATTCCTTGAGGTGGGTTGTCACTCACCCCAAATATTAATCCAATTTCTTGCAATAAGCATCGGCAAAGTATAGATGGTCCTAAACTAAGGTTGTGAACTGATTTTTAAAGGAAATCTTGATGTCCCCTGATGTACGCGATTCTCTGTATACAAGGAACCAATTGTGAAATAATTTTGTCTGTCTTCAAAAAACAAGTGAAATCACATGAAAAACGTTTTGAGCTCGTCTAATTATTTTGCATTTCTGCACTAATTATGGGTTGAAATTGATGTCCAGAATTTGTAGTAAACTGAACAGGTTTTCAAATTCACAAAAGTCAAAAATCTAAAGGAATCTTGGCAGACAGACCTGCACCTCCAAGGATACCTGTGTTTCTTCAGTCCAGCAGTTAGTGGGGCAGAATATGGTCACCCCCAAGGAGGACTCGTAACCTATGTCTCCAACACAAGCACAACCTCAGCCAGCGCAACCGGCCCAACTCCACCAGCAACTATTGCAATAAAAATATCAGTCCTGTCCGCAACATCGAGAAAAAAGTGCACAGATATTGTAATAATAAATACTTACATACACCCAACAAGGAAAATAAAGGCAGGAAGGCATCTGATTGATTTCTTGGAAGCATGCATAAGCGAAGGGGCCACAACAGACATCCTTCTTACTAGGGGTCTAAATCTTTATCCAATGGGCACCAGGACAGCCAATGAAGTATCCTTTCAAAAGTCAATTTGGAATATTCCACCGTAGGAAAAAAGTACATTGAGCCACCCAACTAAAAACGGCAAGCACCTACTAAAGGACCTTGAACACCTCAATCTTAGAGCAATCAAAGGCTAGTCTGCTGGCGACAACTCTCCTGCAATCACCCACTATTCCTCCACTGTGAACTCTATATTAGACTACACCTTCACCTCTTTATACCTATTCAAACAAATTCTTTCATTTTCACAACAATAGATCTCGCTAAGGCGAGCAACACATGTGTTGCGTCGCTAGGCGAGACCTAAAAAGCGGGTACCACGTGCAGCCTATGCGGTTCAGCACCGGAGGACTTGCTGCACCTCCTATGCACACCCCACTTAAACCAATGAGGGATTCACACCCAGAGGCAAGCGGTACTGGCTTGCTTTTTACCTGGAGACCGACAACTGAACTGCAGCTTGGTGAAGTTATTGAGATCGGTGGAAAAAAAAAATGGCAGAACACTGAAGGAGTTTTCACTCAACGGGAACATTGAAACAAACTTAAAGCTTTGCTGATGACAGCATTGGTCCACACGCTGCATTACTCAGCCTCAGGCGAAACGGACAAGCTCCTAAAAGACGCATAGAAAATGAATCTAAAATTACAAGCTCGAACGAAAAAGGACAATAACTTATCTTAATCACTTTTTTTTCTTTTTATAACTTTTACAATCATTTTAATGATGAATCTCGACGCAATTGTTTTAAGTAACTATACCAATAAAAAAGAAACCTTAAATTAAGAAATCTACATCTACGTTGGGCACATGTCGTATGGTTTCTGCTAATTCAATAACACTGTGTGTTTGGGCAACATAAGTGTCAAAACCATAAGGACTGTGTCTGCTCAGATCATCAGAATATGTAGACCTAGTTCCTGGCTAGCTCACAGTGCGCCATCTGGACCCTTCACAAGGTACGTCTGCAACCTCAGTTTATGACAACTCTAATTCCCCTAAGGAAATCGTGAAAACAAATCTACCCTTTCATGGTTAACTCAGACATGTCCAACAGAAGATGAAAGAAATACATGAATAAGGAATTCAAAGTATTTACTGAAGCAATTGGATTCTTGTGTAGAATATGTGCTGCAATGATTAGTAGAACAAAACAAAGCATAGTAACAAAACAAGCATTACAAGCATAGTGAAGAAGATGAATAATTCAACTATTATAATTGTTATATGGACTATATGAATGCATATAATTGTACTCCTACCTAGAACTACCTATTCTAGAGACTTTAGGGTGGAAGTGATTCTGGTTTAGAATAGGCCATTGTTCCTCTCAGAATAGTGATGGGATTCAGCTTGGCTAGAGTTCAGGCACTGACGACCGCGACAATCCATCGAAATGCTCCTCTGCTGTAAAAAAAGCTTGGTGCAGTTTATATAACCCTTTCGCTGCTGATGACGAGCTCAGCTCGTCATCACCCACGGGTGTCGTGTGCTGATGACGAGCTGAGCTCGTCATGAATAGTGGCATCAATGATTTTCCAGCACAGGGCAAAAATCCCCGCAGCAGCCATGTGGTTAATAAAACTGGGCCCATTTGTTCCATTACTGAGCTCTGGCCCAGTTGTCATTGCTGATTCTACTCACCCACAGGGGTCGCCAAACAGATAACAACAAACAAGGCCAGTCTGAAAGCGTACCAAGGACCTCATTAGGTCAGTCGGAAAGCATTCTGATCGATTATGATGTTTCCGAACACCATTTGCTCGGACTCACATTGACTTCAATGGGTGCCTGTGTTCCGACCGACAATACAGGCTCCTTTTGAAGAAAGGAGTGGGTGCAAAAAACCTTGCACCCTGTGGCGGGAACCCCATGGTGCCTGCCACACTGTGCATGGTTGCAAAGAGGGGTGGCATGGGTACTCCCACAGGTCCCAACTCGAGGCCTTCGGGTAAAGGAGGGGCATGGTACGGGCCCCCAAAGTCAGTTTCTGACTGCCGTTTTGTGTCAGACAAACCAAGTCAGAAAGGCTGTCTGAGCCGGACATTGTAGTATGTCGGTCGGAAACGCGGTCCATAGACCTGTACTATTCGACTGACCGACTTGTAGTCTTCGAATGCCTATTGTAACTGAGCCTGAAAGACCGAACGGTTACCTTCCATCGTAATTGGTAGGTCGGAAATGTTTCTGAGTCAGAAGGAAACAGGGGTTCGAGACAGGTTAGGTAAATCTGAATGCCAGTCAGAGCCTTTGTGACTGACATCGTAATTAGCCCACAAATCTTTAGATATAATTTTCTACGGTATGATAATGTGCCTATGAAGAAATGTCAAACCTTTTCTAAGGACATTATCTCATATGGGTGCCAAAAGTCATCATTTAAAAAAAGATGTCAACTTTAAACGTGAAAATGTAAAATGAAGGTGTTTGTGCACGGGCCTATTAACCTTACAACATTATTTCACTTTACACCGGAAACTCATCACCAGGCTTTACTCGTTGACTCTGGCAGCCTCTCCCATACACATGGAATGCATGCGCTGCGCCTGGCAGGAGGACCTGCTCGAAGGTCTCACTCCTGAACAGTAGCACTACTGCTGTAAACAGACTGAAAGACTACCCCCCCCCCCCCCCCTTCCCCAACTATATGCTAAGGCAGATACATTTCAAATTTCTTCACATGCTTTATTGCACTCCTACGACTCTTCAGAAAATGGGTTTAGCTGCAAATACACAATGCTTACGTTTCTCGGCGCTTGATGCCACATTTACCCACCTGGCTTGGTCATGCCCTAAAGTGGCTTCTTACTGGCTAGAGATATGCAAGACCATTACCGCCGTTACCTTAGATCCCATTACACCAGATCCACTCACTTGCTTGGCTATGTCAAGGAGGTTCCCGATGCCAGCCGGCACCTGGTGGCAATATTGCTGGTGCTAGGCAGGCACAGGGTGGCGATTCACTGGGGACGCAAACCTGCACCATCAACTAAGTCCTGGCTTGCCAATGCCATGCACTGCCAGACAACTGACTTAATTCTGGAATCTTATGCCGACTGCGAGCAGACCGCATGACATCTGTGGGCCTCTGGCTTCCAACCTCCAGGGCATGAATGACAGGGGTCTGGCCCGCAACACCCCAGCAACTGACTCCTCATCCATGCCAACCTAAAAAGGTAACATGTACACCAATGAGATTACACTCCCCTAGATAATGCCCATGCGGAAACACAACATTAGCCTCTAATTACCTCATTCTCATTCTTACTGCCCGATATACAATTTGTCACGGTTTGCTGATGTTGGATATCTCTGTAAAAGTATGCATCGATAGTCCTCTGTGCTCAGATGTATTAATTGCAAACATTGGTGCTGGAAATACTACCCTCGACATACAAGTCCAGGAGTCAACCCGGAAATACCAACCATACACCAGATAATGCTTCTCAAAATTAAACAAGGGGGTTTTTCCAGAATTAAATGAGCATACAGCTATTTTTTTGTTTACATCTGTTTATTGAAAGTTTTTCTTTTTTATCTGTATTCACACATTAGGTTATGCAACATCAATACATTTCAAGGTTTGCCTATCAACATTCCTATGCTAAGATCCACTATATTTTATCACATTTGATTGTTACAGAACCATGCCTAAAAAATTAGCAATGATTGCAGTGTCCATTGCCTACAGTTTCAAACATTATACCAAACACAACCTTAATATAACAAAACAGTACAGTTGTCCTACTTCACACCTTTAATCAATCAAATCAACTCTCTCTTTTCCCAATTATGTGTTGATATCCTGCTGTTCTTACACTACCTTCACCCTCACCCCTCCGCCACGGACCAATGCCCACCCATCTCAGTGTCAAGATATTGGATTTTGGAATGGTTGTCACTACGCCTGGATCAATGTTAGGGGCTTGTCACATCTGCAGCCTTATGTGTCTACCTTACTGACTATTGCTTATATGTCCTCATGTCCTGGGCATTGTGGTATTGGGTAAAGCTCATTCCTCATCGCGTTCAGACACGCTTCCTAGTGCTTCAATGTAGCTCTGCCATGATGTACGGAAATCAGACAGTATTGCGTCCCACAACGCAGCCAGTGGCTATTTCCGTATCCCCACCTCGTCTTCACGGTGGAGTGCTATTCTCTCTGCTTGTGCACAGCAGAGAAGCGATTGGTACCAGGCCTTTGCAGCTGGGAGCTCAGGAGATTTCCAGCGCCTCGCAAGTAGGCTTTTGGCCACTGTAAGTCCCAAGTCGATGTAGTGGGTTGTCACCATATGTTTTTTGGATCAATAATATTATTATTATTATTATTATTTAAAGAGCGCTTGGCTACCCCTATAGGTGTGTTCCCGGTCTAGAAGCATATCAGCTGGAGTGGAAGGAGACCGAGCTAGAGTTGGTAAAGCTAGGTTTTCAGACCTTTACGATAAACGGGGTCAGATTTCTCTGCACGAAGCAGCGGTGGGAGTGTATTCCAGTTTTTGGCTGCTAGGTAGCCAAACGAGCGCGCTCCCATCTTTGCCATTTTTATCGTAGGTACTTTGAGTAGGTGTGCTCCTGTCGATCTTAACTGCTGACTAGGGTTGTGAAGAGTAAGAAAATCGTGCAGATAGCTGGGGCCTTTCCACTGTATGTTCAGGTGACAGAAACACAAGGCTTTGAAACGAGTTCTCTTTCGAGTTGGCAGCCAGTGAAGGGAGTCAAGGGGTTTCGTCATAGAGGCGCGTCTTGGAAGATTAAGAATAAGACGTGCTGCTGCATTTTGAAATCGTTGGAAGTGTTGCAGGCAGCGTTTTGGCGCACCCAGATATAGGACATTCCTGTAATCCAGTTGCGAGGTCACCAAGGCGTGTACTATAGTTTTCCTTGCTATAAACCTATCACACATGTCCAAACTAATGTACGCTCCATGCACTGGGCCAGATGTTTAGTGACTGTGTCCCAGTATGCACGAATGACCGTGCATGTCCACAGTATGTGTAGCAGGTCCGCTCCCACCATATCGCATCTTGGACATCCTGCATAGTTTCGATTAAAATACGGGACTCATGGTGGTGCGAGAATGTCAATAGGATTGGTGAGTGGTCTGAGATGCCTTTGGGTTTTATCATTATGTCGTCAACGCTCTGTAAGCTGTGTGCGGAAGTCAGGAAATTATCTATTCTGGATAGACTATTGTGTGCGTTCGAGTGAAAGGTGTATTGTCGTGCTGCATGGTGTCGGTGTCTCCAGATATTGACAAGCCAGAGGGCCTCGATGAACCCCTGCAGGCGGGATGTACCTGGTGTGTGCGTACTCACTGGGTGTCTGTCCAGGTTGCTATCCATTGTGGCATTGAAGTCGCAATACGATATTTTTTAATGGTGTGCCCTAAAATTTCAAAAGCAGCTACACTGCTTCATAGAGCATATCTAGATGTTCAGCAAAAATCCTGCACTGTACACAATTCAGGTTGGCCGACTTCCATGCCAACCGGAACACATCGCTGCTCAGAGAAACATTTGTCCATCCCACAGCAATAACCTGCCTCGGACAGGACAAAGTAACGGAAAGAGGATTGGGGTCACTAAAAATTTTGGGGATTGACATGCAATTCCCCAAAGATCCAAGAATGTTCCTGCTGACAAATATGTAATCTATGGTCGACAAGCCTGCCCCTCCCATAAATGTACTTGTTGAGAAACAGTGAGGGGCAACCCATTCGAACACATTACAAAAATAGTCTCTAAAAGTGGATAACATCAATCCTCTATATTATCTCGAATGGATGTGTGCAGCCGTAGGAGGAAGTATTGAAAATAAAGGATTCTGGGCGGGTAAGCCCACCCTCCGCTGAGCCCAATTTTGCATTAAAGTTCCCTGCAAGTACAATATTAAAGCCGTGTTCATGATGAAGATGGCTAAGTTCCAGGTCACAAAGTTAAAAAAAAAAAAAAAAAAAACGACAACATTGGAATTGTTCTATTTAGAGATGTTATCATTGTAAAAGTTTAAGAACAAAAATAAAATGAAAAAAGGACACAGACCACGTAACCTGGAATTCTTAAGTTAGCCTACTGTTAGTGGGAAGTGGCGAGATGGTACAGTCAAGGGAGGTTTTAAACCAAACTTCAAACCTGGCTCAAGCCCTCCCCATACTGGAGGAAATGAGAGGGACAGAATGATAAATAATGCCATCACAAAATAAGTGCCTTGTTGGCCAAGTCTCCTGCAGAATGATAATATTATAAGGTAGGACAAAGTCCATCCTGGAATTTAGCAGCGAGTCCTGCTATATTGCAACTTAACCTTCTAAACGGGCCCTGGCAGCATCAATTTGGACTTGGGTTCAAAATTCGTTTCCAGTTTCGAGACAATTGCAGGTGACAACTTACTTGCCCTGTCAAGGACCTCAGCTTCAGAGCAGCGGACAACACCACAGTCAACAACAGGCTGCAGGGAAGGAACAATAGAGTCAATTGGTGCTAAAAGTGCCGGTCAGAGTGGAAATATCATTTGCTGTGGGCACAGAATAAAGAGCACACATTATCAACTTTGAGGCAGACTGCGCTCTCGGTGTGCCACCCCTTGGACCAAGAACTTCCTAGCAGTATCCCAGAAGTAGTGCCTCTACGTTAGTTTGCTGTGCTAAGCACAAGTAAGAGGCACAATTCAATTCTGCGGCAACAGACTGTTTGGCAAAACTCACGATGATACAGCCCCCCTCAAATTCCTTTCTTGTGGGACCCACCCAGGTTACTCTGCGAGCAAACAAAACATTAGAAAACAAATTAGAAAAGTAGAGAACATGTGAGTGTAGCCAGCACGTGGCTTTATTTATTAACTGCTCTGGACTTTGAATCTGTGGCTTAAGTCTTGGGACGTTGGCGAGAATCTCAATTAAAGTACAAGCAGCTGGGACTAAACTGAACAAAAGATTGCTGACCCGAAGATGGTCCAGGTCTGGCATATGTTGGTTTGCAGCTAGTAAACTGGCAGCTGACAAGTCTGGAGACAGAAGGAGCTCCAAATGTTGGTAAGGGGTAGGGGCTTTGTAAAGGGCTCTAGTTGGTGCTAAAAAAGGAAGTATGGGAGATCGAAGAAAGGCCATGGGAATATTCATAGGGGCATGCAATAGTTTGTGAAGTCGTAGTTACAGCAGTAGCTTTAGATACCCCCCACAGCATAATCCGCCATCATGTCCCATGACCTCAGACAGTTTTGAGTTTAATAATAGACAGGCGACAAGGCACAAGAGGGGCTGGTAGGCAAGATAGATTAGAGTCAATCAACCTGGTAAGATTGTCAATAAAATCAAGTCCCAGGGACAAGAAGGTCAAGGGGCAGGCAGAGTAGCTGCATTGCAAGGCCTGGGAGTTTAACTGAATACCTCTTGGGCTGGGTTGCTTACCTTTGTTACGCTTCGTGGATGGGGAGCTGGCAACAGTAGGGGGGAACTCAAGGTCGAGATTAAAGCACAATCAGAAGATTGAATCACAGAGATGGTATCTCCATTACCATGGCGTAAAGGCTCCCCAGTGGGTGCAGATAGAGTCCCAATGGGTGGTAAATAGGGACAAGTTGGGCTGTCAGAAAAGAGACATAGCCTCCTCTCCTCAAGCTGAATCTCTTTGTCAATGACACCCAATACCCACTCAAAGCCGTCAGAGTTGAATTTCTGGTTGGAACAGGGTTGGAAACTCCCATTTTACGCTTGCCCATGATGTAGCTAAAAGGCCTAGTTGCCATCAGGTACGCAAACAGAAGACCTAAAAAGGTGGCCTACTCTAACTCCCGAGAAGGAAAAAAGGTCCTCTAGAAGGAAAATGAAGGACCTGGATCTTACCTCCCAATAAACATGGAGCAGGGAAGACAATATAGCTGATTTCAGGCACAGATTGGGACCCAACCCAAGAAAAAGGGCCCAGACTGACGGGCGCAGTCTTCGCCTGCACCACGGGACACACTAGGCACTTAAGAGCACGAAACTGACCGGAGTCCCTGGCTCCTGACAGCAGGTTCCTTGTTGCTGCTGGGAATGTGGTCTCACTTCAGCTGCATCGGAGCAAACACAGGCAACCTGGAAGTATCTAAAAAACACTAATCACAGGATTTTATGATGCCAATGGTGTGGTGGGGAGCATTATGATGCCAATGGTGCGGTGGGGGAGCATAACAGGTGGAATGACATCCAATGAGAAGTAAGATATCTTAGGTTAGAGCAGTGAAAGTGGGGCAGCACAGGAGTCTTAACTGAATTGCACATTGTGAATAGATGGTTCAAACGGTCCAGAAATCAGCTGGTCTCTCAAGTCAGGAGTGTCGGCAATTCCCTACTTTCTCGCTGCTTGGGGGAAATCTAACAAATGTTAGCATCATATATAAAACCAAACTTTGTTTGTATTATTAGGTACGTTTTTTGTTTTTCATCAAGGAAACTGATATAGCTGTGTCAATTCAATTTACTGCATGGGTCAATAAAGTCAGCAGGTTTAGGATTGCAACAAATTATTGCGCACAACAAACTAATGAGTCCAATTGCTGCATTTATTTTTATAAACAACACTTGTTTACTTTTCATTATGTAGTCAAGTCAAGTCAGAAAATTTGTATAGCGCACTACATACCCAGAGGGTTTCAAAGCGCTTAGGAAGGGGGGAGGATTACTTGTCAAATATCCAAGTTTTAAGTTGCTTTCTGAATGCTAGGTGGTTCTGGGTAAGGCGAAGGTAAGCGGGGAGTGAGTTCCATGTTCTAGCAGCCAGGTATGAAAAGGATCTGCCTCCCATGGTGGTCTTGTTGATGCGAGGTACAGTGGCTAGGGCTTGGCTGGAAGAACGTAGCTGGCGGGAGGGGGTGTAGAAGGACAGTCGTGAGTTGAGGCATTCTGGACCGATGTCGTAGAGTGATTTGTGTGCGTGGGTAAGCAGTCTGAAAGTGATCCTCTTATTGACGGGTAGCCAGTGGAGGTCTCTAAGGTGACCAGAGATGTGTTCGTTGCGTGGGATGTCTAATATGAGTCTGGCTGAGGCGTTTTGGATTCATTGGAGTTTCTTCTGGAGTTTTGCGGTAGTACCTGCGTAGAGGGTGTTTCCGTAGTCCAGTCGGCTCGTGACCAGAGCGTGGGTGACTGTTTTCCTTGTGTCGGAGGGGATCCAGCGAAAAGTTTTTTTGAGCATGCGAAGAATGTTGAAGCAGGAAGAGGATACGGCGCTGACTTGTCTGTTCATTGAAAGTGAAGAATCCAGGATGACGCCTAGGTTCCGTGCGTGGTCTGTCTGGATGGGTGCTTTTCCGAGGGCTTCCGGCCACCAGGAGTCGTCCCATGCAGATGGGGATGTACCTAGGATGAGGACTTCTGTTTTGTCTGAGTTCAGTTTCAGACGGCTTAGTTTCATCCATTCGGCAACTTCTTTCATTCCTTCGTGTAGGTTAGTTTTGGCGGTGCTGGGGTCATTGGTGAGAGAGAGGATCAGTTGCGTGTCATCCACGTAGGAGATGATGTTGAGGTTGTGTTGGCGTGCGATGGTCGCGAGGGGGCTCATGTATACGTTGAAGAGGGTGGGACTGAGTGAGGATCCTTGTGGTACGCCGCAGATGACTTCAGAGGCCTCTGATGTGAATGGTGGAAGACGGACTCTCTGGGTTCTTCCGGTGAGGAACGAGGTGATCCAATCAAGTGATTTTCCTTGGATTCTGATGTTGTTGAGGCGTTGTAAAAGTGTTTTGTGGCAGACTGTGTCGAATGCTGCAGAGAGGTCAAGGAGGATGAGGGCGACAGTGTCTCCATTGTCCAGTAGAGTTCGAATGTCGTCTGTGGCTGCGATGAGGGCGGTCTCAGTGCTGTGTTTTGCTCGGAATCCGGATTGTGAAGGGTCGAGGGATTTGTTGGCTTCGAGGAAGGCGGCGAGCTGGTTGTTGACAGCTTTCTCGATGACTTTGGCCGGGAATGGAAGAAGCGAGATGGGGCGGTAATTTTTGAGTTCGGTGGGGTCCGCTGTGGGTTTTTTCAGAAGGGCGGTGAGTTCAGCGTGTTTCCAGTCTTCCGGGAAGGTGGCGGAGTTGAAGGAGCAGTTGATGACGTCTCGGAGGTGCGGTGCTATGACGGAGTCTGCTTTGTTGAAGATGTGGTGAGGACATGGGTCTGTGGGAGATCCTGAGTGGATGGAGTTCATCAGGCGGATGGTGTCCTCAGTGGAGATTGGGTTCCAGTCGTTAAGGGTGTTCGCGGGGGGAGGATGATCAGCAACTGGTAGGGTGGGTTGGTTTCCGGGTTGGTTGTCAAAGCTGTTGTGGATGTCTGCAATTTTGTTGTGGAAAAATGAGGCTAGGGAACCGCAGAGGGTTTGAGAAGGGGTGATGTCGTTGGAGTTGGCCGAGGGATTGGAAAATTCCTTGACGATGTTGAAAAGTTCCTTGCTGTTGTGAGCGTTGTCGTCAAGTCGATCCTTGAATGCTGTTTTCTTGGCTTTTCGGATTAGTTGGTGGTGAATGCGGGTGGCGTTTTTGAAGGCGTCCTTGGTGCTGGTGGTTGGGTCTTTTTTCCAGGTCTTTTCAAGGGAGCGGCAGAGTTTCTTGGACTTCTTGAGATCATGGTTGAACCATGAGGCCTTCTTGCTGCCAGGTTTGTTTTGACGTTTTTTCAGTGGCGCTAGGGTGTCAGCGGTTTTGGATAGCCAAATGGTGAGGTTGGCGGCGGCTTCGTTAGCGTTGGAGGAGAGGGCTGGGGTGTTTTGAAGGAGCGAGGCGGAGATTTGGTCCGTGGTGATTTTGTTCCAGTTTCTTTGCAGGGTAGGTTGGAGGTGGATGCTGGGTTTTGGTTTGTTGTAGGAGAAGTGAACGCAGCTGTGGTCAGTCCAGAGGAGGTCTGTGGTGTGGCTGAAGGAGACATGGTTGCTGGATGTGAAGATGGGGTCGAGTGTGTGACCTGCGATGTGGGTGTAGGTGGTGACAAGTTGTTTGAGTCCGAGGTTGGCGAGGTTGTCCAAAAGGGTGGCGGTGTTGCGGTCGTTGTTCTTTTCGAGGTGAAAATTGAGGTCTCCCAGAAGGATGTAGTCTTTGGAGGGGAGCGCGTGTGGGGTGATGAAGTCCGTGATGTCTTCACTGAATTTTGCGCGAGGACCTGGTGGCCTGTAGAGGAGAGTGCCTCGGAGTGTGGTTTTGGGGTCGATGTGGATCTGGAAGTGAAGGTGTTCGGAGTTGGCGAGGTTGGCGTCCGAGCTGGTTGATTTCTTCTGGACGATAGCGATTCCTCCTCCTGTGTGGCTGGTACGGTCTTCGAGTGATCTTATAGTCTTCAGGGATGGCAATGGTGATGTCTGGTGCGGAGGAAGCGTTTATCCATGTTTCCGTAAGGAAGGCGACGTCTGGAGAGATGGTGTCTAGTAGGTTCCATAGGTCAATGGCGTGTCTGTGGACCGATCGGGTGTTGAGAAGGATGCATTGTAGATGGTTGGCGACGGGAATCTGTGGTGTGGTCGTAGCGGAGATGTTGTTGGTGGCGCAGAATTTGCAGGAGTAGCAGGAGAAGGGTCCATGGGTGTGTCCAGGGGCGGCTTGGACGCAGTTGGGAGCGCGGCCGGGGTTAAGGGCTAGGAGGGTGGTGGCATCGTAGGTAATGCGGGAGGGCTGGGCAGCGCGAGGGGCAGGGGGTCTGGCGCTGGGCGCGGTCCAGGCGCGGACGGGCGTAGACGGGCTTACCTTTGGCGCACCTTCGGCGCACCTTCGGCGCGGGTTGGGCGCGGCCGCTGCGCGTGGACGCTGCACGCGAAAACATCTGTCATATATGGATAGTGAAGGGGGAGGGGCGAGGGCGTTTCAGCTGGGAGGCGGGGCGGGCTCAGGGAGTAGGAAAACAACAACAACACCGGAGACAAAATGGAGGGGGGAGCAGAGCAGGGCGCCGGGGCAGGTCGCGCTACTAACGCAAATCCAGGCACAGAATAAGCAAATACGATTTCAACAAAAGAGCACTATCACATTCAAATGCTATGCAGCGCTGATCACCAATCTCGCGTAGTAGCAGACAGGCAGACCAGGGAGCGACCACTCGCAGCTGGAGCGACGAGGAGTCACAGCGCTATGTGGACTGGGGGGCGCTGAAATAGGTAGTGGGAGGGCGTTTCAGCTGGGAGGCGGGGCGGGCTCAGGGAGTAGGAAAACAACAACAACACCGGAGACAAAATGGAGGGGGGAGCAGAGCAGGGCGCCGGGGCAGGTCGCGCTACTAACGCAAATCCAGGCACAGAATAAGCAAATACGATTTCAACAAAAGAGCACTATCACATTCAAATGCTATGCAGCGCTGATCACCAATCTCGCGTAGTAGCAGACAGGCAGACCAGGGAGCGACCACTCGCAGCTGGAGGAGTTCCCTATTACATGCATTAATTTCATACATTTGTAGTACAGTTAATGTCCAGATCCTGTTGCAGGGATTGGCACATACACAGAACTATGCACAGGAAAACAAGACCTCGGTGTGTAGGGGCTGAGCCTTCCTACCGCCCAAGTACCCAAAATCCCAACACCGACTAGCTATAGTGTCTCATTCATTCTCCTACATAATCACAAAGCTATAAATGATTAGACAACCCAGAAGACAACACTCCCGACTCTCAGGAATCGCAGTAGCAAGACATACCCTTTCGCTCATTCACTCGTACTTGTCCACAACAAGTAATGACAGAGTTGGGGGTTCAGCTGGGGGTTTCAATTGTACAGTATAAGGCGCTCACACAGTGCAAAAAGTAGTAGGGATGATGGACAGAATGTAGAAAGGTTTGGACGGTGCTGACAGTATAGAGGGAAACCCTAAAGCCTCTCTAAGGTGGTCAGGCACAAAATGCCTGGACCCTGAACAAAATACACAGCAGGTACTGTGCACACGTTTGATAAAAACAGTATTGGTAATACAGTAGTTCTAGACAAAGAGAACCGTGGACGTTGTTGATGAAGTGAAGATAGTCTGTAATGTTAAATATTGGTCTTAATTTCTTTTTCTTGTTTTACAAACGCCAGCCGACACGTGTTTCATCAACAGGGCAAAACCGGTGACTCATCAGGGCTGTGGAAGGCGCAAAAGATAATCAGGGTATGGTGATCGCAAAGTGTATTCAATTGTATTGGAGGTCAGCAGGGATAAAAGCTGATCGTGAGGTGTTAGACCGGTCTGGCTCTTTGGCGAAGTCCCTCCTAATTTTTATTTATTTTGTCCCCTTTTTGCCCCTCATACCCTTATTAATTTTTTGTGTCTACTGACTTTTTGTAGGTATTGGCCAGGGGGATAGGTGTTCTTTCTCCCCCTCATAGTCTTTTACCTCAGGCCCAGAGGCCTGTTCTGACAGGAAAGTTGGCACCACCTAAAATGGTGGCCACCAACTGCCCCAACGGTCACCAACAGAACTTGGCCATAGCCTAACATAGGGCATTCCAGAACCTTCTGGTCCATTTTGGACCACTGAAGGGCAGCCTATATAAGGCGGAATGCGGGGCAGCCATTTTGTCTACCTGTGGAAGTCAGCTGGAGGACAGGCTGTAGCCAAGGGTGGGAGAGGTTAGGCATAGGGTTGACCTCCTAGATAGGGAAGCTGCCTTGGGTTGTCACCTCAAAATCCCCCTTTTGGGTTATTTGTCCTGACCCCGCTGTGAAGGTTTACTGGAGACCCTGGGCGCCTAGCTTGCCCCTTGTCCAAACTATACAGGGGAAGTCTAAGGAGAAGGAGACTGCAGTGCTGCGGTGCGCAGTCCTCTTTCCAGCAGAAAGAGACTCAGGAAGGATGACCTTCTTCCCTAAATCCCAACCCCTTCTTCAACTCGAGTGCTAAAAGGACTTTGTGAGGTGGGAACTGGGTACAGAATCGAACCAGCGCTGTCCCTACCTTCCTGGGTGCTGGGGAAGGCTTGTGTCTTGTGGAGCCCTGGCCGGATCTGCAGTCAACTGATCCCTGGAGTCCCTGGTGGAAGGTATCAAGTTCTCTGGAATAGCGCCCCCCGGGATCCACTGAGCCTGTGAAGCTTGTCAGGGCTTCCCTTTGAGAGCGGGACCCCGGGGGCACCTTCCGCGCTCCAGTCGCGTTATCAAATGAAATCCCGGTGAACAGGGGAAAGCCTGGTGCAAGACGATTCCGGCCATTACAAGTACAAGTAAGGAGGAGAATTACAGGGGGAGTGGCACTAGTGCCTACGAAGGAGTGAATTAGATACTGGTCAGTCAATCCCTGCTAACCACAGGTTGGGGAATGGTATAAGGAAACCAGTTTTGGCCAATGTGGTGAATTTATTAACTGTACTGTTATTGTTAACAAGTAAAATAAGTAAATATCCCTGCAAGTGGAGCTACTGTTTATATGTTATCTGGATGTAATGAGAGAATACTACTAATGTGGAATTTTTATGTCAGTTAACACTGCTGAAAAGTATCCTAATAATTCCATGAAATCTGCATGTACTTAAATTGAGTGGTAGTTTTCTCTCCCAAGGTTCTAGCAGATTAATATTTCACCTGAGTGATTATAAAGTAAAGTACAGTATATCCTGAATGCAAAAGTGTGATAGGAGTTCAAGAACGTAGTAACTGCTTTAAAGACAAAGTGATAATCTGCTAGTAATTTAAAAAGTGTAACTGCTGATCCTAAAAGTGACCTGAGATGTTTTGAGCTATTTATATGTGAGCTACTTATATTTGACAACAAAGAGAATATTATTATTATATAAAGCAGTACGTATTTTCATATAATTTTGGTGTAGTGTTTTCTTTTTGAGTGCTATTGCGTGGAATTACTTTTGGGTGGTCTGCAACCTTTACACTGTGCCTCTGTTATGCTAGTCTTGCCCTAGGCCAGGCTACCTAATTCCAACATGAGGACGCCAAGCAATCTGGTATGACTGTTGCGGGTTGACCTTTAACAGGTAAATTCGCTCCAGGTCGTAGTCTGGCAGTGATCACCATACCCTGATTATCTTTTGCGCCTTCCACAGCCCTGATGAGTCACAGGTTTTGCCCTGTTGATGAAACACGTGTCGGCTGGTGTTTGTAAAACAAGAAAAAGAAATAAAGACCAATATTTAACATTACAGACTATCTTCACTTCATCAACAACGTCCAAGGTTCGCTTTTTCTAGAACTACTGTATTACCAATACTGTTTTTATCAAACGTGTGCACAGTACCTGCTGTTTAAGTAATGACAGTCACTGTTCTAGTTAAAAATGTTTTATGTTTTAACTATAGTGTTCTAGAATGCAGTATACACGCCACTACCAGCAGCATAACGCATATAAATCTAAAACAGTTAGCATAGTTGCAATTCAACAGATTATGAAGGGGGATGTCCTCTTATACAGGCAGTGGATAAAGGAATATAAGGCCTGACCACCCTCCCCTTGGTAAGAAGTTTTATTATATAAAAGAAGATCTCTGGGCTTTGTCAGCAGACCCCATACCTTAGTGACTACATGGTATTTCTACAGCATATGAACATCATAGCTCTCTCCCAGGAAAGGTCCCTCTACAAGTGGGTTTTAGAACAACATGCATCACCATAATATCAAAGCATGAGTTTCCAGTAGTAGCAGCTGTTTTAGCATGTTTTGTCTAGGTGCTAGGGACTAGAACAGAATAACAATGGGCATTGTTTATCTACCTTGCACATCGTGTTCAGACTAAAGCCCAGGAACAGACGAAGAACGCAGAAAGCAGACGGTTCTCACAGAGTCTTGCAAAATAAAGTCATATAGTAACGTGCTCAAAAGCAGCATCATGTCAGCAGAGCTCATGCTAACTTGGCAATGTCGATAATGACCCTAAAGGCAATATGACAATATGCACACTTCAAATCGAATTGTAAATTGTTTCCTCAGTTCTAAGGAGGTTTCCGACCTTTCTAAATGTGATAAATAAAGGGCCACTTAATAAAAAAAGGTATACAATGTGCAAATTGTATCTGGCATCCTACTGTATCATTGGAGATGCAGCCTTCTTCAGTGCCAGCAAGGTAGATGTTAACTTTACCTTGTCATAAATCATATCCAGAGTTCAGCTTGAACAGCGGGAGGCACACCTGAAAAAATAAAATTGTTCCTCTTGGAGGATGAAAAGCCCAGAACTGGATTGGCGTTCTCTCTATGGCCAACTCTATGCAAATGGGCTGTGCCAAGTAATTTTCTAGCCACAAACCTGCACACTTCCTGGGTCTGGATGCCAGACTACCAGACTGGCAAAGCTATGTGCAGGGGCAGCTCAAGGGAAGGGGAATGGAAATAGGCCTAGAAGTTAGATGGATGCAGTACAACCACGCTCCTATTCAGGAGAGGGTGGAGGAGGTTCAACATGGCAGTGGCAGAATTTTGAAGCGGCACATCTCCTTTCTGCTGTTGATGAAAAATCGTCTTCTGAAACTGTACAACCGCTTGTAGAAAGCCAGGATTTAACTAAAGCTGGGAGGAAGCCAGTGCCCATAAGCTCCTGTCTTTGTTTTGCCTTTTGCTGCATTGCTTACCCGATGGCCTTGTGCTCCCGATATCCTGTCTCACCTGAGCCTGCTTACCCCCCCCCCTACTCCCTCCTGCTGCCTCCAGGGTGGTGTGGAATCCTGGCCTTAGAGCTTCCTAATCTAAATGCTTTTGTTGCAGGAAATAAATGTCTTAAGATGAATTCATTCCCTCCTGTTTTACCCTATTTAGACTCCCCTTTGAGCTTACTTGAGTACCACAAACTCGTTTCAATGGTATGCAACGTTTACAACAAAGTTTTTACAACGCACTACCATTGCAACGCAGGCATTACCACGCATACCATTACAATGCATTGCGCTGGGGGGCGCTCTAGGATAGGGAATACGTTTAATTTTCTATCCAACACCTTCTCTAGTGTCCACGGGGACTGGAGTTGGAATAGAAAATTATACTTATCACTATCCAGCACCTCTAAGCGCTATGCGTTGTAACGGTATGCGTTGTAAAGGTATGCGCGGTAAAAGTATGTGTTATAACGTCATACATCCCGTTTCAATAGATCAGTGGATTATATCCATTTAACTGCCCTTAGGAATGTATACAGCTTCTGCTGAATGTGTGAGCGTGTGCAACATGCACGGTTGTGACTGCCACCACAACATACATGGATTCAAAGGCATCCAAAACTCGTGAGATGTGCCCAGTCGATGTATTGTTGAACATGCTGTTTTGCTTGTGGCTTCTTTGCTTGCAAATGCACAGTATGCAAAGGCACCCAAATGGCTGTATGTCTTTTCGACAACCATTCCAAGTGACAGCGGTCCGTAGGCATTCCTCTGCAGCCCGCCAGCTGTATTCCCAAGGTCCAGATATTGAGATTTCAAAAGGTAGCCCTACGAAATGTAGAAAGTGACAAATTCATGTGGATGCTTGAAAACGGTGGAAATATAAACAAGCATTGGCATAGCAAATAGGTCTCGCCTTTGGGACCTTATAAGTGTTTAGTTATCCAGCACAATATTCTTGGTGCAACAACATCAACAGTTGCATGTCTAAACACTTATAAGGTCCCAAAGGCGAGACCTATTGGCCATGCCAATGCTTGTTGTATATGCAAGTTGAACAGATATAATAACACCGGTGTCATCATGTTCACATAATTGTAGAGCAGTAAGTCTTCTGCATCTGGTGGCATATATGGCGCAGATCCAGTCAATCCGATATCGCTACTGTATATTGACATAATATAACATGAGAATCAGGAGCATATGACAGTTGAGGTGAGACCCAAACTAATTGTCAAGTATTGTCATCCAAAACCTCAGGGTTGTATTTGTGAATAATTAGTCTGATTAATCCCTTTTCACTTTGAGATGTGCTGATAGGCACTCTTGTCTTAATACCCCTAGGAGCCTATTTATAAGGCCCTTTCTGCATTACTCGATCATTTCAGCTCGAGAGAACTACTGAATATGATGAGAATAAGTAGAATGTCTACATTAAGCCACTCTTGGTGATAGCTTCAGTGTCACTGAATTCTATTCTATGACTACACATTATCTTTCATGATCTTTACTATACCGTTGGCTTAAGGTCTAACCACTTATCGGCAGACTTTGTATGATGCCCTTTCTCTTCACTTCGCACGGGTTATCTTTTCTTTCTTTTAAACTTTTGTACAGAATAGACTATTGTAAATAAATGTATACATTATATTTACACAGGGGACTTGTATTTACAAACAACTGCTTTTCCTGAAGATGGTCTGACATCTGTTATTGCCACAACAGACCGAAACGTTGACGGTCACATCTATTTCCGTAGTAATTATGGCGTTTGAGGAATTGTTTTCTATTTCTTTAGACTGATTTTCCTCCGTGTATTCTTTTGGAATAGATGTTTATACTTCAGATTAGCAGGTTCTTTTATGTACCCTCCATCATAGTGTTTTATTGTATCTGAATGTACCCCTTACATTGTTTCACATTAAAAATTGCATTTACAATGCAATGGTCTCCGCAGCATTAAAGGTAGAGCTATTGGCATTGCTCATTATTATATATTTTTTTAAATCATAAATAAATGGCATTGTCATTTACATTGCCCATAGCTTCATCACGTGCATATGCGAGACCTATTGCATTAGCACCCACACACACAGTAAGTAGTAGAGTGAGAAGTCGATAGTGAGTAGGAGAGAGCTATTAGTAAAGAGTATTAGAGAGCGCAACAGAGCTGTGTGAATAATAACAGCGGTGAGCCCGTGCCTGAGGTGCATCATCTGAGATGTGTGAATAATACCAGCTGTGAGCCCGTGCCTGAGGTGCATCATCTGAGATGTGTGAATAATACCAGCTGTGAGCCCGTGCCTGAGGTGCATCATCAGAGCTGTGTGAATAATAACTGTCAGCCCCGTGCCTGAGGTGCATCATCAGAGCTGTGTGAATAACTGCATCAGCCCCGTGCCCGAGGTGCATCATCAGAGCTGTGTGAATACCTGCGTCAGCCCCGTGCCCGAGGTGCATCAGAGCTGTGTGAATAACTACATCAGCCCCGTGCCCGAGGTGCATCACCAGAGCTGTGTGAATAACTGTGTCAGCCCCGTGCCTGAGGTGCATCATCAGAGCTGTATGAATAACTGCGTCAGCCCTGTGCCCGAGGTGCATCATCAGAGCTGTGTGAATAACTGTCAGCCCCGTGCCGAGCTAGACTGCAGCCGATACTTACATCCAGAAACGTAACTCTCTGTGCACCTACCCACACCAAAATATTAACCAACAGTGAAGCTCTGCACTCACACCCCACAAAACAGCATTGCTCATTTAGAAGACGGACACACATTGAATTTCGAGCTTCTTCTGCGTTGATGGTAATTTCTATAAATTACTATTGAATTCTTGTTTTCTACTCCCAGTTTGATAGACCACCATCAATCACGTTGACCCAGATCCCTGTCCCCGGATAACCCCCATGTCGTCGCTTTCCCTGTGCCACCCGGCCTGAGCCTCCTCTACGGTTACCTGGGGTGAGGCGTCGCTCCCAAACGAAAGGCAGAGGCGGTGGTGTTCCATGAGGCTGTTCCTCGCCGTGGGACATCAGACCGCACCGCTGCGGGGAATGTCCCCCAGGGGACCCAGGCAGCGGGGCGCACCTCCTGCGCTTAGGGGACTGGGACTGGGGGCTAAGCAGGGCCTCGAACTCCATGAGCCGCTTCAGAGTGGCACCGCACGCCATGCTGCCGGCCAGGAAGAGAGCAGTTCTCGGCGCGCGGCGGAGACGCTGGCGCCGTGAGCGTGCACGCGGCCAAATCTGCGCGTGGCCAGCTCTTGTCGCTCCCTCTCCCATTCACAATGCTGCGCGCATGCACAGCTCTTGTCCCGTTTTGTCGGCTGAAACGATCGCTATAGTTCTCTGGCGAGAACGCGCTTCACGCGTTTCTAGCCGAGACCTAAAAAGATATACCAGTGTGTTTAAAATGTTTTCTAATTGTCCTGCTGAACATTCATTTTGTGAATAACTACATTGATGTGTAGACTTTTGCAACGTTTAGCCACTGACTGAGGCCTAACGAATAAGTAACAAGTATATATAAAATTTGACTAAGATTAGTGAATAAAATCCCTTGTAGGCATCTCTACTCAACTCTTGTGCACTGAAGGTGGCAACTGGCGGGGACATGCCCAACTGCTGTGATTAAGGGAGAGGGGCGCCCTACTGCCATGCGCTACCCCCCCGGACTTGGGCTGGCATCTACCCTCACCTTCACAGCCTGGGGTGCTGGCTTCGTGCTAATGGGGCCCTACGACATAGTGCAACCTTATATATATATTGGGCTGTTCTGCTGCTGTGCTGACAGTGCACTGATGGCCGAACAGACTGATGAAGCATCGATCCTTAAGAACTGATGTGGTCTGCAGCCCTCTTGCGCCTTGTAGGCGGCAGATATGGGCAAACAACTCAAGACAATCCAAGCTCACATTTGAAGGCAAGAGACATAGCAGGAGGCCATGTCCAAGCCTCCTCCGAGGTAACCGAACACGATGATGCCCTGAAGGCAATTTTGATTGATGTGAAATCAAGTTTGCGGGCAATTAATGCTAAGCTAGAGCTCATGGCCACTCGCCTAGATTGTAGGAAGGAATGTGCTGACAAACATGATGCCTGCCTGGACCACCTAGAATCCCGAGTCTCTGATACAGACGATGCAAACGCCAAGAACAACAAACCTCTTCCACGGATGAATAAAGTCCTCGAGTGATAAAAGCCAAGAATGAGGCCTGGAGGCGCACTCAAGGCACAATAATCTCCGAGTCGTGGGTGTCCCAGAATCCACAGCTATTGACAAGATGGAGGACTTAGTTGAAATAGTGCTGCAAGACCTATTTGGGGAGGCGCTGTCATCAGTTTTTCTTGTAGAGCGCACCCTTCGCTCTCTTGCGCCTCATCCACCACAGGGCACCAGGAGGCGGCTTTTCCGCTATGGCGGAGAAGTGTTGCCCTCCCGTGCCAGCAGGGATAAAACAAGCATTTGCAATGAAATAGGTCTCGCATTTATTGTGACTTTAAACTATTGGCATTGTAAATGATAATGCCTTTTATTTCGGTTTTAAAAGCCAAAACATAAAAGACACTGTCATTTACAATGCCAAAAAGCTGAAACTCGTGTAATTTCGAGACCTAGTGCATTGTATAACAAGCATTACCCTTAGAAGGGAAATCTGAATCCGTGGCAACCAGCAGCTGCAAGCAGATCCCTTCTTCTGGTTCCAAAGGCTATAGGGGAGGGTGTGGTTTGAGGGAGTTGTTGAAAAAACTGTGTGGCGTCGCCATTGGCTGCTTCTCCAGGAGAAAATAAAGTGTGCGGCTGATATATATTTTGCAAGCAGGGCACGCTTTTATTATAAGTAAATAATTCATTCTAAAAGGAGCATGTTCAGACTGCCCTGTAAAATAAATAAATAAGCGTGGCCGCGCTGTAAAGTAAATAAGCACTTTAATAACATACAAGCAGGTAGGTGCTAGGATGTCATGGGTGTAATATGGGAAGACCACGCCTTAAAATAAAATAAATTAGCGAGGCGCTATTGTTGAAGCGGACCACGCTTTAAAGTAAATAAGCACTTTATAATATAAAAGCGGGCGGGTGCTGATATGCCATGGGTGGAATACAGGAAGAGCATTAAAGAAAATAGTCCTCACCAACTTATAAAGCAGACCGTGCAACATCACCAGTAAAAGGTACAGTCGTTATGGGAGGTAACAAATGCAGACAAGCCGTAGCAAGGAGGGACTAACAAGTCTGCTTACAAATCTGAAGCCAGCCTTTATGAAGGACAATGACACAAGCCAATAACAAATATGGGCTGAGAGTGGGCGGGGCTACCAGTGCATACCCTGATACAGCATGCTTCGCAGAGTGAGCAGCGCATGCTAGCTGCCACTAGGCTCGACCTAAAAAATAATAATAATAAAACAATTATAAACTCGGTTTCTTATAATTTTTTATTCTGTTCCCTGGAGACTGGGGTCGAGGCCAGGGGGATAACCTGCACCCACGGGGAGTAATATGCACTGTTATGAGTGCGCATGACGGTTTGGACAGCAGTCTCAGGCCGGCCAAAGTGTCATGTGCACTGAAGCTCTCTCGCACCCAGCTGTGTTGCCAGGTTGGAGACAGCAAAGCACAGGCTCCCTGGGAGCGCAAATCATCGCCGCTCAGGCCAATCTTGAACCTGCTCTCATGTATGAGAGCAGCTTCAGTATTGGCCGCAGGGGATTCTGGGAGTCTCTGCCTGCTTTGGAGCCATGAGAGGAACAGAAGACAGTAATGAGGCAGGCAAGTTTTTTTGGGGTCGTCGTCTCCCCCACCCCTGTTCCTCTCATCTGACACCAGCCGCTACTACAGGCACCATTGCTCACCCGAGAATCGCAAAACGCCTACAAAACAAGGACTGAGACACTGTCCTCCAACTGCCTCGCGAGGGCGGTGCAATAAGATATCAAAACAGTGCTGTGACATTCTACCCGGATTTCACTCTTGCAGTTCAGGCTGCTCAAAGGAAAATCTTGTCTGCTAAAAGACTTTAGCAAAAAGAGGAGATAAAATACCCTCTACTCTAACTTGCAAAACTGTGCATACCACCCGAGGGCAGATCTCACCATTTTACAGATGCAAAAGTTGCATTCAAATTTGCAAAAAGTATCACTGCTGAGAGGAGTTCGCAGAGCAGGTCCCAGCGCTCCCAGAAAGAGGCACGCATTGGTGACAATGATGGACTACCTCCATAAAATGCTTTGCTGAGGCTCTGTGACTCTCCCCATGTGGGAAAACAACCCTGGTCACTATGTGAGGGGATTTTATTCTCCTTGCTACGTAGTTTGTTCTGCTATTATGTTTCTACTGTCCGCAGGCCTGCAAGGTGTGTGGTGGCGGTCCGGAACCGTTGGTTTACAACATGGGTGACATTCCTCACTTTAGCCACCCAGTCGCCCTGTGACTGCAGAGTCCCCCGCCGGCTCTACTTCACCTTCAAGGGTGAATTTCACACGTTTGGTTTGTTCTTGGGACTGGGTGTTGTTGGGTGGGGTGTGGGCTCCTAGTTCTCCACGACTTTCTGGGGTTGGTGGGGTGTGGTTGTTCTACGGTATTTGTATGTTGTTTTCTCCTCTTATGGCAGGATCGTAAATTGTTCTCATGTCCCTTTCCCACCCAGTCAATAGTTAGTAGGCCACACAAAAGTCTCTTTTCTCTCCCGACAACCTCTAATGGCTAGTTATTCTCTTTTATCTGTTTGTGCACCACAACCCAATTTTACGGCCAATATTCCAGGCTTATTTGTATTAAACAACAAAGGACATGACATCAACTATTAAATGCCTGACCACAAACATACGTGGCCTAAACGACCAGACTTGTACACACTTATATCACCCGACACCACATTAATATATCTATATATTTTTTTTACATGAACTGCACTTAACCTCTATCACATCTTCCCTGTTGCTCTGAGATACACACATCCCTCTACTCTAATGTTACCCATGGAACAGCTATACTAATTTGAAACAGGCTCAATTGGTACCTTGCCCAGGCTAAATGCAACACAGAAGGACGATGCGTCATGTTGGCAGGCACCTTATGTCAACACCCAGTCATACTTGCCTCGGTTTATGGCCTGAACACAGACTACCCCTGAATTGTTCTCAGAGGTATGGCACCAGATAGCCAGCTTAGGACACGTTGCTGCGATATGTGGAGGAGAATTCAATGTAGCACTAGACCAAACTCTAGATCGATCCAGGGCCCCCCGCCGCACTTACCCTGGAACAGCAGCACAACTACACAATCTGCTTAGTGATCAATGCCCTGTCGATGATTACACAATGGCCTAAGGAAGCGTACATGCATCACATTGGCCCACAACACCTGATCAATGATGGACTACTGACTGACCTCTTGTGACACATTCACATGGACTACTGCAGTGACCCACCTCCCCTGTACACTTTGACCACACGCCAGTACTCTTACAACTTTTCCCACCACTTGCTATCTTGCGAGCTTCCACAAGGCATGGGGGGCACTTGGCGACCAGGTCTTCTGCACTGAAATCCGGACTGCCATAGTGGACTATTTTGCAATTAATGAAGGTACAGTGTCCTAACCCCTGACATTATGGGAGGCCTTTTAAGTGCAAGCAAGTCACTAAGCAAGTCGGTTTTTCAAAGGCGATAAGGACGTGACTCACCGGGATTGAACGCCATATACGCACGCTTGAACGGGATAACATCTAAAAATCCCACACTGTTGGCAAACATTCGTGAAAAACTTACTGACTGCAATAAAGAGCAGAATGTGAGCTACACTATCTGTCCCAAGAGTTAATGGCAAAATGCTATAGTGAGGGTGATCGCCTGGCCGAATGTTAGCTAACATGCTTAGATGGCCCTGTGCCACGGAATATGTAGTAGAACTCCTTGATGATCAATTGGATAGGCAATCTAAGCATGCAGAGCTTTTCAAGATGATGTTGTCTTTTGACTCCCACCTATACCAAGCCACGATATCACCAACTGGCGATGAACTTGACGCCCACCTGAACACAATTCAGTTATTGTGGCGATATTATGGACATCGATTATAGTTGGATGCACCAGTCACTGAAGTAGAAGTGCTGCAAGTTATTTGGAGCCTTTCCAGCGATAAAGTGCCCAGCTTGGGGGGGTTACAACTTCCTTTTACAAAGAGTACACTCCCCTGTTAATCCCCCACTTTCTCAACATGTTTGAGGCCTCCCTGGACTTTTGTAAACTGTCACCTGTGCTTCGTGAAGCGGTTATCCTCACCATTCTCAAACCAAGCAAGTTGGCAAATGAGTGTGACTCCTACAGGCCATTGTCGATAATAAACACAGACAATACTAGCTAAGCTAATTGCTAACAGCCTCCTGGCTCTACTGCCAGATATAGTACGCCCGGACCAATCTGGGTTTGTGTCCGTACGTTCTACAGCACATAAGTTTGCTGCATGGCTGCGGCAACACGCAACACACACACACACACACACACAACACACACCTTTACCAGTCGCCGGGCCAGTCTGGTATACAGATAAACTTGGCCAAGTCTATCATTTTTACCCTCACTGATACAAAGCAATGTTTTGACTCTGAATTTCCCTTGGAGCGGGAGACAGTCTGTGAGATACCTCAGAAACGGGCTCAGCTGTGGCGTGCTAACTATCGCAGGGTGATTTCTTAGCTGGAAGACAGAATTCCAGTGTGGAACCGCCTCCCTCTGTCACGGATGGAACATTTGGCTATCACCAAAATGGTTGTATTGCCTAAATGTATGCATCTTTCAATATCCCCTCCCTACACACTTTCTCCAGTGACTGCGATCTAACCTAATATTGCTGACATGAGCCGGGGGAGAGCCCAGAGTTCCATGGGAAATTCTAACATTACAAGACAAGGGGGTTTAAATGCAACAGGCAACTTTATGCACTGTGCACTCAGGCCCAACATTTACATTTTTGGTAACACCCTACATGATTTCATCCACATGTGGTGGTTGAGGCGGATGCAGCCACTCCAGTGCCCCTATTGACTGCGCTCCATCAACCTTATAAACCTTCACGTGCAGAGATTGATACAGTGGGGTGGTTCTGTGGGCGTGGGATGGCCTCCGCCGCCATGCTCACCTACACTGCCTTTATGCACCCACCATTCCTATAGCCCATAACCCAATGCTACCGACCCTACAGGATGACCGGAATTAAACACAAGTACATAGAAGGAAACTATTCACATATGGAGATCTGTATCCAGATGGACAATTCCTTCCCCCGTTCGCGCTTGAGGAGAGTCCACTCCCCACTATGCTAGGCATGCTTCATGTAGAGCACAACATGCCACATTCCCTGAGCCCCCCGCCTACACTACACACCTTTCAACACATACTGACAAACGTCACCACCCACTGACTTTTCACACATTTGTATGCCGTTATGCAAGATAATCAAGAAAAGCTACTCCGCCTTGATGCGATTTTCGATTTATGGACTGGTGCTTTATTTACCCTTATGTGTTTAGGTCTCGGCGTCAACGCGCGGAAGCGCGTCTCCGCCGAGATCTTTTGTCAGCGACTATGCTTCCCAGGAGACAGTCCCGGCCGCGCGCATCCTTCCAGGCGATTTGTAACTGGAACGCGCGCTGTGGCCAGGCGCTGTCTCCTGGGAAGCACACACGCATGCGCATACACACACACACACACACACACACACACACACACACACACACACACACACACAGAAGCGGCCACGCACATACATACAGAGTCACCCACCCCCCCTCCGCAGACATACACACACACGCGCGCGCGCACACACACACTAGTGCACCCCCCCTCTCCCCCGCCGTCGCACACATGCATACACACACAACGAGAGAACGGAGCCCCCCGTAGGCCCCCCCCCAGCCATTTGTAAGTTACCAGCTCAATGTTGAGGGACTCCGCTCTCCTTCTGGCGTCGCGAGACGCTTTCACTCCGCCTTCTCTTCCGGTTACGTACGCAGCCCCGCCCCCGTCACAGGCGACTTTGCCTGACTTCCCGTGTGCGCAGCTTCTTTGAATTGTTGGTCATGCGCATTGGCTCTTTCTGTTTCAGAGATGCCTTACTTACCTCACTCCATCAGAGCGACTGAGTGCCGCGCCAGCCTTTGTTTGCTGTCGGTTTGACTATGGAAATTCCGTGTAAATGGCCTTCCTAAGGTTCTCTGATGCACGTTTGAGTGGGATGAAAGCCTCTGACCGCCTGGTGACTAGAGTTCGAGTTTTGACTACTCCTGTCTTGCACCAGTTCCACTGTATGTCTTTAATGGGAATTTTTCCGACGTGTGTGTTTACATTATTTGTACAAAAGTCTCGGGGGAGCCGGAAGTGAGTCACTGCATTAAATCATTAATTCATGAACACAGGCATTCATTGATGCATTCTCACGCTCTCTCGTTACGGGCACTGTTTGAGAAGCCATAACAGTAGCTGCCAAGTGAACAGCTTGCCACGGAGTGCGGTGAGGCCGCTCGGCCTTCCATTGAGGAGAACCTTTAAATCGGTACAATAGTTCGGTGACTTACAGCTCTTAGCAACGACTGGTGGATGGTATGAGGCACTACATAAAACAAGTTCTTATTCCAGTGATTAAAAGGTGGCTTGCATGCATGTTGCAGAATAGTAACGCCAAAGTGTTGCGTATATATACATTGGTTGTAACTCAGACAAACGGATTCACAGGTTGATGAATCTCTTTGAAAGTCATCACTTCCTGCAGGCCATGGATTAGTGCCCCCATTGATGGCATTGCTAGTATCGGCTTCTTCCAGAGCGCCGCCCCTGGGGGCCCGGTTGTCGTGCGTCTGCCACGTGGAGTGGCACGAGGACATGAAATGGACAGCTCGTGCAGCCGGAATGGCGGCCACACCTTCCTCTCTCCCGGATGCATGGAGTGCAGGTGCCCAGTCGAGGAAATCGAGTGGGTGTTTCTTCGAGCCTGGTTCCTTCGGCACGAGAGGGGCACTTCCTCGTCGCACAGAGCCTTCATTGCTGCTGCTGCTTGCGACCAACGCCCCGTTGCGCTCCAATATCCTTCGCGTTTAGTGATTAAACTTTAATCCTCGTGGTTTCACGCAGCGCCCGGGTGCAGTGCTACGATTTTCAAAATCTAGCTTTAGGACTCGGAGAAAATGCTATCGGGTCACCGCGGTGATTTACAGAGACGCAAAAAAAATGTACGTGATGGGCTACGTCCATGACGAAATCTGTACTGAAAAATAGAGTGGCCCCACTACAGCAATAGCGTCAGAAAATCATACTGTGTTGATCGGACTGTCAACATGACGTTAGTAAGTCAGATCAAACGGTGGAAACTAAATGCCTCCCACTTTTTTGCCTTAAGTGTTGTATAACCGAAGAGAGATTTCTGGTTTGATTCGTTATTGACTTATCTGCTGGCCTCGATTAACCTATTGTGACTGCTTCAGACAACAAAAGCTGCCAGGGGTCCGCAGCTAATCTTGGTGACACACAACCAGATACTATTTACCGCTTAGGTTACTTGAAGGAAGCTGCTAGTAGCGCAGCTATTATCAGTTCCTTTGATCAGATGTGAACACCCTAAAACTGGACTTAACATAAGGCTGCAGCAGTTCGACCATTATCACTGTACATCCGGAAGAACGGGCTGCCGAATGTCCAGCCATAACCCGGGCTTTAAATGGGCCGGGTCTCACCGATGCTGAGCACCGGCACTTTTTTAAAGGGAGGCTCGAAGCGGGTCTCTATCGGGCACAGGCACAGGGTCAGACTGATTTGCATATGGCCATGTCTGAACTGGGGTGGCAGAGTGGGCTAAAGAACGGTGATGGATTAAACCCAGATCTGTTGACTGGGTGTGAGTGTTTGATTGGTTCAGATGCTCCGTCCATCACCACCCCCTTCTTTACCACCCGCTTTTGTACCGCTCTTTTGTGCACAGGCGACCATTTTTTCCCCCAGACTGCAGTGACAGCAGGCACATGGATGTGCCCATGCTCACACAGACACTAGTGAAATTACGGCATGACGTCCTGCCAGGTGAGCGTTGTAGGGGAAGGGAAATCCTTTAAAGAGTCCTTTTCTCTCTGGAATTTCCTTCTCTTTTTGAAACTAGAGCGCAGCAAAATTGTTGCGGTGTCACCAGGGCTTTAAGTGGAAGCTTTTTCAGTATTGAATACAAGCTGCTGCTGCTTATTTATCTTATGCAACTAACCACAATTGACAAAGCCAATAGTTCCGACTTGTAGGTATGATGTTACTTGTAGTATCATATATCTGGATGCAATGACAGAAACCGCAAAATACAAGTCGGGCGGCACACTATGCTAAGCACAGATTTTTAGCTTACGTGTTTTAAGCCCAGCCCTTAATGACATTGACCACGCCCCTTTTAGAAACCCCACAGTATGTTTTATCCTACTTAAAGCCCTGGCCATAACTACACTGATTCAAACATTTTGTGCCACCAGTGCTTTCGTGGAATTTTTTGTGGAGGAGTAAAATGAGGAGTCTTTGGTGTGCTATGTGAAACTGCACTTTTTAGGTCTCGGCGTCAACGCGCGGAAGCGCGTCTCCGCCGAGATCTTTTGTCAGCGACTATGCTTCCCAGGAGACAGTCCCGGCCGCGCGCATCCTTCCAGGCGATTTGTAACTGGAACGCGCGCTGTGGCCAGGCGCTGTCTCCTGGGAAGCACACACGCATGCGCATACACACACACACACACACACACACACAGAAGCGGCCACGCACATACATACAGAGTCACCCACCCCCCCTCCGCAGACACACACACACACACACGCGCGCGCACACACACACACACACACACTAGTGCACCCCCCCTCTCCCCCGCCGTCGCACACATGCATACACACACAACGAGAGAACCGAGCCCCCCCCCCCCAGCCATTTGTAAGTTACCAGCTCAATGTTGAGGGACTCCGCTCTCCTTCTGGCGTCGCGAGACGCTTTCACTCCGCCTTCTCTTCCGGTTACGTACGCAGCCCCGCCCCCGTCACATGCGACTTTGCCTGACTTCCCGTGTGCGCAGCTTCTTTGAATTGTTGGTCATGCGCATTGAGCGCACACAATTAAAAGTGGGCATGAGTTTGAGGTGTGGCATTCCAGGACCCAGCCACGCTTCTACGCCAGAGACTGTCCCACATCCGTCACGGGCCATAATTTAAATTAATTAATGTATTATTCGCCCCTGCCTGACTAGCCTTGCCCTGCCTTCTGCTGCCTGCCCAGCCCACTACAGTTCCCTCGTCCTCTTAATATCGTAAGTGTTTGCTTTATGACCAACAGCCGCGAGGGGTTCAGACATTCTGTAGTGCCTGGAACTTTGTTTCGATTTTATTTTGTTGATCTAAGAAATAGAGCAGTAAATAGATTTATTTGTATTTCGCATTGGGTGAGGGCTGTTTAACACCCTCCCCAATTTGACGAATGTTTAAGAAGGTGTAATAGATATTGCGGTTTGTATTTTTATGTATTTAAAAAAGATAGTAATGTGGTGATGCCTGTTTGGAAGATCCGTTGTGTGCGCCGTGTGGGGGGCTTTCGATATTCGCTGGCGGGTGTTTTTTTGGGTACTTTAGCCAAACGGAGGTCTGGAGTGCCAATTAATAGCAAGATACTGTTCGGACTTTGTTGTGGGGATGGCAGCTGCGTCTTGGAACTCGCTTTCAACGAAATGATGTTGTGCTCCTTTACATAAATGCAGTGTTTAGTTGATGCATTACATCCTTGTAAACATGCATGCTGTTTATCCCAGCACAAATAAAATAACAGCATCGCATTTAGCATGTGCGTCCCTCAGGTGACCTTCATAATTCAGGTTGTTGGTTTTAAACAACCAGTAGCAGTTCCTCAATATTATGGTCACCGGGGGACTGGATTCCAGCTTTCACAGCTACCTACCTAAATACTGTCTGCCACCATTGGGCCCGGTGGAAAGCACGTGCCCAGGAATAACATTTTTACAAGGACTTTCCCTCATAAAATCTTCAGTTGAGGGTGTGCTGGAGCCCCTCTTGAAGCTTCCAAGAAAAGGAGGTGTCCCGCTGTCTGACTGCCCTGTGTGGGCCCCCCATTGTGACCAGGTGACTCATTATTTGGAGACCGACTAGCAGATTTGATTCCAGCAGTCTTATTTTTTAGCGTAGAAACGTAGGCCTAGTTCTTCAAATGCATGGCTTTTTATAATCCAGACAGCCCTCTCTCATTCCCACACGGACATCTTCATTTGTTTTGTGAGTGGACATTGCTGAGTCCATAAACCCCAAGCCAGGAATTCCACCCCCCTGGTCACCGTTTCCCTGGGGTGCACGTACATTACCATAATTGCATGTACATTTTTCAGCCATGCACACATCCAATCTCCATTGTTTGGACGCCAAGACCATTGTAGACTATGCAACCGAACCTTCCTCCCACCGCCATGGAGAAAACCGAATAGGGGGCGGGCGGCATTAGTAAGAAAGTGATCTGCCGCAGTCCCCCCATTAGATGCTTTGTTGCATGTACGAGGCTGGATTTCAAAAATGAAAAAAATGCGCAAAAGATGCCTCGGTGTGTGATGTGATATACTGTGCTGGGCGAAGATTTTCTAAATGAGAAATGTCCAGCCCAGTGTACGTGTGCGTATTTGGGTCAGGCACATCAGGTCCTAATGAGAAGAAATAATTTGTTTCGTAATGGAAACTTCCGCCAAATATGCGTGCATTTTGTTTTGTGGTTATCTGTGGGAAATGCGGCGTAGATTTCGAATTAGTGTGCACTTATGACCATAAGTCAGCATTTAAGTCTACGATCCGTGCTCTCCAAGGCAATATGCATTGGGCATTTTCTTTAGTGGGTAAACCTCCCAGCCTGCATAGCACTCCTGTAAATTTATCCTGTCAGGTATAGTGCTAAAAACTGTTAGGCATTGACAAATAAAGGTACATTTATTGGCTAAATAAATGTGGACACAAAAAAAAAATGCAATTTGCAATGCCAATAGCTCTAACTTAACAAAAGCCGAGACCATTGCAGTGCAGAGTAGTGAGTGCAGAGTAGTGAGTGCAGAGTAGTGAGTGCAGAGTAGTGAGTGTGCAGACTGCAGAGTAGTGAGTGTGCAGACTGCAGAGTAGTGAGTGCAGAGTAGTGAGTGCAGAGTAGTGAGTGCAGAGTAGTGAGTGTGCAGACTGCAAAGTAGTGAGTGTGCAGACTGCAAAGTAGTGAGTGCAGAGTAGTGAGTGCAGAGTAGTGAGTGCAGAGTAGTGAGTGTGCAGAGTAGTGAGTGTGCAGAGTAGTGAGTGTGCAGAGTAGTGAGTGTGCAGAGTAGTGAGTGTGCAGAGTAGTGAGTGTGCAGAGTAGTGAGTGTGCAGAGTAGTGAGTGTGCAGAGTAGAGAGTGTGCAGAGTAGAGAGTGTGCAGAGTAGAGAGTGTGCAGAGTAGAGAGTGTGCAGAGTAGAGAGTGTGCAGAGTAGAGAGTGTGCAGAGTAGAGAGTGTGCAGAGTAGAGAGTGAGCAGAGTAGAGAGTGAGCAGAGTAGAGAGTGTGCAGAGTAGAGAGTGAGCAGAGTAGAGAGTGAGCAGAGTAGAGAGTGAGCAGAGTAGAGAGTGAGCAGAGTAGAGAGTGAGCAGAGTAGAGAGTGTGCAGAGTAGAGAGTGTGCAGAGTAGAGAGTGTGCAGAGTAGTGAGTGTGCAGAGTAGTGAGTGCAGAGTAGTGAGTGCAGAGTAGTGAGTGCAGAGTAGTGAGTGCAGAGTAGTGAGTGCAGAGTAGTGAGTGCAGAATGCAGAGTAGTGAGTGCAGAGTGAGTGTGCAGACCAGTGAGTGCAGGTGCAGAGTGGTGTGTGCTGTTGAGTGCAGAGTGCTGTTATTTATGATTTAAGGAAAAAAAAAAAAGAAATGTCATGAGCAATGCCAATAGCTCTACTTTTAATGATGCCGAGACCATTGCATTGTAAATGCTTGTTTTGTAATTGTCTTTTGATCACACACACAACTTATCGATGTATTATACACATTTGCAAATACTGTTTCATATATGTTAATTGTTTCTGTATTTCCTAAGTTGAAAAATGTCATCAGTTTGTGTTGTGCTGAACGCCGGCCGCGATTTCGCGGAAGTGAGGCACTTCGGCAAAACAGGCGGGCCATGTCGGCCATTGGCCGACGGCAGCACAGAACGGGTTAACGTTTGACATGAATTGAATGCTGTTGCATTTATGGAATAACCCAGAAAAATTGTGAAATAAATCACAAAGGCCTCTTTTCTTGATTAAACTTTATATAGCTACTGGATACTTTCAAGTATATAATTATTAGTGGTCTAATCCAGTCAGCTTAGGACCCAAGCCTTCCTTAGGTTACAAGTTATGCAAGATAAGGCACCCGTTCGCCACCCCCCGGCCCAGACTAAATGGGCGGAGGACATAGACCCCCCCCCATCCACTTCCCCCGCCCCCAACTTACAAAGGAACAATGGACCTATTGCTGCGCACAAACGGCAGCTCTTTCGCCCAATGGACAAACTCAAACTTATTCATTTTAAGTTCTTAGACAGGTTAAATTGCACTCCAAAACACGGTGTATCAGCCCAATGGCGGAGGCACGTTGTGAGAGATGCTCAGCAGCACAGGATTCCACCAAAAAAACTTCATCTGGCCTGGGACTGCCCTAAAATAGCAGATTTCTGGAGCAAGGTACACCATATTATTCGCCAGATTACTGGACACACCATACTCCAAATTTGCCCTAATTAGCTTAATAGGCTATATCAAAGATGTCCTATATGAACATCGGCGCCTCATGGCTATGCTTTTACTTCTTGCTCAGCGCCAAATTGCCATGCACTGGAGAAGAAACGTGTGCCTATGTGGCATGGCTGTGAGATGCGGACTATTGTCAATAACAACTGGCCAACTATTGGAAATGAATGCTATCGACTTCTCGCCCTATAGATATTTGGGAGCCGTTTTTAATGTACTTACAATCACAGGACTGTTCTCTGTACCAATCGCAGAAGGAGGTAGTCATACAGGCCACAGCTTGCTCGCTGAACATTGATGTTGGAAACCTAACTTAGTTATTATGAGGATTCACGATACGGATTGCCATTCTTCTTCTTTTAATGTGGTTCTATGTTGGAGGGTGTTTCAGCATCACAGTTTATTATACTGGATAATATCCTAGCATTATCTCTATACTGTTAACCTGATTCCATTTGAATATATGGTATTTGTATAGCTAATATTTTTGGGATGGTTTAATGCCTTTATGATGTTTTGCTGATTTCTTTCTTCCCCCTCCTCCCTGCCCCTTCTGTAAGTTTTTTTTCCCCCCAGTTTCTCTCTTGACGAGTCTACACAATTTCTTCCTTTTTGTTGTCTCATTAAAATGCAAATAAAAATATATATTTTTTTAAGTCATCCAGTTCAGATATTTTATAAAAACAAAAACAAGCATTTGCAATGCAATAGGTCTCGTATTTGGGAGAGTTTAAGCTATTGGCATTGTAAATGGCAATGCCTTTTATTTCCGTTTTGCTAATTAACATAAATAAAAGGCATTGTCATTTACAATGCCAATAGCTCAAACTCTTGTAAATGCGAGACCTATTTCATTTTCAAGAAGCAGCCGCCATTGTCCCGGGCTGCTTGGAAAGTGAAAGCTTGCATGGGGCACTGAATGCTGCAGGAAAGCATGTTGTGCCTGTGGTAGGAGAAACTCGAGAAAGAAAATAGTGTTTATAGATTAATTAAGACATACAGTGTAACAACATAAGTAAAAGGGCCAGTCCTCATGGGAGGTTACAAATGAAGACAAGGCGGTACTAAGGGGGGACAAACAGGTCTATTAACGAATCAGAAGCCAGCATTTACAAAGGACAATGACACAAGCCAATGAAAAATATGGGCAGAGAGTGGGCGGAGCTTCAAGCCCATACTCAAATACGGTACACAAAAGTGAGCAACCCAATATACCCATGAGGGTTTGGCAATAGATATGTTATGGTAATTGGACCTTCAAGGGTTTTAATTATCTTAATGTTTCAAATATTATTTTAAATATCTACAATCGTACGACCCGATATATTTGATGCCGTTAATGCACAACAACTGTGACAAATGTCTTTTTAAGTCAATTTCTGTTTGTCACTGAACAGTGATCTTTTTGAGACAAAAGAGAACAAAAGAAAGGGTGTATATGATAGATATACAACGTTGTAAGAGAACATACAAATAAATTGATCTATAAAAATTCTCTATACAACAATTGCAAGAGCTTTTCTACCTATTTACAATCTAATTTATTATCCGGTAGAAAAAGCAATCGTCGACGTTTCATCACTTGCTCCTGAGCTGACTTGGAAGTGACGGGCTGCAGCAAACTAATCTCAGTTGTTGAGAGCTGACTGCGATAGACTCAACGTTGTAACTACAAACGCCAGAATAACACAATAGGAGATTTTCACAATTTTCTTAGATATTTTATCTGCCCATTTCCTTTTCTATACATCTATGAAGTCAGGCGAATAAGGATTTCAAACAGGTTATTCTACTAAGAGAGATACAATCATTTTGATTTATGCCGTGTCGCACATTACCACTATATTCAGAACTTTCGTGATTGAGGGTCTCCCAAGATATGATTTTTTATGTCCTGAGGATGGTCTCGGAAACGCAAGAATAGAGACCGAAACGTCGACGATTGCTTTTCTACCGGATAATAAATTAAATTGTAAATAGGTAGAAAAGCTCTTGCAATTGTTGTATAGAGAATTTTTGTAGATCAATTTATTTGTATGTTCTCTTACAACGTTGTATATCTATCATGTACCCTTGCAACAAATATTAAATCCGAATACTCTTTCATGTACACCCTTTCTTTTGCTCTCTTTTGTCTCAAAAAGATCACTGTTCAGTGACAAACAGAAATTGACTTAAAAAGACATTTGTCACAGTTGTTGTGCATTAACGGCATCAAATATATCAGGTCGTACGATTGTAGATATTTAAAATAATATTTGAAACATTAAGATAATTAAAACCCTTGAAGGTCCAATTACCATAACATACTCAAATACAGCATGCCTTACACAACAGGTCATGCCCAGGCTCAACCTAAACAAGCATTTACAATGCAATGGTCTCGGCATCATTTTTAATCATAAATAAATGGCATTGTCATTTACATTGCCAATAGCTTAATCGTTAAATAAATGGCATTGTCATTTACAATGCCAATAGCTTAATCGCTCGCAAATGCATGACCTATTTCATTTACACCCACACAGAGCCACACACACACACACATTCAGAGCCACCCACACAGAGCCTAGAGAACAGGAAGTTTAGGGTGGTGGAAGATAGAGGCATTATGTGATATAAAGGCTATGCAGCTCCAGCAGCCAGCGGCCCCAATGTTCATCAGTGCTGGCCACGGGCGAAGGATAGAAACCACGGTACTCTGTGTATACTAATTTCAGCTCAGGTGCCAACCACTCTAAAGTATCCTCGATTGCAAAGTGGCTGCATTTTTGCCTCGGTTACAAGGTGGCTTAATTTATCTAGAGGCTCTGCTATCCTTCGGGATCAAGTTCGCGCTATATAAAACTTTATAAATAAATGTGACCCAGGTAATGTTTCCAGGTGGTTCCCCACAGGTACATCTGCTCTCATGAGTATTTGACACCAACATGAGGAATAACAATCATACCCGAATGCAATCAGCATGTGGTAACAATCATACCCGGATGCAATCAACATGAGGAATAACAATCCTACCCCGATGCAATCAGCACGTGGTAACAATCACACCCAGATGCAATCAGCATGAGGAATAACAAGCATACCCGGATGCAATCAGCGCGTGGTAACAATCATACCTGGATGCAATCAGCATGAGGAATAACAATCATACCCGGATGCAATCAGCAGGTGGTAACAATCATACCTGGATGCAATCAGCATGAGGAATAACAATCATACCCAGATGCAATCAGCATGAGGAATAACATACCCGTACGGAATCAGCACGTGGCAACATGCATACCTGGATGCAATCAGCATGAGGAATAACAATCATACCCGGATGCAATCAGCACGTGTTAACAATCATACCCAGATGAAATCAGAACTTGTTAACAATCATACCTGGATGCAATCAGCAGGAGGAATAATATTCATACCCGGATGCAATCAGCATGAGGCATCTCAGGTCCCGGTACAAATCTGCTTTCAGGTGTGCGGTGGGGGCGAGTGATTTGAAGCGGGGGTTGGAGTGAGAGGAAAGAGTAGAAGCTGGGGGCTGCAAGCAGAGGAACATTCCTTTCTCCGCCATGCCACGAAAGAGGGTTAATGGGGAAGGGGGAGGGAGGGGGGGCTGTTGCCCTGCACTTGCAGCCCAAGCCTCATGTGATTTTATTGATTCGATGTTCTAGCCGGTAGAGTGCGGAGTGCGTTCACACAGCGGGAAGCCCAGGTACAGGGGCACCAGACCGGTTATAATTGGGCAGAGAGCGTCCCTCTCAGGCATACCCCTCCCGGAACTTGTAACCAGGGCCTGCACTGCGAGATGGGCGCATAACCGTGGCCGGTAAAGAACTCATCGTGCTCCGCCTATGGAGTTCGGTGGGGGGGGTAGGGGGTGCCCGCTGGCCACCAGCCAGGTGAGAGCTAATTCCGAGGGTCCGTCCGTTTCCCGACGTGTGGCAGGGAAGGAGTCTCACGCCCCGCCAGCTCGGTGGTCCGCTAGCAGCTAACATCAAATGCTCGCTTTGTGCGGCGTGTTCTCATTTCTCCACTGAACTGGAAACGGTTCTCTATGCTCGGCAATAAACCGCCAAAAATGAACAATGTGGTGTTCAGTCGCTGCAGGGTTGACGGGGGCTGTTAGGTGCTGCTGGAACTGCACAACCAGCGGGGCTGTTCCTGACAACACCAAAAAAAAAAAAAGCGGCCGCAAAGCTCCGAAAAGGTCGGAATCGGGGGCGTGTTTTTTGCGTTCTGAGTGACGGATGACGTCACAGGTACAAAGAACGCAAAAAACACGCCCCCGAATCCGAAAGAGACAGGGCTTGAACTGAGTGACGCCCCTCTCCTCCAATGGCTGGCCTCTGTTTAGGAAGCCAGCCAATGGAGGAGAGGGGCGGGTTCAAACCCCCATACCTAAAAACATTAAATCTCCCACCAGAGACCTTCGGTCCTCGACCTAAAAAGCAGTTACCAAGGCCTGGATGGGTGCAGATTCTACATTTTAGATCTCTGAAACACAGGCGCCAAGAGACTTCACAGGGATATAAGAATCTAGGTCAGCCTCCCCACGCATTGAAACTTCAACATGTGCAGCAATCACTGTGGCCTCAAATGAACCCGTTCACAACTAGCTTGAAGTTAAGGACCAACACAGTATTAGGGAACACAATCATTTTTTTCAGACATGGGCCATTTTTAACCTTCATCGCTCCTTCAAAATGCCCCTCTCACCGTAAAATCTGGGTGGATCTGTATCTTGAGGCCAGGGGTGACAGTGTCCACGTTGATCTGCGGTTTCATTTGTGTTTTTTTTTACATCACTGTTCGGAGTTCGGACTTTTAAAATCCACTCTCCACTTTCTACTTTTGCCTCAGCAAAGAGCAAATCCCCCTACCCATCCTCCAACTGTTAACTCCTCCTTGTAGCACCCTGACCCACCAGACTGACCTTTCTTGCTCTTTCATTGCACACAGTCAGGCTTCATTCCAGCATTCAGGGCATCAATGCTCATTCCCCTTACCTTATATTGTATTTGCAGTCTGGCACTCCTTCGAGAAAAGACATATGGCAATAACAAAAGAGAAAAGACATATAGCAACAGCAAACGATCTGTCGACGGCTGCAGAAGTGTATACTTTGTTTTACTCTCAGTACCCATATTATTTCTTCAGATATTTTTACAAAGTTTGTTTCATTTGCAAAACAGAGCTGAAATTAATATAAACAGAATATTAAAGCTAATGTTTCTGATCTGGGCAGTTGACTGGAATTCAGAAATGCAGTTAAGGCCAAGATGTTTTACTCCTGCTCTGCACCTTCTGTGTATTCATGATCTTACCCTTTTCACTAGACATGACATCTCTAGCTCCTAGTTCGAACTTCTTTAGATTGCTAGAGCCATACAGACTCTACAGCAGTTGGAAATATTGACTAGATGGTCAATGCCAAGATTTTCTCTCCAAACGTCCAAAATCACTAAGTTTAGATTTTATTTTTGAAACAGTGCATATTGTTTCCACTGATTTTATGCATTTTTTGAATGGGTTTATGTGGACTCTTTTCTTCAATTAATATTCAGCCGCTTTAAAGATTCCATATCATTGTTTACTATTCTGTTCACAACACAACTGTCTATCATGATACACCACACACTAACATTAAACAAAACCCACTGACCAGATCTCCTAACAAAGATCTAATACAGCCCAGCTATACCAGAGAGGCTTCTACAGTAAAATTCAATAGTTGGTGCTACAAATAAACACTATTCCTACACCTACTACCCTCAGTCCCTACGTCCATTGTAAAAGGGTATGACTATTGGCCAAGGAGATGCATCTATTACTAGCAAAGTCATTTTTTCTTAACAAAAGGAACACCCACCTCATACATACAGCTCAATATATAAGACATAGACAACTGAGAATAGTGCCAGAACACAACATCACAAGTTTAATTGGACTTCCGTCAAAGCACAAGGTGGGGTTGCGAATCCATACACATTTAAACATTTAGCTGATTTCAAACCCAAAGCGGCGTTTTTTTAAATCTCAGTAAGGAATACATGGCTTGGAGGGAGGCAGCAGTTGCCTTCCATCCTTGAAAAAGTCAAAAACACTCTGCGATCTTGGCAAACATTGCGGATGTACTTTTACAAAGGATGCTTTGTTCCCAATCGAAGAACACTGATCATGCTGTACAAAAAAAATGGATTACAAGACTGTAATTTACAAGTAAAGACCTCTTTATTTGTAAATTACATGGGCCTGGTTATAAAGTAACCAACATGCAAAGGGACTGCAATAGAGAATCAATACTGTTAGGTTAGAGTACAGATTGCTCAGAAAACTGGGCAAGGCAGATGGGTGTTTAGAAAACTACAAAAGACTGTCTAAAAGTTGTTAAGCAAAGGCAATGTATATGAATAATTGGATTTGCTTGCAATACCTGCTGTTTGGCTCTTGATATCCATGTCTTCAGAAGTAAGTCCAGGCGCGTTTTGTGGTACTTCCTTGTAGTTTTCACCGCAATAAAGAGGTCCTCAAACTCTAGAGCATACTTCGAGGAGTTAATGGAAGAAGTCAGAACACTTTTGTGATCTTCAGGGTTATCCGTAGGACCTCCAGGTTTCTCATCTGGGTTTTCTCTGCCAAGGATGTAGGCCCTCCAGTCCTCTACGTTACCATTGTCTTCAAAATGTGTGATGTCTGTAGTGTGCGTCGGAGGTTTCTGTTGTGCATGTTCAATTCCTGGGAGAGCGAACTGTTTGTCACAGGTGGCATTATACAAAGGTGGTGCTCGTGGCTGCGGAAAAGTTCTGGGCCTCCAGGGAGTCTTAGTTTTGGGTATGAATAGCAGAAGAAAAGTGCAAAAGATCACAGACACCAGGAAACAGATTTTGCTAAGCCAAAGGCAAGAGAAGTTCATTCTTCAGCCCAGCTCAGCACCCTGAGCGGATGCCATGACAGGTTCAGGTGGCATTGTGCTACATACTACACTGCCCTGCAGAAAAAGAGACAAAAGTTATGACAAGAAACTGGAGTATTTAAAAAATAATAATAATACTTGTTTTATCCCATTTTTATTTTGGAATAATAAGTATGCAGTTGCTGCAACCACTTCTCCAAAATATCTAGCTTATTAGGTTTGCTCTGAGGTTCAGATATGTATTAATCAAGTTTAATGCTGAACAGCAGCTTTATAAGAGAAATAGCCAAACAAGGAATCCGAAAGAGTTCTCAAACTAAGGCACTGTAAAACAGTGATTTCAAGAAATGAAAAATTCCTCTAGAGACAGACCTCAAAACTGTTGTTTTTTTCCAGATGGTGGTGATTTTCAGGGACAAACAGCCGACATGTACATGGAAGGTACTAATAATTTGCTAACGTTACATGAATTTACAGTGGTTATAGCGTTTTGTACTTTTACATACCAATAAAGTATACAAGAAATGGAGTGTCCCTCACTAGGAATTCATGATATTTTACGGTACAAAAAATATCTGCAATCTTTATACCTTAAACTCTCGACCCATTGTTTTCACTGTATTGATATTGGTATTTTTTTCACTTTCTCATTTACTTAACATAGACTGAAAGAATTTTATAGTATATTTAATTATGGCAATGAGGAATTGTCTAGTTGATGAGATGGAAGATTGCATTTAGCTGCAATGTTGAATACGACTGGTACTTTACCAAGATTTGGCAATTCTGCACCTGTAAATTTGGTACTTTACCAGGTTTAGGCAAATTTGCACCTTAAAACTGGATTTCAATCTTTTTTCCAACAGGGAATTTTGTATTTTGCACTTTTACCCATTTCAATCAATAATTAAGTAACTATTGATTATTTTTTATTCAACATGGACATGTCATGAGAACAATAGGATAGTAGGGCAAGTTTACATGGTACTCCAGCATTAGCTAACCATCTCTGCAAGTTTAAACTTTCCATGATTCGGATTATGAAACAACATCTTCAAGTACATTAGGAGTCTAAAGCCGATGTTACGAAGTTTAAAACCGTCTCTTCGTGTTTTGTGACAATGGCGATGATGGACTGTTTGAATCATCGTTCCTTTAAAAATATACTTTTAATTTGGGACGTTGTTTTTGTAAATGAGGACGGGTCAAACCAACCTCTTTTTAAGCACCCTGCACTTGTAATCACATGACCCAGACGAAGGCCTCTGGCTGAAACGCGTAGGTTGTTTGTTTCCTGGTGCACTTGGCATGCTTTATATGAAAATTAAATGGAGAAAATAACCAAAAATAAAAAATGGTGATCGCTGAACAACTCTAACATGCCTTGGTCTTGCTGATGAGTGCTGAGTTTCTGTGACCCTCTGGGACTTTGGTGTTTACAACCGAGGGAAAAACATGGGAAATCCATTATATATATATATATATATATATATATATATATATATATATATATACACATATACTACTATTATAAAGAGAGAACTTGCACCTTTTGGCCAGGTAAACTCGGGAACCACAGCGCCAATCTACACACCCGATACATCTATGAAAATGTCAGGGTGTGTAGATGGACATAGGCTATATAAATAAAATTTTAAAAAAGTAAATTCAAAAAAAATTACGTTTCTAAACAAAGTAGTCCCCTGAAAGTAGCGCCGGCCGGGACCTAGCGCTGGCCACGACGCGACGTGCGTCATGACGACAAGGAGTAGGGCGGTGCAGTAATGCCTCGATTTCAGTCTCTCAAGGCCGCGTCTCTCTTCTATGTCTACGGCTCTGCAGCGAGCTGTGGGGGGGCCTCGGAGCTCTCACTTTTCTACACACTAAAGATGCCGACAACGGGGGAGCAGAGTGCCGGGCTGGAGAGTCCGAGCAACGAGTGCGGTGGAGCGGAGGGTCCGCGCTTGAGCGCACTGCCCGGAGAGTTGCTGGAACGCATCGGAGCTGCCGAAGGTTGCGGGATCTTTGCGGGGCCCGAGGCAAGGTGTGGAGGCAGCAGTTTCGGAGGAGGTACTGGGGCGCAAAGGGTTTACGATTACAACAACAATTTAGGGGGGCGCGAGTGAGTCTGGGCGGGAGGGGGGCGTGAGTGAGTCGGGGCGGGAGGGAGTCGGGAGCGGGTGTACTGCCCCCAGCCAACGTTGGGGCGGGCTGCTAGTATATATATATATATATATATATATATATATATATATATATATATACACACATACTATCACTTTGCAAGAGGGTTAGTCTCCGGGATCCGGTTCCCGTAGTCAGGTGGCGTGTTCCACTCGGCCAACCCTGCCGCCAAGAAATGTCAATAGTTCCAAGATTTTTGCTACGATAAGCAATACACGCACTCAGAAAAGGTACAGCTAGTGGGCGTTTATTCTCAAGGTAACGCTACGCGTTTCAGCACAAGAGTGCCTTGGTCACACGTTTGAAAACGTAGCAAAAATCTTGGAACTATATATATAAATAAATACATTGCAGCCTTTGGAACTGCAGGTTCCAGAATGCCCTTCTACAAACAGGAAGTGATCCTGACATAAAAGTGCCACCGGAAGTGAATTTTAACATCCAATATTGGACTGCAGTAACCAACGGTGTATGTTCGGTGTAATGGCTCACCTTGAAAAAGTTCTAGCAGAACGAAACGCGTCGGAAAATGCCACATGCTGTTCCTAATTGAAATAAAACCGGCAGAAAAAGAAGGTTCGTGTTGCGACTCCAATTGCTTTCCAAGAGGAGAGATATGTGAGAATATATATCGGCTGGCTCCGCCGAAGAGAAACGCACCACCAGAAGAGCGCCATCATCCTCCAGCCTGGAGCCTTCCTGCTGACTCGTGCAAACGAAGAGGGGGATGCGGTGCCGCCAGGGACCTGCCCTGGTATTGGACCCGGGTCAACTTCAAAAGTGAGCGGACTTGGGGAACTTCAGCCATCAGCGACACACAATCATGTGTTTAAATTAAATTAAAAGTGACTTTATCTTGGAACAGTAGCAAACTACACTACCCACTGGAGGGAAATAAATACATTGCAGCCTTTGGAACTGCAGGTTCCAGAATGCCCTTCTACAAACAGGAAGTGATCCTGACAAAAGTGCCACCGGAGGAAGTGAATTTTAACATCCAATATCGGACTGCAGTAACCAACGGTGTATGTTCGGTGTAATGGCTCACCTTGAAAAAGTTCTAGCAGAACGAAACGCGTCGGAAAATGCCACATGCTGTTCCTAATTGAAATAAAACCGGCAGAAAAAGAAGGTTCGTGTTGCGACTCCAATTGCTTTCCAAGAGGAGAGAGATGTGAGAATATATATATATATATATATATATATATATATATATATATATATATATATATATAAATTGGGTGTGAATATAAAATCTTTTCCAACACCGTTTGACACACAACCTATCATGCTCAAATCTCACTACACTTGCCGTACTGAGTTAGCGGTTTATATATTACAATGCAGCTGTAACCTCATATACGTAGGGAGCACTAAAGGGGCGGTTTATTTAGGTATCCTCCAGCATTTATGGGCCATAGTAAATGCGGATCCCGCCTACCCAGTGGCTAGGCATTTTCAATCTGTCCACCACCAAAACCTAAATCACTTGAATTATTTTGTGATAGATGCTATAATCCCCAATAAGAAAGGAGGAGACAATGAAAAACGCCTACGCCAACTGGAGTCAAAATATATTGTCATGCTTAA